>NC_141199.1:7455000-8655000 GCF_054491065.1 Syngnathus leptorhynchus | reverse complement strand
GAATTACGATCAATTTCCTGCATTTTTTTCAAGATGCACATTGGAGCTTGTAGGTGCTCTTAAGGTACCTGAGGGTAAAGTGACAGGGACTCTGACAGCTTGAAGGATGTAGGATCATCTTTATTGAATTGGCCAAACTTTTGGCACTGCAAAGACATGACAACATACATGAAAACCATATTTCACACAGATTTTTTCGAATAAGAGATTAACAGTGCAGTGGGACACTCACCAGGCGAATTAGCTGCCTGTCAAGCCAACGCAGGACATCAGGTCCCTCCTCCGACTCCGCTCGGAAGACTCCCAGACGAGCCATGAGCACAGCAGCTGCCTCTTGATCAAATGATGACTCGATATGTTGAATTTGAGACTGTGCATCTGCCCAGCTTGGGACACAAATTACAAAAGGGACACTGTAGGTACAGTTGAATACAGGTGTTGTGCAGGTTAGGCCTGTCACAAAGGCACATTTTTGATGAGGAGATATATTTTTCATCAGAAACGATTGTATAGTTGATTATGCCATGAATTGTCAATTGTATTTCAGCATAATTAGAGTACATCGTTTTAAGTGCAACTCCATTCTTAAGAATTGAAATGTAAAATACTCAAAGTATGCTAATAAAAATCACAGCTAAACAAGAACATAGAACTACATACATGCAGTGAGAGTAAAATGTGATCGCCGTCCGAATGTCCTCTTTCACTTGTGTGCAAGGCTAAAAAGGCTGATTGAGAAATAAGAATTGCATTTTTTTTTTTTATTCCTACCGCTGCAGCATTTATCTAAATGCTGGTTTCTCATCAGGGTTTAATATTAAGCTAATGATACGCTGGCAGAGGATTGTCTGTCACACCCACACAGTGATAAATAGTGTTCTTACTTCCTGGCAATTGTGGTGACACGTATCCTCTTCTGAGTGTTGGAGTGCTGGTACTGGGTTACAAATTGGACTGCCCCTCGGCCACCTTGCGGGATCGGTGCGTTGTGCTGCATCGACAAAGCAAATGAGATAAGTGAAAGTATAGCTCATTTCCTGTACTCTGCTCCCTATTCTAAGACACACAAAAAAAGCACACAAGTATACAATTGCAAGATAACTTAATGTGATGTTCTATTTACTCGATCAGGACAAACGAACGTTTCTGAGCCTGAGGCTAAAGTAAATATGTTCTACCTGATTCACGACTTCAAAATAAATGCCCAAAGTTGTGGAGGGATTGAGACTGCACACTTTCCACTGGCTGGTGCCACCGACGCCCATCTCCTACACAAAACAAGAACTTGTTAAGAATGACAGCCATCCATCCCCCTGCAAACAACATCAAGAGAATACAATGCCTTACATTCTCTGATACACAGGAGCCCTTTGAGTTGAGCGATACGCAAGGTCCAATGGCCCCGCAAACCTTCAGTTCTCGTGAAGTCTGCGGAGACAAAGACGTACTTGTTCAGCTTTGAAATACATGATCATGGAAACATCATTATGATTCATTTCAACATTGCTCGCAGCGATAGAGTGATTTGTCAACGTATTTTACCTT
Organism: Syngnathus leptorhynchus; assembly: GCF_054491065.1. Taxonomy (NCBI): domain Eukaryota; kingdom Metazoa; phylum Chordata; class Actinopteri; order Syngnathiformes; family Syngnathidae; genus Syngnathus; species Syngnathus leptorhynchus. The sequence continues at coordinate 8,653,455 of NC_141199.1, read as the reverse complement.
GACCTCCATAATGCCTCCAAAAGCCATGCGGAAGTCGCCATTATAATCTTTGTTGAAAACTCTCTGGAAGGTTTGCTTGAACAATGAGGTATTGAAGGAGTCTCCCATCACTATGTGTCCCCTGAGAATAAGCAGAGACCATGCTCATATTTGCCCTCTTTATACATTTGAAAGGGCCAGACTAACAGTAAGTACTGTTATGTGTAGTGCAGATTATGAAAGCATCGTGTTTCATTCAATTTTTACATTAATTGTGTAAGCTACCAATGCGGCAGACTACAAAGAGCTCGGCTGATTGCAAAGGTTAAGGTGGAAAATCAAAAACTTGAAGCCTACTACCATCAGCAAAACTAAATTATTGCCAAAAAACTGAATAGGAGAAAATGGATTTCAGGATTTCCCTTGGCATATTTTAGAGAGTGCAGCTCTGGTAACTAAGTAATTCAGTGTTATATAAATTGTGTCAATTATCTTGGTGGAAAAAAAAAAAAGACTTTGCACAAGTATCCACAGTCAATAAGTTCCTGAAATACATCTATTTCTTTATCTTGTGCTTGGATTGGTCATGGGTTCATATGAACTCACTCATCGTCGATCGGGCCGATTATGTAAAGTATACTGATAAGATTCAAGTAACACTATGTCTCTGCATTCACAAAATTATTCTTAGAATCTTTATAATAATGGATTGCAAAAGAAAGATAGTCTAGAATTCCTGTCTGTTAGCGTAACGCTGTGTACGCAATACTCAAATAAACAATCCCACACCCTCAAGTGTTTGGCTGTCAGCCGCTGACGTACCCAGTGAGATTTGATAAACACTTCATTTCCAGCAGCCCAGTCTGGTCCAACGCACAGGCATAAATATCAACACTGTGGCCGTTTACTGCTGATCGGTTGGCCAAGGCTTCATAGTACTGCATGATCAAATAAAAAGAACATGAAGGCAGTGAGAGTATTATTTACTTTACAATATTTAGTCCAAAGGAGGTTATCGCTGAACAACATGTATTTCTCTCACCTTTGTAGCCTTCTTCAAGTGGCGAGCGTTATCCTTCTGGATGTCATGCCAAGAGCGGATGGGGGTTTTCAACTCTTCTCCCACAACCATTCCGGGGCCTTGAGTTGGGGGCCCTCCAATGAACAGCATCACACGAGCACCCGTATTGGGGAATGTGCCCTGAAAGATTGTTAAAGACTCAGATGCAATAACCAAACCAAACACAACAGTGAATAATGTTCTGTTAACACCGAGTGCAACTATTCATCGACAACTACATTTATTTTGAAACGCGACTATGTACTTTGCAGCCCCAAATTGTCTTTTAGCGACCCTAAAATTTTCATTGGAAGCGGCATGATGAGAGACGGGATTCCCGTTGATACCAATGTGAATGTCGATGCTGAAAGCGAGGGCTTTCGGGAAACCGGTTTAAGCTAAAGCAGCCCTCAGTAAAATGGGAAGTTACAAAAAACACGCACTTGCATGTTAAATTCGGGTCAAGTCAGATTGAATAAAAGGAGAGCTCATGCTGGAGATTTTTTGCCTTGCTGCTTCTCAAGTGTAAGAGTAACATGCCTCCGGACAAACAATTCAGTCTGAAGTCGATGACAAAACCAAATTTAATCTTATCAGGCCTCTTTGCTTGGCTACAGGAGAGCGGTTGGTTGCACTTGCGTTGCATAAGCATACAGATTACGGGATAATGACGTTTAAGGGGAAAAGACAGAAGGCAAACAGAACTGGCCTTTGAGCTACAGAATTACATGTACGAACTCAGCACGAGATAAAGATTCTGCAGAGTGCATCGCAGCAACATGTGGATGAATCATCACAAAGTTCATAGTACGTGGCCATTCCTTAAAAATAAACCGTTCATTTGGCATATCAAGTGTGATCACTATCTTCTTTGACTCCAGCTGAAAATAAGGCACTTTATTATCTGGGAAAGGTTTGTACGCTTAAGAAAATACATGTCATGAAGCTTTTTTTGGTCAGTATGTTATGTATTGCATTAATATTCAAATGGTGGCTTTGGTAATTCGGACGTTTTACCTCCAGGAGACCAACAGCAACGGACAGCGCAACCCCAGTAGATCGGAGAGGCCTTTTACCCTGAGGAACGGGCCAGGGGTCTCGCTGAAGCTCGCCCAGTAAATCGGTCAGATTCATATCAACTTTGTGCACAGGCTGAAGGAACCTGAATAGGGACGATTGGACACGAGTTATTAAAAAAAAATAATGATGTGACTTTTAGAAAAAGCTGCCTTTCACAAACAAAAATCATCATACGTGTTGCTACTTCTTACCTGCAAGAGGCTGCAGCCTCTTGAGGTGCAGGAGGGCGTCCTGGCTGTCCTGGGGTAGAAGGCTTTGTCAAGCCCAACATCTCCTGAAGGGAGAAAAAAAAAAAAAAAAAAGACATTTTGCTGATTTTGTCGTTTAGTGAGCCTCCTAATTTATCATCTCTCTCTTAACCCCACCCACCTGAATCTGTTTGGAGGTGAGATCCTTGGTGCCCCTGAACACGTAGCTCTTGGAGATCATCTCACAACTGAGCTCATGAACCTGCACCATGCGTCCAAAAGTGATCAGGCCCACTAAAGCATTGGGAGGCAGAAGACTGAGGGACATCTGAAGGGACTCCTTCAAAGCCTGAAGGTCCTCTTCTTCCAAGCATGTGTCTACTACATAGAGGAAGATCAGTGGAGCTGAGGGACCACGCTGAAAAGCAAAGGAAATTGCGCAAGATTCAGTGTCGTTTCAGTGTATGTGATATGCTAATGTCGAAAATAGTGTTTCCGTGGTACACAATGTTCTATCCCCCGGTCCATGCCTGAGGCTGTAGTACAAACATGTCCATGCCTGAGGTTGTAGGACAAACATGTGTTGTATGTACCTGTACTATGTACTCAATTGTGGAAAACTGGGGCATGAGTTCAGCTGGTTGGTTCACTTCTGATATCCCCGCATAAGAGGGAGGGAACTGCAAACACACCAAAGGGTACATCATCAACTAGGAACTAGGAAGACATTGCCTCAAAACATACTGTCGCCATCAGTACTTACTGGATTTCTCTGGAAGCAGAAGTTGCAGGCCCAAATCTTTGCTCTGAAGTCAACTTGACTGTAAAGGATGGATAGAAAGAAATGTTTGTTTCGGAAAAACAGGAGGGGCAATGGGTCACACTTTTTCTGGCCAAATTGGACAATAACCTTTATTGCTGCCAGATACTGATGACTAATTACGGCAAAAATATCATGTTTTATAACAAAAGCCAAAAATGAAACCAGTAACCATAGAAGTTTTACACGCCACATCTACTCTGCAAAACATGACACTATCCATGTTTCAGTTGTCACACTGTATTTGACAAGCGTTAACAAGCTGACAGACGGAATTTGCTTTGACTATTTGTAAATTAATTATGTAACTCAACTTCAAGGTTTAACGTTTAGGAACGCTCCAAAAAATTAACTGCTGTCGTGCATGATGTCAAGTCAGCACACAGCTTATCTCAGGAGACCGTGAAGTGCTTTTCTTTGTTTTGTGACACTTATTCCAAATGTCTCACCAAGTAAAATTTAACAAAAGAACACGATATACAGTACAGCTGACAAATATACATGAAAAAAAAAAACAAAAAACCACACACACACATTCAATAATTTGCATTTAGGGCCTAATACTACCGATGGCATGTCTATTACTTACTCTGGTGTGGTATGTTTCTTTAATAGCAAATCAAAAAAGGTAATCAAATTAACAGTTAAAATACAACACTGCATGTGTACTCACCACAGAGGATTGAGCACCGCCCTGCAATTGGCTCGGCTACACATGACAGGCTCATATTGGACCGGTGGTAGGTCAGGCCTCTCCTTGAGCGGCGTGAAGAGGCACGAGACTGGCACCACAAGCCTGGTTGCTTCGAGTCGGCTGGAGGGCCAAAAGTTCCAACTGAATCTCACCCCATCCCTGTCCTCATTCTGTTGGATGAATTCCTGGTAGGTGGCCATCAGCAAGCTTCAGCAGAGAAAAGAGTCAACAGATGAGAATAGGAGCAAACCTGCTACTGAGGTTATCTCGTCTTAAACCAAGAGTAACAGCGTGTTTAAATAACATTTCGGTTAGTAATTTGAAAGTATGACGTACAAATATGTCCCGGAGAAACCTGTTTTGCTTATTATGACAATTGAGTGAGTCATTTTTAGTAATGTTTTACGCCACCTTTGCTTTTACGTGTTAGTGAGATTACGCCTAGAGCAAACAAACAAACCTTCTATTGTGCCAGACTACATAATGTTGTTTGCAGGCCAATTGAGGAAGAGTATATAAAAAAAACAAAAGCAATTATTTTTTTGTGTTGCCATAACAGTCACTGTTATTTTATTCCCAGGGCTTTACTAAACTTGGCACATTGGATATAAACGTCTTCTCAAAAATATCAATTGTGTGTGCTTAAAAATGAAATAAATGTCAAAACTACATTTTCTTCCCAATACTAGCCCATTCATTTCTCTGGATTTGCGCTGCCTATGGAAATTGCCAATATAAGTCTTGAACTTATTGGAACTTGAACGTAATGGTCAAATTTACACATTCTAACAAATTCTTAAACCTTGACACATATACTTTGCCATGAAGCAGAAAAGGGGGAATGCTTTTCCAAAATTACAATACGGTCTAAACTCTGTATTATAGACACATTCGATGCCACGTAATGTAGGGGTCGCCATCAACGTACTCAAATATGTGACACAACGCTTCGCCTTCTATTTAAAACAAAAATACAAAAGTAAACAAGACAGTTGAAGGCTTATTGTAAAGGATATACCCAGAATGAGTCATGTATAAGAAAACAAATAAACAAGAAAACTAAGATTTCATGTATAGCCCTATTTGCTAGCTAACGAAATTTAGCATGGACAAGCCCTCTAATCCCTCGTGGATGAAATTCCTACCTTTAATATCGGAGTGAAGTGCGTTTCAAATAGGTTCAGTGATTTTTTTACAAAAACAAATCCAACATCAGAAGCTTAAAAAAAATGGTAGACAGGCAAAACGACAGACAAGTAACTACTCTCGATCAGCCGGCTTGTGCTCGCTGTTAAGTGACGTGGTACTCCAAATATCGACGGTTCTGATTGGTTCTAATCACTATGACGCAAAAAGGGCGTATCCGCACGGAACAGGAAGTTGCCGTCCACACAAGGATGCGGCATTTCCTTTCTATATGAAAGTCGGAATTACTACCACTCAGTTCATTCAGCAATACTGTGATGTATTTAAAAGAACGTCCCACTCTTGCTTTCAGGATAAATATTTAAAAGTATATCATTTTGCACGTTCTGTTTAGGTAACATCAATCTGGACACACAATGGAAGTTTCACAATTTATCTGTCTCATTAGTTTGTGCTTTTTTTGCGTTACCTTTAAGTAATAATACTTAAATAATGTTTCTGAATATTCCCGCAATTGTACAGTATTTGTTGTTGTTGCATTTTGTCGTTGTTCTTGTCATAGAAATTTTTTTTTTGCACAATCCTGTTGCAGTTTTTCGAAATCGTGAATATAATACAGATGGCACATGTACTAGATGGTTTTAAGAGTATGTTGTTCATTTATTTACTTTTAATAGGACGAAGCAAAAGGAAATGTTATCAAATTTGCACGTTGGGATTAAAAAAAAAATCAGTACGTTAGATGGCGCTGCGACTACTACTTTCTTTTTCATGATGCTCAGCCAGAGAGAGAGAGAGAGAGAGAGAGAGAGAGAGAGAGAGAGAGAGAGAGAGAGAGAGAGAGAGAGAGAGAGAGAGAGAGAGAGAGAGAGAGAGAGAGAGAGAGAGACTGAGTAGACATTATACTGACGTTGACCACAGACTCTCCTCCCCGGCTCTCGTTGTGTGAGCAAGTGTGACCCTGAAGCCTCACCGACTATTTCTCACGTTCTCTCGAACAGTAGTTGGAATCAGAATATCAAAAGGCTTTCGTTCGAACCAAGCCCACCTCGACCATGGGGATGTTGCAGTGACAGCAGAGCGTCCTCCCAGCACTCAGCCGGCATCATCAGCTGTTGCGCCTGCAGAGTGTGGTGAGCAGCAGCAGACCTGTCGAGAGCAAAGGCGGCGGCGGTGAAGAACTATGCCACGGATGTTTAGACGATAACCTTTAGTCACGAGTCAGTGGGAGAGCGGATGCGAGCAAAGACTACCAGCAACCTTCTGAGTATTTTCCGCCCATTGTCGGTACCGGAGGCGCTGTGCCAATGGAGAAAGCGACTCCACCGCCCCAGCCTCAGGTGCAGCTGTCGATCGCCAAGACCGACAGTCCGGCGGACGATGTTTCCGGCTTGTCCGATGAAGACCTGTTTAAGTGGACCAAGGAAGACCTGGTGAGGCGTCTGAGACGCTCCGAGGCCGACAAGATGAGCGTGATTCTGGACCACGGAAATCTCATCCGAGAGGTCAATCGCAGCTTACAGTTGCACTTGAACGAGATCAGGGGACTGAAGGTGAGGGGGCGAGCATTTCGTGAGGGATGATCTCATGGAGCAGTAGTATATTGGAGTGCACCTGAGTGCGCGCACAGTAGTGGGCGTGATGGGCTGCAAACATTGGGTCAGACTCGAGGTTATCCTGAAGTTCATTGTGTGGGCCTGATCTGGTTCCTTACGCAGATGGCATGGAGCCTACAAATAGTGCACCTTGGCATTGGGCCTACTCACTCTCTGGCTTGTCGGTAAAGTTTTATTTTATGTCTATTATAGTGAGAGCGGCATGGTGGTGGTTATTACATCCACAGTTAGAATTAAGGATCTGGCATTCTTTCTGTGCTTGTGAGCATTGTCTCTGGGTACTCCGGCTTCTTCCGACATTCTTAAAACATACCTGTTTGTTTCAGTGAAGATTCTAATTTGTCTTTAGGTGTGTGAATGGTGAGTGTGAATGGGATAGGCTCCATTTAATTTACAACCCTGACAGGAATAAGCAGTGTCAGAAATATTTATATTTATTATTTAAATATAGAAATATTATATATATATATTTATATTTATATATTTATATATTTATTATATTATATATTTATATAATTATTATTATTATTATCATTATTATTATTATTATTATTATTATTATATTTAATTTCCAGATTACTAGATTAAAAGTGGTTAAATTGACGTTGAAGCAGAAAGCCGGCCCGGTGTAGCATCACATAAAAATCGTTTGCCTTTCCAGGAGACCTTGTCACCTCTGCACCCGTTCAAGCTAACTAATTACAATGGAAAGAACTGGAGGCTATAGGAAAGCGAGAGAGCAGGAGAGGACGGATTGAGGAGGGTTAAATTGTTGCACAAAGAGGATTGAAGGGGAATCTTTGCTAGAGGTGAGAAGGTTAATTTTAAAAGTATAGCGCTAAGGTTAGATGTTGCCCCATCCCATTTTTAAATCAGGGTGAGGCTCTTACAGAGCTTTTCTGATGTACTGTATAATAAATGCCACATGTTGAGTCAGTGCATTGCCGGGGAAGACAGGAAGAATTAAGGTTTCATTTCAATGTCATTTCATTTTGCAGTGGTTAATATAGCAAAGAGCGATGCAAGGGAATATTACATTGGAAATCACTGTAGCACTGCACTCTGACAGTGAAAATTAATCTGACATTGTATCAAAACACAAACACATTTCTGACGTCTTCTGTCTCTTATTAGCATCGACAATGCTGCCGGTCCTTGGGCCGAAGGATCGCGTCAATGAATCTGCCTTCCTCACGTGTTTCTATTTCTCCCTGTCAGGACATCAATCAAAAACTGCAGGAAGACAACCGTGAACTGCGAGACTTGTGCTGCTTCCTGGATGATGATCGCCAAAAAGGAAAGCGTGTGTCCAGGGAGTGGCAGCGCCTTGGCCGATACAGCTCTAGCATTATGCGCAAAGAGGTGACCCTCTATCTCCAAAAACTCAAGGAATTAGAGCTTCGACAGGAGGAGGTCATCCGTGAGAACCTGGAGCTGAAAGAGCTCTGTCTCCTCCTGGATGAGGACAAAGGAATAGTTGGTGGAGGTGGGGGGACGGGTGGGAGTGTCGGAATGGGCGTGGGGTCTCGAAACTCCATAGACAGCCAGAACAGTTTGCTGCTGGTTCCTGGGCAGGGTCTTCTAATGAGGGATGTTGGTGATGGGAGCAGCACCTCTAGTGCAGGGAGTGCTGACAGCTCAGATCACCATCAGCATAAGCAAACACACCTAGCTGTGGGAGTGAGCGGCATTGGAAATTCCAGGGAAAAAGGGAGTCCCGAGCTGGCCCATAAACCTAGATGTAGCAGCATCAGTGCCATAGGAGGAGGAATGATCGACAGGGAGGTGTCTAGCCCCGAGCATCCGGCCGGGCGCAACCGGAGTACAAGCCTGGAGTACCCGTACACTCTCCCCCAGCTCTGCCGACCACGTTGCGGCTCCATATCAGTGCCTGACCACAGCCGGGTCATGCGAGGCTTGAGCCCTGAGAAATACGGAAGGAACGTAGGACGAAGTAGTCCAGAGCAGCACCCAAAGCACTACAGCTCTGACCTTCTTTTAGGCCAGAGGCAGCACTACCTGGGCCAAGGTGGCAGCGGTGACCTCTATCAGAGGCACCACCGGAGCAGCATTAGCAGTACGGGTTGTGAGAGCCCCGAGCATCGCCATGCACATTTAGGGACGGCTGAGCACCTTGAAAAAAGTTGTATCGTCCAAGGGGGCAGTCCTGAGACTCATAGGCACCAATACAGTCTGAGTCCCGACCATGGGAAATTTGGCAGCCCCATTAGAGACGCGCAAAGGAGGTCGGCTGGAGACGAGCTGTCACCACATCATCGGAGCATCTATAACGGGATGAACGGTACGTTTTTAATGCGTGTGAATGAATCCTTTGAATATCATGTAATGCATTGTAATTTTGTTGTACAACCTCACAAATGCTGTGTCAGTCTGATTAGCAGATTAGGTTGACGGTAGCTCGACATAAGTAAAAAAAATCCAAGTGGAATTCCTGAAGTTAATTTAATAATGAACACATGATTGAACAGTATAACACATGAACCGTGATGCAGAAGTGTGATTTAGGGGGAAATTTCTTTTTGTGAAAAAGGCCTAATGTTAGAATTACAGAAAGCACAAACATGCTGCAATTTAAGGCGATCAGATCGTGTGATGGATAACAAAAATAGCCGAGCAAATTGGCCGCTGTTAAAATACCCCACAGCGGCCTGTAATCATTTCTGGAGTCCGGGGGAAAAAAAGGTGCTGAGTGGCATAGAACTGGCCGACACTAAAGGTTGTCCCAAGGTGAAATGTGTGCTTTTCCTTTGCCCCCAGAAAAAAAAAAAAAATGCAGAGAACATATAAACCCCCAACCAAAACAAAACACAATGTCATGGAAGATGATTTGTAGAAACATATTTGTACTTCTTTTATATTTCACTATGACGCTTTAACTTGCACAGTGGAAATGTCGTTCTTTGGCGGGGGAGGGGACAAGACCCATTTGGGTCTCAAAACTGTATTATAAATCATCTGCTGTTTCTACTCTCACCATTATAGCTATCTTATTTGAGTGCCCTGATGTTATAACATTCAAACCATAAATTGCTTTGTATTTATTCTGAATGATTTTGCATTAGAGATGATTGTCTGATACAGTTGAAAACATTTCTCCCCTTGTCATTTTGCAATCTCTTGGGATTGCAGCGGATTATTGTAAAGACACACATAACTTTTCATTTGGGTCATCTTTCTGTTTCTTCTTTTAGCTTATGGCAGAAGTGCACTCCGTAATGCTTTATCGTGATACGTTATCTCATTCTTGAAGATTCTTGCTTACAAAGGGCGTTTCGGTATTACTTCTTAATTGTAAAATTGAAGTGCACGGGGCACTCTCTGGATTTCAGGATTGGTGATTTGCCAAGTGGTAAAGCAGTTGAGAATCTAGCTCAGAGAGAAACGTGCGCAGCAAATACTGTTTATCCAGGTCCATATGGACTTCATTAAGCCTTCTAGCATGAGTTAGTCATTACAGTGGGACGAGTTGTGATAAAGTCATAATGTACTATGGCTATTCGTCAGTCGCTCTGGTGGCTTATCTACCAAGAGCATTGTCCCTCTGGGATTCCTCTGTCGCCACTGGCCTGACAAAGACACAGCAGCAGCAGACTATAATATTTTCCTTTTGTTTGTGACGTACAGCCCTGACTAAAAAAAAAAAAAAAAAAAAAAAAAAAAAAAAAAAAAAACCGATGATGATTGAACTACCCCAGTCAACCCCTCCATTGTTGGTTTTTAGGTCAAAACTTGAAGCAACAGTTCAAGTGAAAATAAACACTTTGAAAGCGAAATTTGACAAATAAATAAATAAAGGGTCGTCTATTAAATATTGCCGTGTCCATGTCGGTGTGTGTCATCCCCTGACCCACTCTTGCATGTTCTTTTTTTGGATGAAGGAATTTAATTCCTATGATGTTGTAGTACATTCCACTTTCTGGGATTATCCCGTAAGCTCTTTGCACAGTATTATTTCAATTTTTATGAACTTGTGTGTGCGTGCTTGTGTTTGTGACATGGCTGTTTCTCTAGCTGTGTTTTTGTTGTTGACAAATGAAAGTCTCATGTTCATGTGGCATTCAAGAGGGCACAAATTTAAGCCTTTTAAATTCGGGACAAAAACAACACTCTGACTTCTGCTCTGCTGTTATATCTTCTGTGAGCCGTATCACACATTATTTGTGATATATTTTTTTGCAATAAAAATAATGGAATTCCCCCCCCCAAATCACTAAAAACACCACTTATGATTAGTAAACATGAAGGATAATCCTGCTCTCTCATTGGAACACAAGAGACACTCAATTAATGAGGCTTCTGAGGATTTGAGAATTACTAAAGAAGTACATATTAAAAAAAAGTGCATGTCCTGAAGTTAGGAATCATAAAACCCAATGTGCACTGAATAACATGAAAATGTGAACGTGTGATATTAGCACATAAGTAACATGCCTCACTTTAAAAATATAACATTTTGTATTTTAAATTATTCTTCCCTCTATAAATAATCATCCATTAACTGTCCCAAATGGTTTTATCTTTTAACCGCAGAGGGTCTCTTTCATAAGTGAAGAAACTTAATCATATTTTCTGCTTCAGCAATCACAAGTTCCACATTAGCTTAAACTGTTGAGATGATCAGTGCAGAAAAAAAAAACGTTTGTGGGAAAGAAACTGGAACAAATCCTTGCCTTTTGTGAGGCAGTGAGTGCTGATAGGATGCACAAATGAGTTTGAAGGACATTATTCACTTAGACCAAATTAAGAAATGTAACATGATTGGAATTTGTAATTATCTATATTTTGCAGGTCATTTTTTGTTTGATCACTTACTTGATCATTTAAAGTTATTTTCCCCAATGGAGTACTATTTACAGTTGTTGGCTCTTTGTACAAGATTCTACTAAGCTTTAAGTGAGCTCAGTCATGAGTCAGCCCAGGAATGGGCGTATGTGGGAATTGTTCTTCCTCCCCAAAAGAAAAATATATTTTCTGTGCTCGCTTATCACTCACATTGAGTCAAAAAATGTTTCTTTTGTGCTTCATAGACGGTTCAATTATGTGCAACGGTTTTTCAAGCAAAAAAAAAATCAGTTTCTTGTAATTAAAAGGCCCTGACATGAAATTGGTTTTGCATCCCTAAGCCTGACTAAGTCCCTAAAGTTGTGAGAATGAGCCATGTTTGCCTTGGCTATGGCTGTTTGTATCAACACAGCTCAAACAGCACTCTCAAATGGGCTCTTATAGCAGATCGGTTTGTGATGTCACTAACCCCGCCTCTTTCGGTTTGTGATGCCACTAACTCTGCCTGCACTTTGTCCTCATAATTTTTGCTCTGCCCCCCCCCCGCCAAAGTTTCTATAGGAACAGCCTTTTTCTCCCTACACCTGAGTCACTGAACTTTCTTTATGCAACAAATATGTCTAAACCACTCCGGAAACTTGTGTTAGTTTGTGGCAAACATATTACCGACGACTGCTTAACGTGGATTAGCATCTTTCACTTATTTCGAAAATTTTGCGAAAAAAAACAACAAGTTTTGATGTCATACTAGGGTGCCCAAAGTATGGTTGTTATGATTGCTTCAAAGCCCATGTCGGGGCTCCTTTAACACTGCTAATTCCCATATGTTTGTTAGTGGGCAGGATTATGCAAAGGCATAGGGCAACAGATATTCAGGATTTCACATTTTTTTCTTCTTCTCATTCATGTTTTGAAAAAAAAATTATTAGTGATTTTTATTTATTTTTTTAAATAAACTGTTTTAACAGAATTTCCCTTCTGGAGATCAATAAGGAGATTCAATAGCTTTTCATTTTATTATCCATATTATCAATACTGTGTCTTGACGACATAATACGCTTGTCGCAGTATTAGTTTAACCTTGTCAAATGTGTTGTAAAATGAAATGATTGCTTTTGGTCTTAGTTAAAATTCAACCTTTTCGCCCTAAGCATTTCTCTCCTTGTTCTTTTTCTGTCTTCTTTCCATCGTAATCGGTTTGCCATGTTAAAAACAGCTGTTGGACAGAGATTTTTTTTTTTTTACAATAATTGCAAATGATTACAAAGCACTCTTTCTGGAGGATGTACTGATTGGCAGGCTGAGGCAGGGAAAGAGGATTGAATATGTATTTGAGTGGATTACTGGCTACCCCCCTCCCCTGCCCACCCATTCCGTCCATCTTTCCGCCTTCTTCACTATCTCTTTCTTCTTCCTACTCCACTCTGTCCATTTCCTCTCCAAGATAAATTCTGGAGTGTCACATCCTTAGCGACTCATGAAGAAACCCAAATGTTTGTCACAGCTGCTCGTATGAAAGGATTTATGGAAACATTTGGCTGCTGTAACTCTAATGGATTCGTATTATTAGCAGAAAGCCTCATCTGGATAGCTACTATGTCAGCCTTGCCGTTCACGATGCTTTGAATTCGAAACAGTAGGATGATATTGTCTAAATTGTTTAATCAGGCATATAAAGTTGTGTTTTTATTGCCGATGGTTCTATTTAAAACATATCCACACAGTCTGCACAGTCTTTCCCTTTTAAATTCAATGCGTACTCCCTTTGCATGCAGTAAAGAGAGAGCTTAGCTTCTCAAGGTGGATGTCTTTCTAAATGTTACTTTTAACAGCTACCTTGGCATTTGAATTTGTAATGACACCTGAGATGAATTATCCCCACCAACCTTGGCCGTCCGCCATTAAAGCAGCCATTAGCCAAGGAGTGCATGATTAGGCGTTTTGTTAACTACTTTGGATGCAGATAATTGTCATTTTAAATCGAGATGCAGCTAGCTTGGTCTCCGTAATGCGCTTCCTGGATGGTACCACCAGTGTTACGTTGTTTCTTGACTGCATAGTAAATACAAATTCCAGACAGCAGCAGTGGCAACTGCGATCAAAGCGTTAAAAGCCCCATAGCAAGAAAGCAAATGTTTTTTTTTATTCATCATGGAGGACATTCAGAACATTATGTTTTCCATTCAAGAACTTCAAAATAAATACATTGAGACTGGCTGTTTGCAGCACAGTGTCGGAGCATCCCATTGGATTGTAAAGATTCGATGGGTGTCGAGAATAAACAATCCATTCATAATTTATGCCCTCATTAAGAATAGAATGACTCTTCCAAATTTTCTGGCTATTGTAGTAGCTGTGAGCATCAGCGAGCAGACATCTTTTCGTGTACTAGCATCACTCCAGCACAAACCCCTGAGGTATGTGGCAACTGTTCCACAGTAACCCCAGTCATCCGGTAGACACGCAAACTCAGTGGACTGGAGAAGGGTCTTTGTCCTTTTGAGATAGTGCCACTGGGGATATGGCTCAGTGAGCTGAAAGAAAATTAGCTTGCGAGGCCAGGTAATTAACTGGAAGTTTAGACATAGCCGTCATTTAGCAGGGGCACGACTTGGCCGGAAGGCAAACTGTCTGTCTGTCCTAACATCACCAGCAGTAACCGTATTTGTGTGTGTGTACCACGTTTAGTTGAGTGCCGTCTTGAGAGCTTTCACTCGAGAGGTATCTGATGATCAGATTCAGTGAGAGTGCAGAGTTGAGTGCTGATTTTATTCTGCACACTATGTTAATTTTCAGCAGCATAGCAGCTTTTAATTTGAAACTAGACTTGTTTTTGATTTTCTTGAGATATAAACATAAATATCCATCTGTTCCTCCACCTATATGACCTGTCTTCATTAATAACATGGAGGGCGGATTGCATTCATAGAGAGGCCAGGTGACCTTAGACCCAACCACAGACACCCATATGGCACCGATATAGACAAAAAAACAAAAAAAAGTACAACTAAGGCAGTGGTTCTTGTATTTGTGAAACTTCAATCCATTGTTATGTAGCCAAGTGCATTTAGACCTAATATTAATACTAGAACAATGCAGTAGGAGTACAAACTCTTCACCTTCCCTATGGCATGGCCTGAATCATGGTTTATTCATTAACAGAGTTGTCTGTTGCTCATGTGTTAAGATTAAAATAAATAAATGAATAAAGCACTAGTTTATCCTCGCCAATATCTGCTTAAATATTTAATCTCTGCCAATATAACGGACAACATAGTCTGTGTTGAACTTTGTGGTTAATGTAAATCTTGAAAACACACACACATTTGCTTTTGTGACGCATATCGCAATAAATCTCGCAAAGTATTTAGTTTTAGTGTCCACCTTGCTTCATCTGTTTTGTTCGAGTATACTTGCAGAGCACGCATCACAACAAATTGCTGATGTTATTCTCTAAGGTAAAATTCCACTCGTTGAAACACTAAACAGCAATTGAAAAGGCTTAGAAAATACAGAATTGTGCTGTATTCAAATTATAAGAGTTAACAGTTGCAAGAGAATGTTTTTTTTTATTTTTTTAAATATGTCTATGTTTGCTTGCTTCCTTAAAAAAACAAAGGCAAAAGGACTGCACACGCATAACACACACAATGTTCTCAGGCTTGATCAGCCAACGGGGCTCCAATTATCCAGCTCTACTTCAGTGAGCTTCATGCTCTTAACTCTCTACAGTCTATTTCTACTTCACTGAGAGACACAACAGAAGAGTAAACATTATTATAACGGATAATGTCCTTTTATTTTGCTATGATGATTGTTTCTATTTTGTTGATTCAACATAAGGTTTCACTTAGTTTTTTTTAACGATTTACTAAATATTACAACAAAGCAATAAACTATAATTTGTCTAATTTAAACTTTATATCAGTAAGTATATATATTAATCCCATGGAGCTTTTAAAGATATTAATCTTTTTTGTAAAAATGCCATGCCCTCAATATTATTTGCATGAACTCCGTAGCAGTCTGATTGGGCATTGCCTTTGACAACTCCTTCAGTTCCTCACATGGCTCCTTCAAAAAATTAATTGCCCTGACTTCCAGTATGGGGCCGCTTAATTGGGCTGATTTAGCACCGTTCTGTTGTGCAGCAGTCCCCGATCTTTTTTGCACCGAGTGCTGCTTCCACATAAGGACATATTTAGACAGACTGTTCAAGCCGGTGCTCAGTGAAACTGTGATGCCCGCGAAGCCTGCCCTCTTGTCGACGGCCTCTCTGCGTTTACCCAGCGTCACCGCCAGTGAGTGTTGCTGTTTGCAGAGGGCCTTTCTTGTGTGACTCATGCTGGACTGTGGGCAAACCAGCCAAGTCAAGCCAATCACAAAAATGATTGTCCATACTATGCAATGTGCTGCTAGGGCCAATTTCAAAATAAAAGTAAAGCTATACTGCACATGGACAATCAATTGCCCATATATATATTTTTTTTTTTCTCCAGGATCAGACTCTTTGACTTATAAATGACACATACAGTTGTTCATTGGGTAATAATAATTGGGCCCTCCATGCATTTCTTGTGCCCTCTTAAAGACTGCTCACCAGCAATAGGTGTGGCGGCTGGCTTGACTTTGACTTTTCAACTAAAGGCTGTCCTGAATGCAGTCAAGCTGACTGGGCTGCATTATGTAAATGTGCAGTGACAGAGTCAAATCTGCTGTGCAAATATTTCCAGCTCATATGCACTTACCTACACATCACTTATATGTGCATCGATAAATAAACAATATGCCTCCATAATTATAACATATTGCTGAACAGGATAAGCGGTGTTGAAAATGGATGGATGGATATTCATAAATATATTCAAATGCAAGTTATTCTTCGAGACATTAATGAGCACATATTGTAGAAGTAACTTAATTCATACAAATTGCAACGTTTCAATTTCTGTGTGTTTTGGTGACTTTAAAGTCTCAATATTATACTTTCGGGAATTGTTCTCCATGGCCAAGATTTGCCGAAGAATGCTAAGGCAAGTATCTGTCGTACCAGCCAGGCAGTACACCAGACTGACTGACAGATTGATGGACTGACTGACGTCTAGTCAAACGCAAGGTCACTGATCCATCCTGCATCTCCATGGGTTTTCCTGTCCGGCCTGCATGAATAATTTATGCAGTACTTTTTCAGAGATCTGAGAAGAGTGGTCATGTGAAATTACCTTGCATTGATCCTGTAAATTGAGAGAATAGCTGAGAGTACGGGTGACAGATAAAAAGAGAATTGAGAGATGAGCGGCACATATTAGACCTGCTTCATGTGTTTACTGACTTGATGTAGACATCAATAACAACTTGATTTCCAAGTTTGACAAACGATTCTCATACGTCAGTCCCCATTCATTCATCACCACTTCTCATTCATTTCATTCTTTTTACTTTGATCAAACAATAAAAGTCCTTTTTTTTTCGGGTGAATGCCTTTGATGAATTGTTAAATTATAGCGTAGGCCAATACACTATGATCCTTGACTACCAAGTAAACAGTAAGTCACCTTCCAAGTTAATCCCGTGTATCTTTTTGTAGAGGAATTTAGAGGGCTATGCTGAGAGGGAGCTTAAGGTTCGTATTATTCTGGGGTAATCATGTTATCTATACACTTGGGCTCTGACCGACACTGAAACCCTTTCCCTTGACACATCTGTCACATCCCATTAAATCTAATTTTGCCATTGACATCCTGCCAAAAGCTGAATCCACTTGTTCAAGAAAATAAATCATTTACTAACTCTCCTTGCCCATATATGTTGGTTGATAAAAGGCATACGTCATTAATTTTTTTTTAGCAGATTTCAATCTTGTGACGTGACCGGTGACAGCGAAATAACTTTGAGCCAATGTTCCTCCAAGTCAAGTCTGAGGCTGCATTCCAGTAAAATAGGAAATTAAATTTATCCCACTAAGACTGTACCTGATACAGTGGCAGGTAAAAAAAAAATCAATGCGCCGTCTGCCAAATCCCCAAACATGCAAGAGGAGGCTTGGACCAGCACGAAAATTAAGATGCAGCAGTTCTTTTTTTTTTTTGTCCAACCACATGTGCGCTGGTTACAAAAATAGAACCCTTGACCAATTTTCATAAAACCATGATGAGGCGGGAATGTTTTGGCATGATTCTGACTGATGTACCTTTGAGTTCATCTTTAACTCGCTCACTAACACAAGCACAATTTTTTAAATTAATTTGTGTTATGATTTATTATGAGTACATATTTTTTGTGTTTTGTTGTTTATTTTATCTGTACCCTGTAAGAAGTCTTCCACTTCCCTTTTTTTGTCCAACACTAGAATTAGCATGTAAACATCAATTTATGAACATTTTGATAACTCTGCATTTACTTCTTAATTTCTAAACACACTATCTGCTCTGACCACATAATAAATCTTGAACACCTGCATTTATTTTTCTTTATGTAATGATTCCATGAATCAAATAAGAAAACATAGAAGCATTGATGTATGCTGATGTCTCCCATCATTCATAAGCTTTAGTCATTCATAGTAAGTGCATTGATGTCATTGTTGGGATTGCTTTATTGATCTAGCAGACCACCTCAGTCATAGATCTACTCAGCAATATGCATCATACCAAAACCGAACACACTCATTTAATGTACCTACAGTAGATTTTGCCTGCACGTGTGTGTGTGCATGCTAGGATGAAGCATGTCGATGTGTGCGCACGCCTTTCTAACCAGATTTAAATTTATTGTCTTAATTTCACTATTGAATCTCATTTTATTTTGTGTCTGTATGTATTAATTTTCTGTGAATGAACAATGGTGTACGCTACACAAATAAAACCATCTTGCCTTGTCCTAAAATCGCTCCTCTTTCCAAATGTAGGCCCCTGACCTTTTCTCCGCCCTTGCGAAGATCAACAAACGGATGGAAAAGTTCAGTCAGGAGTATTGAAGGTGGCTTGAGGAATCTTTAGCAAACTATGCGGTCACAAGAGTGCAATGAATCTTTAATGGGAGATGTTAGTGAACCAAGGAGTGAATGTTTGATGAAAACATGATTAAAGACTCACACAGAGATCAAGAGAGAGCAAGAATTTAACATATTGTTTTCTGAAGGGCAACCAACGGCAAAGAGGGACTTGAAAAAAATTCAAGTTTGGGGTCAGAGCCTGGAAATATTTTGCATGGTGGCCAGGGTGCGAGCAGAGGTGATTTGGGGGTGACATATCTTGCATAATGTATGAAACAGGATAACAATATGAAATAATTAATGCACCGATACTCAATAACTTCACATTGTTTATAATTCAAGCAGGTGTGGAAATAATTCCATACACATTCATTGTAGTATGACTTACTTGCAGTTAAGGCCAAGTTGAATACAAGATTCCCAGCCTTCTGTATTACTACTATTTTGAAAGTACACTTTTAGTTAAGCAACACAATTTTGATTTTGAGTGCAAATTCAGCGTATTGTCCGCAGGGCTGGAGTTTTCTTTCTTTTGGGATATACGGCACCCTTCATGCAGAGCAGATGTGAAACTGTTAACGAAAACAGGGCCCTCAGTGGTTTGTGTGCTGGTGAAAAAAGGTTTCCATGATGTTTTGTGGCTCTTGAGAACCAATTCGCCCCTCAAATATTAAATGAACAATGGTTGGCGGTTGTGAAACTGAATAATGTCACTTCAGCAACCTATCATGATCGGCAAAATGATCAAATATGAATTGCCAAGTGAGGCAGGACATGGTAAATAATATGCCAACCTTGTATTAGCTGTACACGTTGACTTATTTTTATTGCAATTTCCGTTTCCTGCATAGAGTGCATTCAAGTACATCCCAGACTTCCTGTTCCACATGGATACATTATTACTAACAGGATATCTGATTGCAACCTCAAACTGAGATGGTATTTGTGTGTGTGTGTGTGTGTGTGTGTGTGTGTGTGTGTGTGTGTGTGTGTGTGTGTGTGTGCACTCATCGATTTTGAGGATGCACTTCAGTATTTTCTCCCTCAAACACTGAACTGCGAATGCCATACTACCACCTTAAATCTTTTAATTGATATTTTAAAAATTCTGTTTGTGCACAAAATAAAGAAAATGTGATGGCAGACATAATTAATTGCTTTGACCTAATACATTTTAATCATCTCCCAGTTTGAGCCGAAATGCTTCCACATCAAAGAGTTGTGTTCTTGTCAAAACAGCAAAGAAAGGTATTCCAGTTGGTACATTCAGGTTTCATGTTGTAATTATATCTGTCATGTTCTATAACAAACAAACGCATCAAAAGTACATCCCTTTACACTGGTGGCCCAACATCTCTGCGTTTTATTTATGAGGTATTTTGCTTTTTATGGCACTTCAAGCATATGCCATCTATAAATCATGAGATTAATGAGGCGTTACTCCCATGTCAAGGAAACATTCATGAACCTATTTTTTTTTTCTTCCGTCACTTCTCCCCTCTTGTTCCCTCTGCTGTCTTCTTCCCCTTTTCTTTTATCACAGCTTTGATATCAGCCGGCTGCTGCACCAACAACTGCAGAAATGTCAAGCTATGGGACAGGTAAGAACTTTCCTCTCTGTCCCCCTTCTTGATAATGTCCTTTGCATGAATCAGAGAAGAAGAAGAATGGCAAATGAAGGTCACTTACTGGTTAGGGTCCATAATCCTGTAATTAGATGCAATTCCTTTAACTGCTTTCTTCAAAACTATTCAAATTGAACTGAGGCCTTGCGGTGCTTTGCATTAATACTGACTTTGCCCGCTGCAAGTGGATCAAATGTCACCTTACTTTTAAAATAGGTTTTCTTAGTGATAATCTCTATGATAGGGTGTTTAAAGTAACCTGGTTTATTTATTCCAAATTCTTTTTAACCAGGTATAATCACAGCACGATGACATAGTTGGAGGTGACTCTATCCTGTCTTTATGTACCATATTTGATATTTTCAATCAGATCTCAGTGAATGGCAGGGTTAGATGGCTGTGTTAATATTTAATGACTGCGAGACAATAAGGCATATTCTCCCTGAAAGGCTGAAAGGCCCCTCTGGCCCCTCCTATCTCACAAAAGCACCCACACATGGCCGTGTATAATTACAGACACACATTCCTTTTCACTCTCTTTATGCAATAGAACAAGCACATGATCCTGCATCTTTTGCATCTTGCTTAAAAATATCAGTTACTTGGCTACGGAAAAGAAGAATGTGTTCTTGAGGAGAAAAGATGATTTTTTTTTGAACTCACAAAAGCATCAAAATTGAAGCTACCTGCAAGCTGTTCCTTAGCTCTGGTGCAGGCTGGAGCAGGAGGATCAATCTCTGACAAACTAAAAAAAAGAAACAAAGCATTTTTGCCATGCTATATATTCTTTTGCTTCTATTGATATCCAGTTTTTATTTGTCTATTTTCCCGAAACTATCATTTATATATCCACAGATATGGCAAGCCTTAAAGCAATGCCTTAAAAAAGTGTTACCACCAAAATCCTGCCATATGATGGCATTAAAATGATCTGACAAGAAGATGGTTTGTCTTGCTGTAAAAAAACAACAACTTTAGAATCATTTCATATTGTGTTTTCTTCTGTTTTGGTAGACTGGGCGTTAATTTTTGTGCAAGTGCAAGTCGAGTCCAGAGTGTTTGGGGCTGTGCTGCGTTCATCCAGGGCGTCCTGTCACATGACACTGCCTTGCTCTCGACGCACTTGCTAATTTGATGAAAGAAAGTAGTAGTCTGTGCTTGGCCTAAAAGCGACACATCATCATTTACGTGCTGTGGCAATGGCCCCTGGTGTTGTGCATTCTCCTCCGCTGTTACACTGCCAAGGCTTCCCCAAATACTTGACCCCCCCCCATATTGATATTTCAACAGATAACCATTGAAATCAATTGCTTGGCATGTCGCTGCTCACAGTACTGAAGAAAAGAGTTGAAATACACCGTAACATTCCGAGTGTTCGCTCCAAGTACCACGAAAGTGATGTATTTCATACAGTAGTTCTACTTGCCTAAATAACTTGCAAGTGTGAGTCCCATACGAAAGTTAAAAAATTTAGCAATGGTATTTTGCTCCGAGTGAAAACAAATTTTATGACACTAATTTTGATGCCTTAATTGGAATTTACTTTCAGACCATGATGTATGTTACTCATAAGCAGGTTGGCAAAATACGAAAGGACCAAAGAATATGTGCATATAGCTTTTCCATACTGTTACAACTATTCAAGTAACATATCTTTTTATCTCAATTGATTACCGTAAAATTATTAAGTAGCTCTCACAGTGTACAAGGTTGGATATGATAGACTAAAAGTTTCCCATGCAAAATTACAGTCAGTGGAGCATAATGAAATAAAATGTATAAAGATAATCATGTTCAGTTCTGACTGACACTGTTAATTTATTTCTATATTTATTATTGTGGTTGCACAACTTTGTTTTCCTGTATTTTGGTTACCATGTTTTCCAGTAATTTATAAAACTGTGGTTTAATCTGATTATTAATATTGATTGCTGGTGTAAACAACTCATATTGATTGTTGGTAATTGTGGATTGTCAAAAAGACAAAAACAGTAATTAACGAAATGTCTTCATATGATCTGCAAATGTATAAATCATCATGTGGATGCTTTATATTTCTATATCCCCTTTCAATATCAGTCAAATAATACATCTTTCTGCCATTCCTCTTCAATTATTGTCCAGCTTTGATGCCTCATCTTGACCTGATTGTCGCCAGCCTGGCTCCTTGGAAGCAAAAAGATCACAGTGGTAGAGCCACGTTCTTGATAGCTGCAAAAGGATTCTGTCCAAGGCACCAGATGGTCTGATGTCCATCCACGACCTCATTCATGTCTACAGCGCCTGAAAACAGCCTGCCTTCATCTTCTCATCTCCACTACGCTATTGAGCACTTTGGGGAGTTGTGTTTATAAAACTATGCTGCAGATAAAATGACTAGGATGGAGGTCTCTCCCTGCCAATCCAAGAGAGAAGTCAGAGAGATGCATGCATGCTGGAAGATTTGAATGACTCTACTGTGTTATATACTGTGTTTAATGAGAATTTGGAAGGATGTTGTACAGAAAGTTCAACTCTAGATGTTCAAAATGGACTATTTTCCTGCAATATGAACATCACTGTGCCTGCACAACCTCCATGTGGTGGAGGATACAACCGCAGTGAATCAACAGAAAGCTTGTCCTAGTGCAACACAACATTTGTGTTTTGCTTTTGGGTTTGTCTTTTATTTCCATTCAAAATAAACAAGAGTCAAATGTAAAACCTTGTCGTGTAACCGCCAAATTCTGACAACTTCATGATGAATTGTTTTTATAATTCCAAAGCCTATTTTTATGTGCAAAATCGTACTAAATTCTCAGACGAACTGGCTCGTGTGCGTGTTGCCTTCCATCTGTTTACAAACACAACTCATTGATGGAGAAGCACATCATTCACCATCCCATGTTTTTCTTTTCCCTTTACCTTCGGAAGGTTTCTGATTCCATTAGTCTCCCTTCTCCCTTTAATATTTTTTTGAAATTGTGGAATTAAGAGTTGTGTAATCTGATGTTTAGCAATGTCTACCGTCACCATTTTGTTCTTGTCGTTCTTGTTAAACCTAACGTGTTGGGGGGGGGAACAAATCTAGATATTCAAGCAAAGACAACATATTTTCCTGTGTCTTAAACAAAGAAGAAAGTTGTAGTCGTACAAAATGCAATGTCCAGGTGTCATTTTATTTTGTATTAACATCTCCGATAAAGCACCTAGATTGAAGCGAAGATGTTTTGTTTTTTTTTCTCTCTTTTTTATAAGAAAACAAAGTCCAAGTTATTGTAGATTATTGGATTAGTTTTCTATATATATATATATATCAATGTATATGAATATATTATGACCATTATTTTTGACTTCCAGGTATTAGAACTATATATCAAAATGTATAGGATATATATCAAATAATAAAAAGATTTCTGTATTTAAAAGTACATTTGTGCAATTCTTTCAGTTTGCCAGGATGCATAATTTATGTGAATGCTAAGATATTTTAGTTTTTTTTTAATATATTTTAAATATTTTTACGAAATTCATATAAATCCAAAAGGGGAATCCACAGAATATCTAAAGTTTAATTTCAGCTGTTTGAATGTACTATATTATTCATGGTGTTTCAATGTACGGTAAATATGATCTCATCATCTGAACCAGTTTGATCCTACCAAGTGGAAAACAACACAGTCGG
This sequence comes from Syngnathus leptorhynchus, assembly GCF_054491065.1. Taxonomy (NCBI): domain Eukaryota; kingdom Metazoa; phylum Chordata; class Actinopteri; order Syngnathiformes; family Syngnathidae; genus Syngnathus; species Syngnathus leptorhynchus. Next base: position 8,629,786 of record NC_141199.1, on the reverse strand, counting down.
CCGGATTTCCTCTGAAATAATGGAACTCAAGATTCCCTTCCTGTGTGGCTATCACCTTCCATTACATCCTGTCGAAACAATTGGCGCTTACCATCTGTATCCTGGGATATCTGATGCAAAGTTCATACACTGGCCACTTCATTAGGAGGATTGATCAAATATAATGCAATGCAACACAAAAACAGTAATGCTATCATTTATAAGTGTGGTTATAGCCGGAATGGAAAGTTCGTATGTACATATAATGATAATAATCCTTAAAACAGAAGCTGGGGATGTTTATATATTTATCAGCATTCAGAATGATTCTTTGAAGGAAGGGGTTTATATGAGAGGAAGTATTTTTTTTTTGTTTAAGAGGAAGACACAATCCGGTAACAAATCGAGGAACAACTTTTATTAGTGGGAGTGAGCAGGTATTTTTGTTGTTTTGGCGTGTTAATGATGTGGCTATTTGGCCTTTGAATGCAGCTTGCGATGCATAGTGAGGATTTTTGTCTTTTATGAATTAAGTCACTTGCTACGTAACTATGGTGCTGTAAAAATAATAAGGCCAAGGGTTTAAAAATGTAAGATTTAAATAGAGGACACATCGGGCCACACTCGTTACCAGAGCTGGAAGGAATTGCTCTGTTTTGTTTTTCCCCAATGTAAAACTAATACTTTATTTAAAAATCATAAAAAATGAATTTACCATGAATTAATTTGCTTTGAAATGTGATATGTAATTTATTAAAACCTAAATCTGATCACATCATAATTTATATGGTGTTTTGGGATTGTCACTAGTGTGGTGGAACCTATACAAACCCCAATTTCATTTAAATTGGGACGTTTTGTGAAATGTATACAACAATGCAGGACAATGATTTGCAAGTATTTTCTACCTAATCTCACTTCAATATTTTACAAAAACAAGATATTTGATATTCAAACTGATGAACGGGATTTTTTTTCTCCATCAACTAGTGAGAATGACACACTTTTTGGAGAATTTGTAAATGGCATTTTGGATCAGAACAAATATTAAATGTATAAGCCCCTGTTAACTTTTTTTTTCTCACCAAAATTTTATTTAGTTGGATAAGCAATTGTCAGAACTGCGTGTCCATCCATGATGTGTGGCTACATTCTTTCTTTTGTATGTACTGTTCAATAAGCAATCATTTTAAATCCCTCCATGCGTAACTATCCACACAGCATTACAGGTATTTGTTTTGTGGATTTGCTGTGTTAAATGTGTGTAAGTGAGCAGCCAGCAGTGTGTTTGTTTTTGGGTGTGTGTGCATGCATCGGCACTGATCCGCTTTGGTGCATTGCAGCATGTTTTGCATCACGAGGTCGCCGTCGTCGCTGAGCAGGGCACTCCTCCAAGGTCACAGCAGGTCAATCCTCCCCATCTGCATTGCCAGCCATTGCGAGGTTAAATCCAAAACACCCTCCCAAATCTCAACAGGACATCAGTGAGGCATAGAGCAAGAGGAAAGTATAATCTGACTAGTCACAATTGTGTATGCACTCAAAAATAAGGCACATTATCGACAGGCATGACGACCAATATAGTAAAAAAATCTCAAGAAACACACATGACAGTATGTATAACTATATTCATATACGACTTTCTACCAAACTGGTAAAGTTCTGTGTTGACATCCAACTCAATTGTGGAGTAAGTGACCCGTTTCCAAATCATAAGACAGTAGGGACACTCAAATTCTCAGTTTCCACTACTTGAGTGGAGTTGAACATTCATGAAAACAAAAAAAAAGGAAAACTGGAGTACTTCTATTTAGCTTAGATAACATAGCAGACATACACCCCACCCTCTCCTCTGCAAATAAAACCCCCAAAACATGTCGGTGTAAAAATTCACGAGATACTGCAAAGGGACAAGTCCTAACTTCAAGACACAGTCCAATCTTTTTCAGTCATTGTGAAAAAAATCTGGATTCATAGATGATGATGGATGATTTTATGGAATCTAGGCATAAAGTAGAATTTTTGCCATCATATTTGAGCCAATAATCTGTCACTGTGATAGATGTGTACAAAATGGAATCTTGGGTGAACTCTACTTTCTACCTTTATTACTCACTGAAATGTGGTGAACAGCAGCTTTGAATTTGCGCCAGCATTTCTCCCTTTTCGTGACACTGCAGGTACATAAGGTCGACAACAAATCTGAACTCAAAATTTCAAATTGTTTCAATTGATTTTCTACATAAAAGCAAAACATTTGACAGTGTTTACTTCAGGAAATGTACCAAAGTCTTATCATGCGCCAGCTAACTGTCAAATGTCTCTCATATAACTTTGTTTATTTGTTGGAGAGGAAACCTCCTGATTTGCTTCAAATTTGGCTTTTAACTCAATTCACTTGTATCTCAAATTGTGAGACGTGATGATGGGCGTATACTGCAGTGTTCCAGGGTCAGCTCCAAGATTTTTTTTCTCTCCAGGGTCTAAAGGGGGACTTGACAGATACAAAGTGGGGTTGAGAGAATAATTTATAAATATATTCTAGAATATCAAATCAAATGGTGGGGGGTCTTATCGACACAGGCTACGCAACCCCCCAGCCCAGTGTAGCGCCATCCCTGTGGTGTTCAGTGCCACCATCCAGCAGTGACAGATGTAAAGCTTGTAAAGATGTAAAGTGACTTCAATCAATCAATCAATCAATCAATCAATCAATCAATCAATCAATCAATCAATCAATCAATCAATCAATGAACAGAGCAAATGCTTGGAACTTGGAATCCTCTTAGTGTTGGTGGACTTCAAAGGTACCACGCAATGACCTATTGTAAAAGGTTTCAGATAGCTTTACAGATTCTTTTTATTTTTAACTCAACAGTGGCTATTCAATTGGTTACACTGCATGTCACAATTGTTATTAATAATTAAATTAAATTGATGAAATTAAATGTTTTTGACGTCAAGTCGATTTATTTACATCTGTATCAATTCAATTCAATTATTTCTCTCACTGTCTTGTCCTGTGTAAACAATTGTAATGTCCAAGGGATAATAGTAGTATAGAATATAATCCATGCATGACCAGCCAGCATTTCACTAGTAATAGGAAAAAAACCACCCATTACATAAGATATTGTCTCTGCAATGTGACTTTGTGTATTTGGGTGGCTTTTGTTATGCTACAGTGACTTGAATAAATGCATCCATGTGTGACATTCACGCAAGATATTATTGTTTTCTACGTAGATCCATGACTCATAAAAGGCGAGTTTAGCCAATAAAAAAACTTCTATGACACAAGCTGAATGAGTGTGACGACAATGTGAATTTTAGACATGCCGTGTCTTCTAAGTAGCATCAACAAACAAGTTTAAATCCTCATTCTAAGTAGGTCACACTCAGAAGCTAAGAGAATCACATCAGTGCGACATGCTTCTCATTTTAATATTATACAAGTTAATTACATTGGCTAATGACTTCACAGACTAAGGCTAATGGCCAACAGAGATAAACGATCTCTCATTAGCCTCTTTCACATATCTCGGTTGAAATGAAAGACATATTAAAGCAACTTTTCCCACTTTATTGGAGGTACACTTGTCACATTGATGTGACTCCTATGAGAAAAATTAGATTGAAGTTTTTTTTCAATCTTCTTATGTGAGTCGGGTGCTCTGAATGAAAACCAATACCAACACATCCAAATGTGTGCAATGGAGGTGATGAGGGAAGCGGCAACTACAACCTTATATTATTTCAGTTGTGTGTGTACACGTCCAGGAATGTTGATGTGCGAGCTGATATGTAGTGGCAGCAGTGGAAATAGTCAGAGATGGAGTCGGAACTGAACTCAAACTCTGGACTGATTAGTGGAGACAAGCCAGACGATGAGATGCCAAACCTTTGAAACTACTCCAAAGCCTATGATTCATTTTGCTTCTTTTCTTTGTGGTTTTCTTTTCTCTTAGTTTTATTTGAAGTGGTGAAGCGCAGCAAATTCGTCTTCTCTTCCAAGGGTAGGAGACTTTACAGTAGTAATCTTGACCAGCCATTTGACAAATTTGGTTGCAAAGATTGAACTAAAATGCAGGTGGATAAAGTTTTGGGAAAATTCAAGGGGATCATCCAGCCATGATAGTTGATTTCTCACTAACCGGTTTAGTTGATGTATTTTTTTGAGCAGGAAATTGAAAAGATTTCATTTTCTATTTAATCCATTTCTGCATTCAAAATCATTGTAAATACTTCGCTAATAATTTCTTGAATAACTTATCGCTGCCACTCCAGCATTATGAACACTCACTGTTATTAGTTTTCATTTTAAAGAGTAATAAAGCCTACAATATGAACTTTTTAATATGTAAATGACATATGACATACCACAATAAATAATACTATAATTTCTGTTTAAAAAAAATCATCTTGAAGTCAATGTTAAATTTCCAATTTTGTTTTCATTCAAAGCCTAGCCTGATCTGTGACTCCAAACAGTAACTGGTGTGTTACAAAAGGAAAAAAAATGTCAGGATGCTGTAAGTAGAGGCTGACATGTGAGGAGCTTTGGGACAACATCCTGACAGCCAGAAACGAACCGGAACAAGCGCACTGTTGCCCAGCTGGCTTCGGCCTCATTAGAATCAAAAGTAGTTTGATGTGCCTATGTGAGCGTGTGTGTGTGTGTGTGTGTGTGTGTGTGTGTGTGTGTGTGTGTGTTTGCACTAGCTGCGAGGCCCATTGGGCAAAAGCAGATGCTTCATCCTTACACTCAAATTTCCCCAACGGACTGTGTTCTCTGCACGTATATGGATTATGTTTTTTTACATTGTCTCCTTGTCTTTGAACCTTCTAAATACGCTTTCCAAACATTTCTTTGGGTGCATCTAAATATCCAGAAAGAAAAGAAAAATCTGAACACTATTTATCCTGCCCTCCAAATATGTTGAATATCCTAAGACGGTAAGCTCAACCACTTCCACTCATCAAGACTCTGAAGGCCAGGTTTAATCACATGGGAAAGGGTGAAACTGGAAGAATACAAACCACATTGTATAATCAGTCATATGAACTAAATGAATTAAATCGATATGAAAACTCAATCATACCTTTAACATTCACAATATGAAATATGTATCATGTCACTGTAACAAATGCACTGTTATCTTATGAATCACTGTATAGTAAACACAATTAATTGTATTTGTCTGTTTAAACTATGAATTAGTGAATCATTATTAATTTATTTATTACACATGAACACATTGACTACGGTCACAATAGGGCAACAGGAACGTTAGCCAGGAAACTCAATGCTAACCAACATGACCTTAGTTTTTCCAACACATCGTCTAACATCACAGAAAACTATAATTTCAGAACTCAATAGATGTATTTCGATACATAATAACCTAAAACGATGCCTTGTATAACACAAACTATAGGCAGTAGTTTGTTAGTGTAGTTGCAGCCTCCAAATAAAATTTGGTGGAAAACTGTTTATTTCAAATTGTTTATTCCTACAAGGAGCACACCACGCATTCCTGCTCTCAGCTTGAATAAACACTGCATGCAAATTCCACGGCTGCTTCGCAATGCCATAGCATGCCAAGCTTTTCCAAGTTCATCTGTGTTTGCCATGCGTGCTCACAGCAAAGTCTCGTTCACTGACCCCTTGATAATATGCTTGACAATCCCTGCTCTCGTATGCTCATTATTTTCAAAAACGCCACATTATTCACTCATTGCAGTGTATCACCGGCATTGTTACTTTTATTCTAATACGGGTCATCTGATAAGAGTATCAGTTGTTTGCTTTATCCTGGCATGCAAACTGAAAAAAAACATATTATGACTACAGACAGTGCAGTGTGTTGTGACAGGACCTGGTCTTTTTGTGGAACAATGCAGGGAAGTAGTCTATTTCAGACATACAGTAATTTACAGATTTTTTTTTTTGTGTGTCTAAGGTCTTGTCTTTCCTTGTGAGACCATCCATCCATTCATTTTCTTTCTCATTTATCTTCGATACAGCTTGTCCTTGTGGTCTTTGGGTGAGCTGGAACTTATCAAAGGTGGTTTTGGGAGAGAAGTGATGTACAACCTGGATTGGTTACCAGAATAAATGGCTGCTTGTCTAAATGGGCCCTGTGATTGACTGGCAACGTGTCTATAGTGTACTCACCCAAATTCTGCTGGAGAAGGTTTCACCTCAGCTGTAATCCTAGAACGGTTAAGCGGTATAGAAAATGGTAAGATGTCCAATCATTAGTAATTGAATAGCAAGAAGCGCATATACACACATCAGTGTGTTGGCCCTGCCCCAAGACTCCATTACGTCTGATACACATTTAGAATGAATGAGATACAGAACAAACAGGATCAACGTACAATGAGTGTTTGTATTGTCCATTGTCTTTTTAATATAAAGTAAACATCCCCGGGATGGTTTCTCATCAATGATATTGGTTTCTCTGAGACACATTGATTACATTAAAAATATCCGTTGTGTCTACTATGTGTCCTCATGAGGGTCACAGGAGAGCTCATCTGAGTCCATTCTATTTGACTAAGGAGGCAGGGAGCATCTCGTACGAGTCGACGGCCAATCGCCAGCAAATGTATTTGACATATTCGTTGAAAATGATTCGGCCAACAATTTTTTTGAAAGAACACGAGATGGATGCAATGTTCTTGTTTGGATCCAATACTGATGGCAGATTTTAGGCTGAGATTATAGAGATGCTTTCTTTCGTTTCAATTTCTTTCTTAAGGGTCACAAAAGTGGGCCAAGCTGCTCTTAAAGTGCCCACCCGGGTAGGGGCTTTATCACACCACCCGCAGACCTGTAAAATGACATAATTTTCTCCCTTTCCACTATACTTAAACTTGTCTTATTTGGGGCATATTATTTATTATGGTACACTCACTGCATACGTTAGAGCGTTCAAAAGTGCACTGCCTGGTTCTTTGAATTTAAAAATTGTCATTGTCAACAATTTGCTCATGTTGCATTTGTATTAGTACTATTCATCTTATGCTATATATTTTATTTATTGTAATCCCTCAAGAGAAAATCAATTTACACACTGCTCCATATGTTGTAATAAATAAATAAATGAATAAATGAATAAATAAAAAAAGAAAAAAAGAAAAGAATAAAAGAATAAATAAAAAAATGAATAAATGAATAAATGAATAAATAAATGAATAAATAAATAAATAAATAAATAAATAAATACATAAATAAATAAATAAAGAAAGAAAGAAAGAAAGAAAGAAAGAAAGAAAGAAAGAAAGAAAGAAAGAAAGAAAGAAAGAAAGAAAGAAAGAAAGAAAGAAAATTGGCAAACAGATAAAGAGACATCACCAGTTCATATTACAGTATATACTTCACCTGGTGTCAAGAGATTGCTTGTCCTGAGTAATTACAAAACATCCGAATATCAGTCTGACATGTTATGAAATCCATCTGTCTGCTCACATTTTGTTCAAATGTCCCCTTCAGTTCTGAGCCCACAAGGGTGAACTTTAGGCAAATGAAGACCGAGCTGTAGTGTTTTGCACTAATATACAACAAAGCTTGTCTTGAGGAATGTCAGGTTTTGTTTAGCTCACAAGGTATCCTGGAGGAGAAGATGTACGGCAATAGTTGCTGCATGGCTGCAGGCAAGAGAGCTCTCCACTTTCTGCTAATGTTGCTTCAAATACAAATTACTTTACAAACTGACAAAAAGTGGTGCTTGAGATAATATTGAGAGTAATAAGACACCCCCCCCCTCTCGAATAAGCAAATAGGTTGAATGAATAAGGTCTACCCTCATTGTGTGCTTTGTACATTTGTGTCATGTTAGACCTTTATGCTTGAGCCCATCATGATGAATGTCACCTAATGAGACAGGGATAAAAAAAAAATCAAGTTTGATGGACCTGCTGCCTATGACTACAGTGCAGTAGTTTTCAATACTGATTGGAAAGTTAAAAAAAAAAGGGTGTGAAAATGAGTGACAGAGTAGAACAGTGATGCATTTTTTTTTCTTAATGACTAAGCACTTTCCTCTGTCATAGTGAAAGAAAACTTGCCAGTGTAAAGGGAACAACAACCGCAGCAGTAACCAAAGTGTGGCCAGAATCTCTAATGAGATGTCTCGAGAGATAATTGATGCTACTCCTAAATGTGCTTACCATGGACCTGGTACACTTGCATTTAATGATAATTAAAGATTCAAAAGCAATGCATTTTACATTACAAAAACACAAGAGACAAGTGCATAACAAGAAGGGAAAACAGCCATGGCTGGATCGTTTTTTTTAGTTTGTCTACAATAACAGATTAAAATGCAATCGAGCAGTCATTATACAGTAATGACATTTGAATCAATTACAGCATTAATTATTAGTATTATTTTTTTTTCCCTCTTCAAAAACTCTTCTACCATTGTCTGGATGATGACATCATACATTACAAATACAGTTTTAGTAATTTGGAGCTTACCCTGTATTGCATGCCAGGCAATCACAGGGCACAATGTGGACACAAACATTTCACTTAACTTTATTGGCTTCAATTCACTTTAATTCAAGGAATGGAATAAGTAATAATAATAATAACAATAATAATAATATCAAGTATGTAAATACGGGTATGCAAACAAGTATGCCAGGGCCTGGATTTGAAACCCTACTTTAGAAGGCTGAGGCGGATGTGCTCAGCACTCTCTTCACACAAAGTCAAACAAGGAGAAGAGACGTTGCACAAGGAGAAGATGCACAGGCGGAAGTGAGAGTAAAGATGCCATAACAATCAGCACCCTACAGACAGATGCATGCTACCTTGCACTGTGGGGGAACAGCGATGACATCAAAAACAGCAGGAGCCGCTTATTGACTGACTGAATAGGGATGGGTAGACCGTGCAGCAATAGGTGTATAAAGTGACAATGTGTTACAGAATATTTGAATACTTTTTGATATGAAGGGAACCCTGCCTTGCTAAATCAACACAACTCATGAATGTTCTTTCCCATATTATGTTATATGACCTATTTGTATGTAGGACGACATTAGATGCTTCTACAACCATGAATATAATTTCCGAGCAAATTAACAAATGAGTCCAAATTACTCTAGTGACCTGTCTGAGCTCACTTTTTGAGAGATAATTCCCTTTATGTAATTGTCTTAATGTGATTAATAGACAGAAGTGTCAGAGGGGTGACTTTTGTTAACCTTTCATGGGTGTGTTTCCCTCTAGATTAGCTTTAAGAGGCTCGACTATTGTCTGCTTCACCACCGTGACTAATAATCTGTTAGATTGATACATTTGGATGACGTATTGGTTCTTTCAAAGGAAGGGGAAAGAAACTCCATGCAGTCAATCCCATTTCCCAGTAAGCACATGAAAATAGCATAGTCAGTTTATAGTACTCAAGAGAATGTTTGGGAAGTTTGGTGTGATATGAACAAAATGAAGACCTTTCTAAGACATACGACACAGTGTCCATGTTCAAAGAAAACTTTTGGAAAGATTTGCCTCCCAGCTCCAATAAAAACTTGAAAGGTAGCAAGATTTGAGCAAATCCATTGAGACTTTGGTTTAATGAGCGTCGAGTGTGTTACATGAATCTGCCAGGTGTCTTCTAAAGTTGAGAAGTTTTACGGCACTGTTTTGCTATAAAATGGCAAACTCTGCTTTATAATTGAATCCTGTAGGATGAATAAAGACTTTACGATGGTTGTTAACCAGTCATCAAAAGACAACACACATCAAAACAACACTTTATCTCTATCTTTATTGACAAAACCATGATCCATGTTTCTCAATCAAATTAAAGGCAAACACAGACAAGGTAATTAGTGGGGCTGCAGTTCTCGAGTTAAGGAGAAATTAGGTTAGGGTTAGGCCACTGGGCTGGAGGAACTCTTTGGTCTCGCTATCTGGTAAGACAACCATCCATGAGCTGGATGGTTCCTCCATGTGGCCCCTCTCATGTTCACATATACAGTAATAGACTCAACAAGATAAACATGAGAGGGACCACGTTGAGGAACGAGTTGTTGCTGATTCGTGCGGGAGAACTTTCACATTGGTACGCTTTATGGATATTATTTCCAGATAATAATAATAAAAATAATAAGAATTGCTCTTCTACTATGAATCCCACTAGTACGTTTTGTGTTTAGGTAGTGTCATTTTGTCATGTTTATTTAATTTCAAGGTCTTTTTTATCCTTTAAATGTCTGCCTCATGTCAAGTAGTTGACTGAAATGGGAGATTTGTATATTGTAGAAATGTAATGAATGTAAATATGCAGAATGGTTTTGTTTTTAATTATACTGGATCTACCTCATATGCCGACGTCCGACCTCTTGTCTGATTTGTGTAATTTCTTCATCTTCATGAAAATCTGCAATACACACATTTTTTTTACAAAAACCTTACGGAGCTTCGTACACGGTCTGCATATGGATACCCATCACAGCTTTTGTGAACTGACATGCACACTCTGATGCTTTCTTTTCCTTGGACCGTTCGTACGGAGGCCGCAACGCATCCGTTCAGCAGTCGGTGTGAATTAGGTGTAAGTCAACTGGTCATCCTCTGGGGTCAGGGCTGACACACTTCTCCCACAGCCTGAGAGTGATTTCCCTTGTGGACTGTTATTCAGCTGCCTTTCTGAGCGCACAACAGTGCGCACACACACACACACACACACACACACACACACACACACACACACACACACACACACACACACACACACACACACACACACACACACACACACACACACACACACACACACACACGCACACACATATACAGTCTGCACCTGCAGGTCATTTTTACAACACCGTATACTGTAACTGTATAGTTGGTTTCACTATTCAGATTTCAACAGGTTGGATTACTAAAAAGGTGAAACACCAGATAATAATAATATCTTTAGCTTTAGGATAGCTAGTTTGACAATGGATTTTTGTGTGGGATGAAAATTACTCATGTCTGGACAAATCCATACAATGCAGACCTGCATGATGAGCCAGTTGTCAAAACACCAATGGCCTCATGTACACAGCATACGGGCTAAAATCGAGAAAACGTGGCACGCACAAAAAAATCCAGATGCATGAATCTGTCTGTACGCATAAATCCAGGCACATTCCTTTCAAACATCTCAATCAATGTGGAATTGTTGGCTTACCAGACTTCTCCCTCTCTATGTTCCCATATAAATATGCTAATTAGTATAAACAAGGCCTGTCAGTGGGAATGAATGATCACTGCATGATCAGATAACCAGATTATCGAGTCATGAGGCACAAGTGAAATGAGGAACTTTATAAATGTGAGCTCGAGAAGCTGGTAAATGAAGGTGAGGCCTAAAAATAACCAGATTGTTTTTGTGCTGTCCACACAACAAGCCCAAAATGAACATGACAAAAAAAAATGTCTGTCCGTCGTTCCTCAACCCCAAAACAAGTGTTCACAACTCAAGGCAATTTAGTTTTCAATCAACCCTATTTGTCATGTGGAAGGAAGCTGGAAAAACTCCCACAACCATGGAGAACATGGTAAATCTACACAGGAAAGCCGGAGTTCGTATTTTAAATCCCCAATCGCTCAACTGTGTAGTGGATAGGCTTAAACAGCAAGCCACCATGTTGATGCTTTTCTAATATGACTTCTTTCAGTTCCTTAGTGTTCCAGGTCAGCTTTTCAATTATATAAAAAAAGTTCGCTCTAACCAAGCTCTCACGACATACAACTGCATTTAAATGGCATAAAAACTCTGAAGTTATACACTCAGTTATAAACACACCGTGACACACTCACAAAATCAGTTCAAGTGATAAATGAAACACAATTGTGGGCAATACTGAATCTGAAAAAAAAAAAAAAGAATATGAAAATGTTACCACCATGTCAGTTAGAGGTCAATAAGAGACTTTCTGTTATAATAAACATATTCCCAGAGGGAATAAAGTTTAGGATTTGCTAATATATTATCCAAACACTTTGTCAGATGTAGGCTACACAGAATTACACAGCTGAACTAAAATAAACATAGAAAGTCAGATGACACAAGCAAAAAGTAAACAAATACAGTATATTCCTTACTGCTGGGAATTTTATGAAATCATTGTAAGCACACATATGTGATGAGTCAATACCGTCCTGACAGGAGGGAAATACAGTATGTGCAGTAAACGGAGGAAAAATCTTTAGATGAGTGGGTGGAAAGAGTTTTCTCCAAGCAAAAGGTGAAGACAAGGGATAATAAGCGTTTGAATTTTTATTAGTTTCTCACATACAGTTCAAAGATAGTGTCACAACATGCAACCTAGAGCCTCCCGCCGGATCAGTGAGGAGATGACAAGTGACGCAGGATGCTTCAAAAATCCCACTCACCATGACTCATCTCTGACTGCCCCTAAGGCTTGGAAGACTGTCACTCAAAGTGCTTTCCAATCAATTCAACCTCTGCAGAGAGTTGATTATTGTTTTAATGAGAGAGCCCTGATTGATTACCATTAGTTTATCACAGGCCTGAATGCTACAGGGATTTGGTTTAATTTTCTTGGTATCCATTTAACCCAAAAGATAGGCCATAAGATGCCACTTATTGGTAAGTCATTGCTAGCGTCAATGAATTGGAGTAATATGATTACCTCTGGTGGTAATAATGGTTGCTAAGCAATGTGCTATATAATGTCATTTGATTGTGCAAGGGAAAGCAAATTGAAGTTTCTTTGTTACCCCTAAGTGTCTCAAGCACAGCACATGGGGCCTTGAGCTCACGCTTTTATATAGCGTACAGCTTATGCAATCCCGTTTTCAATTTAACTTTAATTATTTGACATCCAATCACAATAAAATGATACTGCTGCCCCTAACGTGTAATTATAGTTACTGTTAGTGTGTCAATGCTCCACTGCTAAACAGTTTGAACTAATTAACCAGCCATGTGAATGAAAGAGTTTAAGGATGCAGTGCACACAATGTCATCGCAGTATCACAGATTTTCGGTTCCTTTCGAGTAGTATGTACGTTAATTGTCTGTGACCTGATTGTTTGTTATTACATCACAGCCAATCACATGGTTAGTGTTTTTTGTGCATTCACTTTTCCCATGTTCGGTACCCTTTATGGCACCTGAAAATGGATAAACCAAGACTTTCCATTTTTATTCTCATTATCTCGATCAGCAAGGTCAAAATCCGGAAAACTCTATACTCGGTCCAACATGTATCGGAATGTCCATCCATCCATTTTCAACACCGCTGTTCAGGTGAAAGGAAGACTACACCTTGAACTGGACACCAGACAGCAGGGTACGTGTATCTAGTAGAATTATATGTTTTTTAAAAGCTCACAACATGATCAAAATCAATGCCAGAATTTTATGCTGGACAGTGATGATGTTGAGATAAATAAAAAAATAAAAAATTCATATATATATATATATATATATATATATATATATATATATATATATATATATATATATATGCAGTCACCTCTCCTTCCCCTCCTGAATGACAGTGTGAGCAATAACCCACACATCATCTTTTGTCACTACTGTGCTCTTCCTTCCAAGGAGACAGCACTCGTACACTGGTTATGCGCAGAACATGATCATACTGTATGTAATATTTATGTATCACATGTTTCCATGCAGCATATAGTGTAGGTGTCATTTGTGTCATTTGCATGCCTTTATACTAGTGTAGCACTGCTGCTTGTAATAAGACTTCCGGGCTGCCTGCCTCCCCGTTTACTGTCCATAAGAGCCAAAATGGATGGCTGTGAATTTCTTCCCTACCCTTGGATTTATTGAAGTGATATACGATCTTGTGCTCCCGGCACAGATTTTAAGACTGCATTTGGTTTCATATAAATATTTTACAGTTGGACAGTTTAGGAGAAAAGACTTGTTGCAGTACTACCTGTCTGCAATTTTAGCAGTGCGCAGTGGTACGATTTAGAAGCACTCTACACATTTTGATCACTGTACTTGTGTTTGCAATTGATGACAAAAAGCATTTAGGAGGAAAAATAAAGGACTTCACACAACTATATTAAAAATCCAAGACACCCATTCTTGTGTCTCGAGAATGACGCGTGACCTTTTCATTCAGTTATTTACATATAACCTTAAGATTTACCGCTGCACCTACCATCGGTGGTTTATGCTTGAATGATAGAAAGCTCAGAGGATGGAATTAAGAAGGTCATTTTGTCAAGGTTCTGGAAACTTACCCAGCATGATCTCTAACACCAATTACAAATATTTATATTGTTAAAATATTAAATTACTCATAAAAAAAAACCTGGTTGTATCATTGTAAAAAGAACTCTAATTGACATAATTGACCCTGCTTTCGAATCTTTAACATTACTCAGTTATATTCATATGATATGCCCCCGACCTCGTTTATCGCTTAACAAATCCTAAATACTCTGATATCCTGTCAACAAGTCGAGGAAGCAACTTTTAATCTTAAAAGTTGTCAAAGTCATTGCAACTCAGTCCTGTAATTTTAGATGTTTCTTTTGTGCCCAAAGCCTTTGTCTTTAACTTTTCTTTTACAAAAGCTTTAGATGTTGAGGAGAACGTTATGCTCGCTGTGACAACTAGAGGACAACGATGACCCCATCTGCAATGACCATCTGAGCAGTCTTAGCCAATCAGAGATTAGGTTGGGGTGAGGACTACTTCCTGATTGCCTGTCCAGTGCAATCAAGGTTCTGATACTTGCACTCAGCCAACCTTGACCGTTCCTATTCTCCTCCGCCTGCTTAAATCAGTCTGATAACATCTCATCATCTGCCAAATCCTACTACTTGACTGCAGAACAATGTTATTTTTTCCTTACCTTATTCATGATCTTCTAAATAACACAGTGAATTTCTACCAAGGTCCCCTTAGGCTGTATTGATTTTTATTTTATTAGGTGAGGGAGAGTTAACCCTTACAAAATGAATGTTCAACAAAGCAATGTGTGGTCTGAAGGAAAGGCTTGATATGGAACAAAGATTGGCCTCAACCCTGAAGTAGTTTTACAGCTCAGTAAAAGAACGTCTTGTTCAATTTCAAAGTAATTCACAACTTTCCTAGAATCCTGTTTCTAAAATTGAATGCAAACAGAAAAAAGCTGAAGTGAAAGATTTTTCCAGTGCTAGAAAAGCATGAGTAATATATGAGGGGCTTTTCACCTTGGTTCCTGTATACGCTGTATGAGAACTTCAAATAGTCACATAAAGCGCACAGAAGGTTTTTCATTTCACAATTTGCTTCCTTCATATGAGTGATTAACTAATGACAATGTTAGGACATAGTATTCATGGGTATCATGAAATCTGCTGTGGTTGAAACAAAGATGACTTGTTTGATCACAGATCACTGGTGTCAGCCTGCTCCTCTTCAGACTTGACTTGACTTGACTTGAATGATCCATACCAGAGCTCCAAATCTTCCTTCACAAAAGAGCAAAGTTACACAACAAAACATGAATGTATGATGGGTTCAAGTACATTTTTTTGCAAGACATTATGACATTACAATAAAAAATTCATGACTATCCTCTCAGTGTCTCCTCTGCTCCTTCTTTCATGGTGATCCAACACTTGAATGGAGGAAGCAGTGTGCATTCTTCAGATCTGCAAACACCAATTGATCCTGACATACACAAACACAGCCTAGCCATTGCAGTAGTTAGAGGACTTACTCTACTCACCACTCCACAAGCCAGTAATCCACCAAGGATGCAAATTGAAATGTCAGCTTCATTTTTCCTCAAAGGCAATGTCAGTTTGGTATAAGACTGGGATTTAAAAGTCAGTTAATTATTGTTGACGAATCCATGTAGTTAGTGTGAACAACACAGACATTGCAAGGCACAGCCTAAGGATGACCAAACACACATATATAGTATATACTTACATATATCTATAAAATTATATCATGTATAATTGCAATGGCCATATTTGTCCATATCCTCCCTAATAAATGTAAGTGAGCACAATATAATTTGCTCACACGTGGAATATTAGGCTCTACATTACCTCAACACTGTATCTTTGCCCGACACTGCAGCATACAGGTGATGAAATTTGGACTCGCACATAATCGTATTATAGCTGCTCTTGCCTGCTCTGGATCAAGGCCAAAACACATATTACACTAATAAAACAAGGGAGCGACAGACCAGAGCGAAGTGCTTGTGATAACCTCTGGCTCTCATGTAGCTCTGTCACCAACCGCCTCCTCACTAGGATGAAAGATTGTCCTTGGCATGCATTTTCAGTGGACATCATGGAGTCTAAATATTTGAAATTCCTCAATTGGCAGGATTTAATTCGACACGGGGTTGCATAATTGATTTGTTTTGAATTCATGAAAGCAATACTCACTTCAGTTCTCACTAACATTTGATCTGATCATACACGACAGCGCTCAATGACATTGTTAGACCAATAGCATCAAGTTTTCAAACAAAGATTTAGCAAATAAATCTGTTCTGGAATATTCCTCTTAATCCTCACCACATGGATCAAACTACCTTTGGCTCTGCATGGTACCTCAGCATACTCCTCACAATATTTTAAAGCTGCCAACAGTTTTTGGCAGCTGTGCAATTTATTCAGGTCATCTGAAAGAAATCAAGAACCACTGGATATAGATCAGGGTAGAAAAAAAAACCCATCTCCGTCCCCGCAAGACTAAAGCAAACATATTTGACGAGATGCATCAACACAATCAATTGCACAGAATTTAAAATCCACTCTTTTGGATTTTGTGCATGATTCTGATTCAACTGGAGACACAATAGTGGAGCAGGTGCACCCACATGGAACATCATGAAACAAAGACAGTGGAAAAACACAAACACACAAAAGAGAGCTTTGCCCAGATGCACAGTAAGTAAGGTGAAAAAACAGAGGTGACTTTATAAATTTACAACAACGTTCAAATATCATCCTCTAAGGTTTATGTAGCAATGCAGGCAGCAGCAGTCGACCGATTTGATCACAGCTTAATCTGTCCGGGATCCAGGAGGTGTCACTTGCAGGGAGTGGCCATTTGTTATCGCGTTCCTAATGGAGATCAGGGCCACATGGCAGTCATAAATTACCATTACTCATCCCTTTCTTTTCTCTCATCCATTCAATTCCCACTTTGATCCTGTTGCTTTCATCCCTTATCTCCACTTGTAGGTACTATCCAGATTTTTTATCCCAAGCCTTTTTATTTCTTTTACCAAGCATTTTTCCTTTTTTATGGTTGTGTAGTATATCATTTTTTTTATCAATCATATGCTCTCATACATCAACAAAAACAAAAGCAAGCATTATCATCGAAAGTCAAATCGTTTTTGCTCACCTTTTTGACAAATGTTCTGCGATCAAATTATAACAATGAGAGGCTAAAGCCGTTTTGAGGCTGCCGCTGCCATCAAACATGTTCAAGAACTGTTATGCTGCGTGTAGGCTACATCCATCAGTGAGTGTACTTATGTGTTGATAAGTCAAATGGGAAAATGGTATTCTAACCTGGAGATCATTTTGCTATCGTAGGCGCATTTGGGTGTGAGGGACTGCTCTGGTCTGGTGTGTGTAGGATTTCAAATGAGCAGAGTATGAATCATGGTCCAGCAGTCAGGTCGATTAACCCTGTGTAAGTCTGCAAGCGATGCATTGAGATAGACAAGACAGTGTGCTGCTGCTTAACGCTATATATAGCTTTTTTTATTTTATTTTTACGGGGAGTCGGGCAGGCAGATGACTGGTGGCATAATTTTACCAGTTATATACATGAATTAGTCAAGGGAAAATAATGCTAAACCTTGAAGCATTCTAGTCCAAGATGCGATGGTCTGAATCACAAAAATTCGACTGGGCTGAATTTGAAAGAAAATATGACTGCATTGCTTCAAAATTGTTTTCTTTAATGGCTGATTGAATTCAAAACTAAAAAAAAAAAATCCAACAATTTGTGTACAATTGTTTTGTTTGAACAGGTTTGGTTACATTGGACTTCCCAATTGGGCACATTTAGTAAGAATACCCAAAGATCCCAAACTCTAAATGACCAGGAAAGACTTTTTACCTGACTTTTTTGGCTTGAATGAAAGATAAATTAACTTCAGAATAAAAGCAGAGAATCCAAACAGTCCCGAAATAGAAAGTGATGCAAGTACTACATACAAACATAGAAAAGGTCAAACCAAAAAGCATATCTAACATACAAACAGAACACGCAGAAACTCTGCCACATTCGTGTGTTTACTTTTCTCACTTTGGACAAGCTACGAGGGATTTCTATACAAATAAAATTTAATAATAAAAAAAAAACTTTGAAGATCATTGTGCTGTCATACATTTTTGTTGCGTACTAATTTTGCTATTATGAGTCTGAAAAAAACCCCCACAGATGGACACACACTTCCGGTTTCATTTGCCACTGTTTTCAGCAGTCCCAAAACTTTTGTCCATATACTCTATGTATGTATGTGCATCCAACAGTCTAGTCTACATGCTACCTATTCAAATGAAGAGCCTGGGTGCAATTGTTCTGTGACAATTTTACTGCATCATCGCACATGCAGTGCAGAGGTCCCGCTGAATTGGATCGTCACTCATTCTGACTGAGCGGCTCACATTTACATGCAGCAAGGCCGACACGCTTACACTGCAGCCGAGTCATTCCCGAGAAGAGGTATTGTCTCGTTGGAGTTTGAGCTCTCCAGGGGATTTGACCTTAGGTACTGACAACAAATCGGATCTTTGCCTCACATTGTCTGTTAACACGATAAATACCATTTAATGGATTCGTATCCCGCAACATCCATTCATAACGATTATCCATCCTTTTACTGTTTACAGGAATGACAGAGGTGGGAGTTTCTCATGTGATTTGTGATTAATTGTCAGTCCAGCATGCTCACCTACTGTGCGTATCCTCGAAAGATTTGGTAAGTAAGCATATTCGGGGCTGCTTGTCTTGACCTTTGCATTAAGAGACTGTGCACACCAAAAATGCTGCAAGATACTGCAGTGCATCTCAGTGAGGAAGCAGTTTTTTGATTCAGTTTGTTACCGTTGAGTGGGAATGTTCTTTGACAAGGCAAACATACAATCCAAACCAAGGGCAGCATTTTTTTATTCTTGTTGTTGCTTTATGAAGTTCAGTCTATTCAAAGAAAACACACTAAGAGTCGATATGAAGTAAATGTTTAATTCCATTCAGAAACTCCTCGGTGTGTTGAAAATGTTTGCAATGAATGTCATGACGAGATCTATATTATTTTTTACTTGACATTTATCTTTCACAGTTACCATGAGCCAAAAACACAAAAGAAAATGGATTGTTGGCTGGGTGGACGGATGGATTTAGTCGTGTCAATCTGGGATCTAATGATGAAAGCCGAAAATTGTTAATTTGACTCCTCTGTTGCTACTCCGACAGATGTAATGCTTCCACAAATGCATGAACATGTTTTACACTCATTCATGTCGACCCTTATGAGGAACATCCAAGAAACCAAGAAATCAAGTAGATGCATTTTATTAGATTTGTATTCTTTTTTTTTTTTAACGAATATACACTAATTGGCCACATTAGTCACTATCTGCAGTTTAATGGGGTTTAATATGTTTATTTATACAATTTGAAGATAAATGATTACATAAAATAAGGTTAATTCGTGCCTCTTATGACTTATTTTTAAATGTTTGAATCAGCAGCCATAGCTCAGGGTACACCTAAACAATAAAAAAATTAGCATATTGAGGGGATCCCAGTGAGAGCACTAGACAAGAGCTGTAGCAAAAAAAAAAATGCCCTGAAATATTCCATATAAATAAAAATGTTTAAACAAATTCTTCTTTGAAATGTTGCCATCGTTTTGGCAAAAGGAACATTTTTGATACACTTTCATACACCCCTGAGACCAAGCAAAATGACCTTTTGGGGGCCATCTTTGTATATTTATGAAATCAACATTTATTATATCTTCCGTGGACAGTTAAGTTGCAGGGGGGAATGAAAATGTTGAGTTATTTGTGTCCAAATATGAGCATAATAGCCAGAAGTCTTTAGCAAACATCTCCTGGAGTGAGATGCAAGATATGAGAAAGGAGCTAAGTGCATTATTAGTCTCCATCTTTGTGACCGGTTGGATATCTGAACATGATCGTCCGCCAATGAGAGTTAGCGACCTTGGAGGACTACGTAGAGCCAACAGATCCACTGCTTGCATTGATTTTTCATTTTCATGGCTGAGTTATTTGGATGTTTGCCCTCCAGATGCATCCAGGTAAAGTCAGCTGGGATCGGAATTTATCTAAATTATTCTCACCCTGGGAGATGATGTGACTTTATCTGCTGTTGCGCTCATAAAAAAATGGTCAAATTATCACAGAAAAAATGTGTTTTCCTTTCAGTGTCAGATTTATGGTCACAGCACCCTGAGATCCGTGGGTTTACTTCGAATATCTTGTAATAAATGTAGGTCTTAAGTGTAGCAAGGAAGATGATCTACCTCTCACCTTGTGCCTTCTACTGAGAGTGACCAGCATCAAACAGGCAACATTTCCCCATCCCCCACTTGTGTGACCACTTGGGTCCAACCTCGATGGTGCATCATAATAAAAACAATTGCCTCAGGGCAAATGTGTAGAGCTAAGAAAAGATCAGAGAACATACTGTACCAGCATGCACAGAATACCTATTATAAAAAAATATATTATTTTTGGACCACAAACAACACTGTCTGGGTCTTATGATATGTTCAAAGTCAATAATGCTGTATACACAAATGCGAACATGTTTAAGCTTTGGGTATGTAAGGATTTGCAATTTTATTTTTTTATTACCTCACCCAGTAACATTACATTCTCAACAGTTTTTATATTACACACCTCAATTCCAAGCGGCAATACCAACTTTTGTTGTTGGATCAAACCACATTTCAGCTGAAAATAATGTGAATTAAAACACTGATGTTTCTGAGTGGGCTGAAATGAACCCCTCTGAGCTACTTGTCAAAATAATGACTTTGTGCTTTGAGGATTTGTTGTTATTCTTGTCAATATTAGCACAGCTTGAATTGAAATGACGCCCCACGTTTGAACCATTAAAATGGAACAGGGAAATCTTGCATAACAAACAGAGTGTTCCTATTTCTTTTTATAAAAATCAAATTTTCCCATTCAGGGAAGACAATAAAAATAATTCTGCACTCCTTTTTGTGTTCTTTACTTACATTTCCCAGACACCAATAGCCACGGTAGCCTTGTTATTGGCCAAATACCTAGCACTGAAGTTTAGTTTAGTTTTGTATGACTGAATTGACATTGTGTGTGTTTTTGTGTGTTTGCACATACGTGTGTGTGCATGTTCGGAAAATGGAAGGCCTAATTGACTGTTTTACACATTAGCCGCAAGCCCCACCGCAACATATATGTAATGCTCATGAGAAGAAAGTGTCTGATTACATATTAATAAGAAAGTCTTATTTTCACTTCTGTCTGACCACTGCCGATTTGTTGAACATAACTTATTGATCGATGTTCTGTTCTTTATGAGCAGGAATAAAACAACAAAAGAATGGTGGCAGGCGAGGCAATGCCACCCTGTCCTCTCCCATGCATATGAATAGTTTAAAAAAAAAGAGTAACAATAATCTAATAATTACTACATTAAAATAGTTTTAACTTTAGTTCTATGGTAGATGTTATAGATAGATTTTGGTTTTCAATCCAATAAAATCAACGATTTCATCAATAAAAATCTTTTCTATCCAAATACACAGGTCTCTATGCCGACAAATTAAAAGACCTTTATGGTGCATAAAAGTTGAGGACTGCTCATCCAGAAATGATGAAACTCCAAATGTGCCTTCCATCATAAACTCAGTAATATGAGTAAATTAAATTCACAGGCTTTACGCCAAAAAGAAAAAACAAAAACATCCTCTCCTTCAAAAGTGGTCCACACATCCCAACTGGGATGTGTCGAGATAAGTCATTTTCAAATTTAAAGTAAGCTTTAGCTTTTTCATCATGACACTAGTTTCAGAGAAACACCATCCTCTATGATTTACATCCATCCTCAGAATTAATGAATCACACCTCTTTTAATGCTTGTGCACTCATTCCCATTTTACAGTGGGTGTGTCAGAAATCTGGGGCCATGCACTTAATTAGATGAAAAGTCTGCAAGCCCAGGCGCATAAAAAATGATTTACGTGCGAACAGGAAACGAAAAACCCAAGAGAGACCACAATAAAAGCCATAACAAAATGTAGACATTGAAAAGTCTGGTGATGTCACAGATTTGATACAGTTATGCAGGAAAAGGCTTTGCAACGAAACATTATTCGCTGTTCTTTGCCATTACCTTTTATTCACCTAAAAAGGTGGTGTTTCATCCATTCATTCATCTAATGTTGAAATAATACTCTAAAGAGGAAGTGTAAGCCGCACGACAATCTATCTAGCCAAAATCCTTTTGGCTTTGAGGCCAATGCGATTGCTACGCTACTGCTAGCCTTTGAAGACATGCTTGTGGTGATTTGCATACGAGAAGAGGCATCAGCCATGCAAGATGTGCTATGTCAGGCTTCTGAGGGCAGGGTCACTTTCTCCCACAGGGGTTCACCAGCTCAGTGGTGTTAAATGCATTTAGCGCCATCTAGTGGATTAGACTAGATGGTGATGGCATGCTATTGATGGTGATGATGTTGATGACAGTGTTCAACACTCAAGACCAGATTTACCTCAGTATGTATAGGAAGAAATGAATATACTGTGTATACTGTATGGAAATGAATTGCAAATTAGATCTGATATTCAAAATTTAAATTTGTAATACTAAAAGTAAAACTAAAAAAAAAATAATCATAAGAGATGATTGCTACAGTGACAGCACTTGACATCAATTCAGAGGGATGCACCAGCAATCTTCTGAAGACTGATTTGACATGCCATCCAAAATTTACCACAATCAGACGCGAGAAGGAAAAAAGGGCCAAGGTTTTTATGTTGTTGATTTGTTGACTTTGAGGGACAAAGCTGCTTCTTCTCATTAGATGGGAATGTCTGTCTCCAGTCACTGTCTAGACTTTGTCACCAAGGGAGACTCGAAGGCAGCATCACTTCACACTGTGACAACACCAGGGCACTCAGACAGCTTCGCTGAACGCAGATGATTCATTGATTTTCTTGTACATATAAATATATTACACAATGAAAGTAAATATTTATAAGAAAGAAAAAAACAGTCAAAATCAACATCGTTCTGAGCAGTTTACATGTTCAAAGGCAGTGGGAAGAAGTACACCACTGGTTACACCTCTTGTTTTCTGTATATTACTCATAAAATGTTACACAAGCAGGACATTTTTTTTTTTTTTATAAAAAGGATCCTAAATTAAATGCAAAAGCAAACAAAACACACTCCTACGAACACAACTATAATCATGCATTGTGAAGTGTTTCAAACACGCTATATATAAAAACAAACTAGAGCCATATATAGATATATTGAATACTTTATCAACGAACTATACAAATATAAAAAAATCACATATAATAATTAAATGTGTAAACATGTAGATTATTTATATCAGATTTTTAAAATATTTTTGAAACTCAATCTTTTTAAACCTTTTGAACAAAACTGAAAATTCAAACTTTTCCAATTAATTATCATAGTTATTCCATAAATTAGCACCTTTAACCGAAACATCTGACATTTTATCTTAGTTCTCACTGTTATTTTTTTTAAGTCTCTTAAATAATGGTAACCCTCATTGATTTCAGGTCAAGGAGAAATTTGGTATGCTGTGCTTGAATTCACAAAGCTTAAAGAGATATCCGAGGACACCTTGCAGAAACACTGAGACATTGACTGAGAGCCTGATATTGATGGCTCAGAGATGGTCCAGATCATGACCCTTCCTGAGCTGCCTCGGAGCTGTTGTCCTTTTTCCATATCAATCATTTGCAGAAACAGTTTTCCAAATCTCTGGTTTGTCTTCCGCATTGAAGCAACACTCCTTATTTCAGTTGCCTATCCTGAGTGGAGCTTCTCGAAACTGAAGCCCACCTCCATTCATCAATGGCACAAGTGGCTTGGTAATCATAAGCATCAATCATCACAATGCACGGAAGTTGTCACCTCACTGATGATTTTGAAAATGCATCTCTAAAAGGCACATATGCATGTTCACTTATTCCAGTTTATTATTATTATTATTATTATTATTATTATATTTTCAAATATAAACCAAAGGTTAAGATTGACAAATAATGTCATTTTTAATCATGAAGTACTGTAGGTCTTCAATATGGGCACTAGGTGGAACTGTTTATCTTTGCTTTTACGAGGTTCACTTGAGGCTCCAAATCATGATGGAGCTTCTGGACAATTCTTGTTACTTCCAGGATAGTGTGTAAGTTCAGAAATGGCTTGTAATGAATGCTGCAAGTGATACAATTATTTCAATTATTTTATCTGTGAACTGCTGTTCACTTACTCTCCATTTATATTTGAATACATTAACTGAAATGAAGAGAAAAATACTATTATTAAATATAATTTGTCCATAATTTGGCAGAATTCGGCATTTGGTGAATGGTATTTGATACCTCGTTTGTGCACGTCAGAGCATGTAGGTAGCTACTAATGTAGATCATCCTATAAATGCAACAATAAAATTAAATGATTCTTTAGTGAATATAATGCAGATCTGTCAGAGTTCAAGAGTGAGAAGTAGCTAACTGTAGCTTACTCAATTTTTGCAGTCCACATCATACAAAAGTGTGACAGAATTATATAAAACAAACAACACAAAACTGTACAGATAGCAAAAATATCGTAGTGTGTTATAGGTGAATTAAAGATGTTGAATGTTACGATATTGATTGCACTTGGACTACTTTTGAGTCCAAAGGAAATTGCATAAATGTGAGCAGTATGTACTGACAGTAAAATATATTAAGATCAGAATGAAAAAAAAAGAATTCTACACACTCACACATGCTAAGGGCACTGCGACATCCAGTATTTTTTTCCCCTTGATCGGCATTCACTTCCTAATACTTTAAATTATTCTCATTTTCTTCCTAAAAGTGAGCAATGGGTCAGTTGTTCTTCCCTACACGTTACTCTATTGACTCTGACTGCTAATTAGCGTTGCAGGTGAGCTGCAGCCTATCCCAACTGACTTCGAAGTACTCGCTCGATTGGTCGCAAGCCAATCATCGGAAAATTTGGACACATAAATAACCATTCACACAGATTTGCACAATTTCCACAATCTTCACTTAGCATGCATATTTTCAAAACATGCAAAAAAAGCAGAAGTACATGAAGCAAAAACACACAAGCACAGGAAAAATACAAACTCCACACAAGAGGAGTGCCGAAGCCGAGATTCAAACTGTGAGAAATGTTTCAACCTTTCGTGTGCCATTCTATCTGTGAATACATGTGTAGGGCACACGAGAGTAGCCTCTTTACGGATTCCTGAAACTGGACATGACGCTGTCAGTGCTTGTGCCGATTAGTAGCCTGTGATGCTTAAGTGAAGAGGATGGACGCTGCAAAGAGTACTGCACGTGTGTTTAGTGGGTGTGCATTCGTGTGTGTGTGTGTTTGCGTGTGTATGTGCGAGTATATTTGTAGTAATGCAGCACAGGGTTGGTGAGGGCAGCACGGTCACAGGTGACTGTCATGTTTAATAATGATTATCACCATGCACCTGCGCCCCCACGCTAATTAACTGAACGCATATGCAAATGAGTCGAGGGATTTGATGGAAAAAAAAAAAAAAAAACCTGTTCATGCAATGGCAGTGTGCTTGTTCAGCTACTGGATGCATGAGTAGTGGTAGAAAGAAGTGAGATAAAGGGAATGGAGGATATTAGGGTGAGAGGGGAGGATGCAAGGAGGATGAGAAGAAAAAGGAGGAGGAAAAGAAAGAGAGAGAGAGATCACCGAGGTAACATAATGGGAACAGGTGGACGAGTGGCCTGTTGACTGAGGTAATAAGACGAAGGATGGAGGGGGGGGGGGGTTGTTTGTGGGCTTTAATGTGACCCTTGTTTGCATGATGCAGGAAAATTATTCATGTTGTTTGGCATAAAATACATATCCCATGAATACTAGTGGGCAACATTAGCTGCACAATTTATCCAATGCGAGCATTGTTGTCATACAATAATGGAAATATTACATCACTTTTATTGTGACCTAATATAGTTCTGCACCACTGCAAACTGCAACTAGGATAATTAACTACCGTATTTTTCGGTCTATAAGGAGCACCGGACTATAAGGCGCACCTTCAATGAATGGCCCGTTTTAAAACTTTGTCCTTATATAAGGCACACCGGACTATAAGGCGCACCATTAATGCATCATGTCAGATTTTTAATCCAAATCAAATCATTCCCCATTTTAAGTTTTTTATTTCAAATTCAGATGCAACAAATTACTTTATAATCACAAAATAATGATCCATAGTCTTTTTGATTCATGATTCGTAGTCGTCAGCGGGCCACTTATGATTGATTTCATGACACAATGCTTCGAGCCAGTTTAATTTTAGGAATTTGGTCCACATATAAGGCGCACCAGACTATAAGGCGCGCTGTCGGCTTTTGAGAAAATTTTAGGTTTTTAGGTGTGCCTTGTAGTCCAGAAAATACGGTAGTTCATTTATTAAATATGGACCAACAATTCTAGTTATGATCCAAGTGATACACTTGCATGGATGAAGAGTATTTATTATATCATGTTGAATAATTGCCATTATTTGAAAAAAAAAAATCGGTATTTAAGACACGCTGCACTAGTGCAGCTATCGTGGAACCCCAAACCGCTCCACCCTGAGCAAAGCGAGCTAAAACAGCCTTTGAACTTCACTTATTTATTCAGACGTATTCCAAACACGCATTCTATATGTCCATACTCGGTCCAGGGGCCACGCATGCATATACAGCTACCTTCAACAAAGCAAATTGAAGTTCATTCAACTCGATGGCCCCAATCTTATTCGGGGGAGGCAGGCTCGTCACTCACACAGATAAGGGTGAATTAGGGTCTCACTCAGGGTTTTACATTTCAATTTAGCCTCCGGCTTCAGAGCCATTAAGGGCCTAATCTAAAGCTCGGTCCACAGAGTTCTCCTTCGCAACCCATCGCAATATTGTTTTATTAACTTGCAGCAACCAATTCTGGGACACAACTCGAAAAGATTCATTATTTCGCATTAAATTCATATTAGGGTTACTTGTAGGAAGACCTGTGGTTTAAGAATATGCAAGCTATCACTGTAATGCAGTCCAGCACAATCTCCAGCTGGTTCATTTGGGCAAGTAGTACAGAGGGGCTAATTGCACGTTGATGATGTGCCCGGGCATGCACAATGACCAAGTTGGCTCTAGGCAACCAAGGACAGATGAGAGAGGAAATGCTTTCCTATCTCTCAGGTGTAATGCCAAATTGGTATTGTTCCTCCTTCAACACGTGGGGCTGAAAAATAAAAAAATAAAAACAATGTGCATGATGCATAACAAATAAATACGTACCATGTGATGAGGATGATTAAGAATTTTGAATCCAAATCAGGCAAGATGTTGCCGGGGTAGTTTGCACGTTTTCCCTCACAGTCGAGCAGGTCCCTTTGCGGTTCTTTGCCGTGTAGCCATCCTCATATCAAAAACAAGCTGGGTTTAACTGAAGATTTGAAAATTCTAATCTGTGTGAATGATTGTTTTTCTAGATGTTCCCTGGCAACTGGCACCAGTCAGCTGTAATAGACTCGGGCTCACTTGTGATCCCAATTAGGATAAGAAATGTAGGAAATGGAATTACGGTAGCAAATAAAAGCTAAGCTATACAGCATTTTAATTGATTATTTGGAACACAGCACATAATATTACCGTTGCAGGTCATTTAATTTTTTCACCGCTAAAAGTTGTCAAATCTTTTGCAAAAAGAAAGAAACATATGAATGAATAAAACAATTTAAAGGGCCAGTGACTTGGTTGTGTAGCAAATGATTCACACATAAAAAAAAATGAATATTTTGTTTCCAGAGCTGGCAGGATTCTGTTTTGTTGTTCTTCTAAGATTTCTAAAGAGAAACAATGTAAGAGATTTTTTTAAGAACCCTGTCAAATTTGAATGGTTAAAAAAATCACCAAGTATTGCATATAAAGGTATTCTTCAAGCAATCACTGAAAAATAAAGTATTCTGGTTTTTGATTTTTTGATTTGACAACAGTAAACAGCCCTGTGGGGGTTTTCATGTTCTGAAGCAGATAGGCTGTTTTGCATCTTCTTCTGTCTGTCTGTCTCTCTGTCATCAATGTTAAAATCAATCAATCACCTTTTGACCTCTCAGCTAAGAAAATAATCTCTTTAACTATTATATACCTATGGAATATTTGTACTTGAATTTTACCTCTCACCACAAGTACAATGATTCATTAATATGAATCCTTTAAAAGTATGATGGGGGACGATAGCACACCATTATGAATTTTCATGACATTCATCATAATCCCCACCAAATCCCAGAACACTATTCTTGCATTGGTTATAATTATTTACCTTGCTTTTGGACTTTTGATGTATCTTATGTTCCTGGGTTCAGCTTCAGTAATGGTGGCAACGGATGCGTGCCAACAACACTGTGCATGCTTGTGTGTGCGTGTGTTTGAGTAGGTGTGTGTGTGTGTGTGTGTGTGTCTCAGAAGAGAGAAAGAAAGAGGGGGGAACATGTGGAAGCAATCTAGTTGTTTTACTGTCTGGCTCTGGTGGTGAAAGTGTTGGGCAGGGGCTACGAGCGGTCTGGATCGTGTCAGAAGCCGCCGGAGTCAGGTTACCTTGACAGACCAAGCTGGAGGAGAGCTAGGTTTGGATAAAGGCAATGAGAAATGAGGGGGAAACAAAAGTCGAAGAGATACAAACGAGACAGTGAGAATCTTCGGAATTGTTCTGTCCTCCCCAGTATGTTTTAGTGTGTGTGTGTGTGTGTGTGTGTGTGTCTGTGTGCGTGCGTGTGTGAACCTGGGCCAGAGGGCTCCAAAAGACGGCCACTTGAACTAGCCCCAGCTGAGAAAACAAACGACCTCAAATCTGTCTCTCCCCTATCCTATCCTCTCCTCTTTTCCCCTCATCCAATTTTCAACTGTTTTTTTTTTTTTTCCACAACGATGGGCATTTAATCAAGTAAGGGAGCTAATCAAAGCCAGAGAAAGGCTCCCGAACCCTCAGCTATCTCCTCCCTAATCCAAAAGCTCTGCTTCTCATTTGACATTGACCTAGAGAAACAGACGTGTTCATAGAACACAACATGGGGACATATGGGGGGGGGGGGGGGGGGGTCGTTGGTTAGTTTTGTAGCGATGAGTACAAGGTTAGAGCGTGGCCTCAAACACGTGGCACCGGGGCCATTCGCCGACTGCAGGATGGTATTTTCTGGCCCCCTACTTGACATTAAAGTTCAATATTAGTGTGGCCCCCACATTTTTAGGCCTCTCATTGCCTTTGGTATTTTGTGTTTTGTTTTTCATCACTTGTGGACTACCATAGCTAAGTTTCATGACAGCTTTCGGAAAAACGTAATTCTTATGTGACACCTAGAGGAAAGAAATTATATTTTGTCAACCTTTCTTTTTCCAAACCTGCCGTGAAGAGAAATGTTGTCAATGTGAACTCGCCTGTTTCAAGAAAAACAAGAGACAATGCTTTTTGCTGACCACGGGGCCACCCTAACTTGTCTTGAATGCACAGAGAAAGTTTCAGTGGTGAAGAAATCCGATGTCTGCTAAGGAGTATGCAAAGTAACAATGACGTGAGGGAGAGGATCATGTCACCACCCTTATTTGCGTTTGAAAGAATTTCTACTGTTTGATCTGTTATTAATAAAGATTGAGAAGACTGGATTAGTTGTACTATCGTGGACTATTTGAGCCTCGACCCATTAGTTGAGTTTGACATTCCTGGATGAGGGTATGTGTGTCACAGAGAGTATAATAAATCGATATTCTGTGCCACAGTCAAATGAAATGTCAACATCTTCAACTTGGAAACTTGCAATGGCTGAGGTGAAGCAAGTGGGGGAGCGAAGAGGAATGAGAAGGAAAGGACGGCGGAGGCACAAGAGGTCATTGGGGTTGTGTTGATAAGTCGCCTGCGGGGGAATTAATAGGGAGCAGATGGAGCTACCTTTACTTAATGTAAGGTTGTATATACAAGGAGAGAGATTTATCAGTCTATATGAGAATGGCGTCTGACAATGACTGCCGGGACCACTCCTCCACCCGAGGAGGATTTAGCACATTCTTGTTTCACTGTGAACTGTGAGGTGTCTGAGGTTTAGCGTGTCGTAAGAGATTCAGAAGAGCTGGACTGAAACAAGGGTTAAATGAAAATGATTTGAATTTAGCAACAATTTTAAACTTTAAATCATATATACAGATGCCATTTAAAGAATAGTACTTTTGTGAAGAAGGACGATTTGAACATTTGTGTTTCGATCAGACAGAGAACAAACCGATTACACCCTTTTAACAAAACAAATGGAAAATTGTAACAAGTTACTGGTCACAAGGTCGCAGTATGGTGAAGTAATCGTGATAATGCAGCCTCACAATTCTGAAGTTTGGGGATCTCGGCCCTGACCTTCCCGTATGGCGGTTGCATGTTGCATGATGTTCTCCCTGTGCTTATGTGGAAGGAAACTGAAGTTTTCAGAGAAAACCCCCACATATTTATTTATTTATTACAGTGAAAATTTGATGTGGTAGCGAATAAACAAGGGCAGATTTGGAAGCGGCACAGAAAAATAATCTTTGAAAGTTTACTTGTAAAATAGAACAAATTTGATGACCAGCAAAATCCAAATATGAATTGAGTTAATTTCACTTAGATATTTTCAGTCAATTTTTGTAAGTGCATTATTTTTTATTTAGGTCTTTTTTTATAATTGAATTTCTTAATTTGTAAATGATGTAAAGTAGGCATTTTCAAATGGTTTTGTCCAATGGCCCACCATTATAACCAAGAAGCAACTCAAGGACTTTGGCGAAATATTATTTTATTTTGCACCAAAGGAGGATAGACTTATACAGGCTATTTATTTATTTATCTATTTTGGGAATCTCAGCTACATTTGACATAATTCGCATGGGTAAATGATTCACAAAATTGTCTGTATCAAGTCTAAATAATAAATATTTTTAAAAATATTACAATTATTTTCCTTTTCCAATTTTGCAGACAACCTGCAATACCACCACGGACAACCAGAGAGCCGCGGCCCACCGGTTGACAACCGCAAAGTAAGGAAATTAACTAGGTGGTGGTGAGCGAACGTATTTTTTCTCACTATCATCCAATCACATTTTCCCAAAGTGTAATATAGCTAGTAAACCTCTCTCAACATGGCCAAAATAGTAGACGTGTCTACGATTTTTAATCTCTATACCACATGACCGATGTATAAACTGTTTACTTGACTCGAACTGTTGCAGTGATTTTTGAACCATGACGAGTTTTCGTCAACTTGACCCAGTGACAGTTATTTCTATGGACACGGTCAAAGAAGCAGAGTAACATGAGTGGGCCTATCACTCTTATCACTTCACTGATAATGGCCGTCACATAAAAGATGACCTGGTGAACTCCTCAAATGCCAAAGTGGCCCAATTAGCCACTATGCATTTCATACAATTTGCAAAGGGCAAATGTTCCCAAGCTGTAATTATGTACTCACATTGCCCACCTTGAGTGACCTTCCAACCAGTCTTGACGTCCATCTGTTGTAGAAGTAGCCATGACAGCGCTGAGAAAAAAAAAAAAAAAGAAGTAGTGGTCTAGTCCATCATTGTGTCTGTAATTGGTCAAGTAGCGCTTGTTACCTGCTATACATAGAAAATGTCACAGTGGGTGATGAACATGGTGATAGATTGGATGCTGTTTCTCATATTAGTATTGCTACAGTGAAGAAAATGTCATCTCACAGCCAAAATCATTTTTCGATGTAAAGCTGCTCCTCGTGTCTATTATTGCTTCAATCGCAATTTCTCGTGAATCTCTGCTATCGTCGTCCTAATGTGTCATGAACTTGAGTTAACATAAAGTCAACTGAAAACTTGAATCAAGGATAGAAAATGGATCGTTAGAAATGAATCTCCTAATTAAACAATGTATGACAGTTTCTGTCGTCACTGAGGTCCAGCTGACTTCAGTTCATACTGCTGCGAGGTTGACCCTCACTAATGTCTCCATTCCCTGCACCTGACCCCAGGAGCCAGCGGTGGCCAAATTTAGTTTGGAAACCTGCCACCATGGGAGAGCCGACAGACCCATTAATCAGCAGGAGTCCCCCCTCCCCCCCATCCCCAACCTATGGTGCAGGTCAGAGAAGGAGCAACACACACACACACACACACACACACACACACACACACACACACACACACACACACACACACACACACACACACACACACGCACACACACTGCCCAAAACAAATGATGGCTGGAACTTGAAAATAACTCTGACAGCGTTGTCCGCTCTTCCTTCGACACGGCATCTCCTAAATCCTCCATCACCTGCTTTCCACGGGCTTGCACCTGGCCATGGCTTTCCATCACTCTCTGTCTGGTCCTAGTTTGCTTCTCTCTGTCTGCGCCAGGTTGTCTGTCAGCCTGGGGCCTCTGGTCGTGGGGGTTATTTACACACCTCTAGCCTTGGCTCATGCTCTCTTCAGGCATTAAGTGCAGAGTTAAAACACACAAAGAGGCAGACACTCACACTGACCTAGATGACCTTAACAATAATGTTAATTTTGATGGATTGATCTGTTAGAGTGGGAGCATCTTGGAAGATGTGATGAATGCGTAGTGGTGGAAAAAAAAATACTATGTAGTGAGAGGCCAAATTGAATTTGACATTTACTGTCATGTCTTGGATGAACTCGTAATGCTCTCGCATCTGGGAAGATGTGCAGCAGACAGCAAAGAAGTCTATCTTTGTCTTCTGATGTTTTTTTTTCTCTCCCCCCCCCCCCCTTTCCGACTTCTGGTTTTGGATCGAAACTGCAACTGTCTGTAACAGTTAATTGACTTGCAATCAGTGTTTACTATCTTGCAATTATTACTCCAAGAAGAGATCAGAGGATGTGACACCAGCAGAAGGCATCTCATGGGCAATATCCCGAAGGTGAGGAAAGATGCCAGCGAGTAACCAGAGAGAATCTATCTGATAACCGACCGCTCTGCATTTATATGCAGTGTCACTGGTACACTTATCCTTTCTAATGTGAAACTCTGCTGGGAGATGAATGGTGGAATTGAGCTAGATTAATGAAGGTTACCAAAGTCCCAAATGTTTCTGCGTTAATTAGAGGCATTTGTTTATCAGGCAAACAAGTCACATGAAGAGCAAAGCTTTCATTATAATTTTTCATCATCTTAATAATTCAAGTGTAGCTGCTTCATTTTGTTCCCAATTTATCTTGCTAATGTTTTGAATACATCTGCGTAATTTTAACACTGATTACTAGAACAGTTTGTAACAGACGCGTTTAATTCAGCTTTGCTTACGCAAAATGTTGTTTCTGTGGATGTCGTAAGAGTCCAACAAATCATAGGGTCAAAGTTCATCGAGCAATGATCATGCACCGTTTTAGTCTGCCTGAATATTTAATTTATTTGTATTTTATTTATTTTTTCCATTTCATTTTGTCATTCAGGAGAAACTCATCAACTTTTAAAGAAGCCCGGCCACTTCAAGCAGCACAATGTTAAATGTCCTCTGGACTGATGATATCACATTAATGAGGGGTTTGCAGGAAATAGCTTCTCTCACCCAACAGAGTTCACAAAAAGTTAATAGATGACATATTATGCTCATTTCCACTACCTTATCTTTAGAAGAGACTTCTCCAACAAGTAAGAAGGAGAGAAAAAAGATATATTAACTGTAAAATCCCATCCTGCAAGAAATCAGCGGTTAATAAACTCAAAGATGTTGCAGCATTAAACAGAGCACATGTTCTGTCCTCCATCATTTAGAAAAGCAGTTGTGGCGACTTGAGTTTAACAACACAATATTTGTAGCAAACAGCTACTATGAGAATAGCAAATAACAGTTCTGGAACTTCATACATGCATGACCACTGAATCTTTTTTTCTCCCTCAATAATCTCAAAACCAACCTGGAGTTATATGTTGTTAACACGACCCGTCTTTCTTTCAGTCCGATGCATATTGACTGATTCTGTAAAATAAATCATGTCCAATAAAAATATTGCATAATACACAGTTTGTTTACATTTGGAGCCTATCTTAATATGAAGCTTATATGACAGCAAAAAGTCACAGCTACTCTTTTTGGATTGCATTGTGAACTTGTTTTGCATGTTTATGGATTCCCAAATGCCTCATAAGAAATGTTGTGAGCGATACTTGCTACAGTTAAATAAGGTCATGGGAGATAGTGGAAAGATTGTTTGGAATTTTAATGATGACCACAGAGGCTTAGGCATTTCGTACAATCCAAACAGCACAGGTGTAAACTGAATGCACATATTTGACAAAAGCTAGGAATGCTTTTACAAATATCAATGAAAGAATTTTTCAAGGCCAAGTATTTCAAACTGTAGGTATTCAACGAAGAGCATGATGATGGACGGATCTTAAATAACCGAGCACAATGGTGATCGAACTGTTCCAAGTAGATTCCCACTGGCCCTGAAGGTTCAGAAATATAGATTTTTTTTTTTTTTTTTGCTATTTGTTGGTCGAGTTTAGTGTATGCCAGGAGAACCTGTCTTGCATGACTACGCTGTGCCAACAGTTTGATGCAAGGGGAATAAAAATGACTGTTGGTATTTTCTCACCTTGATGCTTTGATATGTCAACTTCACCTTTGACTTTAATGACTCCATCTATCATCATTGGACCATTTACTGTATGTTGCATTTAAGGGTTAGCTGGACACTACGTGCCCACAAGTTGTCTTGGCCCACTTCCCTTAATCCGAAATCAATTGCAGATCAAAATATGGTTTTGCAATTGGAGGTCAGTCTACACTACAATATAAATATTTCATCTAGGACTCACGTCAAGGGGCTTTTAAAGATGTGTGCTGGACCATGCTCCCCTCTTGCTGCCCTCTGAAAGTGACAGGGCTTGCGTTTTAGCCCACTTAAGGGCCAGGTTAAATCAATTAAAATCTATTATTCATATGGCAGTGCAGTGACCTCACTGAAAGCTCCTATAATTTCAGATTTGAAAAGAGAACAGGCCTTGGCAGTGAACTTTGGCTTCTCCGGTTTTCAAGAGAATACAGGAAACAAGTGACCTTGTTTTAAAGCTGAAGCCTTGGAAATAAGATTGGCGCCCGTAACATAATGTTCCAAGATAGGGTCTGAGTCACAGGCCTGGGCAAACCATGAATGCGGGATTGTATTAAAATGGCTCTGATAATTTGGACCTTGTGTGCATGTGCACCAGTGGCCCCGTGCATATTTTGAAGAAAATTGGCAGCACATTTTGGATTGCAGATAAATACAGCCGCGCTTTCAGCGGGGCATATCATCTTTGCATCCGAGCTTAAAATCACCTTTACGAGATCACTCTGAATGGACAAATCTGTTCTTGTGCAAAGTGCAACTATTCTCATTGTACGGAAGAAATTCAGTTGGATGAGACCCTCGTGCTTGGCAGCCTGCTATTTAGTCTGATAATAAGCAAAGAGGAGTCCAAAGGAGAGAAGTCATTAAGACCTTCTCACATGTAATCATCCCAATGCCATTCCCATCTCTTGATCTGTATTTTATTCTGAACATATGCACTCTGTCCCCTTTTCATTTGAAAAGACAGAATCTGCTCGCACAAAGAAAGAAAATGGAGGGCTTGGAAACGATAAAAAGGGAAGTGCTTTGTTACATTAGTGAACTGCATTTTAAGAAAATGGCACATTATAAATGAAGATTGCGAAAAATTGATTTGGATGGAAAAAAAAACACGTTGACGAATGAGAAGTGAAGAGAGGGAAAGTTAAAAGGACGGACAGATTGTCTTTTATTTTGGATTGTTTTTTTTCTAGTTCAGGTTCAGTAAGCCTTTCCTATGAGTTTGTTTATTTCGTAGGGTAATTCAAGAACAATTTATTCGGAGAAATATAATCGGGGTCACTGTGAAAAATATGCATGTTAACGATGCAATG
This sequence comes from Syngnathus leptorhynchus, assembly GCF_054491065.1. NCBI lineage: Eukaryota > Metazoa > Chordata > Actinopteri > Syngnathiformes > Syngnathidae > Syngnathus > Syngnathus leptorhynchus. The sequence goes on along the minus strand of NC_141199.1, from coordinate 8,593,549 downwards.
CAATGATTGACATGCAGTCGGGTCAATGTATTCGATTCGTAACGTGACGGAAAGAGTTATCGGCATTTTGTAACTCTCACAAGGCCGCTTTACGATGATGTTATTGATGGTGTACCACAAAAGAGATTTTGTCTGATATTTACTGATATGTTTTCATAAACACAGATTTTCACTTCAATCACAGCTCCCATATTCACTTTGCTTTAGACATAGACAAGCAGCTCACTCTTAGGTTGTTTTCATAAATGTATTTTGTAACAATTACTGTGAATAACACTCATCATTTGCAAGTACGTTCAAACATATTTTCAAGAACGTTCTTGTCGGCTACATGCGGAGAAATCTTTCCCCATGATTCCACGAGTTATCAACCTCCGCATGCTTTTATGATTCAACTTCAGGTTTTTTAAGAATAATGTGACACAAATCTGGGCTAAATCAATGGATGAAAAGAGGAGTCACCCATTTTCTTCAGCTAAAAACTCATCGCTGATTACAGCGATGCGTTTGTGTCGAGAGACCTGAACGCGTTGACACATCTTGTAACACATCTCTTTACACGTAAGTGTGTTTTAGTCTCGCATGACCAATGGTTGATGACTATGGCTATCGTTTCGGGTTGTGTAGCGCATTAACCAGTCACACGATCCCAACCTCTTCATCCTCTCTGGCCTCAGCTGGTGTCGTTCTTATAGGAGCAGAGTAGCCATTTACACAAACATACACGCTGACAATGTTCATGGACACCACCGTCAATATGGCTCGAGGGCAATCAAGGAATGTCAAAGATGGTTTCAACGCCTTTGTATCTGGCCTCTTTTGCCAACACTAGCCGGTGCTTCCAGACTGTGATGGCCCAGAAAGTGACTGAAATATAATAAGGCCAACCCAGCCTACGGGTAGAATCAAATGGTGATAAAACACGGATGGCTTTGAAGTCAGAGTTTGTCTTTCAAATTGCTCGAAAAAGATAAAATATCACTTCTCTGAAGGAAAAAAAAAAAGGAGATTCAGGCAAGTATCAGATTCACAGCCTTATTTATTTGCAGCCTAAAACTATTCAACTTAAAAGGTACTATCCACTTACTCCAGGAGAGTGAGCATGTTGTTTCTATCTAATTGACACTAAGCTCATGGCTATTACCATGTCAACACTGGATTACTGTTGCCTTTGAGCTTGTGGAGTGGTCGACTTGGCCCACATTCAGGCCTTGTTTTCCTTTCCACTCTTGTCCTCCGTTGCTTGCACACTTCTGGTCAGGCGAGCTCATGTGCGTTCATATAAAGACACACACAGTTGAAACACATGGAAACGCTCTTTGTCTCACATTTCTGTCTTTCCATCCCATCTTTTTCCCCTCATCTCTCTTACACAAACCATGTTCCAGCAACGGACGATAATTCCAAGGCCAATTTCACCATCACTGTAAAGTCCCCCCCCCCTTTCACAGGATTCCCTTGGTTCAGAGACGAATGATTGGACAATCAGAAGCTGGATATTTTGGTGACTGGCCAAAACATGGCCTCTGGTGAACAGAGACAGTAATTAGCACACGGCAACCATTAACAAACACAGATTAGAGCTCAACCAGTGTGGCGTGCTGCCATCACTGTGGTGTATGTGTGCGTGTGAAAATAGATATTCACTAGTGAACTTCATTTAAGCGCTTTCAAACAGATTATTTTTTTTTTGCTGCTTTTTCACCTTGACAGACGTAAAAGTTATGTATTTATTGGTTTTGTACCGAAAGCCTTATGGATGTGTGCGTCAGGGGCCAGGGAAAAAAAAAATATAATATAATTTTATATATACAATTATATTATAGATTTTATTATTATTATTATTATTTTATGATAGATTTGATTACATATAGTATATAATATATTTATATTGTGGTGTTTCTAATGTAGTGAAGCTCCATCTGCCTGCAGCGTAAAACAGTTTGAGCACCCCTTTGTTGTGGCTGTATATTCTTGTAAACTGGGCAAAAGGCGTATAAAATTTGACTTCCCCTCTTTATTTATTCACACAGTATACCGTATGTCTTTGTGCTTGTGCGTTTATGTTCAGCCTCATTTCCTCAGTGCCTGCTGGTCACTTTTGGCATTTGGTGAAAAAGATGCTTTTCATTCCCCAAGGCTCGTTCACTTCCAGTACTGTGTGAGATGGGGCCGTGATATGTGGAAATTATTTTTTAACCGCTATAAATCGCTGATTCCCTCTCTCTTTTTTTCTTTCGCTCTCCCTCTTCCTCCCTCCATATTCTTCCCCCATAGCTGGTGAATCTGCCCTGCTGTGTGCGCTTAATGAAAGATAAGAAGGGGCCTCCACCACTGACACTGAGCCACGGACCCTCAGAGGACCGCGCTAATCTGCTTGGCTCCTAATGGAGGCCACTTTGTGTCTGCCGAGGATCATTTCATATCAAACAAATTGTGTCCTGTGAAACCCATTACATTTTGGGCCCTTTAGAGATGCTTCACCCTTAGCTGACACATAGAGGACATTCTCAGCCTGACTTCTGATGCAGTAAACATTCCCAAAGATGTTCCTCTATGGAGCAGCCCTTTGGCAGTTCAAAGCAAGGCTTTGCGCATAGTTAAAACCTGTTCAAGCTTACGTTAGATCGAAAAAAAAGAGTTCTAGCAATGAAATGAGGACACGTGAATAAAAAAGACCAGAGGGGGATATTAAGTGACTGACAAAGGGTTAATCATGTTTCATCTTTGTCATCTTAAATGTATTCAGATGCATCATCTTTTCTCTGCGTGGATTGCAGTCGCATGTGCCCGAAAAATTAGAAACTTTTTAGAAGAAAACCATACCCACATGTTATGATTGTTGTATTTACTGGATGCAACAAAAAAGCCACAGCTGGGGTCACAAATTTTGCAACACGGTCACACCATATGCCTCTAAAAAAATCAGATGTTACTTGCTGGAGTAGGAAAAGTGGACTGGAATAGCCGCGGTGAGTCAGATTTGAAAACACTATCACAGACAACATGTTCCTAATACATCTCCAGTCACCCTGCAAAACACAACTGTCACGGTAAGCGGCAGGCACAGCAGCGAAACATGTAGAGTAAATTTCTATTTGTATTGACAATAGTGTAATCTGCTGGGACAGTGTCACCCCTTGTGCAGGTCATCATTCTTAATGTTTATGTTATGTGTCTGTTCGCCGTGTGTATTAATGAGTATGTTTTTTTTCTGTGCACGCTCGTGTGTCTATGTGTATGCCATCAGTTCTGCTGGAGAAAAAAAAAAAAAAAACAGGGAGGGGTTGGGAGTTGAAAATGATCTGGGGCCGATACATATGAAATAGGAGGGCTCATACATAAACATAGCACCAAGGCCCCGGGGCCAGGCAATCTACGAGGCAAATTGCTCACCAGTCAGCCATGGAGGCCGCACTGTTTACTATGCATGAGGTCTTGTGACATGCTTTAAAGCCGCCCCTAAAACTGGATGACTGGGCTTGTGCTACTGAAAAGCAACTTTTTCCATTGCTATTATACAATTTCCTATGAAATACTGCATACTGTATGCAGTGGCCAGAGCACAGACCGGCATATTAACTATATGGAGCTGTTGTAGGTGATATGGTGTCGTTGACAACAGACATTTTAGATGCGACAAACATTTTTGATGCAGCAAGTTACTCTCACAACTGTGCTGAGGACTGAATATTGTATCGGGAGATCTGCTTGGTTGACGATAACAATGGAAAGGTGACTAGGTTTGTCAAACAAGCGCATCACACATAGATTTACCACTCGTGCTAGTTTATGATTTTTGAGAAGGGCATTTGACATTTTCACTTTTTTATATTTAGGGAACCAAAGTGTATTAAGACATGAATATAGCATCATGAAAATCATATATTTGTTAAACTTATAACTATACTCTCTTTGGGGCTGTTTTTTACTGTAATTCAGCCCGGGTTTAAATGAAACATAAAAAAGTCAACTGAACAAACATGACGCAATGAGGACATTTAAACAAGCTACTGGACCACAGCTGCACTTACCAGCACGGAATCCCAGGGGGAGCACTCTTCAATTCAATTCCAATCTGTGACCCCTAGGGCCCAAGTTCAAGTTCAAAGTCAGGCAACCATGGTGCCATCAGCAGAGTTGCCCACCCACATGTCCCAGAGTTAACTATAGAGCGACTCTAGATCAGGTCAGGACAAATTGAACAGGAGATCTATTAAAACGTCCCTTTGTGTGCAAGTGTGCGCGTGCGTGTGTGTGTGTGTGTGTGTGTGTGTGGAGGAGGGGGGTGTCAAACAGGGATGACAGTCACATTGCAAACACCTTTGCTTCCCCTCTGTCTCTCTTTTTCCGTCCATCTGCATTTTCTCTCCCTCGCCCTCTCCCAGGCTATAATTATGCTAATAGTATGTATATAGCAGTGGCCCCAGAGGCTTGGGGCATATTGAAGGCTCCCAGGTCTTTCTCTCCTGTAACAGTATTAGGGTGCTATTGAAAAGCAGACGGCGGGTGAGAAGGGGGGGCAGGATAGAGAGATAGCACGTGGTGGCAAATGGGACATGACCACCGTGCTCTCTGTCACGCCGCCGCCCATTGTCTGGCCAAAGAAAAGGGCCTCCGTCACCAGCGGGACAATAATAAAGAAGAAAGAATGGGCCGCGCATATTAAACAACACAACGGACCATGCGGACCAACCTGCATGGGTACGCTGACGGGAAAAGCACGTGAAATGGGCCGATAGGGTGCTGGTTTAATGGGAGAGGGAGGGAATGAGGGAGTGAAGCAGAGAAAAGGTTGCATCGTGTGGAAAAGGCACAAAGAGGGCGAGACAAACACTGATAACTGTAGAGTACGTGTTTGTTTTTCTTTCAAGACACCTGCTAATGTCAAAGGCCCTAGTCGATGTAGGATAAAGGCCATTTTCCCACAAGCTGCTCATCATCTAATTGTGTCAAAAGAACCTGTTTAAAATGAGCCAATTATGAAATCATATTTTTTTCATATTCAATAATAGATAGTTTGAAAACTTTATCACCACCATGAGATTCTTTTCAACTGTCCAGATGCAATGTTTGCAACTGTCAGGTTATCAAATAAAAATGTAAATGTCTGATTCATATTAAAGTGCTGTCTAACTGTGTGCATGGGTGGAGTTTTCATTCTGTTGGTATTTTTCTAGACTTTGCACAGGGCGAATTTGGTATCCAACTGAACTCATGTGTGCAAGTAAAAAGAAAGAAATAATAAAAATTATTATCGCATCTGAATTTGTAGAGGTAAATATTAATGTCCGTAAAAACGTTATTCAATTTTAAAAATTCTTATACAACACTAGGAACTCAAACAATCACAACCTAATTTTTATTCCCGTAAGGAAGAAATACATTTTATATAAAGTGAATTTCAGGGAGTCCTAACAACAGCAATAGCAGAACAGTCAAATCAACATAGGGCCAATGAAATATTTTCTATGCCATCACCTCATCCGTTTTATTTTTTTACAGTCTTCTGATCCGCTCTTAAAAGTGTCAGTAAAACCTTTTAGCTTTGGGGGCTTCTCAAGACCATTTTGATGGCCACCGTCAGAGAGGGAGCATTAAGAACAACCACTAAATCTGCTCGCCCTTTGCTTCTACTATGATGCCAACTCAACTCACAGTCCCAAGTTCAAGCGTTTTGCCAGTCTGCTAACCCGCCCCCAGCCATTGCCATTCCCCTCTGTGCCCTCCTCTGTCTTTGCCTGAGTATGTTGAGAGGTGTCAACAGTGGAGGCATGGGTGTGGAAGGCTCTAGCATGGTTCACGGCTATCGCATGTGGCCCGCCAGCTATGCAGCGTGGCAACCATCTGTCCACATGTCACACAGTGAGTTGCTCTCTCACTTTCTCCCATGCTCACTCTCTCGCTTCCTGCCCTCTTTCCATTTTTTTCTCGTCTTCTGCAAGAGGTTAGTACCCCATTAAAGGAGCAAAGAGGGAGGTGGTGAAAAGCAGCGACAACTCTTTGCTCTTTAGGAAACAAGCAGGCTGCACATTTTACATACAATGAAAGCTATTTGCAAATCACTGGCTACAATGTTAGGTACACCTGCACACTCTTGTTACAAGAATTGAATCCAAAAATCAATCAAGCATGATAATGCTCACGTGTTTTATTTTAAGAAAATAGATGTAGCAGTTGTAACTCATACTGTTTTGATGCTGATTCAATTTTGTGTGTGTACATTTTTTTTGTAAGACAAAAAGGCAGCACCATTCATAGACCAGCGAGTGGCAGTGTGTCACAGTTGCAGCAGACCACCTCCAAGCATCCAATGTACTGAGATTGCATATACAGTAAGTGTGTAGGCCTGCTTAGCTGGAAAGGAAATTAGCTTTCTTTTTCAAATGTGCCCTTGAGCCTGAAGTGAATTTCCACACTCAAATCACAAACATCCGTGTAATGTACATGTTTGTGTTTGTTGGAACTTAACATGTGTTTTCGAGGTATGTGTTGAATTGTCTTCACCATATGGACAGTCACAAAGAAAGTAGTGGTAACAAACCAACTCTAATATTGTCATCAACGACTCCACCAGTAGAGTTATGACCTTAAATACCTGGAAATGTTCAAAGATCGAGACTATTCGTCCCATAATTTCCTCTCTGAGCATTAAACCTGCTGTGTTGTTCTTGGCAGTCCACAGACGGACCAGATCATCTCATGGACACTGATACTTTCCTCTGGGATCCATTCTCTTCTCAATTTGATGGAAGCCAAAAGGGGCCTTTGGCTAGAAAGGTCCCATTATGTTTTGGGGGTGAAAAACACTTCAGATCACCTCTGGGTTCAAGCAGGATGACAGATGCCCTGTTCAGCAATGAACATTTCTAGGTTATACTTTTGAAGTCATTTACTGCTACCCCAAAACTTTGCATTGGATACCGAACGTGTGGTCTACATAAACTATCTCATTAGCTAGCAACCAAAATCTTTGCTTTCTTCAGCTCTAATGTGTACAGTGTGCCAAAATGATTCCTGAGTCCAGAGCCCCTGTCACATTCCCACCTCATGACCTCATGGCTGCATGTATGCATTAAACAGATGTGGGCTGGCTATGAGAGGCCTGAAACAGGATAGGGCAGCCTATAGCCTTTAGGCTGGTCTTTTCTGGCCTCGGAGCCAGGGGCCTGAGGGTACAGAGGGCAGGAAAAACAGGATAGATCTCTGTGTGTTTGCAGGGGGTGTTTATGAAAGGGAAACGGCAAGAATGAGAGACCCGCCCCTTCCCATGTGCTACCCATAATATTCAGGCAGGCTTCCATGTCAGCATGATGTGAGAACAGTGAGTCCATTTTATGCTGGTGCACAGCAAAAAAAAAAAAAGGATGCAACATGTTGGCCACTCAGTACAATTTATTACAAGTGATGGGCCTCTGCAGATTTTCTAAACTCATTCCAATGGTTCGGAGCATATTCTATTATCCTCAAGGCAGTCACCAAAATATCACAGTTGAATTGCATGATCTGACAATGCACATTAAGCATACTGTTTTTTAGCCAGATGTAAATGGTGGTGCTACTGGGTTTGTTGTCATTTTGTAACATTTATGTATGTATGTATGTATGTATGTATGTATGTATGTATGTATGTATGTATTTATTTATTTATTTATTTATTTATTTTATTTTTTATTTTTTATTTTTTATTTTTTATTTTTTATTTTTTATTTTTTTTTGGTTCATTTGTTCGTTCGTTCATTCGTTCATTAATTCATTCATTCGAGTATTGACTACTAAGTCTGTTGATATCTTAATCAGGTTGTTTGAAACCACTTCCAAGAAATGAAGAAGGGTTATTCTGATCAAGGGGGGGGGTTTTGCATTGCTGAGCAAATCTGTACCGGATGACAGAATTAGCCAGATTCACTGCAGTTGATTGATAGCCCACTGCATTGTTTGCATGTAACACAGCCACACACTGCGTCTCACTGCAGCGGTGCATGGAGAAGCCACCATTAGTGAGACTGACATCCACCAAGGCGAAACACTCTAACTAGCCCAGAGCTTCAGACCCATCTATTCTCAATATGCCACATTCTTATTCATTTTTCCCCAAAACCTGACATTGCAATCTGATGATGAACCAGCCCCATTATTTTTGTAGGAAGTAGGAAGAGATAGAGCTCATAATGTTGAGCCATGCTACAACCAACATTATCCCTCTATGTCAGAGGTTGGTAATATCCAAGCAGTCTGGGAATCCAGGGGTGCATACGGAATGATGTCATTAATCCTCCAGGGCAATCTCTGCCTCTTTTTTTTTCATGACTAGATGCACCAAATTCCGAGCCACATTTGCATGCTGCATAAGATGCCAGATGGCTCACTGGGCTTTGGGTACGAATTTGATTTATTTTTTATTGCTTCATTCTTCTTCTTTGGATTCTTACTTTTCGAGCCAAGGTCTCAGTGGATGGACTGGTGAAGAAGATGTCTGAAACGAGAGGCTCAGAGTGGATGTCTCTAATGAGTCGAGTTGGTTTTGTCCTACATTGGTATGAAAGCTTTGGAAATTAAACTTTGCAGCAAAGACCCACACTGGTTACACTTTCAGTGCGACCTATTGATTAGAATCTAATGATGGTCGGCAAATGTCGCTACATTATCCAAAGTTGAGGGCCATTCCCACCAAACCATTGCATGTTTTTTTGTCATTGTCAGTTTTTCAGAGGTCATCAAAGTAACTGAAACCTACCTCAACACATTTTAACACCTTGTAATTTTGTGCATAGGTTCCCTCACTTAAATGTGCAAGGTCATCTCAAAAAATTTAAATATCAGACAACCAAAGTAAACATGAAATACAGTTTTTAATTGTGATTGTATTTATTCAGCAAAAAAAAACCATTACACTCCTATTTTTCCAATAATAATTAAAACCATCATTTTAAAAATGTATTTTATGTTTTTTCCCTGGATGTTGGGTGTCCGTCTTGGCAGGATTATATCTCCATTCCTTACATCCTTGCAAGTAATGTGAACAAAGCCACAATCTCATGGAACCCAATGAGACAATGGTGTCCATTTGAGTCTGTCTATGCACTCATGCAAGTGTGCTTGATCTTATGGTTTTTCACGGATATCACGAAGAAGAGCCAGAATATATTGTCAGCCCCTGCCTCGTTTGACCAAAATTCAACATTCCTCTACCATTGATCGGCCGCTTCAATTAACGCTGAGGTTTGTCTCCAATCAATTCCTATCCCACCCCCTGTCCTTTGGTTCTCTATCTATCCAGCTCTGCCTTTCTTCATTTTTCACATCATCCCCTTGTGTCCCTGGATGGCCGCCCCTCCTCACCATGCTCCTACCCCACACCAAAAGGTCTTGGGGGTCAGTGCCTCCAAGGTGATTCATAAACAGTCGCTTGTGAAAAAAAATCAATACTTTATCAACAAGCCACAAGAGGCTTTTACACTTACCCAGTATGATCTTTGTGGTAAAGGCCTGCGAGCAACCATCTCCTCCTCTGGTCCACTCTGAGCTTTCTTGCTAAGATAATCAGAAGCAAAGGAGGGGTTGGGGGTTCAGAAAGAGGAGGGGCCAGTCGAGGCAAGGAGGCAAAAGCAAAGTAGAAAGGATTGTGCAGGGTCTAGAGGCTCGCCGATAGAAGAGGGATTTGCTGCTCTGTTGCTTTTAGCTTGATCTGCATCTGATTAAGGAGAGAGGGCAGAGTGTTGTCCTTCACCCCAGTGCTCCCCAGTCCCACCATTATGTACCCTGGCACTGAGATCCATCATCCACCTACCACAGGCCTTCCTGCCATAGCTTGGGGACTTATTAGACTAACCCTGCAATGTTCAACACAACCTCACTCTGCATACGGTACATACTTTACGTACACTGTGTCGTCCATGCATCCCAAGATGAAGTACATGAATAGATACACATATACAGATAGGAATAAATCAACCAAAACACACACACACGAAAGAAAAAGTGTAGCAATTTTAGGTGGACTTACAAAGACAGTTGATGCAGACTTGAAGAATAAATTATGAGATTCTGCAGTCATTCAAAGCATCCTCCCCCACTCAATAAATTCCCAGAGTCATCTTTGGCCTCCGAGGTCTTTTCACATCTTGTCCTGTAAGCTTTCATGCAACACACCAAGATGTGAGTGAAATTGGAAGAACCTGACACGTACTAACATCAATCCTAAAGTTCCAGCCTCAGTGTCGTCATGACCTTGGGTTGGAATGACATCTATTTGCTGGCTGGCTGCACACATCTTTTTTTGCAAATTGTATGGGCCAGGCTAATTTGTTTTTATGCACGTTTAGTCAAGAATGTGATGCCACGTTAGCTTTCGGGAGCGGCGCCAATGTAGCTTGAGGATCTGAGTGACAGACAGAAACAGGGTGATTGAGAATGATTGTTCTGCCAGTTGTTTTGATCTATGAAAAGAGCCAGCCACTGAACACATCCTGGGATGAGTTCACGGACATATAGAAGTCCTTTTGGGACTACCTAAAGCTGAATATCATCATCTGTTCACAGAAAAAAAGCAATGACCGTTCAAGCTCAAATGCGAAAAGATGACAGATTGAAGGAGACGAATCTTTGAATCATAAGCAGCACACCTTGAACATAAATAGGTTATTGAGGATTACAGACAACATGTGCGCTTGAAAAGAAACTTGTTAAATGCGTATGCGTAGTATTTCATTCTTTTGACCCCGCAGCAAAACAATTGCAAGCCTTTACTAAACTGAAACGTAAACGCGATTCATCCAAGAAAATCTTTGCAGTCCTCAATGTTGACTTGACCTCTTTGCTGCAGACAACTGTTATCTCTTCAGCTGAGAGCACAACACAATCGAGTCTCAGCTTCAGACGCACACTCCTTTACTTGTAAATAAGAATAAAAAACAAATGTGATGATGCACAGTGCACCAAGCGCAAACACAATAGATTTTTTTGTGACCATTTTTCACACACACAACCATTCACACGCACTTCATCCCAAGGAACGCCATAAGATGAAGATTCTAAGTGGCCATGGCTGACAATCCTTCCAAAATAGCATAATTTTGCCACATTGAAATGGTGGGATCCATCTTTTCACCGAATCTTAAACCCCCTGGCAGTACCCGTGTCCCCTCAGGCATCCGCAAGTCCTTCCCTTCTGACAAGCGCCCGTCTTCACGTTACGTGACGGAAATAGTCTCGATGACCTGCACAAATACATTCTGCAGTGTGCAGGTTCCTATTCAATCATATATCGTCCTTAACCCCAGACGTCTTCTTTTTCACACGCTCTGCACATACTCACTGGACAACACAGAATGTTGAGGTGAAAAGGTCCTCGCGCCGTTACGGACCCCTGCTCAGTCTTCAGCTTTCATACGCATACACACACACACACACGCACACACGAGTGTGCACACACACGCAAACACACATTGGCGTACTGTACCCGCAGGGTCATGTCTGCAAAGGTTACATTCCTTAGATGCAGTTCACATATGTCTTCATGATATATATGAGGGAGGTATGTTCTCCCCTTAACATACTTCACACTGTAGCCGCAAAGCAGATGAACAAAAATGAGAAAAGGGCAAAGAGTTTATTTGTCAGTGTTTACCCGGTTTTGTTTCTTAGAAGTCTTCCGCCGTTTCATTTTGTCATATACTGTGATATTTTTCTTTGACTGAACGTGGAAATGTTATCAATTTCATATTCTTAAATTGGAAAAAAAAATCTTTTTGTCGTCAAACATGAAACGAGGCGTTGTGTGTATTTAATTTTTATTTAATTACATGTTTTGATGTATTTATTTTATTAATAAAATCAAAAGCCGTAAAAAATTGAAGATTGCGTGTGCAGCGTATAGTCTGTTCTCTTGCTTTTCATCCAAGATACATGATTGAATTTGTTCACTTTATGTATTCATTTCCCATTTGGCCGCGTCCCCGAGCGGTAATGAGGTTGATGCAATATAACAAGTCCTCATCTACTGGTAACATAATGGCAGTCAATCAAATCGATTGAAGATCCAAACCTACATCCATAAATAGCCGGCTGCCACAAAACATAACGCTCACACTACCAATTTGACTGATAATAAAAACTAAACAATGCCAGTCATTTGAACTTTCTGCAGTAAATACAATAATGAAGAGTAGGTCAGTGGCCATATTTATTGCAAGTGGGTTTTTTTTTCTGTAAGATATTTGATGACAATTCTGCAGATGTACGTGCAGAGTATAGAAAATTCAAACAATTTTTGCTAGCTTAATTGCATCTCACAACTTAAAACCGCTAATTTAATACCTTTCTCCAACTCGGCAATGTTAGTTGATGTATGTGTAAACAAACAAAAAAAAAGCCTGCAGAAAAGAGATGAGGTTCATGTAAATGTGTCCACTGTGATCTCATAAACCTTGACAAGAAGAATGCAACGTTTATGCATTATTTAAGGGTTCAAACCAAGGTAAGGTGCCTATGGGCGATGATATTTCAGTCCCACAACAGCACTTGTGACAACACACCAAACAAGTCTATTGCATGATATTGTCAGAGCGCAAAGGCGAGAAGGATTTTTTTTGATCATCTTTTATTGGTTTGTTATGATGATAAAAAAGAAAAAAAAAAAAGATTCTCACCTCTTTGGTTCAAATTATTTATGTCATCCGCCATAAACTAGAAAATAACCTGCTAAATAATAAACGACCACATACGCATATATCCTTAATTCCAATAATTTTTTTGTTCTGCATTTGACACACAATGGAGCAGTTACAGTTGCCACAGAATAAATAAATAAAAAAATGCTATGCTGCCAGTCTAACATGATTAAGAGAGAAAAAAAAAAAATCTACTTTCAACAGTTCACCCACTGAAGTTTTCTGTCCTTAAAACTGCTACAACAACCTGAATGGACAATGTAGTAAATGGGGCAAGATTTTGAATCAATTTAAATTCCCTTGCGCTTGTGACGTTTGACTATAATAGTTGTGCTTTCATGCACAGGACATTTGACAGCCACAATCTGACCCTTACCTTCTCCTCGACCACATCAAGTAAAGCGATCAACCAACATTTGATTGAAACTAGAATGAAGCAATGCAGGAGCATGTGATATGGCTTCGGGGATGGAGTGCAGTTTCGACACAATCTCACAGTCAGAGTGATATCAGTAATATCAAGTATGCTTGTATAGCTTGAGGTTATTCTGTGGGATTAGAAATGGCATTATCTCCTCGCGCTGGGTTTCGGTTTGTGTCAGTCAAAGCAAAGTCACGCATGCCATCCGGCAAAGGCTATCAAAAACATCACATGGGCTGGTGCTCCTCATTCAAAGGAAGGCCTCACTCAAAAATACAATTTGCATAAATATTCACTGCATGATTCAACACCTAAATCAATGTGTCTGATGAATTCACTAACATGGTACCTGCTGGAGGATGCTTTTGATAATGAAAGGGGGAACTACATTTGCTTTTGTAAACAGCAGGCGAGTCGGTGAAACTGCTAAGGCTGCTTGTGTGTACATTTGCATACAAATACAAATAAAAGACGGCTTTTGTTTTTATTTATTAGTTGAAATATAGTCGATTAAACATGCAGACATAGACTTGCATTTTGTACCATGCTCTCACATCCATATTTACCAGAACATCAAGTCTGATTCATCCCCAATTGTGAAAGCTCAAAGGTCATTGCCGTACCCAAAACCCACAGATGCATACGATACAGCTGCATACATATTTTCACTTCCCTCAACATCTCTGTAGTCACACGCAGACCTCCCATCCTTTCGTCCACATAAAATAATAATAAGCACTAAAAAACTGATTAGCCAGCTCAGATTTAATTCCTTTACTTCAGTTTTGTCCTCAGTAGTTATTAAAAATGTTTTTCAGCAGAACATTTGTATATTTACATGATTTACAATGAATGATACGTACACACTACACTACTAAAAATTATTATTGTTATTATTATTATGACCATTGCACTGCATATTTGTCGTTTATTTTCTCAAATGGATATTTTTGATTAGGTGGGTGGATCTAATGTAGGGTTTGTGTGTGAGTATTCAATAATTAACTTTGTTTTCAGGTTAACGATAGCTACATAAAACGACTGTCAACCATTTACGAGAAGTGGTTTAAGTGTGTGTATGTTGTCTCGAAATTATTGAAATTGGTTTAATCTCCAAGAAAACACAGAAAGTGACCAAGTAAAATCAAACGCAAAACATTGAAATCCTTTTAAAGCAAAGAGTAAAAAAAATAAATTATTGATTTTATCTGAGAACAAACATCCACTGTCCATTTCAGTTTCAGCTAAACATGGCACTTATTGTATATTTCAGTCAAACACACACACACATACACATTCATATGTAGGTCAAGGGAGCAAGGGGGTAATAGAAAAAAGCCTGAGGCATATCTGGGAGGCAAATGATCTCATAAAATCATTAAAAGGAGATTTTTTTTTTGCCTACTGAAGCCAAAGAAAAAAAGAAACATATTTTACAGTGCTTTGTAGGTTTATCTGTAGGTGCATGCATGTATTTTGTATGTGTTGGCGTTATTCTGACTCAACCATCTAAAGCAGAGAGCAGGCAATGCAAAAGACAGGGATGAGAAGAGGTTGGTGACTATCTCCAAAGATAAATCCAATATCCTCGTTCTATTGAAGCCTTTCAACCAGACAATAAAGTGAAACCACCGCTCTTTACAGAGTAAATTGATGTTTATTGTTGAGTTTCAAACCCATATGACAGAGATACTCTAAATGTATTTCTGTCTTGTGATATAAAGACAACTTACACTTTACTTTGCCGAACTGTGGTAAGCCTTCACAGGGTGACAATGACATGTTTACTATAGATTTTACCGCTCAAACGCATAGAACATAACACAGGACAGCTTAGCATTGGGGCCTCAGTCGCCACATGAAAGAGGAATGCATCCTAAACAGCTTTGCCTGTAATAGCAAGAATTTTTGGTGCATATATATATATATATATATATATATATATATATATATATATATATATATATATAGAATAAGACAGAATATATATATATATATATATATATATATATATATATATATATATATATATATATATATATATATATATAGGCCACAAACCATGAGAGATTTCTCCACTGAAGGCCTCTAACCATTTTTTACCAATATATATATATATTCTATACAGAGAGAGAGAGAGAGAGAGAAATCCATTTTCTATCCAATCCGTATTCACTTGTTTAAATGGAGCCGAAGACAGACTCCAATTAAGCAACGTGTTGATGAACGCTAACTTTGCGTGCAAAGAGAAAGGTGTTGATTAGTCGCTTTAGCGTGGTCAAACCCGACTCACCGTGATTAGTTATGGCACACACCCATGGCCAAGCCTGGGAAACTTCTGTCTGCTCTCTAAAAATCTCCACTGCCCCAGCTGTCCTGACTGCGGAGATGTTCACGTTTTCCCCTGGGCGGCTTTTTGGGCTGGGAGGGTGGCTGAACCATGGATAAATGAGAACTTTTCGGACAGCGGTGAAGTGACCCGCATGTTCTTTGGTCATCTTTACATCTCTGCTCTTGTCCTCTCTTGTTTTGCTCCATTTCCCCCCACAGGGCATCGCTCTGCTTCACTCTCATCCCTTTTGCTGCTGCACTAATGACAACAGCCTGCACCATTAGTGTTGCTATGATGACAGCACACAGATGTTTGGTGCCACTTGTACAAAGAAGAAAAACAGGACAGGAAGTCAAGTCCACTCATGCAAATGCCTTTACCGATAGAACACATGGACAACTAAGTGACAGCTGCACCATGCTGGGTCTTTCTGTGTGAATCTCCTTGTGATATGCAAAACGCCTCCCGTATAATACTCTATACATCACAAGCACAGACACACACCTATAGTATCGTTTTCATTCTTTGTATCAGGAGAGATCAGCTTTGTAGTCATACCTGGTGTCAAAGGATCATCCACACCACAGATGACAAACAGGCATAATCAGCTCTCCTGAGACTTATCCTCCTGCATCCACACTTATTACAGCCGGACTAATACACACATCAAACAATCAGGGGGCACTGGCCTGTTCATACACACACACACATATACTGCAACATATTTGCACACACGCCGAATTGTATTCGCATAATTGCACGCACTGCCAACACTCATTGTCATCACATCAACACCTAGTGTATCTCATATCAAAGGAATTGTCCCTTTGACCCTCTGTGGCACATAGACACTAATAATAAAATCAACTCCAAACTAGAAAGTGATATACATATTCAAACGACTGGCTGAGCTTAGCTGTCATTCCATCAGAGTGGATTTGCATTTGTGTGATGTAGTTCTTACTACTTCCCATGTCTGGTCCACCACATTGCACCATAATAACACAGCATGCATATGAAGCCGTGGCAGACCAGGAGCTGATTTATCATCTTACCCTGGCTGCAGGCTCCGTCTGGCCTGTTTGAAGTGACACCAGAGTGTCAGTGCGACCAAATAGATGCACAGAGATACAGATATAGGTGTTTATGCATGTGTCTGCGGGGGTGGGGGTGTGCAGGCCTGTGTGTGTGTGTGCGTACTTGTGTGTCTGGGGGCTCACCCGAATGATGCATGTCGTCTAGACAACATTTGTGCCCTGCGTCCGAAAGGGGTGATTGTCTTATGCAAATGAGGCCACGCTAGCTGTGACATTCTGTCCAGCATGTGGGTCATGTGATGAGAGGGAACAACGCAAAGTGGTGACGGTTTGCTTATCATCTATGTGGCCATTATTCATCACAATCTCTATGGGCAGTGAAAGGTGCAAGCAGGAGAAAAGCTTTTTATTTTCACTTGCAGCAAGATGGTCAGTAAAGTGGATGAATACAATTTAAGTACACATCATCTGTAATTTTTGCATTTATTGGAAAAGAGGGACAGTAGAAAACCAATTAAATTTTTTCACACATGCAGGAAAATGTCAACACGATTTAAAGGAAATGAAATTTTTAAGTCGGAATACAAGTAGTCGTGGTATATTTCATTCAGTCACCATAGAGTCATATATTGCACAACATCACAATTCCAGTTTCTTCCCACATGCATGGTTGGCTGATTGACAGCTTCAAATTGTCCATTGGTGTGGTTGTGAGTGTGAATGGTTGTTTTTCTATGTGTGCCCTGCGATTGGCTGGTGACCGGTTCAGGGTGACCCCTACCTACTGCCCGATGACCGCTGGGATGACGCCCGCGACCCTCGTGAGGCAAAGCGGTTTTGGAAGAATGAATTATAATCAACGGGCTAAATACGGTTTACTATGTGGGAATAGAAATGTCACAGGCAGGAAAAAAAAGCTTATTTTAATTTAATTTAATTTAAATTTTTATTGAATTTACGTGAATTAATCTTGTCAAGCAGTTGCATGAAATAAAATCATCTGGATCCAAAAATATTTTTAAGCAGCTACATTTTTTAGGTTAAATAACATTAATAATATATACTAATAATTACTTTAATTTTAAGGAGATAGTGTACAGTGTAAAATTGCCCAATTATATAAATATATATGTGTGCACATACTGTAGGTATTCAATCATTTCACAGTTCATTGTGGGTGGAAGGTGCGTAAAAACCTTCTGCACTGACAAGTGACAAGTGAAAGAAAAATGTGAGGCGGCAACCTCTCTGGTGATCTGACATTGTGGCTATTAACACAGTACTACAGCAAGGATGTTAAATATGTATGTCATCTTCTTTGACAGCATGCCTTTAGAAAAGTACACACAGGTAAGACGACGCCTTGTAGATGACCAGCCAACCTTTTCCTATAACTCACAGAGGTGCTTGAAGCTGTCTTGTGCAATAAATTGAAGGGGCGATCAATTGCATCTAGTGCTTTAAGAGTAATGCTTGCTGCACGATAGCATATGGCTGAAATATAAATATTATTTGAAATGTCTATAGTTTACTACGCATTGTCAAAATGAAAAATTACAGGATGTGTAATATCGTCAAACTATCAACAGCAGTTTTAGTATCCCACAGTCAAATATGTGTGCCAATTTTACATCTGTCGGTGCAATTGCATGCTTTGTATTTTCAAAAAGTCAAAAAGAACTTTTAAACTAATTGCAGTGTGTTAAAAAGTGAAAAATGTTATGCCAGACCTATTATGTCTTTAATAATTTTAAAGGCGGCAAGATGTGTGAGGAATAATTATATCATCATGTCTTTGGCGCTGATGATGTATTGTAGCTGACATTTTGCAGTGTAATAATATAAAAACGGCCTTGTTTATTAGACCTCAACAAAGAACATTGAATCGCTCGCCAATGTTGACAACTGTTGGCTCAACAAGCGAACTCCAACTTGTTCACTTCGAATTGTTTTAAATTTGAAGCATAGCAGTCTGCCTCCAAGTCTTCTTTACATGTGGATCATTTTGAGGCTACAATGCCTTCACCCAGCAGTCACGTCTGAGAAATACTGAGGATGACCAGACAAAACAATCAGACACAAGCTAAAAATCTAACTTAAGATCAAATGGAATATTATGCTCTAATCTTGATCCTTGTACTAGTTTGGCAAAAGCATGTCATGACATGTTATTACGACACCTGGAAACTGTTTATGATAAAAAAAAAGCACGATATGTCTTTTTTAAGTCCTGGTGTCTGTCTTTAGTGTGTTTAAAGATCTCAAAAAGAGAAAGAAAATTAAAAGAAACAATTCCACATGACTCTGCTATTGCATCCTTGAATGAGTTTGAATGAGAATGTGTAGAGCTCTCTCTCCAATGACTCCTGACCTCAAATTATTGAATTGACAGAAAATAAACAAACACAACATATTGTGGAAAGTCTTCTCAGAAGTCAGTAGTAGCCTTTTCCTCCATGTCCACTTCCTGTAAGCTTAATAGCCAACATTTCCATGTAACATTTGGTATCTTGGAAACTCTAAGTGGGAACTCAGTGAGATTGAATGGTTGCAACCAGTCTGGTACGTTGTCAGCCTTTCGCCTGAAATCAGATGGGATAAGCTCCAGGTTCCTGCAATCCTGTACAAGGAGGAAAAGATGCATATTTTGACATATGTCCCCTCAAAGTTGACTTCCATACATTTCTCTGCTGTCCATGACAAGGTGTGAGCAGCATCGGCGAAGATAATGACAAGGTCAGGCGCCGCACTGTGGGATACAACTCCTCTGCAGCCCATCACACTGCCCTAACCTTTTCAATGAAATGTGGCAGCCATTTTCTTTTAGCTCCCAGTCAAATGCCTTCTTTAATTATGGAAAGCCACAAAGGGTTGCGGTGGAGAAGGAAAACACTGTAAGGGTGTGGGGGACGTATGGAATTGACAACCCAGGGCTGAATAGTGTAAATGGATTTCAAAACAGATGACCTGCATGCTGATCTCATGATCTGTGCCTTCCAGTCTTTCCTAAATGCAACCTTTTTATTTCTCATCTTTCTCTCATCATTTGGCTTCTTTCTTGAATTGAACCTCCCCGCCCCTTAAGACAGACACAGACCACATGCACACACACATTATAGCCCAGGGTATTAACATAGAATATGTCCAGAGGTCCACGTTGGCCTTTCACCCTGGTCTCTGGGATAGAAGGGGGCCCTGCTCAGTGCATGAACATAAAAAGTGGCGGGGGCAGCAGCAGTATTGTTGGCGGAGGCTGCTGACTGACAGGTCATTTTTCACCCATTGTTTTTTATTTTAAACAGCAATTTTAGCTTGCAAAGTAATTCCTCGGCAACCGTGAAAAGAGGAGCTTCAGTGGGCTTGTTATTGTTAAGTGATGATCCAAGTATAAAAAGAATCAAGATTGTTCTACAGGGTATTTCATCATGGATTATGCTTTTTTTAATATCAACAGTACATACTTAATTTATTACAAGCTTGTGTTTTAATGGGAATGGTGATCATTTTTTAAATTGTGGTTAAACACATGAAAATAGTCATTTGGAAATCCACACAGAAAATAACCTGAGCACCGACAGTTAGGACAGGTTTGTTTATTTCTTTTATTTCTTCATTTATTTGTGTTTACAACCTGTGAGACTCTAAAATGTTTCAATCACTCAGTAGCAGTGGATTCCCATTTGCTGTTTGTATCTGGCTCTATATCAAAGAAGAGGAACGAGACGCGCTCCAAGTTTTAAATTGAATTTCATGCTGGATTAGTGGCAGTCTTCAGAAATGCATGTGAGCCTCCCCCAATGACGCGCTCATCTTCACACTCCAGAGGCGTTATATGAATGTGTGTCTCTCCTTCAATTAGTACACCTCTAGTAGCACACAGTGTTGCCGTATAAGTGGATGTAATTGCTTCGTTAGTTTATGTCCGTTACTAGACTCTACATTTTCAGACAAGGAATGATTTAAGGATCATTTAATGTAAAGGAATGGTTATCAGTGCTCCTCACTCAAATCAATAATCAAGAAATTACCTCAGTAAACGATAAAGGCGACAAAGAATAACCACACACACAAACACAAGCACCTCTTGTGTGCTCTGTCTTTCAGGGCTTTCTTCCTTCCCATAGTTTCTGGCCAGGTCTGATGGGGTCCAGGCAGCCTTGGGTCTATCTGTCCTTTGCCATGTCTCCTCTTTAGCACTGACCCATGCTAGAGGAGCAAGGACTGGGGCCTGGGGGATGAGGTGGAAGTACGTGTGTCAGTTTGTGTATGTGTGCGCATATGAGGAAGAGGAGGGGGTGGCCCCTGCTAGCGGCAATGGGTGAGCAGAGGGCAAGAGCGTGGGGGTTGAATGAAAGCCATGCAAGCCTCTCCTTTCCTCCCCACACTCGTGATCCCGGCCTATGACATGGATGAAGAACAGAGATGTGCGGTCCGCACTCATGCTGACCCTGTCTACTCTGGCCAGGCCACGATATAAAGTCCAAGTATATATATATATATATATATAGAAAAAAAAGAAAATATAAGAAAAACAAATGAAAAGATAAATTAATTGGACTGAAAACCAAACAGATCATTTTATGGTGCAGTAGAATAATTGAATAGTTTGTTGTATAACCTTTTGAGGCAGTCAATCGTTGCAATAAAATAATTTCCTCAATGAAATTTGTGGTCCTGATATTTTGGCTCACTGCCCGTGAGAATCTGCCGGAACTGTCTCAGGTGTGAAGGGTGTCTTCTTCAGACACCCCTTCCTACTCCCGCTGCAGATGTTTGATTGAATTTAGATCACAACTCATAGCCATTCGTGGGGATGTGGTGTACCAACAATCCAATTATTATGTCACAAGGTAATACAAGCAATGTACGCATTCGGTTACATTGTAACTGAGTTGTCTTTGCAGACATCTTTGTAAGTGTAGTGAGGGAATTTGCATCAGGGGAAAATAAACAATGTACTTTCCGTGTCAAAGCCCAGACCTCCAGGCTAAGGAATATAGTCCAGGACACAACCCAGTATGAAATCTAGTAAGGTTTCACTGGTTTGGGCATGTGCTGCTGTGTGCCGTGTGTGTGTGTGTGTGTGTGTGTGTGTGTGTGTGTGTGTGTGTGTGTGTGTGTGTGTGTGTGTGTGTGTGTGTGTGTGTGTGTGTGTGTGTGTGTGTGTGTATTTGCACGTGTGTTTTACTCCCAACAAGCTTGGTGACATTGATGATGATGATCTTCTACTTTAACAGCAGTGTGAGTCTTTAATTCACACAAGGTTAGGGTTACGGTAACAAGAAGTACATCAACAAAAGGTGAACGTGTAAAGAAATTATTTGTAACATTGGTGGGGTGACCCATACTGTTTTTAATAATTATATTTGGTTTTGCGTGATGGCATTTACACAGAGAACACTGAATTTGAAACCGCATTTCTTCAGCTGATGACTACTTATTCCACTTTTAGACGACTAATTGCTCGATAGCTGCTTATGGAAGGCTAAGAACTTCACAGAAGGATATGCCAATTTGTCAATAGTGACTGTTTGAGCTTCAATCGTGCATTGGATATCATAAATGATGAAATACTATGGTTATTTGATCATTTTATTTTGAAACAATGTCTAAGTCTATAAAAGGCTCAGTCGGTACTGTATCTACCATCTTCTACAAACTACTATCGTGAAAAGTGACCGTGATGAATATCAATTCATTTTTTTATTATATTTGCAATACCATAACATAAAATGTCTATTTTAGATTCTGTTTAACTGCCTGCTAATGGGTGTTATCACCTTACTGTGTGATCTGGTGACTAATGGCACAATAAAGAAAGACATTTCCGACAACTGCACTGGCATGTGCTGTAATAACGTTGCTATGCAAATGTGTGGCAATCAATCTTGGCAGAGAAGTGGTTAAGTTTCAAAGGGAGGTGGAACAAAAAGCCAGCCAGCCAGCCAGCCAGCCATATTGGCAGCGCAGCGTGCCAAGTGGTAGTCATGGCCCCTGCCCAGCCCTCCCATTACGAGACTGGCAGTAAGTTGGCCTGCCCGCTTGGGAAAACAGGGCACTGACACCAGGAACATATGCAGCAACACCTGAATGCCGGGTTGCGGCATTGGACCTGCTGCCACATAGATCCAACCCAAAAGTAAGAAACAATTGTTAAGCGATAAAATTGGCTTGACCAAGCATCAAAATGGAGCATGCCTGACTGTCTATAGCTACAGCCTAAATGGCATTTCCAAAACTATCACACCCAGACAAGTAGCGGCATGTGCACTGACTCAAGAGAGCAAAGCCACTGGGGATTCATTTCCTAATTCAGTGAGAGGATATGCCAAGCTTGGCTTGTGTGCCAGTCGCCCGCGGTGCACCACACGCCACCATGCTGCGCCAGCAAACAACACTGATGCCCTCCATTTGCAGTGTCACATATATCAAATGCATGCTGCTATCACTTAGCTCTCACTTGTCTCAACCCGGCCTGCCTCGCATATAAGAGTGCGTGTTCACCATCTGCCTCTCATCCGCTGCAATGTGCTTCAACTGGTGTAGCGTATGACTGACCACACGAAGGTAGCTATGATTGATTGGGAGAATTAGCGTATTGGGGAAGAGTACACATTGTTTGCCTCAAAACAAATTGATATATATTGCTGATAGTTTAATTTCCAAGTGACAGGGTTAAGCTGATGGATGGACGGATGGACAGATGGACAGATGGACAGATGAACGGATGGATGGATGGATGGATGGATGGATGGATGGATGGATGGATGGGCGGGCGGGCGGGCGGACGGACGGACGGATGGATGGATGGATGGACGGACGGACGGATGGCTATACTTGATTTGGTACAACTTCACTTTAAGACAAATTAAGAGCTGTATTTATTTTTTGGATCAACTTCTATGTATAAAGTATGATTTTGACATCTCATTTTTTGGTAGTTTGCCCTATAGTAGTGTTTCTAATATTTTAACACGTCTGCAACAGAGAAACAATTTTTCTTTGCTGAATGTTTACACTTTTATACAGCTCTTGTACTGGAATACTATCGGTGTACCCAATGCTGTGGCAGAAAATATGGATGGTTAGAAAGTCTTGCAAGAAAAGGAGTGAGGCAAATGGAGCTGATATTTACAGATCCTGTATTGTCTACAGCTTCTGCAAAGGTTTAACTCTTGTTCATGGTCATGTTTTGAGCCACTTGTGACCCTACAGGTGTATCTGCTCTCTAAACGTGTTCCCAGACTCTTAACCGGTGGCCCCCAAGCCCGCTACTGCTGACCTCTGATCCCAGAGGACCCTAAGACATATGGGTAATAGGAAGCCAGTTAATAAAGTCCAGGATCACTAAAAGGCTGGCTTTGTTCTGTGATGTCAGCTACCAAAAAAGGAAAAAGTAACCCTTATGGTGGACCATTCAAATGAATGGGTGCATTTAATTGTAAGGCGAGCATCTTTCCCACTCCCTCTCATGCCCTCCTCGTGTTCCATCTCCTCGCCTAGCTCTTCTCATTTTTAACTCCAAAGAGGTGCTTGTGTGCTGGTTTAAAAGGTCTTAATGTGCTTGCATTCAGGGAGGCAGAGCAAAGAGGGCTGTTTTAACCCTGTTTATGGCCTTGCATCCATTTGGCCAGGAGTCCTTCACTCCGTGTACCTCCCCCTCTTCATATTTCTTGCCATTTTTCTACCTCCTTCACTCTCTCTTGCTCTTTCTCTCTTCCACCCACATCCCAATTCTTTTGTGATAGGATGTGAATGCACTTTGCTAGTTGATAATTACACTCTCCTTCCATGCCCTCCTCTCTCTGACAGTGAGATCCACAGGCAGTCCTTATTCAGCCAGTAATTTGCCTGTCCTCCCATTCATTGAGAAGGTACAAATTATCCCGCACACAGGCACGGGCTATTCTGCTTCGTTGCCAGTGCCATGACGGCTACACTAAGAAGAAAATAACCAAGAAAACGCATTTGCAGCGAAGCGTAATCTAAAGCAAGAGAGATTGGTGTGTCAGTCAGAAGCTATAGCTTTTTTACTTAATGAGACCAGCAAAGTATGAAAAGTTATCATAAAATCCTGATATTTACAAACTCAATGATGGGGTGACGCTGATACAGTTATCCCAGTGAAATTGATTTGAAAGTGAAGAATGTTTTAACAATACCCAGATGAAAGAAGGCAATTAAAGTCAGAATCCCATCAATTAGGCTCTTCACTGGCATTTAAGTGCGACACGCCAGGATTTGAACACGTGCTATTCATTCCCGTCATCTCATCAACACCCATTGCTAAACATTGGCCACGACCCAACTTTGTTTAAGGCTCATCCAAAATAGGCTGAGGGACAAACCGCAAATGACAGGATTCCACGACAAATTACTTAGAGTTCTCCTGGTGAGCATATGTGACTGCAGCCACTTATACAGTTTTTATGAGCGAATAGCTTTGTCAGGATTTATGTCTGTGTATGAATCACTAGTTGTATATCACCCTGTGTTTGGAGTCGTTTGACAGGGTTGGTTTATTTCAGCATATCTGTGTGAATTTAATTAGAAGGTCTTTGCTAAGCGGCACCGTCCATTTTGGTAATATATCGGTGAGACGCGTTGACTTCAGGAACCTCATTGGCTGGATGCAAAGTTGAAGCAGCTGCTGGCAATTACAGGGCCAAGACAACCACTGGACAGAGACGGAATGGTTGGGAAGTCAACAGGAAATGCTTTTTTTCCCATCGTCCATGTTTTGTCAAGTAAGTACAGAAGAAAGAAAATATTATAAATACCTTAAATGCTTGCGGCCATGAATGGACAAAGTATTGTAACTGTATAGGCCCCGATGATCAGGGAGGAGCACAGAGGCTCCCATTGTTCCTATACATAGCTCATTAGCCGCAGTTTCTTGAGATTAAAGAGATGGATATGAGCTCTGGAGTCGAGGCCCGGGGTTAGAACTGGGGGTGAAAATCGACAGTCTGCCACGGCAGAGATGATCCCTCTCCCGAGTCCCTGACCCCACAGTGAGCTCCAGCCTTTGATTCCGCTCTTTCTCCTTTCTTGCTGCATCAAGAACACATGTCGTCTCATCTCTTTGCATATTATCCGACTCCACCCGCCTCATTTCTGATCAATTTGTCTTATTATCCCCGATCCTCGTCACTCTCCTCCCTCCACGACTGTTGTTACCCGACTCTCTGGAAGGGATCGGTAATTGATGGATCACATTGAAAGGATGGAGGTGCTGTACGTATATCTGCCAAAAGCACCACGCATTGATATTCACCCCCAGGCAAAGAAAGAGAAAGAGAGGGAGACAGTGAGAAAGAGAGAGGTGACCCTGCTGGCTGAGTGGCAGTGGCCATCATGCATAGCATCTCTAAAATGGAGAAGAGGGGGGCGGGGTGTGGGGGGGTGAATGTCACTTTCAAGTGTCTCCTAGGCACTCTCCCTTAATGAGAGATGGGTTCTGCTCCACAGACAGCCAAGGAGACCAAGGAGGGACCCCTCCCCGCCTCCTCCACATTCCTCCCCGCCACCCCTCAGATCTGCAATCCTCCAAGGGGCTGACAGCTCGAAGCTCTGCGTGCCTGCATCCCCTCCACCTGCACAACCTCATTTCCCCGTCATAGCAACAACAACAAAGGTAGTATTTGTGTTTACCACTATTGTGCCTCTTGCCACAGGCTGCTCGCATCACTCTCACAGAGGCCTTTTCATATTGTCATTGAAGTGCTTCATACATTGCATGTGTACTATTATGCCTCGTTCATGCTATTTAGATTGCCCTGCTATAGTGATTCATTCATTCCAGCAGAAAGAAAAGGTGAGAGGAGAGATCTCGCAGGACTTCTTACAGCCCCCCATCTGTCAGACACACCCGGACCACGGATTTACATTTACCACCAGGATTTATGAGATTCCTGCCACAAAACGAGTCGAAACAGCAAGAATCGTGGGGTGAGAGATAGAGTGGGGAAATTATTCAAAGCAGTGATTATTTTGGGACGGCCATTACGCATGCACACCTGATCAGGGGGTGTCACCCATGACTCCCCCCATCCACCATGATGGAGAGGGGTCTCATCTGTGTCACGCTTTTATTTTACCTGGCTTGCATGGAAGAGAATTCTCTCAGGCACCAGGAGAGCCTATATGGCTAAATTAGGCCCCCGGACAGGCAAGGAGACGGGAGAGAGGGGCGGATGAGACAGTTATATATGCACGGGGGATTGTGATGAGGGATACTGGTCAAATTCACGATCAATCTTCAACCAACACGGCCTTTATTACACCATTGTGTATTTGCTGCTTTGAATGCAGTTATTTGTTTTACAACAAGAGGTGTTATGGCTTTGCTTTAATTGCAATTTCATTTGATATCTTTAGGCTAAAAATAAAAACAATCGGTTGTCAAATTGATAATAGTCAGACATTGTTTTAAGATGAATTAAAAATATTTACATATGTAGTCCTTTTACATTAGTGTTCACATTTTGGAGGAATATTTCATGTCCAAAAGAAAATGTGTTTTTTTACAGCCATGTCCAATGCTACAAATTTATCCTTGCTTATCTCTAGACCATGAAAATGTCATTTACTGTAGACAGAGTTCACATAATTGTATATGCCTAACACCAGTCTTGTTCTTGTTACCCTGTCACCACGTTAATATTCACTCTACCTCAAAGGTTAGGCAAAGTATGAATAATTCGAACAGTACTTAACAGTAAAGGTAATTAGAGTAATAATAATAACCTGAACAGACAAAAAGTAGCAATGGCTGAAAATGATGTATCAGTCAAGATTATGCAAGAACAAGAAAACTTGGCAAAGATCTTTCACTATTAGGCTTCAAGTTTTTGTCAGATCAAATTAAAATATTCTTGTTTTAAGATTTCCCTTATGAAATTACATGTATTGTAAAAATGATGCCATAAAGTCACCTTCCGAATGTCAGTCACTAATCCACCTGTTTGCAGTATACCGGTAATTCAGAAGCTCAGAAAATGTCACAGTGACAGCTTTCCATTCAACAAGGCTCTTAAAGCCGTGCTCACCTTCAGTGAGGATCATCACTTTCAGTCATTACTTACAGCACTTTGCAGTTGGGATGTGAAAAAGGTGAGTGTTGCCAAGTTGGAGCACATGCTCCTGTGCTGTAGCATTACAGTAGAGGTCAGCCCAACAGTGACTCCCGGTCCCTCTCCTTCACCAAATTCATTATCAGTGGCCCCCAGGAACGACCCTATTATAATTCAGACGCACTTTGTTCAATTATTGCAGATGATTATTCTCTTCCACAATCCCGCTCATAATATATTACTTAATAATGCCCATTTCACTTCATTTGTGTTTCTTATACCGTCTTTCACTTCCTGAGACATGTTAAAAATATTACAAGTATATGGGTGGTGTCAGAGCTCAGAAGAAATGTGATGATTAGCCCATAGCAATCTACTGACTTGAAGATGAATAGAGCAAAGATGATATCTTGCTTGTAGTGATGAGGCCAACATAACTGACCTCTTAGACATGGGTTTTGACCTCAGCCTGACAGATATGACAAATCTGCTTTGAATGATGAGCAGACAGCCAACCTACAAATACATAGCAGACGTGAGCAAATACTCAAAATATTGTACTACATGATCAGAAATATTCAATGAATTTAGTAGTGGATTGTTGATATGTTAGCATTTTTTATCACGTTTTTTGGCACTTAGCCAAAACAGGATCGAGTGATGCCATGGAGTCACCCCTTCCCCACTAAATATGTATTAAGTGCTGAGTACAGGAGGGAAAGTTAATTGTTTATCAAATTTGGCCCGCCAGTTAATGAGCTAGCAAGCTAACGAGCTCACTCGACCGCGGCAGGGTCGTCCAGTATGTCACTGAGGCGCTCTGTGTTGTATGTTGGTTCCCACATAAGAGAGACGCTTGTGGGGATAGTTTCTTCTACTTTCCAGCCTGCAGCTGACTATAGACACTTTAGCACATATTGTACAAACAAACATGTTTGACGGACAGGTGAAGTTTGTGTTTCCAATGCCTTCAGCATACTCACCCACACAATCCTATAGCTGGAAGGAGGGCTCTATTTTTCATGATATATGATATAGACACATTACGTGTTTAAAGATGAGCTATAGTATTTTCATCAAACACTTTTGTTCTTTGCTTTTTCGACTGTGCTGGAGAGATTGGGGTGTTTTATCGTGTATTTGGCTTAGGGTGTGATCCCACAAGCCCCCAGCCACCCAAGCTCTAAGATACATTTACAGACATTAAAGAAATGGACAGAGCTCAACACCAAGCACTGTAATATTTCACGAAACTTTTTTTCTTGTTAATCTACTGCATGACTGCTGTATGTGCCTTTAGGAATTAAAAGCAGATTGAGACTTAGTATTTGAACCTGTTTCAAAGAGTCTTACGCATTCTATAATTGTCTTTTTTCCTGGCAGTGCACGGTCAGCTCACTAAAAATGGCTTGCTCTTTCTGCAGGCTGTTCCTGAGATGATGTGCCTTTCCAAAGGAAAGTTGATTCTTCCCCAAAATATACAATCTTTTGTCTTGTACTTTTATTGAAGATGGAATATGAGGTAGACACCATTAACTTTAGACGGTTTGTGCCATAGTAAGGAGAAAGTGTGTGTTCCCAGCAGAATGATGACAATGATTTATTTCTACCTAAGCCCTTGCTGTTGTGTATAATAATAATAACAGCAACAACAGTAATAGTAGTAGTCATAATAATAATCATTTTATTATTATCATTGTTATTATTATTATTATTATTAATATTGTTATTATTATTATTATTATTATTATTATTATTATGAAACCAAAGAAATCAGAAACTTTGAAAAATAAAGGACATTGTCAAAATACAACTACTAATTAGGACATGTTTTCTGAATTTCATAAATGTTAATGAAATCAAGTCAAGTCAAGAACACCTACGGAAAGACTTTATAGTATTTCATTATTAAACGCCATCGACGGTGTTTGTATGAAACTCTGAATCAATGTCGTGCTAATTTTAGAATGAACTGAATGAAATCAAGCCATTTTAAATAAATGTGTCTAAGGAGTTCAGTTAGGGACCATATGACTCATCTGCCATTGCTAGCGTGAGCTACTGTACAGCATAAAATGGTGATGAGAGGAACACATCAGAACAGAACAGGCTGTACTACTAGGGCAGATAAGGATCATCAAGATAACTCTGAGGGAGGAAGTTATGATGGAAGAACCTGATCCGTGTAATATTCTTAGACTTTGCCTCTAATCTATTCTGAAAATGACTGTGGAAGTAACCCTTGACATAACCAACAAAAAGTTCGACACTTTGCTGCCACTATTTGATGAAAAACAATAATCATAATGGCTTTTAATCATAACTTGCACTCGACCAAATACCAACAACCCTCATTGTCTTTGTGCTCCTACCAGTCTGGCGGACATGGTGAAGCTGTATATGTGGCATAAAATATGTGGGAAATATTCTAAGGCTTTTGTGTCCTGGCAGGGAACCATCTAATCTTTTGGCTATAGGTCTGCTTTAGATAGCAGGTCTGAAAGGCTGTTAAGCAGAATAGGACAAAAGGGACTCTTAATTTCCAATACGGATCTGTCGGTTGTCAAATCAATTATCATATCAGGAGGTATCAGGCTATGACAACTGTCAGAGCACAACCCCAGGACAAAGCCACGATTGTGTCTTAAGGAAATCTACATGCTCTTGGTCATAGAGGCAGGGAGGAGAGTCCATCATGCGGTGAAGAGCGAGAATCCGCAATATGGTAAATTTTCATCCCACTGGTTAGGACGTGGGTGCATGTTTTTTCACCGGACGCATGTTCTCATAATTCTGTCACTCAGAGGTGCACGGCACCGATTTGCACTTGCGTTGAAATTAAGTGCTGGTGCCTGCAGGACTCTTCAAATAGCCATCCTCACACAACGTGATACGGACAATACTGGGAGCAGCTAGGAGATGATATGCCAGTCTAAGCTTATGTTACACAGGGACAAAAGCGGCAGGCAGGCAAAGAGTCTGGGCTTGGGCAAGATGGTGAAGCAAAGTGGGCAAGCATGATAAGTATGACAAATGGACAGACAAGCAGAGGGTAGGAGAGTGGCTGAGAGAAAGAAGAAGCAGACAGGAGGGAGGGCAATGAGATGTTGAAAAGGATGAGGAGGCCGTGCATGAAAGGGCGGATGGAACAAGAGGGGGGACGGGCTGGGGCCAGTGAGGGGTTGAAGGGGTGACGAGGGGAAGTTTGAAGTAAAACTGTTGGGACATGTGTGACATTAGGACGTTGGGGCACAGGCAGGAGTTGTGTCATTGGTTCTTTGACTGGTGCGGAGCCCGGGAGAAGTAACGCGTTGTAACAGTGGCGGAATGGTCACTGTATGTCACTGCCCTTTCCATCAGATGCCCTGTAATGACATGTCAAAACAGTTAAAGAGGCTGCCTGTTGAAATGTTGCCGATGACTAAATGTCCCCTGGCTGACATCGAAGGCTGTTTTGGTCAAGACTTCATTTCATCATTTAAATAAGTCTAAGGCAAGCTTGAAAAACATAACAAGTGTCTTTGTGACAAGGCCCAGTGTTTGGTGGCTATAGGCTGTTGAGACAAAGCAGCGTCCCTGGGCCATATAAACAAAATCCCTCCGAGGAAAAAATGCCAGCGTACCCCAGACGTTCCTTCCAAGAAATGTGACGTGACAAGAAACAGACGCAGGTTCAAGCCGTGGCCTTTCAGGCCTTGCTGAATTCTTCATCATTCCATAAAACACAGAGCGGTTGAGAAATGTTGACAGGTTTCCTTCTTTGCACCAGAAAGTAAAAATAATAATAATCATTTTTTAAAAATCATTTCTATTATTACATAAAGTTGGTAATAAATGCTTACCTGACAAATGTAAACCTTTATTGGAGAGATACAAATAAAAAATGAACAATGTAATAAATCAAACAAAAAAATGTTTGTCTTCAAACTTAAAGTGAATATAATAAATGGAATATAATAAAATAAAATAGATACACTTAGCAGCCATTATGTGCATGCAACAATCCAATGCAACATTTTCATTTCTAAAAATTATTCTTTTCTGTGATACTTAGTTTTCTTTGATACCGTCAGACACTTATTATTTTTTGTGGCTGTGTACAACAATGACAATGACAGCGATTGATGTTTCTAATTCATTGCCCGTCTCATTAATAAGGTCATAAAAATGGTGAAACAACTACTGTGATCAAATTTGACGCATTGAATAAAACAATAAAGGACTTCCCATTAGTAATTTAGTAAAGATATTTTGGTGATGCTATATTACAACCCTGCAGTGTGTGTCAATCACACATGGACACAAAAGATCGGGTGCAAGACACACAGTGAGGATTCTGGCTAACTTTACAACATCCACCTGTCTGGATCTGCTTGCAGTTCCTGATAAACATACTAGCAATTCAATTTCTGCTTCTGCACGGTAACAATTCTCTTGAATTGAATCTGTATATTACGCATGCATCAAAACCCGTGTGTACTTCATTGTCCATGACTCACAAACCGACAGCAGACAATAAGTGAGACTCGCTAAACCCAATGTCACCCAAGCACAACTGTTTGAATCGTAAACTGGCCTTGGGTCACACATTTAACTGTGGTATTTATCCTTCAGACTTAAAGATGGAGTTAAGGGGGGGTTGGCGGTGGGAGGAATGTGAAAAACTGATAAAAGAAGACATTTCAAACTTTATTAACTATCGCACTCGCTGCTGGCCTTCGCGGGGATTAAGTCTTTGTTCTCCAAACACTTAACAATCTATAATGATCAGGGCCAGACATGTTTATGCACAGACGGCTCAAACGCTGCTCAAAAGGAGAAAAAAAAAAGAACAGAGACCCCTATTCTCTTCTCTCTGCATCTTTGAGGGCCTTTTGCTATTTGTGTGTCTGTTCCTTAATCTGGTCCGTATTCAAGCAGCTCATCTTGAAGGAGACACATTTTTGAGGTCTGGGAGTGTTTTTACGAATGTGCATGGAGGTGAGTTCAGGTCATCTACTTGATGGATTGCAAAATAAACAATGATGCCTGATTAACAACACGACAATTGATTTCAGTCATTTATTGGCACCATAGGAAAGCAAAGGTCACATGTCAGTGAAACACTTTATTACTGCAAATAAGTGACTGAACAAAAGACGCGTTTGCCCTCCGAGGCTCCCTTTCTACTCGTAAGGCTCCGACAAATACCAATCTTTGCAACATATCAAATTATTTGGAATATGAGGGCCAGGGGAGAAAAACAGTTTCCTTCTTGAACTCCATGTCCTCCTTCCTCCCTCCCGATGGTGGACTCCCACAGTCCTGAGGCCTTTGTGTCTGTCTCCTCTTTATGAATAGAGGCTTAAAGATGGCCTGAAGCAATGCAATGCGTCTTCTGCTCCCTCATTGATAGCCAATGCATAATTCATTTATTTTCATCACTTCATCAGATGTGCATAAGCCTTACCCGTTTTTCTTTGGGGTAGGGTGGGGGGGCATTTATTATGTTTTTGCCATCATTACTTCTCTATGCTCATACAAAACATATTTGCTCTATTCAAGTCATTTGTGGCCTCTCAACTTTATCAAGGATGCCTTTGAGATGAAAACCAGCCTTCATTATTGATTATCAGAGGGATTATCTCTCAGTGAAAGTTAAGGTTATCCCCTACCCTCCCTCCCTCCCTCCCTCCCTCCCTCCCTCCCCATGTTACCAGTCAATGGAAGGGAACCCCGTCGTTTTTATCAGATGTGTCATATCACGCTATATGTTGCTTAGAGGCTTTTGTGGAACCAAAGACATGACAACTAATGTTGGATTCCTACATTATGTTCTTATCATCATATATTTTCTTTCTCTCTTTCAAACTAATATATCAGCCGCCCAACCCCCCCCCACTTATGAGCTTCTTTTGTGACCCATATGCAAGACGCAGGACAAAGAATTGGAAACTCTATATCCTGCGTCCACATCCCTGTGTGTAAGTCAGAGCCCTGGTCCAATTATCTATTGCTCTCTCCCCTACCTTTCTCTACTTTAAATGAAAGACAAACAAAAAAACCCAAAAGCAGCTGGCTCGCCGTGCACTTCTTGTTGAAAAAGCAGCTCTCCCGACCTGCTCTTCACCCATTGCCCGCAAGTCTCCAGTCTTGACCGTACATTATCTTCCACACTCAATGTTCCTCTTCCTTCACTCGCCTTCCCTCGTCTCCCCCTCGCTCTACCTCACCAAGAATAAAGCAGTCCTAATGACTGCGGGCTCTCAAGGGCCTGCTGGTGCCCGGGTGCTCGAAAATGCGGCATTGTGGTAAAAAGGGGGCATATCCTCCTTCTTTTCCTCCACTTTTATCACAGGTGAGAATAAAAGGTCAAGAGGGGTTAATGTGCTGCTGTTGCACAGAGATTTGGGCTATTGCCATGACTGCAAGCAGGCCAAATACCACAGTGCAAATACTTCCACCAAAAAGTGTTGATTTGTTTGTTTGGCCTCTGGGATTTTTTTTATATTCAAAATTGAGAGGTTCAGCTTTGACTCTTCAATCTCCTGAGGTTACCAACTAATGTATTCAATCTGAAACTTGCTACAGATGCGCCTGTGTTTATAGAAACATTCAGAACTTGAGATTTACCGTTTTTTTTTTTTTTTAACAGTCTTAAAAGTACAATAAGGTTTAATTTAAAACAAAAAGGTTTGTAACAAAGAAAATTTACAGAAAAAAGTGCAGACATATAATAGAGATCTCACGCATATACAGAACAGCAAAACTGGCAAAGTCAATTCTTTGTGTGATTGTGGCACATTTTTCTCAGAAGGATAGTGTAAAGTATAAGCGTCTGTTCCATCTGTTGCCATCAAGAAAGTTTACATGCATGTTTTAAGTCAGAGTTTAATGCTCTTCAAGGATAATGAACTAGTACTCAAACTAAACTAAAAAGTAAACCTACTCCATTCACATTGTAGTCCAGGACACAACATGAAACTGAGTTCCCCACCTCCCTCAAGTCCCAAGCAACCATCAAAAACAGAATTTTTCCAATGAAAACAATTCATTTATAATTGCGTTACCGTTTTTTTTTTTTTTTCAACTTAACTCAACGAAAAGGACTTTAGTGTGAACCAAGGCCAAAATAACAAACAATACTGGCTTGAAAAGTAAAGTTTGTAACCTACATCCTTAAAACACGGCATTGAAAATTCGACCCAATTTTGGACCGTTTTGCATTTAATTTTTGTTAAATCTTTTTAAAGTGTGTCAGCAGCTGTGTGGCAGGAGTAAATATGTAAACATAATGTATGATTTTTTTTTATATGATGTTTTTATATCACAGATTTTGACCTATTGCAGATGGGTCTGGGATGTATCCCCTGTGAATGGGAGTTGACAAATTGGCTTGATGAAAATGTGATTATATATTACTCATATATAACCGAGAAGCAAAAATGTTGTTTGATGAATTTTGATGCATTCGATTTGGAGGTTTTACTATACGCTTTCATCATGAAAAGCTGAACTGTCCAACAAACGTAAATTCTGCAGAACTGACCAAATCAATCATTTATATATACCCTGCAAGGCTTCATAGGTTGTTGTTGTTTTTTAAATCCTACTTCAACAATAAATAAATTTGTGTCTGTTTCACCGACAACTTAAACAACTGCAGGCGAGTTTAAAGTAATTAATTTCAAAGGCTGAGAGTTAATGACAAATTATTTTCTTACATTCTGTAGTAATTTGCATTTTGATAAGTTCAATTTTTTTCGTTTGCATCGCACTAGCTTGACTCAACATTCTCACTTTAATATCAATGTGGATCAAAACCATTTCATTAAGCTTTTCTGCAGTCCTTCCAGCGTTGTTCAGACTCCGAGGACAACAACAAAGTGATTCTCCCCCCCCCACCAGCACCAGGTTAGCACAGAAAAAAAGTGCAGTTATTCCTGCGCTAAGTTCACATCAAACACAAGGGGCTCCAAGTGAGAGAAGATGAAAGAAGCAGGCCTGACCCGGAAGATTAGACCAACACTGCTGCCAGCTCTGCGGCACCCAGGGGCCATTCTCACTACGGGATTCTACCCCTCCTCTTCATAAAACACAATAGACTTTAGCATAGAACAAGCCTGAAAAAAGAGGGGAAAATATGAGGAAAGAAGGAGATAAAGACGCAGGCGGGGGAGGAACCGAGACACGTTGTAAAGGAGCAGAATGAGGTGGACAAAGAAGGAA
This sequence comes from Syngnathus leptorhynchus, assembly GCF_054491065.1. Taxonomy (NCBI): domain Eukaryota; kingdom Metazoa; phylum Chordata; class Actinopteri; order Syngnathiformes; family Syngnathidae; genus Syngnathus; species Syngnathus leptorhynchus. The sequence continues at coordinate 8,557,805 of NC_141199.1, read as the reverse complement.
GGGAGAAGGATGAGCTGAAAAGACCAAGGAAGAATAATGCAGCATAATTTCCACAATGCAAAACTGGTGCAAGACTACCCCAACCTACTTTTTTCCCATCCTCTGACAGATAGCAGTGAGGCGAGGAATAAGGCTGATTATCATAATTGCTTCAAGTGTGTGTGAATATTCATGATTTTTACAGCCTTATTATAGCAACAAATCCACACCACAATGAATGTAAATGCATTGTGATATTTAACGCAGCGCAATGCCCTCAATCCTTGTCTGTGCGTGTGTGAGTGTGTGTGTGTGTGTGTGTGTGTGTGTGTGCGTGTGTGTGTGTGTGTGTGTGTGTGTGTGTGTGTGTGTGTGTGTGTGTGTGTGGACTGCAGCTGTGGGTGTCAAGGTTGGGTGCTATCTCTAACCGGCCCTCATCAGATGGCTGAGCTGTTCCCATGCGTCACACACGTAGGAGAGAAAGGAGAACGTTAGAGAGAAGTACAGGAATAAAACGACAATAGCCATACTGGGGAAAGGAATAATCAATCAGCAGAGAGGGCAAGGAGAATCATTTGTGGGAAAGTGATTACAAAAAAAAAAGGTAATTTATGCTAAAAAAAAAAAAAACATAACTTTTCTTATCACAAGTTATGTGTCTAAAAAGGGAGGCTCGAAAAATGTTGTATGTCAAAATTAGATTTGGGAAAATCTGGATTTACTGCACATAAAATATCCAAGACACATATTGACCAAACTTCTGAGACATACACGTAGTTCCCCCGAATATTAATTTTCAGCCAACAAAGACATATTTAACAACTTCAGGGAAAGTTTCTAGATACATGATGGCACGAGTGGAGTAATTTGGCATGTGTGAGCCTTCAGCCCCATCAAGCACCTTGAACGAGAAGCGAGACAGCGAGCCAACGTCAGAGACCACATCATTTTTTTCTTGATGACATACATTTCCACAGATACACTCCAAAATCCTGTACAAGGTCTTCCCGAAAGAATGGAACTGCCATATTAATTTTCAATTCCTTTGGTTATAATATACAGCTGTCTCAATACTTTTGTTGATGTTTTTGAAGTTGAATAATAATAAAAAAAAAAACCTCCCCACTAAAAATACATAGAACAACACACACAAAGGCCACCCTCCTCCTGACGTGCCCATGCATCTGAGGTGCCAGATGGCACAGGACAAGCCCTCCGGAGGGGAAGACAGTGTGGTGACCCCTGTCCCCCCCCCCCTGTCCCCTCCTTCTCTCACCCACACTTTCTCACACACTCAAGTGCAAGAGTGGGGGAGTGGACGTTATCAGTGATGCCCGTCAAAGAATTCACACATAGACTACGTACTGACTAACACTGAAGATGCAGCGATATCAAGGCATGTCTTAACATATTCGGAGGCAGGCGAAGAATTTGAATGGCCCTTGGGCCTGTTGCACCGCTGTACGGACATTGCCCAACATCAAACGTTGACTTTGTCTCACGATCCGTCCTCTCCGACATGATGATGCTATCTCATCTCCACCTGCACGCTACAACGATGACCCGCACCGAGACCTGCGCTGTGCGGCAACAGGACCCGTGTCTGCTGTCCAAAATCATTCGTGGGGGGGGGGGGGCTGTTTTGGGTGAATAGTTCAAGAGAGAGAAGTTTTCCGTAGGGGGGAGAGATGAAGTATGTTGGGGTCATTTGAATCTTATTAAGCATGGTATAGAAAGTATGGGGTTGTAAAAGCAAAGCTCAAAATAAGCGGTTTGTGAGGAAAACATTTGCAATTTTAATCTAACTAAAACACATTGAGGCGGCACGGTGGCCCACTGGTTAAGCGCGTCCACCCCACAGTTCACTGGTGCAGGGTTTGATTCCGGCCCTGGTCTTTCTGTGCCCCGAGCCATCATATGAGGAAATGGGGAATAAAAGTCAAGTTGACTGAATTTGAACTAATGGGCATTTTTTTCACAGTTACATCCCAAATATATGTGTTTTTCACCTTCCCGAGGTTTAAGAGCTTATTTGATTTAGTCCGTTTCCCTCCGTCTGGAGGCAGAGCCTGCACTGGGAGGACAAGCCAAACCATCCCAAAGGGCTTCATCACTTATCAGCAGTCTTGTGAGATTCCACTAAGATTCAGCCCCCTTATGAATAATATCACCCACAGGCAAAACGGTGCATTGGAAGGAGGGGGAAGCGACAGATTATTTAGAAAGACACAGGCACGGTTGGCGATAGTTTGAGGGAGAATACGAATTAAAGCGAGTGAGGCAAAGAGCGAGATGGGATACGTGGTATGGAGAGAATAAAGAGAGCTGGAGGCTCTGAGGCGATGCAGGGCTGAGAGAAAGCAAAGTCTTTTGATGTATTTCCCTGTTCCAGTGCGGGCATGGGGTTGATGCTGGTGCTATAGCTCGCCCCCTCTGCTCGAAGGGACTGACTGGTTTATTAAACGCTCCCAATGCCCCCGTGCCTTCGAGCATGATGGGATTAATGCTGGCATAACCCTTTACTTAATTTATTACAGGGGACACTGGCTAATTTGATTTGATATTATTTTAATAAAGTTCTGTGATGATTTGGAAGATTGTTTCAGGCTATCAGAAATAATTTTCCAGTTATTACAACTGCTCAGGCAAGTCCTTTGATAGCGGCAGTCAGTCTTGCTGCATGTAGAATACATTAGCTGTACGCGTTAAGCCACTGGGGGAATGCTCATAATGAGAGCGCTCCGAATTGCTGAGTGTTGTGAAAAGGTGCTGTGGGCAGGCACCGTGGAAGTCAAACATGACACACAAAAAAAAATAAAACAAGATGAAGGAAAAGACATGGACGACCGAGGATGAGGCAGAACAGGAGGGGGCGACACGTTTGGTATGTGTTGAGCTCATGCGTGTCACCATTGTTAAATCTCAGAGGGCTACATGGTTATTTAAAGAAAGCCCTGCGACTAGCGTGGGTGTCCCCGAACAATAAGATGGGACCTTTTTTTGTTTCGGCCTCGTCACTGCCTGATCAGATGTGTTTGGCTTGAAAATTGTGCATCTTTTTCCTTGTTTTTCCAATTTTGCATTTCAGATGCATTTTGAGCAGGTTTTGCATATTCCGCACAGTTCCTTTGTATATAGTTGTGAGCCCGTCCCAGTACACCATTGTCCACGCCGTATTAGAATAATCCTGTTTTCCGCCAACCCTTCCGTTCACTTCGCACCGTGAGTCTTGCCAGTTGAAAATAATCCCGCTACTGTCTCTTTCCCAATTTACATATTCCTTAAAATAATTGAAGGGACTCGGGATGTCTCAAACTATTTCCTTAATCCTGCGTCCTGTGAACTGGAAGTTTTTGGAAGAGAAGTAGCGGGGTTAAGAAAGGGGGCTGAACTTACGTTAGTTGCAATGTTTTTGTTTTGCTTTTTCCTTAAACCTCAAATGACACACATTTCCCTCTGAAAAGATAAGCCCTCAGTCAAAGGCCGCGGGAGATGTCTGGGATTCTGTGAAAGAAGTGGGGGAATTACCTACTAGAGGTCTGGCATGAAGGGGGATGGAGAGGAAAAAAAGGTGGGGGGCAGTTGCTACCCTTATTCATTAGTCCGTCTGGGGTCCAAGGCGGGGTCACACAATGTGACGGTTGTTCTCCAGACCCCCAGACCCCAGCAGACACATTTAATGGCCGCCGTTTCCTCTCCAGACTGAGCGAGGAGTTGGGGGCGCTGGATGGGGGGTGGCGTATGGGAGAAAGGTGACAAAGGGAGGTGGGCTTCGGGAGACTAAAGAGGGGAATGATGAAAAGGGTAAAGACGGAGAGTGAAAACATGTTCAAGTCCGTGGAGGAGAGTGGGGGGAGGAAACAAGTTTGGGAAAATGAAACAAAATAAGGTCATTGCAGACAGACCCGCACAGTCAGAAACATCATAGAGGGTCGCTGACATGCTCTCCTTCATACCTGCCACCAGATGGATTGTACAAATCCACTTCACGGTGCCTTCTGCTTTTTCACAACACTTTAAAACAATTGTTGGGGTTGGAGTGCATGGTTAGTATGGGCAGGTGGACCACCTCCGTAAAACCTTAAACCCTAGAAAAAAGGAAGTACTTTTTGAAACAGTCTGCATTGACATATCCATTTTTAAAATGTGTCAACAAATTTTGGTATGGTAATTATCCAAAAGTGAGAATGAAACACTGTTTTCTGAAAATGGCATTCAAATGATATGCGTATCACATGGTGTTTTTGTTCCATATGTACGATTTAAGCAAGGCATTTGATAATGTCAAAATGTCAGAGGTTGCGGTAATAGCTAGCTTTCTCTTAAGTTCATTATGTCCGTTGAGCTATGCTGTTCTACTTTCAGTAGTATGGCCCCAGGCAGAAATCAATGTCCGCAACCAAGTAATCAAGGTTATAGAAAAGGGCATGCATTAACACGATTTCACTGAAATATGCAGAGTTCATGTGCATATGTTCCTGGATTAAAGAAAAAAAATAGAAATGTCAAGAATAAATACATGCACCTTCAAGCTAAAACTTCCAATCGGTTGATACTACTTATGTTGTGACTGCAAGGCTCAGCAGGGTGACTTTAGTAAATGATCAGTCAACAAATTACATATTGCATTCATGATTTGGAGTGGGCATATACAGTACACATTACAAATATAATCTTTTGTTTGTCGTCATCAATCAGATATAGTGCTTGGCCCTGAGATGTAACGCAATATTATGATATGGCATGCTTAGAGTATTGCATGGAAGGATGGGCTCTGAACATTTTCATATAATTTGCATCATGGTTTGTGGCAGAATTAATTACTCCCGAGATCTCTTCAACTATCCATTTCTGGAGGTTTGCTTTTAGTCGGAGGTAGTAATTTTTCACTTTATGCCACAACCAATTAGTTAAATTGCAATAGGCTGACTTTTTTCGAGTGCCCTCCTCGGCGGAAATGAGACAGCCGTGGTTTTCATCAGTTGGTTTTATCACCATAGGCTTTAATCATACTTGTTACTATCAGAAAAAAACTCATTTTAATGTATATACACTGTACACACTCATGTTAACATTTTGACTTATATATATATATATATATATATATATATATATATATATATATATATATATATATATATATATATATATATATATATATATATATATATATATATATATATATATATATATATGTATATATATATATATATATATATATATATATAATCAATTTGTAATAAATGTACATTTATAATTTACAATATGAAGCTTGTTTTGAACTGTTCATATTGCGCATTACTGTACATTCCCATGTTTTTTTTTTCCATCAGCTATTCATCATCATACTACATAATGCAACCACGCAAAGGAAATAATAACCCCCCTATGAAATCTCTCTGGTCCACACCTCCAGCTTGAAAGTCTGGCGGCAAAAACATATGTTGATGCCGCAAAGGCGCTAGTTAGCACTACTCACCATGCTGACAAGCGCAAGAAGATTAGGGGTCATGTCAGTTCCAGATTATTGCAGGCTTTTACATTCATAAACCTGCGCTAGCTCTAATTTAACTGCACCTTATGGGACCTTAAAACATGACTGGAATGAGAGAAACAGATGTGGGTCTCTGTTAATAGGGAAAGAGCAGCGATGAGATGGCCCTGTAGTCACTTTAATAAAGGCCCCCCAAAAAAAAGCTGTGGACAGCAAAACAGGGCCGGACGGACTCACTTCTGAGTCTTTTCTCTACTTTTCTTGTTTCTTTCTGCGGTGAGAATTCACCCAGCATTTTTCATTTGTCACTTTACATGAACTTCTTGTCTCTTTTCTTTCTTGTGGAGCTGGAGCGTTGCTGGACTAGCCTGCATTGCATCTTACGTGCCATAACTTGCAACACGGTGATGTTGCTCTGGCACTGGCCCATGAGCTAAGTACTGTCTATTTTTTACTCTGGTCAAATGGCAGAGCAGTAACAAGTTTAACACCTTTAAACTGTGAAATCGAAAGATTTGCAGTGATTTGACTTGCCGGATCTTCTCAGAGTTATGGCACCTTGTCCTGTGGGGAAAAGGGAGGAATGGAAAGCGATTATATGCTCCTGCTGCTCTCCTCTCTCTAGTGGAGAGGGAGCATTGACTACAGGACAGAGATGAATTTTCAACTGACCTGAACTAAAGTGAGAGTTGGGAGGAATTTTAATTTTCGGAAGCTTGTATAGTTTTGGCTTACTTGCAGTATCTAATATTTGTGTGTCCATAAAGCTGTAAAAACTATGAAATATGAAAACATCCAACTGCAACTACAGTCTATATTTGTGTCATTTGAACAAAGCAACAACAATTTAAGCAGTTGCTTTTCATCATTAAATAATTAGAGCATTCCCTCCCATGATAATCACATGGATTGGTTACAATCTCTTCCATTGTGATATTAGATCAGAGAGCACACTCTACAGGAATAATAATATCCCTCCATTATATCTAGCACAAAGGGGCAACTGTTTATTAAATGTGTTACTCAGTCTTTCGCCACATTAAAACGTCAAGAACAGCTTGTCAGCACAGTTACCCGATAAGGTAAGTGTTAGCCTAGTTTCTTCTCTTTCTTCGAGTACAACAACTCATTTGTCTTTGTGTTTTGATTCCCCCTGCCCTCCTGTCATTTGTTGGATATTAAAAATAATAAAATAAAATAAATTCTGATATGAAACAATGCAGTGCATTCAAGGCTTCATATGTATATTGTGACAAAACAACACACGTCTCACTCAATTGGGTAAAAGAAATTGTTGTCAATTTTATTCTTCTAATATCCATGACCCACTATTTTCTGTTTCAGTCTGATTGTAAGTGAATAAATGGAAAACTATTCCTTTAGACACATTATTTTATCTTCCTAGGATGTTAGTCTAATGGCATGTGTACAACTGTTGAGTAGCTTGTGACGATGGCAAGCTGATCATGAAATCAAGTAACTTATCCATGAACTGCTACACCAACCATGGAAAAATAAAGTTGTCATTTCCACCATCATGCAGGAACATGGAGCTACTGTGTGTCGGGGGGCACAGTAAGGCCTTCTAAGTGGGTGCTGTACCATATGGCAGCGACAGGGAGGCATCACATGCTCATCGGGCCTCCAAGCCCGACTGCCAGACTGGCCTGTTAATTGGGCAACGAGATCAGAGGCAATATTACAAGCCAATTAAAACGATCGGGACAGATTGCCAAGTGATGAGCTTCACTGCGTAATTGAGAGTGTGAAGTGTGTTTCACCTCTGTCTATGTCTGTCTGTGTGTCTCCCTCGATCCAACTGAATAAGTGATGAGACTGCAGAGGACCAAAACTAGTTAGCGCATTAATGATGTCACTTGAGGCCCCTTCATTAGTCTTAGAGCAGGATTTGAGTGATTTGGGTTAGAGAATTTGCTGCATTGCTTCAAATTTACCGTCATAGTAGAAACTGTTTCATAAGGCAGCAGTGTAACGTGGAACTGAGGATGCAGAATGTAATTTGTTGTTTTTAGGCCAGCTTTCTTGATTTGTATTCATTTATTTGTGTGTATGTGTGTGTGTGTGAGTGTGTGTGCAAGCAAGAAAGACAGGGCGAGACCGATCCATACGACAGCTACTTTAATTTGTTCTGGGAATATTGTTGTACTGGTGCAGTCCACTGGGCAGCACCTGCATGCCAAGTTTGCTTAATCATGCAAAAAGAACAGAAAAATGCATTACAGATGTCAGACTGTGTCCCGATAGAGACAGAGATTTGACAAACACCTTGAGCCCAGATAATAATTTTTGTAGCATTCAGGTGGATCTGCTTGTCACCAGAATGTCAACTCTGCCTCTGATATGAGGAATATTAAATGCTGATGGTAACCATTTTGTGTATGAGCATATTCACACGACGCCATTTCAACTATGCCGAACCATGCGAGTTCCTATCCCTTTCTGGTCGACCGATAAATTTGCGGTTGGAGCAAACCAAAATCATATTTGATTTTTACCCATTAAAATGTGTTGCAATAACTTCAAATTTCAAAATGTTTTTAATATATTGATAAACTCAAGACAAACACACACACACACAAACTCTGAAACTCACAGCATTTTTAAAAACATTTTAATCCAACCAAAATCTTGTGAGTGCAGCCGAACCAAACGTAAGCATTTTCCCTCCCTCTTCTCATGTGGTCTTCTCTGTATTGTGAGAATTGTGGCCTGCCTCAACAGCAGATGTTTGAGGTTTCCCTCATAAAGGCAATACTACTCTGTGGTCTATTCAATCATGCCAGTTATGAGCAACAGCCAAAGGCCTGGATCCTATACGTCAAGCACTTCTTTAATTAGACCCCAACTCCCTAGGACACACACATTTAAACTTCCATACCTGATGTAATTATATGAATAATAGTCAAAGTCTTACCAAGATGACATCATCATCAAACGGTACATTCCAAAGCCCCATAGCTGGAGAGTGTCTAAAATCTAACTCTTAACGAATCATAATGTGAAAAGTAAATTCACAAAGTCATTGGAATCAAATATGGTGTACATCTAGCTTTGACAGAATTTTTTAGAGCTCGTGGTTCTGACATCCAAGCACCTACATGGAGTAAAAAAAGCAAAACTCCATCAAACACAAGACAAATATGACAGGGATGACCGAGATAAAACTTTCAGAAACTAAAGCGACATTAAGACTTTTTAATGTCAATGTAATGGGTAGCGGCTGATGGGACACGGAGGGTGATGACACATGTTCACAAACCAAGGGCAGTCGAGCTCATCAAAGACCTTAGTGACTATCTTAAGCTATTGCCTTATAGAAGGTATCCTTCAAAAGTAATCTTATGCTCTATTAAACTATAAAACTAAAATCTTTGTTGCGTTTCAATTGGTTAGGGTTCATATAATGCCATAGCAACCATCCAGCACTGTTCCAGCTTTGCTAACCCCTAAAGAGGTGCAAGGGAAAGAATGTTACGCATTATCCAGTAAAGTGAGGAAGTAACTGTGACATATCACCTTCCTCACAGAGGACTGTAAAGTGGGTCCTTAGTCCAACTCCAGTCCTCAAGGACGCCCTCCTGCATGTTTTAGATGTTTCCTTCCTCCACCAGAACTCAGCTCATCGGCAGGCTTGCTAACAATCCTGGAAACCCCTGCAATTTGGAAATGGAAATGAATTTCCAGGAAAAAATATTTATACACAAAAGGTTCCCTTGTGATCTTGCACGAGGATTCAGCAAATTTTGCCAGACCAGCTCAGTGAGCTGGGTGACATATTTGGGTGAAGTTATCCACATTTCCCATGCATATTCAATGAGTGAGTATATATTTAATTTATTTTACAGCTTCTTATGAAGAGTTATTTACTTGTTTTGAAATTGTCTGGGACAGTTTTATATAACAGGCGCCAACACCCTGGAATGGAGTTTGCTTAGCCCTTAAGGGTTTATTGGATGAGTTTAAACATCAGGTGGCTTTTAAATGTTGTTCATGAATTCTGCATAAACAAGCAAAGCAGCATGATAGTGGGCTCCCTTCACAGTAAATTTCATAGCTTGTAAAAGAGTCCTGTTTGCACCCTGCCATTTTTGAAGCAACAGACATTCACCACTTAACCAATCAAAATTCACCCCTGCCTCTAAAGATAGGACCATAATTAATGAATGAATAAAAATGGAACTGTAAAATAAGAATTATTTTAGTATCCAGTAGCTGTCATCAACCAGTCTAATATTTTCCATCTGAATGTTTCTATTTGTGCATGTGAGACCTTTATGGTTACTGTGAAGACTTGGTCTTAAGGCTCGGAGCCATTTCAAATAGCAGTTAATATGAGACGCGAATGTTTGTTTTTAAGAGGAGGGAGTGACATTTAGTGGCTCGCCAAGGGGCCAATGAAGAGAACATGAAAGTGAAAGTTTTATTTTTAAAGAGAAAATGCCAGCTTAAGGTTTCATTACTGGCAGGTTGTGTAAGTGCAACTTTCCACACACGTGCAAGCGAGCTTTATCTTCCAAAAAGAATGACCATTTCGAGTTTCCCCCCTTCAACAATCTTAACCATCCTGCAAGGTGCATCCTCGTCACATTAAAGCACACTTCTCGTAAAATGGGTCATAACTTAAAGAGGAGTTGACATGAACTTCCCTTTACAAAACAGTTACAACTTTCACAACCGTTTTTATGAGCTTTATTGACAACGTTCAGCACCAGTAGTTCAATAGTGGAATTGTTCTTCCCTCCCACCTCTCCCCTTTGCTCGTACCAATGTTGTTCTAGAGCTATCCGGGGAATAAGAGACCTCACACTATGGGGACTTGTAAAACCGGTGTCTTGCCAATGGGGGGGCTCGGTGTGTGTCCGCATGCAATCTTTGCTCGGGTGTACTGAGCGCACAGAAGAGACCAGTAAAATGTTGTCTAAATGAAGTCCCAGTGCTTCAGTACTAAGTAGTGTTTGATGGCCATGTGATTTGTTTGTTCAGCCCCAATTGCCTTCTCTCCCGGTTGTCGGGGTGGGGGCCTGCGGAGGCTGACGGCTTCACACCTTCTCTGCTCCTAGCCCCACCAATGAGCCATTTAATCCTCCTTCCTACAGCTAAATCAACACCTCTTACGCACTTTGAGTAGCTTCAGACCACCACCGCTGACTGCCCGCCCGCTTGCCTGCTCCCCGGCCTGACTGTCTAGCTTGGAGTTCTTGCCAACATCTTTATATCCCGATTGTCACTGGGAGACACCAGCACTGAATGTTTTTTTGTCAAAAAATGAAATAATGCAGTGTGGATGTTTTATCCTCATCTTTTTGATGTCAATCATTCAATAGCAAAAGCAATGTGTGAAAATAGGACATAGAACAGAAACGTGGAGGTATCAGGAGGAAAATGAGTGAGGAGAGAGTATGCCTGGTCTTTGATGGGAACTCAAGCTTGTGGGTGGCACATTTACGTCAGTGTGATAATTGTGTCTCTAGGGTGAGCTCCTTGGACCTGATCTGAGCGGAGATCAGAGGGCAAGGCCAATGACTACAAAGCAGGAGAAGAAAAATGACAGACAAAACGAGAAACTGAAAGCTACGGAAAACTTTGTGTTCTGTAGGTTGATGTGAAAGCAAGAATGTAAGCAATTGTTTTTTTCTTTCACTACTAAAAACAATGCTTATGTTCTAATTGAGCCTACTGCTACAAAAAAAACATGCAAACATAACTTTGACAGAGAAAATAAAATTTTCAGAATTATTTTGATGCTACACTGATCAGTAATAATGAGATCAGTGCAACTGTCATTGCCATCATAAAATAATATAATGATATGAAGTTTAAAATATGAAATAAAATAATAAATAATAATAATAAAATAACAATATGAAATAAAAAATAATAAATAAGATTTTATAATGTACATATCTTCTATATTAGCTGCTGTTTATCTAAATCAACAAGGTATTTATTCTACAACATACATTTAAAAAATTGCATCTGGATTATGAGAAGGCTATTTTTAGATGTTTTCATTCTGGCAAGAATGAGATGTACTTCCCTCCATTGCTGCCCGTTTTTCACAAAACGATGAAGGTTGACGAGTGTTGGTGCACGGCCAAATGTTGATTTTTTTTTTTCCATCAAGGTTCGTTCAAGGCCACAGGTCACAAGCACCTTTTTATGTGGCAAAACGTTTTTTGAACCTGTTCAAAGGTTGATATTTATAATAAAAAATAAAAATAAAAAAAAATAAAAACTGTGAAGGCACCAGAGCACTACTTTAAGTACATATTATTTCACCAATTCCATCTTAGTATTTTGTTTTTAACTGTGCGGTACAGCTGACAATATCTTTAAAAATAATTTGTGCTTACAACATATTTACATCTTGAAGGCATCCTTGAACTGGACAAGTTTCATCATCTTGTACAATTCTCTGGCACGACCTCCCTACACTAGCCTAAACTTCACCAAATTTGCTCGTAATACAACATTAACATTCTACATTCCTATTTTTTTTCTCAAATGTGTTCTTTTATTTCTATCGTGCAAGTTGATGTTTATCATTAATATTGGGCAAAGGAAATTAAATGGTTTGAACTTACTACATGGATCCCATCCCACAGTCCGAATTTCTTACTGAACCTAAGAGGAAATATATTATCTGAATTATGGATTGTGCTGTTTCACTCCACTTCTGTCCAAGATGGGCAAATTATTATCACAAACCTTTTTTCATTGCAAAACCATAGCGTAAGGTGTTAACAGATGGCACCTATACAGCCAATCAATAAAACGCTTTCTCAATATATAGATTGTCTTTGGCGCACGTACTACCCCCATACAGCGATGAATGGAAAGAAGTCATTTAAAAAGAATTCTATTCCTAGACAATGGATCATTTACTTGTTAATTTCACAGAGGATATAACCAAGTTGCCTTTGGTGAAGTTTCCTAAAATTTCAACAAGTTGTTCTTGGCTGCAGGTGGGATATTACTTTGCCCCCTGCTGAAAGATCAGCATAGTCTTGTGAGAAACACCTTCTTATCTCGCCCTCCCAGGTTTGTTTCCCTGAAAGCATGCTGCCTCACACATAATCACACACACGCCTGCTCCCTTCAGGAGAATGGGAAAATTGTCCGCACACATGCATGAACTGTGAATAAATGTACACAGAGACATTTAACCTGATATGTGCTTGCTCATGACCCCCCCCCCCCCCCTCCCTGAGTTCTCTCTCTACCCAGTGACAGCAAAAGACGAGGGGAAACGTGATCGGTGGTGGTCCGAGTGGTGTCGACTGACAGATATAATTACAGGAGTGGTCTCGAAAAACTCCTCCCTCCCATCTCACCCCCCAATCAAGAACCCCCCCCCATCCGCCAAGCCCCCCCCATCCCCACTTCCTTGACCCCCCCCCCCCCCCCCGAAACGCCACTCTTACCCCCTTGGCCTGAACCATTATTTATTTTAGCAGCTCCAGCCAGCTTCAGAGGGCTCAGCAGCACTCACAGGGCCCCTGCCAAAAAGTGGCTTTCTGACTGAAAGCTTTCCAAACAAGCTCCGCTGGTCCATTTGGCTCACTTCCAATGCTGTGCGGTCTCTCGACTGGGCTCCTTGCCCTCCCTCCTTTCTTAGAGGCAGAGGGGGAAAGAGTCTGGTTTGCATTAGTATGAATATATGTGTGTGTGTATGCGCACAGTGTGTTTCTCAGTTTTGTGTGTATGTGTTCCTAGCGACCTGACCCAGACCCAGAGTGATGGTCCCTGGAACCTGAAGCCACGCCACACTATATAAACAATGAGTGGAGTATTTACAAGAGAGAGACGGAGACTGAGGCTCCTCTAGTGCATCACAGCAAAACCATGTCTCTGATACTATGCAGACAACCTGTTTATGGCCCTATGTGCCGTGGTTGCGCGTGTGTGTGCGTGCATGCGTGCGTGGAGAAATGGAGAGAGAGAGAGAGAGAGAGAGAGAGAGAGAGAGAGAGGGAGAGAGAGAGAGAGAGAGAGAGAGAGAACATGGCCACCGGATTCCTCTCTGGTTTGCCTAGCTCCCAAGTGTCACTTTCTGTGACATACAGCAAGAAGCTGCTATTATGGCGGCTAACATACATGTCTGTACATGACAGCAAGGTGAGAAGATAAGAAATGAAAGACATCCATCTATCTACTATCTCCGAAAATTAACAAAAGAACGAAATCAAACACATGCGCAGTTATACTGCATTTTATCGTAGACATGAACATAGGGCCTTCTGTCTTCTATATGTCACCAACATCCATCAAGCGGCTTTTTTTTGTTGACCGTTATAAACCTGACGGACACTGAGCTGGACCAGATGGCTAATTTCCTTGGGCATAAGAGATTGCAATGTGAATTTTATGAGCACCTCAAGAAGACTATACAGGTTGCCAAGGACAGCAAAGTTTTGATGGCACTCAAACAAGGAGCCAAGTTTCAAGGTCACAGCTTGAATCAACTTGAAAAACATCACAAATACAGATGGTTGGTCATTTGATTTCATTTTTTTACTATGTATTTGTTTTGGGGCCTTTGTAAATAACCTGTAAATTGTTTTGTTTTTTTTCTCCCACAGAAATGGGTATGGACAATGATGAAGAATATGGGACCACGGTGGCTTCTGAGGCCGAGGTGCGGACCGCAACATTTGGAAATGAAATCAGTCCAGTGAGGGTCATTGCTGCCTAGGAGTCATTCAATGCCAAGTCTGAGTTTGGTCCAGGTCTTGCTTCTGGGGCATTATTCAGTGCTGAGTTTTAAAGACGTGAAACATCACTGTTGGGGCAAAGTTTGAACAGCGAATTGGACCAGTAGGAGCTTCTACGTCAAGTCTTGTTAAATGCAAGTTTAGTGAGCAGTATTAGTTGAGATGCGTGGAGAACCATATTGCACCATTATACATAAACACAAGAGCAATCATGTGCGATCTTTTCAACACACTTTAAGCAAAATGTGTTGGGTGGGGTGGAGTTTGCATGTATGCATTTGTATGAGATGTTGCAGCTGTCCAGTCTTCCAGGAATTAGAAACCAGACCCAATCTCACCTGACCTCGTGTGAGCACTGGACTGTGAGCAAATGCACACAAGTGTACAAATGTACCAACATTGTCCCGCACACACACATGCATGCATGGCCCCCAGAGGAACACAACTCACTCTCTTCCTCAGGCCAGCGGAGAGGAAGGAAGTAAGGGCTGGTGGTCACACAAGCTCACCAATGGTAAGCTGTCTATCAGACCACATACACTGAGTTGAATGTTCCTTTCACTAGCGGAAGTATCTGCTGTTAATGCGTACCCTTTCTTTTTAGTCAGGTTATCTTCATCATGCTGAAAAGTCACAAAGAACTTTCCATTGTTTGCATTGAAGCACTACGACGTGTCTGGCAAGCTGACGTCTTGGCAAACGCTAGGCAAGACTGGATCCAAAATTTTAATGTATTGTCAAAAATGATTTGTAAAAATGAACAGACTGCTGACCGCTATATATTCATGCAGCACCACCCTTCACATACAAAGCATTTTTTAATACCCTTTATTCTGCCTTGAAAAACTATAATATGTTAACACTGGTCCAAAAAAGTGGGAATTATTTTCTTTTTTTGGGGGTTTTCTTGACTTAAGCATGGTGTGTATACAGCAACATTTGCTTATTTGACAACTCCAAACGCATATCGTCACAAATCTTAAAATTATTTTATTGCCCAGAGTTGACAAACATTAACAAGGTTCCCTGATTTTAACCCCTAGGATTGCAACCCCTTCCACCCCAAAAAAAAAATCATCAAGTTTGTCATAAAACAAAATGTTCCACCAGTGGATAAGAGTGAATCAAGGTGTGGTGGTGACTTACCACTCTAGACGTACCCGGCTCATGGTGGGGCAGTAGAAGGCAAACATTTATTTCTTTAAAGGAAAAATGGGGGCTGGTTGGAGGGTTTTCTAAACTGGCAATTAAAATGTTCATATATACATAGTCAAAATTTGAAATGAGCGATTTATTGATACATTTTTCCAACACTAAAGTTAAAAACTGGGGTAGCAAGGCATTTGGTGGGGGTGGCAGCTCCCAGGCCACAAATCCCCCATTCCTGTTAGCTAACTAGCAGGATCATCGAGGCAGCCATGCAGTCAGTGGCTATTAACCGCACTGCGAAAGGTGAAAGTCTACCATGGTTCCACCTTTGACCACAATATTAACCCGGCTTCATTCCGTCCCTTTCTAGCATGTTAACATGCACTTTTTTCATGACATCACCACATAGCATTTTTTTATGCTTACCAGCACGCAATGATCACCCATCATATAACATAAATTTTACCTGCGTGAACGGCGAGGTATGTGTATCAAAAAAGAAGCACTGATGGTCCTGTGTCACGGAACAGAGGATTGATTGTTCAGCTCAGTTTGCAGTTCCTGTTTATCAGACAGGTCAAGGCTGATGGTTATTGTTTGAGTGCAGCCACCAGTCCTCGCGCTGCACGGTGATGACCGTCCTGAGCAAAAGGTTGCCCTCACTGATAACCGCTAGTGAACTACCGTGTCACCAGTTAAATGAATCATTTCACAAAGCTGCTCAATTCGCCCCTTTGTGTCCCTGTTCTCTTCCTCTCGTCTCTCCATTTTCTTTTTGTCAGTCGCTTTATTACCCTGCAATTACAGCTTATCTGCAGAGGTAAACTTGGCCCCTCCACTTCCTTATCGCTCAGGTTTGGCAGAGCAAGGGTCTCTTGAGAAAGAAGACTGAGGACAGAAGAAGAAGGAAGAGAGAGCGGACAATGGACTAAATGAATATGGGAGTGGCGAAATGGAAGCATTTTTTTTAACTTATTTGCTAGTGATATAAATCCAAAATTCCAGCCTCAAGAATTAAATAACCTCCATTTTTAGGGCTGCATTAAAACAAATTAATTAATTGATGAATCAGATTAAAAAGACATTTTAAACTTCCATTCCTTCATTACAAATCAAAAACAACAAATTGTTTCAAAAAGACAGCAGAAAAGTACACAAACTGCAACGTGCTTATGGTGCACGTACAAGAATAACGATTTCAATTTGATTACACTATGGCGCAGCTTTACAACAAAAATGTATTCCACCGTCACAGATTGACCACATATTGAAACAATTAATGGACAAAAATAACAAATGACTGAACAAACGTCACATCGCAACGCTTCTTTAGTCTTGCTGGGCCAAATTTACTAGTAGTGATCTCCCATGTCATTCACAAGTTAACTCTGACATAAGTTTAACTTGCATTCATGTTAAAGCGGATCACGAAACAGACTCGCTTGACCTTAGATCATGATTGACGGAATACACCCACAACGCAGTGATGTAATAATCGCTCGACACAACAAATCAATAATGAAAAGTGTTGCAAATACTTCTAAGCTTGAAAAATACACTTAAAGCCAGTATTGTGTTTTGAAAAATCCTATTCCAACTATTGTTACCTAAGAACACGTCCCTTTTATCAAACCCGTTTGTCTTAATCTTTCTTCTTCAATTCCCTCAAATCACTTCTCACAAAAGTACCATTCACGTGCCCCAAATGGTCAGTGTGTGTGTGTGTGTGTGTGTGTGTGTGTGTGTGTGTGTGTGTGTGTGTGTGTGTGTGTGTGTGTGTGTGTGTGTGTGTGTGTGTGTGTGTGCGTGTGTGTGTATGTTTGCTAAAGGCCATTGGGGTTAGGGAGCAGACCTTGGCCTTGTGGTCTGACCCCAGAGAAGAGACTGGTGTCTGGGTCTGAATGACCTGTCTGACCTCGCTGACGCTTGCCTGTGTGTGCGTGTGTGTGTGTGAGCACCCCCATGAAGTAAATTGATGCATGTGTGTTGCAGCACGTGTGTATATACGTATGCACACATGTTCGCAGGCAAAATCTGGAGGATTTGGGGGGGTTGTGTGGTTTGCGTGTGCATGTGTGCATGGCCCCTCGCTCTGTGCTGAGAGGGGAGCACCGTTCTGGTCAGACATGACAGAAGTGACAGGTATTGATCATCATTGTTCCAGTCGAGACCCTGTGAAGCCTGTATGCTTCAGGGACTCTCATGTCTGAATATTAGGAGAGTGGGAGAAGGAAAGAGAGAAAGGGAGAGAGAGAGAGAGGGAGGGAGAGAGAACCACAATCAATGTTTGATGCACCTCACAGATCAACTGGGTGAAGCTACATTGCTTTTTCCTCTGTTTGACAAAAGCAAAACTAAAAATAAAAATGCATGCTGAACAGTTACTGAGAAAATCCAAGCAAGTCACAGTCTATGTTTTTTTTTACAACACTGCGATTTCAACTTCTATGGTGTTTTATTGACGAGAATATGACTATTAGTCTGAGATTATCAATAGGAAAGTTGCATCACATATCTCGGAGACCACAAACCCCTTCACGCCCGCGTCCTAACCTCATTGTGCCTGATCTGGTTGCTCTCAGCCCTTGCGTGGACAGATTGATTTGTAAGGGTCAAACTCTTGGAGAAACACCCCGTTTTGCATACAGAGCACATGATGACTTGGTGCAACAAAAGACGAGACAAGTGGAAGAGTGAGTTGTGTGTCTGGTGTAACTGACTGGTTCGGCGATCCACAAAATGAGCTACCAGCCACACACTGGACGTTGCCATGGACTCGCTCGCACACACATATGAAAATAAGTACCCATGCCCATCTACACACGTACACACACAAACCAATGGCCTTGTGCCCTCACTTCCCTCCTCCTCCTTGTCCCTTTATCCCTGTCTGGTTGGAAAGGTCACTGCATGTCTGGGAAAGGGGGTCCCAATGTCTTGAACCCCCTCCAGTCCTCGCACACAAAATCACACACATACTACACACATTTGTGTCAATATGGAAGAGCCTAATTCAGCAACAGTCAAAGACAAAATACACTCATAGTAAAATATATTTCGTTTCTAGAGAATGGAATCCACACGAAAATTGAATTGTATGAACAGCCCGCACCCCTCGACACTCCCCGCCATACCCGGACCTTCATGAAAGAAGAGGGCAGCACATTCAAATGGAAAACATGCTCCATTGTGACCAATGTTTTGTCTCCTGGTGATGTAAATAGCTACACTTGCCTGCAAGCTCGCTGTGGAATTGACACAGTTACTGTCAAACAAAAATGTCAGGATATTAACGTACAATAGTTAGGAACAGAATATTGTTTGTATCCTTAACTTTAATACATATAAAATGACGTATCTCTCCAAACTTACCACTTTCAATGTGCAGGGGAATGATCTGCTGTCTTGCCCTCTTTCTTTCCCCCTCATGCCCCTGGGACATTGACCTGTGTGTGTGTATGTGTGTGATCACAGGGCTGAATACACACTTACACACACACACACACACACACACACTTCTAGATAGAGAGTGAAACGCTCCACATCCTCTATGAACCCCCTGACCTGGAGACAGAGTGCAACCTAGCAGGGTTGGGAGGTAAATGGGGGGAGGTGAGGGAAGGACGGTTGTGAGGAGGAGAGAGACCATGGGCCCAGCTGGAGCGAAGGGAGAAGAAAAAAAAAAGTCTCCCCTCCTTCCTTTTTCCCTTCACCTTACGCCCTGCTCCCTGACCTGCTGCAAAGGAGGGAGGGAGGGGGGGGGGCTCACGATGCCTGGGCTTTGGATGAATTATTAGAACGTGTCATGTGTGGAATAGTTTTTAGACATAGTATTATTGATTTATTAATTTAGTGTTGTTAAGCATCATTGTAAAATTAAAGATTTTGATGGGAAGCCATGCATGTATTCACTTTTTCCACATTTGGCACAGCCTAATTCAGAAATTGAATACATTTAATTTTCACCTTCAAGTTCTACACAAAAAGAAAATATTACATTCATAAGCTCCATCAGGTTGGATGGGGAGAGTCAGTGCACAGCCATTTTCAGATCTCTTCAGAGATGTTCAACCAGGTTCAAGTTTGGGCTCTGGTTGAGCCACTCACAGACCACTGAAGAATTGACTGTGTGCTCAGAGTTGTTGTTCAATTCAAAGATGTTGCCCTGGTCTGAGGTGTCGTGTGCTGTGGAGCAGGTTGTCATCCAGGTGGTCTTCCTGGTGCAGCATTCATCTTTTCCTCAATCCTGTCATTGAAAAGCATCCCCATAACATTATGCTGCCACCACTTTGATTCACTGTAAGCCAGGTCATGAGCGGGCCAAGCTTTTCTCAAAATGTGACCTCATTCATCGTGTTCCATCATTACCAATCTGAGAGGAAAGCATAGTGGTTGACTGGTTAGCACAACTGCTTTACAGTTCAAAGGTCGTGGGTTACTATGAGCGCTCTGCTTGTGAATGCGCGGCTCCATGTATGTACTCATTTTTATAAAAATAGTCCCTCCGTCCTCGTCATTGAAGTGACTTCCATCACCGATCCGTCCATCGCTGGTCCGGAAAAAAAGAAAAATTCAAGTCCAACTGATTAAAAACCCAATTGGATTTTTCCCGAGTCATGTGGGCATGTAGCAACCACAAAGTGGGCATGGCAAAATCATATGTCACAGCAGTGGCAAATTCAAATTAGAGTGTTTTGCAAGCCTTTTGCATTTGAACAACAATGGCATCCAATCCATAAACCGCATAAGTCACAGGCTCATTTTGACAGTGTTAGTATGCATAAACAGTGCATAAAAGAGAGGAAAAACATTTTCTACAATGAATTTAGGGCCATCCGTAAGAAAGAATCTTACCTCTGAGATGTGCATGTTTCATACAACCGTCACTTAACTGTATAAGTAACTCAAAGATTCCAGCAGTATCTGTAAAAATGTATTTTACGTGCAGTCTTTCTTCAACATTTTGTGTGTCACACTGGATCTTTTATTTTATGATATTTTTTGTAATCTCTTGCATGAGATCAGTGTTGAAAGCAACTGCCTGCAGGGAAAGATATAAACACTTGCAGCAGAGAAACAACACTTAAATGTGAGTCCATGTCAAGGACATATACGCAGATAAAAGAGATAGACAGACAAAGCTGTGTGCATTGTATACACGGCAGAACTGTCGCTTTGAGTACGCGTGTGCGTCTTCCTGTGTAAGCGTGTTTACGTTTACATAGCGACACCTTAGTGCTGTCAGCAGGGGAGTGAGAGTCACCGCTCACTTAGCCCTTTGGCCCGTAAGGCCTTTTAGACACAAGCGCCCACCATTGCGGCTTCTGCCAGTCTTGCCCCAGATCGGGCTGAGAGAGACCCCATTCAGGTCCATTCCATATTCACCAGTACCCCCTGCTGCTTCAATGCTCCACCCTGATCCCAACAGCCTCACACTGCACCATGCCGAGGATTGTTTCCAAAGATTAGACTTAATATGAATATCCATAAACAGAATAGGACTCCCAGACTGTGAAAGCTATCAAAGACATATTTGCATCTAATCCTCAAAAAGACCCCCCCGCATCCCCTCTTACAGAAAGCCCGCTACCCCCTTTCAATCCCCGAAAAGATCCTCCTAAACTTCCACTGAAAAACCCTCAAACCCGCCATCCCCCAGCCCCAGAAACCCTCCCCATTTGCCCCCCGGACCATCCCATCCATTCCCCAACCGTTAGGCCAGACAAGACCAGACCAATTCTGTGGGGGATTATTTGCCTTAGCGATGAATAATGGATGACCATCTCCCCTCTGGCTCTCCACCACAGCAGCACCTCTCAATTGGCCTTGGCATGGAGCCATTCACTCGCCTGTCTGGATGGCTGCTTGGCCAGCTAGCGACAATCGAAGAGATCTATAAAGTTATCGTAATATTCCATAAATACGGTCAGAAATACTCAACGATTATTCATCCTAAAAAAAAAAAGATGATGTGACTTAGCGCCCGACTGCATAAAGCGCATCACAAAGTTAGACACGTCAAAATGTTTCCACACAAATAAATATATATAAAAACAAAAAGTCCTCCTAGAGTTGATTGCATACACCAATATAGCCAATTGCTACTTGAAAGTCATGCATAAAATGACATTTCTGAATGCCTTTCAATGAAGTGAAACAGATTGATGGTTGTGGTCACTAAGAAGGCCACGGGTGCAAAGAGAGTAGTGTAGAGCGTGGGAGTAAGGCCGGAACATTGTCCTTGTCCTGAAAAGCAAGGAAGCCACTCTTCTTTTATTCTTCCCTCCATCCTTGTTTTGCACTTTATCTCTTTTCATTGGCTGCACTCTCCGTCTTATTTTCAATAGACCACTTGGGTCCAAAGAGATGTCAGTGTTGTGGATACACACACATAGACACACAAGGACACACCTGTGCATAAGAGCGCCAGCTGAATGGAGACAAGTTGGTCCAAAGGGTCCGTAGAACAGTAACACAGGAGGGGCCGAGTCCCTTTGTGCCCGCGCCCCGCTCAGAACCTTCTCTTCCCAAAGGCAGACTCCCAAGGTGCAATTGGACAGGATGCTTTTTGTACACTCGTTATTTGTGACCCTTTTTTGTCTTTCATTTTCTTGTTTTACAGCTTTGTTTGTTTCTTTCTTTCAGGCGAGCGTAGAGTTGCCTTGGGTCTTTTGACGACAGCTGGGCCGCTCGAGCGCCGTATAGAAACAACACAAGTTCACTACAATGAGTGACAAGTGCTTTGTCGGACAGAGGCCCACAATGAATGCGTCCCCGCCAAAGACCACTGGTTGGCCCCATTAAGACCACAATGTTAGAGGGTGCCTGGTCTGGGAGAACTCTCTGCAAAACACCAACGCCATCATCCAAAAGCCGTGAAAACAAGCATGTTAACTGCAGACTGAAAAGAAAATGGAGTCGGGTGTCGAATACATCTGAGTGCCTAGTGGAGAAAAAAAAAAACATAAAGCTGAAGCGTACCTGTCTGGCACTTTCATGGTTTAAACATGTGAAAAACATCAATGTATTGGCAGAAAACAGTAAGAACATCAGTGAGGAGCAAGTGTGCGCAGAGAGTAACAAGGTCAGTCTAGCAGGTCAAGCATGTGACCATGGCCCTGCAGCCACTCTTCCACCCCCATCCGCCGCTCCCTCCTTCCCTTCCTGCTCTCTTTGACCCCTGGGCCTCAGGAATGAACCGCAAGTGAACTGAGAGTGGCGCGCCAATTCTCAGAAACTTCCAGAGCCCTCTCACCTCTCAACCCCGGCTGGTCTTAGCCTCTGTCACCCCTACAACAGCTGGAGTGGCTCAAAGAGCTCTGCTGGCCCCAGGGAGGCCAACGAGAGGCGCATACACCTTTAATGTGCGCAGACGTAACAGGAAACACACACGTGTATCACATAAATCAAGAAGAGGTAAACATTCTTTTCAAGACTTTTGGACTCCTTGTTGCAAAACAATTGACAATAATCATCTACAAGCACATCAGTTTCTCAAAAATCTAATTTGATCTCTGTTTATGTACTATTTGTATGCGTGTAGTTGATGAGAGTGGATATCAGCCTTATTTCACAGTACTCACGACGTTGGCCATTATCAGCCGCCCTGTTGTGGCCGTTTTACAATCAGGAACTAGAAATGAAAAGTTAGAATAATACAAAATAGACCTTCATTTCATGCAATTTTAAAGATGATTGCTATGTTGTATAGGTTGTATTATTATTGTTATTATTATTATTATTATTATTATTATTATCATTATTATTATATTTTCCAAAAATATCTGTCATTGTTATTTGTTTACATTTTGCTTGGTATTGGTATAGACAAGAATTTAGTACTCGTACTGGTATCGGTCTGGAAAAAAAGTGTTTAATATTGGCAGCTTTGAATAAAGTACGGAATGCATTCTCTGGACGCAACATGTCAGATTAATTCGTTATTTGATCTGTATTTGGTTCAGACTTTTACAAAATCTATATTGTATGGCAGAATGATTCCATCCCAGAAAATAATTCTGCCTAGAACTTAGTCAAACATCAGCCACTTTTAGAATCCTGACTCAGCAACATTTGACAAGTCATATACAGTCAATCGTATCTGTCCAGCCCTAACTAACAAAATGTCACCAATGGAAAGAGTGGCCTCCTCAGTAGGACGGTTAATGAACTTTGGCTCTTTATGCACAGGACAGTAAACAGGTGCTATATGCCGGCCGGCCAGAGTTGAAAGAATCTTCCTCCATGTGCACAGAAAAGAACACAGGAGTCAGAGAGCACAAAATGATATGACCCTGTTTTACAGGTCATATAAACCCCGTCGTAAGTAGCGCACTTGAAGAAGAGACACGCCAACATGTAAATATCACCGTCTGAATAAAAAATACATCCTTACTAAAAGTCCACGTTACAGATTATCATGCACACTCACACACACACACACACACACACACACACACACACACACACACACACACACACACACACACACGGGTATACTGTTTTTAGCCGTGACGGTTTTGGCAGTTACAGCACTCCGAGCAACAGACCCCAAGGTCAAATCAGATGATCTGTGGAATCCACTGCCTGGGATTTGATTCACCTTACTCACCCCTGAACCTCACCTGTCGGTCAACAATCTCTGAAATGAGACACATTTGGTGAGCTAGGGATGAAGCACATGTACAGCAATGTGTTCTCACAAGTATGTCATTGGAAATTAGAGTGAAAGGTAAGCACTCTTCTCAATGTGTACATTACTTTCCTGATCCAGTCCCTGTTTGTGTTTGAATGCATAAACCCTTCTGCTATGGACTACACTGCACACTCTATTTCAATACGCACTCCATGTGTATGTCAGGAATATTATAGTGATGTTGATATTTTTTCTTTGTGAATTACAATACTGCATGAATTAAGAAAAATGCATTGTGACAGTAATCCCAAGGCCAAACAATCCGTCCTTTACATGTTCCCCCAAATGCACAGCCAGACATCAACCAGGGTCAAATGACAGAAGGTTTTAAATTATTTCCTCTTAAGGCGACTTTCACTCTCAGAGTTGAGATCTCTGGAATTGTTACTTTTTAATGACTTAGTATTTTGGAGGGGAGATGTGACCTGGACTGATCAACGCTGTATCAAGCTGTTTAGTCCGAAATCTGAATTTTACCTTTCAAGTAAAACAAAAAAACCTGACCTTTGTTTTTGTTTTGACTGATACATTTCCTGACCTTTCTGGACAGGATTTCAAGATGCAGCCAAGGTATTGGAGGGTTCAAGTTTGGTGGCCTCAGTGTTATATTCCTGCTTTTTGCAGATGATGTGGCTCTGTTGGTTTAGCAGTAAAAAAGTCCAGAGCCCTTCACAGAGACTGATCTCCACAGAAGGGAAATGTCCTATAGCAGCGCTTGAAAAGGAGTCAAAGCCGGTGGAGAAAGGAGCCAACGTTGGAGGTGGACAGTGACTGTGACAGATGAAGGTTGAGCAGGATCCACAGCATGGCAGATGACAAGAGCTAGCTGAGAGACAGAGAGAGCTGGCTGCTGAACGAGTTGCTCTGTTTGTTTGAAATCTGCCTGCCTTTTGTAGTTTACAGTGTTTGGTAAACTTCACAGTAATTCTGGTGGTGATACGTATATCACTCAAAGTAAAGCCAAGTGTCCTGCAAATGCCTTTGTACAAAGTACTATGATCCGTAAACAAAGAGCTCCTTGGTAGGTGGCCACGTCACAAAGTGAATGTGAACCTTATGGCTACATTATGGACTGAATGACGAAGCACTGAACAATGTGGTGAGAAGATTTTTTTGAACAAACACATTTCTTGGGGCATATTTGATTTGTTGTGTTTCTTTGGAATATAAGGTTCCAAGGTGCTGACGAGCACACACACGCACTTAATAAATACTCTTGCACCGGAAAAGCATGCCAAAATCTGAAAATTAACAATAATACCCTACGGCTGACTTTTGATTGCTCATGAAACAAAAATGGTTCCGTCAATTTTGCTCAGCACATACTCAAGGCATTCCTTCATCGTGAAATCTCCACCCCTTGTCCTTCTATTTCAGTGTGAGGTCAAAGTTTTCACCTTATCTGGAAGCCATCAGCAATACCAGTCCCACCACTGCGACTCGTTGAGTTGAAACTGTTGCAGGTTGTTAAAATCTTACCCTTCTCTTGTTTTCGGAGGTGTTGAAATGACCTACACACACATCCAAGGAAATCCAGATCAAAGTTATGCCACTTATTGTCTCAGCCACGACAATGTAGTGCATGAGGGAGGTGGGAGAGGGGGATTTTTTTTTTCTTCTCTAGGATCTACTTTGCTATTTTGGCTGAGGCTTTCTTCTCACTGTGTGGTCATGTGGGAGATCAATCTTTCTAGTAGTGTCTGAGGATACTGGTTGATTGCAGCCTGACACAGAAGCTACATAGGCAGAGAGAGATAGAGAAAAATGCAGGTGAGGCTTTTCCGGTTCTTTTTATTCTTTCATTGTCCAGCCTTTCTGCCTCTTCCTTCTCAACATCTCCCTCCTTGCACTTCAACTTCATTCTTGCCAAACTTCAAGTTCAACCATCCATCCATCCATCCATCCATCCAAGCTCCTGTCTCGTCTTTCGCCCTCCCCCTTTCTCGCTCTCCTCAGACAGACACAGCTACCCTCCTGGACGTTTCCTTTCTGCTGGCCTGCCCCAACAAAGGTGCTCAGTCATGTGAAACCTAATCTCAAGCCCCCCAAAACGTGACCCTTGACCTCCTCAGTCTTCACACAGCCAGAGGGGGAGGGGAGCCAGGGCAGGAAAGGGAGGCTTTTGGGGAAAGGTCACATTCCCGAAGACACTTTTGTATATGCACGTGTGTGTGTGTGTCTGTGTGTGTGCGTCTACGTGCATGTGTGTGTGAGCGCATGTCTGCTTGATTATGTTTCCGCTCCAGATCTGCATGATATGACATTTAACTTATGGCTGTTTTATTTTAATGGTGATCAAGTTGGCCAGTAAACTGTGTAGGTACATAAGTTGAGTCTCATGTTTGTGACTCGGTGTACTGAATGTGCGTAGGTGCATGTTTGTGTGAAAGCATTTCAGCCCCGAAGCGTTGCTGCCTATAGACAAAACACAGACTTTGTTTTCTTGCTGGGCCAGACCTGCAAGTCTTGTCTGGGCAGAGCTCCTCTCCTTACACCCTTACTGCAATCTTTAGATATCTGCTTTTGTGTGTGTCTATTGTGCTCGCATGCATGTGTGTGCATGGCACTGAGTGTCAGCTGTCCTAGGTGATTAGTGCTTTTATATTGTTCCAAGTAGTCCGGACGAGGCCCCCCTCTTCACTGCTCGACCGCACAGCTGCAGTCTGCCTCTCCATCTCTGCTCTTCAGCCTTCCTTTTCTCACTGACACTCAAAAAGCAAGACCAATACAGAATCTAAAACCAGAGGAAGAAGAATGGAGGTAATCAGAAGAGCAGCAAATAAGGACTAGGGTCATATTATGAGGATTAAAGAGGGGATTCAACACACAGAGTTTCTCCTGGACAGGATTTCCTTAGCTATGCTTGGGAGGCCTACCTTGCTTTAAACACACACAGGCAAGTCAGGGCAAAATGATAAAGTAGGAGAGCAAAAGAGGGAGGGTGGTCCGTATGCATTATCTCCCTTTTTTTTCTTTTCTAGAGGAACACACATAAATCTATGTGCATCCCCTATAAGAACTGTCACGGATCGGAACGGAGCAGGGCGACCATATGCAGCTTGGACCAGGGAAAAGGTAGTTGGGAGAGATGATACAGGGAAAAAGACAGCAAACAAACTAACATGACTTCCTAACCAAAACCAACAAGATGTGAGACAAAAGACGTGACGACATAAATGACCCGAAAGGGAAGTGACACGCAGACAGGACTTAAATACCAGACAGGTAACAAGAAGCATGTGAGAATGATCACACTGATCATCGGCGCACAGGAGGGGAGGGGCGAGCACAATATGACAATATGCATATCACAAAACAACCGGGGACGAAATGTGGCAAAGAACAACCAAACAGCAGTATAAAGTCTTTGACTATGTTTATTGGATTTATTTTTCAGTTTCTGTTCATACTGTGTCATTGGTTGGCTTAGAAGCAAGGTATGTGTTGTTGCTGCTTTAGAATTTGTGAGCTGGGCATTGTTGGGCTTTTGACATTGAACTTGGAAGATGGAGGGGGGGGGGGAAGCACACAAGCCAACAATTCCTCTCCCAACACCCACCCGACCAGTCCCACTTCCTTACAACTCTGCTTTATCTTAACTGTCAACACCTGGCCTAAGCAGGAACCTCTTTCTATCTGTGAACTTTAATCTGGCCCTGCTAGGCAAACAGCACCATGGCTAGGACAAGAAGAGTGATTACTCAGTCACATTGGCCTCCGGTGCCTCAGCAGGCAGGAGAGGAAAGATTGGAAGAAAGGGGATTTGGAAATGGGAAGATATTTATAAAGTTGAATGCTGAATATCAAAGGAAAATGGACTGGCACACGATGTACATTGAAAACACGAAAACAAGCTGATTAAGTGGTGTGGAAGGACAGCAGGGAGGACAAAGATGAGAGCTGAGAGTGGAAGAAATAGGATGGAATAAGAAAGGCTCTGCATATAACAGATACTATACTTAGGTAGCTTGACATCAGAGCAGCCTCCTTTCATGAACAGTAAGTAGGGTTTCAAAAAAAAACTAATTCAGTTCATAGATTGAATACCGACTGTTCCAATTGCTTACATTTTGAAAAACGTGTTCATGTAAGAAATAATAATAATTTTTTATCAAAAAAAAAAAAAAAAGGTTACTTAATCCAGCAATATTTTTTAGGAGGGGTGGTAAAAACATAGAAAAGAAACACATTTCAGCATGAGCGATATATTGGCACATTATGCATTTCTGTCGTTCCATGTGAACAGACAGCAGTTACACCCCTAAACGTTTGCAAAACACAAAGTAGCAAAAGCTCAATTATACTTGGTGTTTTTTGTTTTTTTTTGTAAAGGGAGCTCTATTTTCATGACCAGCATAAATATTGGTGTATCTGAGCTGAGCCAGGTTGGAGTCCATGGTGGTAATTTAACAGACAAGTGCAGGCTGGCAGATCTGGGAGACGGAGGGCTGCACTGCTATGCAGTGTGTTTTTGCCACTTTTGTGGTTGAGATTGGTTTAAATGATTGTTTTGATCAGGTCACGTTAAAAAAAACCTACGTGATTAATGTTGACTAACTGCATTGGGTTCAATTGATGTAAATATTTCGATAGTGATGCGCCAAGTTAGAGCAAAATGTTTCGGCTATTTGCAGCATTGCTTCTTCTGAGAATGTTGTCCATTTAAAAGTGAAATTGGCACTGGAAATTCTTAAATCAGTCAAAATACAAAGTCAATCGTAAATCAAATCGGGCTCTAATCATATATGGCTCTACTATATCACCCAAAAATCTTTCCTCACCCACCTGGGCAGGATCTCCTTCAGGATCAGGTCCTCTACCAGAGTCCAGGCAGCTTGAGAGTTCTGCGCAGGATCTTCTGTCCCCAGATTTGCACTCTTTTACGTGGAGATGTCAGATGTTGGTCCTGGTATCTGCTGGAGCCATCCAGCCAGCTTTGGCCTTACTCCCCACAGTGCCCCGGATCAAGAGTGGCACCACTTTTGCCTTTACCCTCTCTAGTTCTTCTTTCAGCCCTTGGTATTTTTTAAGCGTTCTGTATTCCTTTTTCCTGATGTTGCTATCATTCGGCCGACTGAATACCGCATAATATATACACACACACTACAGAGAAAACCAGCAATGTATGTATGTCATACGTTTTATTTTATCCCAAGACAAAATGGCTGAGTGAAGAGAAAAATGCAGGCAACAGCTGAAAACAGTGGCATTTCCATAACTGAAAAATAATAACATTTGTATGCTGAACGGGAACTCTTAAATGTTGATCTGTGACCTTTGGTCATCAAACAGAGAAACCAAGCCAACAGAATTCATCACAAAGGAAAGGGCTGGTGGTGAATAAACAGACGCATTTTGCGTGACGCTGTTCTCAGCAGAGCATATACTGAATGTGGGTGTACAGTCATAATAAATAATGTCAACCAATGTCAACTTCAAGTTCACTTGATAGCAGATAAGAGTACAGAACACAGACTGGCTGAAACATGGATGTACATCATCAGAACCATCTGCTATTACAACATGTAGCAAACCTCTTTTTCAATCATCATTTTCTCATATTGACAATATAACTTGCATATGGTATGACTTGTACCCTATGTAAATCAAGCATGGTGGTTGTTTTGGCAAAGTGAAATACAACAGGAAATGAATTCAAAATAACAACACAATTCAGCAAAAGAAACCAAAATTGCTTTTCAGATTTATGATGGACTGATTGCATATACAAAAAAAAACACGTTTCATTAACAGCTGGAATGTTATCAGGTGGTACATGCTTAAGGACAGTAAAAAGTTGGCTAACAATAAAACCCAACAATAGCTTGTATTACTGCATATAAAATGGCAGGAGAAAAACATAGAAAAAAAGGATATGTACAACCACCTGTTTTTACCTCATTGTGGTAAGTCCAGCAGGACTGCCTGAAAAAGTCATCATATGACCTCTCACCCTTGAAGAACACCACAACATTTTAGTTTTGAAAAACATTATTTTCAAGCATACAAATTATTCACACTATATTATCCTGCCAAATTAAGAAAATATACGGTGGCAGCTTGTTGGGATTTTTTTTTCACTACAGAAAAAAAAGGGTACATTGAAACTTTTAAAGAGTACAGGCAAAACCATTAAAAATACAGGCTCCAACATAAATACTATAAGTGCCTACACTAAGTGAACATTAATTTCAAATGCAATTCTAAATACAAAAAAGTCAACCATAAATGTATTTTGAACTTAGGAACTTACATGAGTGTGCATCTTCCTATGTGTTTAAGTTCTCTCTATATATTTATTTATCATATATTTCCCCCATCGTGAAATATTTTGTTCAACCTGAAGATGTGTGTACAGTAAAGGCAAAAAAAATGATACAAGCCATGTTCAATACAATTCAATACATAGTGATCAAGTCCTGAATGTCAACAAGACAAGAAAGGGAATCAACAACACAAATCAAAAACACCATTTAAATAAACTCTTCCCGTAAGAAAATTACATGTACTTAAAAAAAAAAAAAAAAAATCGGCAATACAAATTATTTTGTAAAAAAAAAAAAAAAAAAAAAAAGTATGTTTTTTAAGTTTTTTCTGTACTGAAGGGTATATTTTAAGGTTAATATTAATGGGAAATTTCAATAGCATTTTTGCATCGATACCCAATTCAACCAAAGTTAGGTTTCGCTGTCAAGACATATTTAGCAAAGCATGTTCAACTTTGTTTAGATTCAATTTAGCTTAGTTCTTTTTAGTCTATTTTTAAATGACACCACAGTTACTGCATTGATCAGCACAAGAGCCATGTTTTTCCCTAGAGCATCCATCCACCTGTAAACTGGGGAAACGGAACAGTGCACGTAAATAGTCCGGAATATGTAATCCGGTCCTCATTTTATACTCAACCGACTGTACCTCCGATTAGAGAGACAGATACAGACTGTAGGCAGAGTGACAAGTGCTATAATCATTTAAAAAAAAATGGCAAGGTGGTGAGAGGAAATACTACAATTAAAATGAGTCACAACATTTAACTAAAAAGAAAAACAAATACTATGTGTATGTGTGTGGAGGAGGATGTATAATTCAAATTTTAGTTGTTTGACCAATGTGATTTTATAAAAATGTTGTCAAGATAATTAAGAGGGCATAGAATTTTTGAATTGTAGAAACATCTGGTTATACCCATTCCATTCCCGTAAGCCCGAACCACACCAAGTATCGCCACCATCACCAAAATCAAAACCTGCCTGATGTGAAAAAGACTACAACCGATTCTGTGGTCTTCAAGTTAATGATGGCTACACAGACTGCCCAGATGACACTAAACAATTGTGTTAAACACCACACCAAAAAAAAACAACAACCCAAGTTTCATTTTCAAAGAAAATAAACACTCTGGAAAATTAAGAGCTTCACGTTGGTTAAAACAACTCTACAGAGTACCCTCTCAGTATGATACACATGTACCAGAAAACGAAAACCTCCACAAACCTTTTGAGCATGTAACATGCCAGTAAACAGAATTACAATCTGAAGAATGAAAATATACAGTCAGGCAGATAAATGATTGGCCAGAAAAAATCACAATCTTTTTTTTTTGGATCTTTTCAATTTAGTTTCAACTGGTTTCTTAATGTTTTGCTCAGTCACAACACGGCAGGGTTGTTCAGGTGCTTGATGCAAGGACCTGTTTATTCCATATGTGCACAAAATGTCCTGTCATCATCTACATCTGAAACGCCGAGCTTATAGCAAAAGGAGGATTAACTAATGAAGGTAAGATATCCAAGGCACTCTTTGTTGTCATTTTACACCATAGTATTATTTTCATTGTTTGTTAAAAGAAATAAGTCATGGTGCTAGTGCCTAGCATTTCGTAGGCAGCCCAATCCTTGTAGATATATTTATGTACATATAGGTATTTTACGTCTATTTTGCATGGAAAAATCATGAACAAAAATCAGTTTTAAACGTGACCCTGCTTTGTTTTGAAGTTTGAATAATATGACACTGTTCCACTATGCTTGGAAACCAAACTGTACATGATATGTTAAAGAGTATGTACTTTCCGCAGCAAGGGTTCAAAAATGTTGGCTAAATCAAAAGGATCAACAGCAACACGAGTACAACCAAACCCACCAGTCACTGATAGTTTTAGAGTAGCCATGAACACACCGAGCATGCTGTCCAGTTTGAAAAAAAATATATATAAAACGTGTAAATTATTGCACAATAGAAAGGCTCAAAATGTTTTGTTTCATACACGAGTATTGCCCCAGTGGTTGGGAACGATAACAGGGCTGTACTGTGTACTGCTGTCTGACCCTGTAGTCCATTCCGTTCATCTGTTGGCTACATATCCAGGGTTGAAATTTAGCCAAAGGAGCTGACAAAGAAAGCATGCTGTTCTTTGCCTACTCAGTCTTTATGTTGTTAGCTAAAGGACGGTCACTGTGCCACTTCTTCATGTGTTTCTCTAGAGTACTGTAGACAGTGAAAGGCATGTGGCATATTTCACATTTGTAAACGTCTTTCCCCATTTGTCCATGGGTTTTCATGTGGCGTGTGAGCTTGGAGCTCTGGGCGCAGGCGTAGCTGCACAGCTCACACTTGTAGGGTCGCTCTCCAGTGTGACTGCGTCGGTGCACAGTCAAGTTGCTGCAGTTCTTGAAAATCTTCCCGCAAAACTCACAGGTGTCGCTCCGGCGGCCGTCCTTGGAGCTCGGCCTGCCGTTCCCGCTGCCGCCGTGGGGTGTGCTGGCCCCGCTGCCCGTCCCGCTGCGTCCCGAAGCGGCCCGTTCTCCATCGAGCTCGCCCGGCGGCGTCGAGAAGCGTAAGCTGCCGTTCTCGGACGAGTGCTCCGATGAGGAGGCAAAGGGCGATTGTCTGGAATCTCCACCAGTGAAGTTGATGAAGGGGTCCTTGAGTTGTCGCGAGGCAGCATAGCCTGCTAGCCACTGGGAATAGACGTTTTCTGAGTTTGCGATAGTGGGTGTAGGGGGGTCTAGATCCTTTTCCACCTTGATACGTTTGGACAGAGGACTCAGGGAGCCTGGGCTAATGCCTCCACCCAACAACTTCCTGGATAGGCCGTCAGTGGATAAGGGCGCCAGACCATTCATTGTTGTCGTGGTCACGTCATCGGCCCGGTCTGACTCCATCGCTGAGTCATCATCAGGAGGCTCCTGTGAGGAGCTCCGACGCCGAGGGTGCAGGGCCACACTGTTCTGGTGATGGCGGGCCCCTTCTAACCTCAGGCTGAAGCGATAGTCATTCCTGTCCTCTTCGATGTCTCTCACCACAGGCTTACCTTCCATCTCCTCCTCTTCGCCCTCTTCTTCTTCCTCCTCCTCCTCCTCCTCCTCTTCTTCCTGTTCTTCCTCCTCCTCCTCCTCTTCCTCCTCCTCCTCATCTTCCTCTTCTCCATTTTCAGCCATCAGACCATTGTTTTCACTCTTAAACTTGGCTACCACTGACTTGAGGGCATCAGTGGCACTGCCCATCAGCTCGCTGGTACCAGGCTCAGGCGAACTGGCCGTTGAAAGGCCATCTTCTGACTTGGTGTTAAGCGCCAAGGACTTATTCTGACAGTGTGTCTTCATGTGTCGTTTTAGCTTACTTGCCTGGGTGCATGCGTGGTTACACAGATGACACTTGAATGGCTTTTCCCCTGTGTGGCTACGTCTGTGCACAATAAGGTTACTCTGAAACTTGAAAGTCTTCCCACAGAACTCGCAAGACTTTGCCTTTAATGGCGTGCCTGGTTGAACTGTGTTGGATGTGGCATTGGGGGTAGACCTCGAACCAGAAGGTGACTGAGAGGTGGAAAGAGGTGGGGTTGCAGAGAATGGAGGCTTTGAACCTGGCTGGAACGGTTGAAGAATGCGTTGCATAGGGTTGGGCCGATTCGGGGAGAGAGGAGGTGAGGCTCCCGTGGCATTTCCTGCTAGTTCACGGAGCCTTCTGGAGAAGTCCATGTTTGGGGGAGGTTCAAGTGGTATTGAATTAAGTCTCATCACCCTGTCAAAGGCGCTGGGATGGTGGGTTGCCAGGGCCAGGTCATCAGGACTGAGGTGATGACGCGGAGGCGGGCTGAACAGGGGTGGGGTCCGGGGATAACGGCCCTCTCGAGGGGTAGATACTGAATCTCGTCCGGACCCAGAACCTGGCATTCGCAGAAGGCTGTAAGGACTACCTTCAGCCAGGTGCACGGCATGAAGGGGAGGCTGCGACGTGGCACAGTCACCCCCCATCCCTGGAGCAGCAGCTACACGAGGGGTGAGGGGACTCCCTGGCTCACTCTCCAGATAGATGCGGAAACCGTGGGTGTTCTGAGCATGCTGGAGAAGAAACCAGGCACTGGTGAAGGGTTGCTTGCATGTGGTGCAGGTATAACTGCTGGGCTCATCTTTATCTGTCAAAATAAATAGAAAATTTTTTTATTGAGAATGTGAAAATATGGATGCTTTGAAGGGTTTGTACATTAAATATTGGATGAATACAGAAGCGCTATCTCACAAATGGCTATTTTATGCTGTTAAATCCATTGTTAAACTCAGCCAGAGCAGCAACAACAGACAAATCCTACATTATAAAATATTCCATCCATGTTCGATACCACTAAAGTGACTTCGGGTGGATTACACCCTGGACTGGTTGCCACTCACTCCCAGGGGATGTATAGAGACAGACAACCATTCACATTCACATTCATACTAAGACTGAGTGGGAACTGAACCCAAACTGCTTCACCCAAGTTAGGTAAAATATCCATCCACCCATCCATTATCAACACTGCCTATCTTGTTCAGGGTCGGTGGAGCCTATCCCAGCCGACATCGGGCGAAAGGCAGACTACACCCGCCAGCCAGTCGCAGGGCACATCGTATAGAGACAAATAACAAATCGCACTCACATGCACACTGCCACTGAGTGGTAATCGATCCCACACTGCCAGCACACCAGTCAGCCGTGTGTACCCCTACGCCATCAGCGACTTTGAAGTGAAATAATAACAGCTAATTTAAATTATACTCAATGTTAAAATTATTACAAATATTTGTTTAAGCACGATACATTTAGAAATGCATCTATTGTTCTTAAAGACGCAAATGAGTTGCCCAAACCGAACGTTCAAAATGCAATACATTATGAGTATCAAAATCAATTTAATATCATTTATGTCACGCAATAATAGACACAACACAAGTCATTACAAGGCACTTTACATGGGAAGAGGGTCTAGAAACACAACGTTTGTTCAATACCACACGAGACAATACTATACTGGCGGTCAGCGAGACTAACAAAAAACAGAAGAATAAACCAATAGGATGATATTTGGACAAGATAAAGAAGCTGGATTCAGGAAAAAATGAATTGGTTGAAATTGATATATGAAGTATTCTGCGATTTGTAATGGAAATGCAGTTAGTAGCATATTTAACATTGTTTGACGTATAATTCTAGAATTCGTATTACTTTATGTAACTAAATATACCTTTTCTATTAGACCCAAGAATCTTTTGAGCCTACTTTGCCACGACTTAAATGTAGGATGAAAATCAATGATTCTATGAACATTTGAAATGCTATACATTTTATAAATACTGAATACTACACCATACAATAGAATAATAGACAAGCAAGAATTCTAAAGCTGCAAATACAAATACAATATTTTCTGCAACGAGTCCTTGTCCACAGACTTGAGGTTAACCTGACAATGGATTCCCAATGTTGCAAAGCACACTTACCCAACCTCTAGGCTTTTTTTTTTTACTGAGTAAGTGCACACAATGCTATTGAAGATTGAATATTAACGTAAATACAAGGCCACATGTCATTAAAATATAGCAGTGGATCCTCCCAATAAGCAAAATGGAAAATTGTTACTAGGGATGCACTTATCAAAATGCATTTCATGCATTGCTTTTATATCTTATGCTGTATGGATTTATTTAAATCCTCTCAGGTGAATCGAATAGGAGAAGGTGGGGAAAGCAGAAGTGAGAGATATGCTAAATAAAAAGCATCCGCCACTTGCAAATGTGCACCGTCTTTCATCTCTGGGCGTTTTTTTTTTTCATTGGGGGACTAGCTTCTGAAATCATTTGCAAAATAAAAAACAAAATGATTGTTGCACGCTGGTGGCCAAAGAGTGGTACGAGGCATACGAAAGATTGCCCGAGTGTGTGATTACGCGTATGAGCAATCCCTAAGATGGTGGACAGGTTTGCATGTTTTAAACCCTCTGTGGCAGCGAGACAAAGAGGTGAAGATGGGGCAGTAAGAGGAGACTGCCGCTGAGAGAAAAAAAGCATATTGTGGATGAGCGATAATGGGAACCGAATGGTGTTTTGTATGCTTCCTTTCTATCTCGTGTGTCCATAACCGTCGTGGCCCCCTCCGAACAATCTCACTTAAAGACCAGAACATGGCATAAAATGTGCACCCAATCAAACCGCCATGCAAACCTTTTTCTTCTGAAAGGAGTTGGAAGGGGGTATACGGGTAAATTATGGATCATTACAATCTGAAAAAATTACAGTTAATTGTTGCCACCTGCAAGGCGCTTTGACCCACTATGGAATTTTTCAGCCATTTGTCCGTACATGATTTCTCTCCCTCTGTCACGAGCAAAAATAAAATTTTCTCATAACATTGACTTTGGCTATAGATACGTTTCCCGAGACAGTGTGGAGTTTTATGGTTTATGGCTGCAATAACCTGACGTCTACTGTTCACTTTGATTTGATTAGCAGCCTGTATATATTATACGTATCTTCGCCCTGTGTGTGAACAGATGGCGTATATGCATGAGGAGGAAAACAGATATTTTTTTCTGTTATTGCAAATGACAAAAGACATATCGCAGGGAGCACGGAGGGGTGGGAGACTTGGGAGGTGGCTCCTCTGAGACACTTTGCAATTGACAGAGAAAGGAAAGCACTGCAGGATTTGGGAAGTAAAAGAAGGAAAGCAAGGAAGGCGGATGAGAGCAAGGAGAGAAGTGTGGCGTGAAGGGGACATTCCTAATGACACGTTTCTGAAGGACACAACACAGTACTTCCATGTCGCTGGTGAATACATTTTCCTGTGTGACAAAAGCTGCATGTCTTGGGCAATCACAAAACCATCCCTGGAATTAGTCAGTGTTCATGCCACAAGCAACAAAATAATTGTTAGTCTAGCAAGGCAGTGGACACACTGATGGCCATGAAAAAAAAAAAATCTAAACCAAAGCAGGCCCAGCTGCATGACAGCGGATATCTTAATAAGCCCACTTTTTTCCCCTATAATAGCTGTCCTCAAAAAGACAGAAGGACAGTTTTTGAAAAGGAGAAACATTCTTCTGACATGCCGTTTGATGGCCTCGAAGGGCTTTTTATACCATAGGAAAGTAGCGAGATGTGTGAGGCAAGAATGATCTTATAAACACATCTGTCCTCTAATGGAATAAAGAAGTACTCATTCTCTCTGTCTGGCTCTCCCCTTCCAGTATGTGGTGAGTTAGAAGAGCTTGGCCTAATGCTGGATCTCTTAGTCCCTTTGAAATCGGATCAGCCGAAAGGAGAAGCCACACTGACAACCCTGTAGCTACCATTTCATGGCAGGGGCTGAGAAAGGGGTCTTGTAATGGCAAAGAAGCCCAAGTTAAAAGTGGATCGAGAAAGATGGTGGATATGGAAGACAGAGGGAATAGCATGAAGAAAGCTACGGGTTAGAGGGCAGATAGAACAGTCAAAGCAGAGGGAATCAAGTCAAGTCCTGCAAAGTTAGAATTTTATTACATTGCACAAAGAAGTCTACAAAATGTGCTTGTCCTTAATAATGCCTTCTAAAATGTGCAACACAGGAAATAATTGCATCTTATAAACAGATGGGGTCACTTGTGGCTGCTTGTATCACATTCACAGCACTCTTCAACAAACTGTGTTGAGCGTGCACATTTCTAACTACGTTGAAGATGGGTCACCAAACCACAAGTTTTAGTCTAACACAAGAGCAATGCCACTGATTTATTTCTGTACTCCATTTTATTTTAAACACTACAAGAGAGCACTCAGTACAGTGCAAAATGTCAAAGTTTGACACCTGTGTCGTCGAGCTGGCAATAATAGCCACCGGCATAGTCGCAAATTAATTAAAACATGACTGGATCACCACCAAAATGTCGTGTGTTTTTCTCACTAGTCCATTCCGGAGACTTTAAGGTGTCTTTTATAGATATTTTTCTAAAACGACATGAGTGAGCACATCACATTAAGGTGAGTCTGTGCTGCTTCAGTGTGGTTTTGCTTTCGCGGCAAAAACAAGGAGGAGGATAAGCAGTTGGGAGTGGAATGGCATGCAAATTAAAAAAAAAAAGTCAAGTATTTTGCAGCTCTGTGTGAATCAGGATCATTTTGATGGTGTAACATTAAAAAAAAACAAAAAAACACAATAAAACAATAAATTGTCACAATTGTGTTGTCCTCTTATTGTGCCCTAAAACACGGATTCATACAAACGATGGACACAACAAATATTAAGGCGTAACCAATAAAAAAAAGTACACAAGTTTAGCTTTTTCTTCCAAGTCATCTAACTTGATAGCCAAGTACCAAAAAGTTTTGACTTGCTTTGACCTCCACGTCTTGTTTTGTCCTTCAGCACACCTTGCAGTGGAGTCTGCTTGTCCTGGTAAGGCCACATAGCTCTCAGTGATATTGGTCATTTAGCTAATGGAGGAAAGAGCTAACAGGATTACCGTGCAGGTCTTCCAAATGGAGAAGGAAGGCACCAGCAGAGGAGATGATGGGGACATCACATGTCATCGCCATTTCCAAGTTATTAGTCGCCTGAGCTTGGGAGCACTTGCACACCTCTAAAGTGATTATGCTAATAGCAGGTCTTTGCCAATATTCAAAAGTGTTTATAGGTGTTGGAGTTTGTGCCTTGGGAAGACTGAAGGCTGTCAATACAGTGCCTCTTAAGAGCACCTCAGCTCTTATGCTTGTTAATGTGATTACTACTCCGTTTATGTCATTAGTGTATTCACAGGCAGGGATTGGACAGAGGTGAAGGGTGAACCAACACGGGGGTATGTAGACAAAGAGGAGGAGGATGCTATTAAAACTTTTTTTCAGTGATTTTTTTTTTAATTGACATGACTTTCACATGACTTAGCCAAACAAGTGGAAGGTTGTTGACGAATCAACTACATTTATTCATGGTTGTGAGAGAAGCTCTGTCTCTACAAACTTGGCTTTATTTTTTTCTATCGAGGATTCATTTGAGGAGGAAAACATCTAAGAGCTCTGCAGAGTGGCCTTGTTACTTATCTTTCCCCTCCAACAGACTGTGCCTGTATTTCTCTGTCCTACAACTACACACACACACACACACACACACACACACACACACACACACACACACACACACACACTTCTTTGTCACGGGCCAAAGTCGGTGCGGCGTGCTGAGCCAATGGCCACAGACAAAAGGTTTGTTTGACCAACACTTGTTTCTAAGACAAAGCCGGATACAGGGAATGCTGTTTACTAAATAGAAAGCCAGCCAGCCGACCACAGGCCCGAATCCAAGTCTTTTACGAGTCTGAAGTGGCCTGCAATACTGGATGTTGTTAAGAGTCACACACACTAGACAGAAACTGACCGCAAACCACCACAAGCGCCACACACATAACAGTAGAAAGAGGGAGAACCAAGATGGCATATTGGAGGAAATGAAAAAGAAAAGTCGTACCGGTATGGACGAACACGAGAAGCAATGCAGATCAACCTGCATGGTGGTTATGAAGGGCACAGGACCAGGATAAGCTATATAGTCCATGTAATTTGCTAGCTGCGGAGTTTTATCCAATCGATTACCACAGTCCTTCACCTGTCCCCTTGTCTTTCTCTTTTGCATTTGATTTTGTACACACCGGTGGAGAATTCTCAAGTATTTTGAGAAGTTTAAACTTGACCAACTGCCATAGGTGTCAAACACAAGGCACGGGGAGCAAATATGGCCCACCACATCATTTAATGTAGCCTGCAAAGACAAATTGTCTTGTTCATATGTCAATACTAAAATGATTTAATTATCTCCAATATTTACTACCATTCATCATTTTCAAATATTTGATCGGTTTTTACCCGTCTCTGATTCCAAAACTAGTTATTCTTCAGTTAATTGCGTAGCCTACACTGTATATAGAAGACACCGACAGTCACAATGGCCCTGCGAAAGAAACAATAACTACGATGCGGCCCACGATAAAAATAAGTTTGACACCCCAGAAGTAAGTGATGTTTTCTATCTATCGCATATCCAAAGGTGTAAACAAAGTGCAAATTCAAGGTGATTAAATAAGAAAATGTGTACTTTTGATACATACGCCACAATAGTTTTAAAACAAGTACCACTGACTGCTTACTGTCTCATCTTTTTGGGCCATTGAACCATGTTTGAACTGACCATATTCATTCCTTCAGCCATCCATCGCTAAACCCTTTTCCGTCTATCCATCCATTCAACCTGAGCTCAGCTGGGAAGCATTGCGTTCGGGTGCCACTCGGTCCGATAGACCTTGTAATAATCTGGGCCAGCCGTGCCTCATTATTTGTTCTCTGCTTACCAACAACAGTGGGAGGCTGGACGTTGTTGTTTCTCATCGTTGCTCTAATGGTACACTAAAAAAGGCCTCTGGGCCTCAAAGATTAACTCGTCTAATTAAATGGACCGTCACTTATGCGAGCATCTGCAGAGATTATTTATTGAGTCGGGATGCGCTTCACAGGATCAAACCGCTGTCAGATGAGACAACCCTCACTGGAGTCGGCATTAAATAAAAAAAGATTCAAAGAAACTGCCAATTGTCAGTGTAAGCAGGTACATCGTAGACTTAATCAAGCAAGAGTATTTTTGGACTCGGGTAACATCCCAGATGGGCAAGCAGTGTCGGAGAACATCAGAGGGAATATGTGAAATGTTTCGTCAGATAAAGATGTATTTGAAATAGTGCATATTAACCGAAGCAAAGCCCATTAAAATACACTAACACAAACCTTAGAAAGAAAGTCACACATGATTTTTTCTTTTCTTTTTAAAGCAGCATTCAGATTATAGAATGCTGCCTTTTTCTTACAAACGAGATCCAAGATCGGAGAACAAAGCCAAGATAGTCTCCGTATAAGACATTAGGCCAACAGCAGAAGATTCGCTATCTCTGCATAGCGTAGCTTATGACAAGCTGGCTTCCCCGCAGAAAGGATGGAAGGGGACCAGGAGGTCGGCGAGCTGCACATTTCTGCATAAATCTCTAGACAGATAGCATCAGGGGGTTGGAAACAGAAGAGGGAGGAAAGCAAGCAGCAGAGGATGATAAGGCCTCCGGGGCAGGGCATTCGACACTGTCAAAACTGTTTCGTCTCTGGCTATTGTATGAGTAGCACACGTTATGAGCCTGCATACCATTTGCCGGTACGCGATTCAGCTTCACGGGAGTATCGAGGGCTCTGGATCTGACCTCCCGGCTTTAGCTCTCTTCTGTCTTCACTGACATGTGAGAAGATAGACAGAGTAATAAAAGCACCCCATTCTAAGAGAATATGACGAGCTCAAGCGAGCATGTTGTATCAACAAGGCCAAAATGGTCAAGTTCTTCAGTTGTGAATTCTGAAAACAATGACAACGGTTCAGGCAAGGTGGTTAGGTTAAGAGCCAATGCAAAAATTATTTGACCATACATATATATACATACACATATATTCATTCATTCTGGCCCTTACACATAGAATTAAACTTGTCTTAATTTGGTCATAATTAATTCATTCCGTGGCTATTTTTGTTGCTGCCTATAACATGTAAGGCAAAGCCAAAGTTAGGCAAAGTAATGTGGCTGTTTTAAATACGTACACATGAAATTCTTTTTTGTTTGATGTTTCGTGGAACTGCACACTTTAACTGGTGGTGGCAAACAAGACTGCTTTTGGCCCCTTTTATGGAAGTTTGCCGCTTCCCTCCAGCATTTCTTTTCACGTTTTATCTCGAAAGTCAAAGCAAAAAATAAATAAATAAATGAATTATTCGAGCAATGACTTGCATTTTGAAAAACCCCATTAGCTGGGGGCCGGGGCACGTGTCAATTGAGGAATCACAGTACTTCTCAGATTTCCTCGTGCTGAAGTTGTTTTATTGGCTCTCAGAATAAAGCTTTCAATACAGTTACCAGTAATAATACACAATAAAAATACAAAATGACTCAGATTGCTTCTAAATATCACCTATGCAAGGAAAAGAAAATTCAGCAATGTATAGTTAACAGTAACATGAACTGCATATGTTTCTTCCTGAACATGGTCAAAGTGGATCCAGAAGTTCTTCAAGGCATACACGGGCTATCATTCCGATTCAAGTCAACAAGAGCTGCTTTAACATGTGGTTATTTTTCACCCTGTCGAACCACCGCAGGGTGACTGGCCAGGGCATGTGAGCTTGGGCCAACCATTGCAGCTCATTATGCAGGCCAGCCTTAAGGCATTGTGGTAGGACATGGAAGTTTAAAACAAGAGGTCTAGTGTGTACCCGTGTCCCGTGGCCCAAAGCTGTGGCGACTGAGGCTTTAACACGCGTCCCATCTGCTGTGTGTGACTGTGCACACGGAAGTTGAGTGGTTAAAGAAGGACAAGGCAACGTGGCCTTGTATTTAACCGTTACGATCAAACGGCAACTCAGGGTCAGACATGGCTCCCAAATGGATTCCCCTTGCAAGAGTAAATGTAAATGCAACACCCAAGACTGGACTGGACCGTAGGTGACACAGCCTTCTTGAGCAGTTCAGTAAGCTGCATCAGAAATGACATTTAACAAACCCGTAACAGTGACGCAAAGAGACCTAAATGCCCTCAACCAATTACCAACCACCACTCAACCAGTCCCCTCTTATTATTAATTAATTGAGGAGAAAGCATTGTTGTGCCACTTCCTAACCCAGTTACATTTCAAATCCTGATTAAAATTGCAAAATGGCCTCCTGTTCAGCTCCTTAAAGACATTCTGTTGAACACAGGAAGGGACATTGACAGAATGAGGTGGTGGTCACGTATCGAAAGGTTCCGTTGTCTACCGGAGTTCACAGATTTGTTGTAAGAGAAATTCAGTAGGCTTGATATCATGCCTTTAACATTCTTTAAAACAAATCTCCACAGGAAATATTAACAGAATAATCTGCATTTGCATGACTTGGTATAGGAAGCAATATTCTTCAGTGAGCCAGCGATTACCTACAAGCAATGTTTACCATCAATAACTATCCATAAGATGGATGGGCCATATGTTTGGCAGTGGCAGGGCACGCTCCACACAATTCTTCATCTTCGAAGCTCGCTGTGCAAGATTCCTTGCCTCTAATTGAAGACATGTGGCATGATTAGCCGCTATGGCAATCTACGGGAAGCATGTAAAATGGTGGACAACAGCGCCTATACTTTGTGAGCGTAATTACCTCACTGGCCGTCCTTAAAAGCATTCTTAAAAGAAGGCTACGATTCTGTCTGTGGTGCCGAATGACAAGACTACCTGTGCTTGTTTAGTTACACTCGACGTGCATCCGCACCATTGACACGCTGTTAAAAGTACAGCATGTGGACGCTTCCGCTTTTCCTACCTAGAGATACGTCAGGAACACGCGTAGAAGTCTAAGCAGCAGCAAGCATGATATTAATTAGTTATCCAAGCTGTAAGTTCCTTTGTACCCAGCTGTAAAGCATAAATCAGGCTTTTAACAGGGCTATGGACTTTAAGATCTCAAACCAGGCTGGAGTACTACCTTTACATTCATGCCAAGAACCTGTCTTGGTCTTGGCCTCCTATAGATCGCTATGTTTATAAGGAGGTATAGCAACTTCGCCCAGGGGGGAAGAGGACGGAGACGGGAGGAGAGAAGGGAGTGGCAAAGTGTGTGTCTGTGTACGAGTGTGTATTTGTGGCTCGGGGTGCGGGTGGGGGGGCCTTGTACAAGGGGGGCACATGCTATTTCTATTGGGTCATCAGGTTTAAACTCACATATGTGGTGTTGGCGTGGGAGTATGTTTGCTGCATGCATACATATGTGCTGCACCACGGAACCATGAGGGAGGGAAATTAAGTAAAAATACCAAATTATTAGAGGAGCAGTTTGCAACAGGTAGAAACATTCCCTTGTGGATTGGAATCATCTGCACGACATATTTGTTCCCTATCTTAAGACATGTCAGAGACAATTCTTTTGACCTTGGAAACGGTGAATAGGATATGCGCAGAAGGCTTGTGTGCTTATGGTGACAGAAGGATTTATTCACAGCCAGCTGCAAGTGAGGACACACGCATGTGCAGATGGATTGGCTTGCTAGCTGGCTCTCTGGCTTGCTCGTCCAACTAGAATCCATCGTTTCTGTACAGAGCGGGTCAATGAACTCAACATTCCTCAACAAGCAGTGACACGTCACAGACGCATATATATATACAGTAAGTGCAGCCAATGTGTAATATGACGTATACGTATTTGCACTCAGCACTATTTCTATTGCCTACACTCTAAGGGACTCGGATAAAGCGGACGGATTTTGTCAAGGCTGACAAGTAGATCCATGTTACACCTAACGAACCGTATTCTTAAATTAATAGGTGTGTGTAGAAATTTGGATGAATGGCTAATAAGGGGATGAGTATGAGGCTAGTGTCTCAACTCAAGCTACATTCTGCTTCAACAGCACCTGAGATTTATGGGCCAGATGTTTATGCCGTTGCTTCTCTGATGTGCTATAAAACTTAATTTACAGTCGGAAATGTCTGGTTCTCAATGTAAAGGCTCGTGTGCTTGAAACTGCAACCAATTATAAT
The DNA here is from genome assembly GCF_054491065.1 of Syngnathus leptorhynchus. Lineage (NCBI taxonomy): Eukaryota > Metazoa > Chordata > Actinopteri > Syngnathiformes > Syngnathidae > Syngnathus > Syngnathus leptorhynchus. Next base: position 8,512,879 of record NC_141199.1, on the reverse strand, counting down.
ATTGTTGCTGGCCAATGAAAGACATGAACAGAACCGTGTTGTTTTAAGGTAGTAGAAATGTCTTAAATAAAATACAATCTGGTAGAGTGGACCAGCTTTTTGGTGAATAATATGGCCCCCTCAAAGAAATTGTTTGAAGTTTGAACTTTTTTCATATCACATGAGTGCAACTCGCTAGACCTGCGTTGAGTTGTCTAGGACCTGATGTCTGTTGCAGCTTTTCTTATCTTCAATAAAGAAGCTGACAAAAAGCACAGTCAAGCTGATTTCAGCCAGCACAAAAGGATTAACTGCGTGTGTGTGTGCGTGTGTTCGTGCGTGGTTTTCTACTTTGACTTATTTTAAGTTTTGCTCTGACAGTACAATGGTGGAAGAAAAAAAAAGAACTTAGACTGGAAGTTCCTGTGAAGTGGACTCACACTTGGAGGTGATCGCAAGTAAACATGTGAAGGACTGATCCAATTCTATTTGACAAGAGTGATGAGTGAAAATAAAGAAAGATAAAGAGCCACATTTGGACTAGTTGTCTGTTATTCGAAGTAAAAACGTAAAATGTTCCACATTAATAATAGTTACATCAGAATTAGAATCATTTTTTTTGCAGTATACATTGTGGTTGATTTAAGGCTTAAACTTTGTGTGAGGTGCGTTATTCAACCTGTGTTTATTATCCGTCCTCATTTGTCAGTAAAATGTAGAAAAAAGTGTAGAGTTTTGCTTTTTATAACATAACCATCACAGACAACTGTTAAACAACTGTTAAATTCATTTCAAATGTTGCCTGCACAGACTCTGGCAAATTATTTAAATATCATCGATCAATGACAACCAGTGCAACGGTCATTGAACGGACTGAAGGTGCTACTGTATTATTTTTGTTGATTTTCAGATAAAAAAGAAGTAGTTCATAAAGTAGGACCAAATGAATATTGCTCATCTTTATATATCCCTCCCCTTTTTTCCCCCCTCACCATTTTCCAATGACAGATTTGACAGCTATGAGCTTGCAACGTGAACTCAGGTTCTGGAGATGCATTCTGAAAGAAGTTGACAACCCTTGACTGGCACAAGGGTCACCGATACGTCCACTCCAGTGGACAGCTTAAGTTGCGTTCCGAGAAATGTACTGAGCAGGGCAAGGTCACAAGATTCTATATGCTCCTTCTATACATGTCTGGGTGACACTGTGAAGACACACAGAAACATTTTAAAGGTGATTTGGATCTTTGACACTGCTGCAGCGATATATGTTGAAAAACATTCAAATACATGTTTGCTCATTTATTATTGTTTTCATCACCTTTTCAGCATTGAAAAAAAAAATCATATTTGTAGATAAATGAGTGTTGGAGGGTGTCAAGAATGGCGTAAAAAAAAAGAAAGCAAAACAAAAGAGTACTGGACAGCTTTACATTGCAGCAGCCTATTGTAGATTACATTAGTGGCAGCTGCTCCCTTTGTGTGCTTTTATGGCCTGGCCCCAAGAAAAAGCTGCTAAAATGTCCTTTAATCTGCTGCAGAAACTCAAGTGTCTGCCAGCCACTCAAACAAGGGTGCCTAAAAGCACAATGCTCTCAGATAACTAAGGCAAAAATAACGCTAATATCCCTCGGCGTGGCCATGCGGGCAGACATTTTGTGTAACCAGAGAGGGCTTGTCTGTGCAGCTCGTGCATGGGAAACTGGCCCTTTCACCCTGTCCACGGGCAAGGCCTTAATAGACAACGTCTCACTTCTTGCCTCCTTTTCTCCCCCTTTATCTCCACCTCCTGTTCATCTTTCCAAGTCATTAGATTATGTTAATCACCAAAACAACCAAGACTGACCCCCATTTTCATTTAGTATGCCATTGTAGAGCACACCAGACGATGACGCATCTGCTACTGTTGATTTATTAATGTGAAAACATTTTATGTCCGAAGCCTGATTGTAATATTTTTCCATACAATGCAGACAAGAAACTACAAACCTCACACCAATTTAAATGTGTCCTCTCTTCACCTCCCTCAAACTGAACTACATTCAATTATACCCGGACAAGTTGGGTTTGTGACTAGATATCTTTCATCAATACTATTCATTGCGATTATTGAATCAATTCCGATTTCACACTTAACAGCAAAATGCTTTGCGGAGAAGTGGTTCGACTTCACATTTTGGACCATAAAAAAGGTTTGCATTATGTTTTGGCTCTGTTGCATCAAGACGTTCCATCAATATAAAAAAAACAGTTTCCCCTTAATCATATAATCACTTATTATACCTGAATTATGATTGAATGCAAATTGTAAGAACTATAATTAAAATGACACTTAGTGGCGAGCAACCACATACCAAGGCTGAACAATCCTAACTTGGATGAGAACCTAATAGTAAACCCATTAGAGTTCCCCCGCTTCACAGGTTAGTTATTAAGATTCAAGCATTTTGTCCCTAAGGTTCTTCCTTGGATGATGCTCGACCCCTCTCAAAAGAATGACTTTTTTAAATTGAACTAACAAATAAAAGGACTCGAAAGCATGAAATAACAATAAAAAGGTTCCTCAAAAAAATATCCCTGGATTCACCTTCACAAGCAACTGCCCTCTCAATATCCTTCATGTAAAGGCTGAGATACCTTCAAATAAATATGAATACAATTTTGCTGGCTCCGCTAGCCTGAGACAGAGTGGGAGTTATGTCAGCAGTGGCAACAGACGGAAGGCAGCAGCACAGGCAGCGATTAGGGGAAGCTTCCTTCCTGGGCTTTAGCTTCACAAAGAGCCCACATACATTTTATTCAGATAAAATGTGTGAGTATATATGTGTGGGGGTGATGGGGGGCAGGCTGGATGAAGAAGGGGATATTTTGCCTTGTGATGCCACTGCAGTAGTTCAACAAAAAAAGGGAGATGAGCAAGAAATTCACAGGGCCCTTTTCCATCAACCTCTAACTATGATTTTTTTTTTTCTTTTTAGTTTAAAATGGGACTACCTGACCTAAAATCCTTGCATTGCAATGTGACCAAAGGGAGAATTGCCTTTTGGTCATTTCAATAATAAATATTTCTTGTGGCAAATGGCACATGATAAAGATTGTGGCGGTATTGTACCAAAAACATATGCTTACCACCAAAACAAAATAGAAAAAAAAAAAGGAAGAAGTCATGGCAAGTAATTTGTGATGTCATTTGTTTGCTGCCATGGATTAACAATTTACAGGAGCAAAAGGTGCAATAACTGGAACCGGATTCTATCTTTGGCCACATTAAATTGACTAAATTGAGAACTCCTTTTCAATAAAGCACATTGCAGGGCTTCAAATGACTGCTGAATGAAGACACTGCAAAGCGTTGGTGGTGGTGGTGGTAAGGGGGGGGGGGGTACATGTGGGGACAAATTAACCTTTTTAATTGGAGAACGGTCGCCTTCTTTGGACCATGCCGTTGAATCCAAAGTGCTGACAGATGATGAGAGGGAAATGGCAGGCTTATTACAGGCAATCTGGCCCTGCAACTTGGCAGACCAGAGCAGTGCCAGAGCCTGGGGAGAACAGGGCATGTCCAGCATGAAGAATACTTGCTGCCAGACTGCTTATTGGCACAAAAGGGCTTGCCTCAATAAAGGTAGAACGAGTGAACTGTTATCATGGCACTTTGAACTATGGGGCAAAATGATGTCATAGAAGAGTCTGCCTTCTTTCTTGATAATAGTACGAGGTAAAAGAAAAAGAGCTTTGACAGAGACAACCAGTATAAGTGGTATATAAAAGAGGGAGGACAAGCAATCCAGCTGAAGGGGGGGAAAAAAACACTCAAATATATCGAATTGATTGTAGGACTTTATATTTATGCAAACCCAAATCCGAAAGATCTTTGCAGTATTTATCAACGCACGAGAAATTAGACATGGGAGAGGATAACTTCCTTGCTTGCTGGGTCTGAATGCTCGAGCCGTGTTTATGTCTGTGGATACATGGAAAACAAACATCAAGGTCAGAGAAGCTGGACTCGTTCCAATAGATAGCCCCTTCTTAACGAAGCTGTAAGCCTGTTTCAACATACAGCCGTAGGGGAATAATAAGATTTGGAAGGGACTTTAAGGCATGTTTTGTATTAAACCTTATTGGATCTTCCTTACCCTCTGAGATGGAGACTTTTGACCACTCACTTCCAAGAGAAAACAAAATGATTCAATTGCTGCACACATTGTTTAAAAAAAAAAAGCCACGATCCAGAATATCGGCATATTTTCACAATAAGTCATCGTCGCACTTTATTTGCTATGTTTTTCCCGGAATGTGCAGTAGGAATAATCCTGATGCCCACTCTTTAATGCTGACCCCATTAGCCAGACGTCCATGGCTATCTTTAGGTCATCGGCACTAAGACAAAGAATTGCCCATGCGTACAATCTAGTTAACTAACTAACAAACCGTATTCCCATGTCCCCTCCTGCCCCTCCCTTCTCTTTCTCGTCTGTCAGTCAGTTCGTCCAGCTCTCTAGCTGCTTACCCTTTTTCCCTTTCTTTGTCCCTCTGTCTTGCATTATGTATTCTAATGCATCTGGAACAAGACACAGAAGACATAGCAAACCGCACTGGGTGGCTTTTACTCACGATATGCAAACCAATCTGTAAGTACAGACGAGTCTTGAACTCCTCAAGTGTGCACACACACACACACACACACACACACACACATTCTCTCTGCATCAGCATGTCACTTTTCCGCACAGTCTCACTTGCAAATGTCTCCCTATCTCCGTCTTTGTAGCTGTCCTTGTCCATAAACACACCCACACATACACAGCAGACACATGGCCGAAGAGAGCAGACTACCATCTGGGAGTGGTGGCCGGCTTTGTCTGGGAGGGGCTGGGGGTCTCAAAGTGCCAACACAACCCCCCATCAATGTGCGCACACATATAAACAATATACACGTTGGCCTCACGACACCCCCCCCCCCCTTCACACACCCGCCCAACTGCTTTTAAGTGTGCGAGCACTTCTCATACAATCTGTACATATACATATGCAAATTTACTCGAGGCCTTATTAAAAAAAAAAAAAATGCTCTGCACACAGAAGCGAGAAATGTATTTGGATTGAAAACCAAGAGTTTTGGAGAGCATCATTTTTTGGAGAACTACGGCAAGATCTGAAGGAAAAAAGCAAAAAAGACGGCAGATAAAGGGATGAATCTTTTTTTATAAATAACAAATGAACATGAGCGTGTGTGAATACATGCAAATGAGATTGCGTGCTTTACCACGGGAACTCATAAACACATGCACACAGCCATGCAAACATTCATTATCAATGTTTGCCCTACAGCATGCATGTGATGAATTCATAAAACTCCATCCATCCGTCAATGGTGGCATTTGACACCCACTAGCAGCCTTTTAGAGTCTCGCATTGGTGCTTGCGGGCTACGAACACGACAATGCTCCTATGAGCAGCTGATTCGATTTAGATACACACGGCAGGTAAACATCTTGACACACAATGAGATCATTGTGTGATAAGAGTTAACATTTCCGGGCCAACCACTTTCATATGAAATTTAAAATGCCGCGATCTTTGGATAGCACTTGAATGTGACTGCGTATGATTCAACAAATATAAAAATGACAAGAGACTACAATTCTGTCAGGAATGCTGAATGTTAAGCGGTGCTTTCCACTGATCTGAAAGATCGACAGTTAAGGTTGCTTGATGCAAAACGGTTTTGCAATTCTCATTTATATGCATCTTTATGCCAGAAATATTGCATATTTTTTTTCCTTCATTAGACATAGTCTATTCTTTGAGCTTGGAGAAGAAAAACATATTCCTAATATTTAGAAAATATGGGTTATTTGAATCCACTGGAGTGGTGAATAATACAAATATTCCAACGTGCAATATCATATCACTCATTTTACTCTGTCCACAATAGTCTATTTATAGCAAAGGAGAGGCTGGGCTTGAATACTGACGTAAAATTTCAAACACCAAAGCAATACAATTATGATGCCTTGACTGAATTCAACAAACCTTCATGACGTGTCAGATCTTTGTAATTTGACATCTAAAGGTCAAGTTTGCATTATGTGTGAGCTGCAAGCATTTGAAGTGGAGTGGTAAACAGCTCACGCTCAAAACTCAAGGGACACATGCGAGTTGTAATTACGAGTGGAGCTACATCCATATTGTATGGTGGGAGACATAAATGAGGAATAGGGAAAGATATTATTAACACTGCAATTCATTATTCCCTCAATAAGGATTCTTTAACATAATCCATCATCCGCCAAACTAGACCACACACAATGTTAACTCCCGTCGTGTTTGCGGCAATGTTTTCAGTACACAAGAGCAGAGATGATGTTGTTGCCCCATCAAGAGGAGCACACCAAATAACGAAACCCTTTTCCGTCTTATTCCAACCCTGATTTTGACAGTCTGTTCCGCTCTCACTTTTTTTTTCCCACGCTCCCTCACATTTTTCACTTCTGCATTGTCCTGGGCCCTCAGGTTATAGGTTCTTTCTTTATTTCCTCCTCTAAATTTGAAAAAAAAACTGAACAGGACAAGAAAAGCTAAGGAGGATAAAGAGAAGAGAAACCGAGCAGGGCCGGGCGACCATCAGACCTGTCCGTCTGCGTACTGTTGGCTGGCTGTCCAACCGGTCTGAACTGGTTCTGACATAGGTAAACCAGAGACATGTCCTTTTTCGCCTCTGGACAAAAAAGAACTCTGGTGGCATTCCAACCACAGTCAGCAGGTACCAGGGAAGTGTGCATCCATGTGTGTGTGAGCAAGTGATTGTGTGTATGCCCGTCTCCCAAGACCTTTGAGGCCTGGACCATTGCCAAGTTCATCTGTTAATGGACAGCTACGAGGAGACATACCCCACCCCCCTTCTTCCTATCCTCCAACAGCCATGCCTGCTCAGGACCCCCCCCCCCTTAACCTCCCCAACCCCCAGCCTGGCCTGCCCAGATACAGACCCTAACTCAGCCTCCTCCTCCCCTCCTTTTCGCTCCCTTCCTCTGAAAGCTATATCATTCCCTTTCTCCTCCTGCTCACTACCCCCCCCCCTCCAACACTCTGTACGTCTCCTATTCAAGATAAACACAGTGCTTCAAGTTCAGGGGACACCCTGGGACCCTTTAACAAAGCCATCTATCATGCTGTCTTGGTGAGATGCCCTAGAGCAGGCTCTGCTACCTTCCTCTCCGAGTGCGCGTGAACATAAGCACATGCAGACTGGACATGCTGTACACGAGCCGTCCGGGCTTGCTACTTACTCCTGGAATTCCTTCGACTGAACTATAAAAATGTCTTTAACTCAACCTTGTGCATACAAGGGGTGGGAAATGACCTCTTTGAGACTGAGGCACATCACGGAGCAAAGAACAGTACATATACCTGGCCTTTTTCTTTCCGTGCCTCAGAGAAAGCATCTACTGACCTCTTTGTAATTCCCCTTGAAGTCCAACCGCGGGGCGATTAACCAAACTGTCAACGATTTAATAGTCTGGGAATAAGAGCCTGACTGAAGACCTCAGAGCTGCAGAGATTATGAATCCTACATGTGAGTGAGACAGGAGAACCAGAATCACTTATGACTGGATTTGTGAATGCAGCTTTATTTGTCACTTAGATTGAAATCAAGTGGCGTTGAAGCTAATCTAATCACCGGCTACAAAATGTTGATAATTACCACAAAGGGTTAATCAAAAAAAGTCTCAGCAGTTAGATGTAGGAATGTCGCACCGAAATCCATCACGCCGTAATAAATTGCCATGAAGGGCACCTCGTTGATGGGTGAGGGGGTCATACCACCTTTGTCGAGCAATAACCGGCAGACAGATATTTTACCGATCTAAAATTAGCTACGGGAGGAACTCATGGGGGCGCACAACATGCGTGGGTCTTCCCAGTTCCCGGCCAGAATAATGCCCCTGTCCAGATATATTATGGCAGGCTAATCCATTCATTTCTACACCTCTTATTTTGAGATATGTTGGGCTGCAGCCTATCATTGGGCTAGTATAAGTGCCACTGTACAGATTTAACAAAACCTTGGCGTATACTTATGAGTTTGTTTTCCTAAATTATTTTGGAAGCATAATTCAAAATGTTGGGATAAATTGGTGAAATCAGATCTAAGGGCAATTAAGGGCCTATTTTGACATCTGACTGATTGAGAGATTATGTTGTGATACTTTTGCGAATACATAAACCTGATCTGTGACACAAATGTTATCTTTGTTCCTACTCCTGTTAACATGTAGAGAACGGATGACTGCAGGGGGTGGGAGTGCATTTAAGTTGAAGAAGAATGATTTTTTTCATATCTTAACAACTGTGACAATCACTGCCTAATCAACTCTTGACACTATAAAGTTCACTCTGGGCAATAAAGTGGAGCTTCTAGTCACGCCATGGACACACACTTTGCTTCATTCCTCCTTTGCTCCCTCTCTTTTCTCCTGTCCTCAAGTCTCCCTCTGATACTCAGTCAAAGCAGCACCCCACCCTCTCCAAAAGCCCAGCAGCTGCTGTCCGCTCCATCCAGCTAGAGAGGGGAACCAGCCTGCCGGTTTTAGTGCGTTAAATTATCCATTAGATGTTATCAAGTTGTAGCAGGGGCCGTGCCATTCTGCTAGGAGGCATCAATCTTTCATAAGTCCCAGGCACGCCGAGCATTGGGATACACCACTAGAAGTTCCCAACCACTCCCAGCACACCAGCAACCTCGCTTAACTCACCCGCCTGCACGCAAACCTGGACATGTACACACAGTCAGACGGGCAGCCATGCACACAATCAACAATTACATATGCTGACATAAATGAAGTCAGGTACACGTTCTTGCACTCAAGCGCTGGGGAAACAACCAGGATGAACCTTATTTAGAGTACATTCGGGCCGACATTTTTTGTTTTGTGTCTCTCAAAAGTCACTATTGTTCCTTCCTCAAAACAAAACTTTGAATTCTGAGGAAATAATACAATTATATATATATATATATATATATATATATATATATATATATATATATATATATATATATATATATATATATATATATATATATATATTTTTTTTTATTTTTTTTTATTTATTTTTTTATTTATTGATTTATTGATTGATTGATTTATTGATTGATTTATTTCCCCTACTGCTCACACTAAGCAGCAAACTAACAAACAAACGAGCGCGCCCCCCTGTGCACTCCCCTTTTTGTTCTCCTCAACTCATCTCAGCCTCTTGTCATGGCCTGGCAGGCTGGCAGGGCAGACATGTTCAGAATGCGCTGCAGTAATGGACTAATCAAAAATGCAAAACAATTGGCAATTACCGCACGGGGCCCTAATGGTCATTAGAATTTACAACAAGGTAATGAACTGAGAGTCAGCTCAGACCATGCATATTCATAAAGCAATCAGGCCTTTGAAGATTAAAGAAGCGCTTCAAATTTAAATGAGGGCACCAGCATGTTATCAGTGAGATTCAGCCTGCTAAAGTAAAGAGTGCCTGGGATAGTAGGAGTATGCTTATTATATTTGCAACATCGGTCATTGTGGTGTGGGAAACATTGGATTCTTCATTTTACCAATATGGTGTATGCATACATATTTGTCTCCTTTCTGTTTCAGTTTGTGCCTTTTTTGTATGAAGATGTACAAAAAGACATATAGCCAAAAATGCAGTGCAACCTTTAAAATCATTGCAAGTCCAGTCTTGTGATCATCATTTAAAAGACGTCGCTTTCGAGGTTAAGATAAAATGTACGGCTAACTTGAGCCATCGCTGGCAATGAATGGGCTTTTGAGAACAACCTCCCCAGAGGAAAAGAGCATCTATTAGTATACAGTACTTGAAGCGGGAGTAGCAGACATGGTTTGTGCGTTTGTGCATGCTGAGACGTTTTTCTCACTAACATTCGGAGGGAGGACTGTGAGTTTTCACAAGTGTAAAGTCAGACACAGGGGCCCTTCTATGCCTCCTATCTACAGCATGTACGATAAGAATGGCAAGGCACAGCTGTATAGACAACCACTCGGGTCAAATGGAGACACATCGTTACAGTACATATTATCACATACAAACTTACACACTCAAGCAGAGAGGCCAAACCCAGTACTGAGACTTGCAGGCAAGAAGATAGCGGAGGAAGAAAGACTAAAGACAGATAGTGACCAGGATCAGTGGGTTCACAATAACACAGCACCCTCAGCACATTGATTCTCTGAAGGCCTCGACATTTGAATGCCAAACGGGAGGAAGACAAAGCAAAAAAAGTGCCGCGGACCAGCCTGACACTACACGACAAGGACACAAAAGGAACAGTAGCTGATGAAGTGACAGGCTGAAGAAAAATAGATTATGATACCAGAGAGAAAATGACAAACTAACATTTTCCATCTTTAGTCTGAATGATCACAATTGCATCCAAAAGTGTCCGTCGTATTGAATCAAATTACCATGTCAAAGTTTTTTTCTGCCCCAACCAATCGAACCACTTCCTTTTTTTGCTCACATCTGTCGCTTCCGGAGGTACAGCTGTATGAAAGTCACTTTTTCATCTTCTGTTTCTGTTCCGTCTAAAAATAAAGTCATTAACCTGCAGGTGCTGAAGTGTGACAGGCTCGATGCTGTCAGATGACCCCTGCCCCCGAGATATGACTGTCTGCCACGCTATTGACAGGACAGAGTCTTTTTTTTTTTTTAAAAGACGTTTTCATCCTACGTGACGCGGCTGTGGACAAACAAGGCACTTTCTGTTGTATACTTTTTTATGACAGCTGCTTGACAAGATGGATGGATAGTAATCGTGCATGCGTGTGCCTTTCTAGCTTGTTCACTCGCCAGATCTGCCAAAGTGCTAATGAGCTGTAGAGTGTAAGTTTAAGAGGTGCGGACATGCTAATGTTTACCACTTTGCTGAGCAAGAAACATTTTGCAAGGGGAACAAATTGGAAAGTCTGAGTGAGGGAACAGAGAGGGAAGGGGAGGGTTGAAATAAAGATCATATGTTTCTGACAGATCTCATCTGCACACGATGGGGCCTGTGCCAAAATATATTTACGACAGACAAACAAAACCGGTGGTTTACATCATGTGATGCATGTGTGTGCACGCACATCTTTCGAGGATATATGAACATTGTCTTCATAAAGCAGGTGTGTGCCAGTAGTGCACATTTGTGAATGCATTTGTGAGTTGCTGCTTTTTTATGTGTACTGTATGTGTGTGGGTGCATACTTCAACTAGCCTCCACCTGAATGGCCTGGGGCTGTGGTGCTAAGGTTGTTAGAAGACAAACAGAGACACAGGAAGTCCAATTCAGGAGCCCTGAGGACAGCACACACACAGACATACACACAATTTGTGGCATACCTACCCATAAATACACATTCTCTCCCATTTTTTGATACACACACAAACACGCACACACACTTGCCATCTCACCATAGGTTCTGCTTCTTAAGCCCACGAAACATCACTTTAACATACGGTATACACCGTGCCTCCCTCCCTCCCCTCCCAACACACAAGTATTTAGGCCCGTCGCGTCCCTCAGGAACAGTTCTCTGGGCCAAGTCTGGGCTGGCACAGTACACAGAGGGTTGTCCTCTGGCAAGGCTTGCCAAGTCAAAGGCCCTTTCATGTTCAGCCTGCAGACCCATGCTAGTAAAGCTTTTTTTAACAAATATCCCTCACACACATGCGCAAGAAGCTATAAACTGTTTAAGTGGTCAAAAACCGCACCTGTACACAAACTTGCACACATATGCACACGTTTTCGTTAGACATCAGATTCTCACCCTAGACGTCACTTACCAGCTTTGCAACACCAACATCTGTGGGCACAGTGAGCTTGGCTTTGCTGAGGAAAATTAATCTGCAATTACTTCAATAGTTACATAGTTGGAGGCCAATGCATTTTTCTAATTATAGAAGCCTGAAAAGTCACACACACACTTCTTTAATTGCCAAAGGGTTCTTCCAAAAATTCCAGGAAGAAATTGATTTGCTGCAGCAGCTGTGCACGTCAGAGAATGAAAATATTTTGAGGGAATTGAATAATCACATTGAGTACAGTCTTTTCAGACAAAATGTTTTCACTCAACGTGGCAACGTAAGATGGCTGCCCTCTGGTTTTAGGGTCCTATTGTTAGTCTGTTCATCTATACTGTATGTCCGTGCATCTTCCCCGCAAGCTGCAGACTGATTTGCATTTTGCTTGCTGATAGCCAATCAGCGTCCTGAGCATTTTTTATACTGTAGTCGATGGCACAAAACGCATACAAATTATAAAACGTAGAATGACATCATAAAGCTTTATATTTAGGTTTGTTCCAGTTTGACTTCTCAATTCTATAAAATATTGTGTTAAGTCAAACAAAGCGGTCAGAAAAGAGAGTGACGAGACTATATGCTATGAATATAATTTAGACTGTATTCTACTATTACTATATAAATAAGATAAAGGTAGACCAAATCAAGCAAAAGTCGATTTTTTTTCCAAATATAAAATGATCACAAAAATCTAAAGTAAGAATACAGTCAATAATTTGTTAACTGAAAATAAATTTCAAGAATACAGCGCTTGCTAGAAATGAAAATGGGAAATAATTTAACCCGATTGTTTGAACTCAAACTGTGTGCAAAATTGCATGTAAGTGTCTCATCATTTTCTTCTTTTTATTTTAAGAATGGAGCACTCTGCATACGAACACTCCAACCCCCTCCAGTGCACCCCATGTAATCAGTTTTCCTCTCATACTTGCCAAGAATTTTGGCTTTTTCGATGCCCCTGCTGTTTTACCTTTATTAAAAATTGTTGGAGTCCACAGCTAAAAATAGAAACAATTTTATCAGAGCATGGTACAACTGTAGGATCTAATTACCATCGGTTTATGCGGACAATGGAGTGAGTGTGCTGAAAATATTAGCTGCTGTACAGTAATTACAATAGCATGCATCTGGGCCTATTCAGTATCAATTAAAGTGATCACCGAAACAAAGCGCCATATGTGAACTTGCAAAGCGACCCGGCAACGCAACCCTGACCATACGCGTGCATGCATATACACACACACACACACACCTTACACACACACCTACACACAAACACCAGCCACAGGGAAAAAGATGTCACGATTAAGGAGTCTTTTCATCCCCCAGCTCCTGCATACACACACACACACATTACTCACCCCCAGTTCTCTCTGAGAGATACCCAGTGAATATATGTGTATGGTGGTGAAGGACATGGGGGCTGGTGGTTTGGAGATAAGTGGCAAGATGCCAATTTTGTGCCAGCTAAATACCTTTGTCTCCACAACACAGGCACACTGTACAGGCAAGATGTTGCAAGAAGACGCACAAGCTTCCCAGCAATATTACAATAAGGTTTTGTTACATATAAGAAAAAGAGTGTAAGGGGGAGGTGGCTGCCATAATTACCTCAGTATTGATTCAGAGACAAGGTTTCAATTGAGCAAGAGTACTGAAAGGAGACGGAAGTGGGAGGTGATGTTCGATTTTGCTACAGTGGCCCTATTAAGACACGAGTAAGGATAAGGTAATAAATGCAAACGGTGGGATGGATAAATAAATGGGCAACGGTCATGTTGCAATACCATTTTTCTTTCTTGTGTAGCTCCTTCCTCACAGTTGGTGTTACAACACAGGGAATGGCATGAGTGAATGTGTGATTGTGTAGTGGTGCTTCTCAAATCAGAACAATGGGGCACACAACAGAAATCTGATTTGCATTTGAGTTAAGAAGAATGTAAACAAATATAAATCTTCGCTAATATGCCACTTTAATATCAATTGCCTCATGTGAGATATATTCTAATTTTGCATTTTTGTGTGAGAAACGGTCATCTGCCCTTTTTCTGGGCCATCCATAATCTGGAGACAAGCTACGTTGTCGCTATGCATATCTTAAATTGTTTATCATGCAAATGATGGCGAGCAGGCTGCTCTGCCCTCTTCTAACGGCCCAGGGCTCCAGACTGCAGACCGTGGCCCCAGCTGCAGCCATGGGACTTCCCAGACAGCCTCAGCTGTCTCATTGACGTACAGCTCCAGTTCTGACTGTTTTAGACACCATCATGACCCCCCACAACCTCCAGGTTCAATCATCATCCTCATGTGATTTCAGTTTCTACGCCAGTAAATTATCTGTCAAATTACATTTCAAAAGATGCTGTTTTCTGCAAGATCCTCATTGGGAATATCCATCCAGTATCACACCATCCAGTTGGATTTTAACATTGCGCAAGGAGAGAATGCATGGAAATGCCTCATCTTTGTGTGTCCGCCTCGAGCTAAGTAGGGTGAGCGAACATGGCAGCGACCATATGTGGTAAGGGATGGTGCACTGGCACTGCCAGTCTGCATCCATCAATCACAGATAGAGCGCAACAGAGTTGGAAGGAGTGCTTTTACTGCATCCGAACGGTATGGAGCCTTTCTGACACCGTAGCTAAATGTTTCTCACTTTAACATGACTTTTTTTTTTTTTTATCCAGCAGAACTAATCAACCTAGACAGAGTGTGTCTTTGCACAGCATTCAGATACATGAGTGTTATAAATAACTCTCTGCCCCGAATGCAAGCTCCTGCCTGACCCTACGACATCATGTGAATTGTTTTGCATGAGGATCTAAATAAGCAAAGAAAAGCATATTCGAGCAGCTGACAAGGCCAAGAGGCAAGTGAGCTTTGTGTGTGTGTGTTCGTTTGTGTGTGTGTGTTTATGCGTGTGTGCACGTGCGTTGTGTGTGTGCGAGCACGCACTTACACACAGGGCAGATGTTTTGCAAACTCCACACTAATGAACAGTGGTCACTCTGTATAGGAAGAGGGCTAACTAGCTAACAAGCGCTAAGAGACTTGCCATCTGCAGAGCAGCAGCTCTAACTAATGAAGGACAGTAGCTCGCATTGTTGAATGCTGCTCTCCATATTTAGCTTGAATTGGTTCCAAAATTTAACCAACCTTTTTTGAGTCAATCTAGCCAAACTGGCACAAGGTATTAGGGAAATTAATAAACATCAGAGTAAGCTTTGCTGGTCGAAATCAAACCCCACAATGTAAAACCAGTCATAAGAGAGTCACGCTTGTTATCACAACAGGCCCATGAAGTCCCAATAGACTGCCAATAAACCAACCAGCAGTATTAACAAACCCTTAATTACTCAAATCACAAGACAAGCAGATAATTAGAAGCTGTGCCTCTCTTAAAATGCATGATTTTCTTCGAAAAAAAAATGGGTCCAAAAAACTATGGGTTTGTAAGGAGTGAGGCTTTCTTGGCACATGTTTGAAGAAGCACGAGACGTGACAGTGGAACAATGCTGGGAGGGGGGAGAGTTGCATCTCTCACCACCACATGAGGGCAACGGATCTGTACACATCTGTAATCCATTTTTTCTTTGCATAATCTGTCTTTGTGTGACTGCCTCGTTTTTTTTCACTGAAAATGTTTCCGTTCCTGGCGATAATTGTCAGGATGGTTGCTCTTTATGTGAGTTCAGGGCTCTAAGTGAAGGACATTCAACGGCCTTCCAACACGGCAGCATATATTTCAAATACCACCCAAACTATACTCCCAGACCTCTTGCTTAAGCCTTGCGTGGCAGCCATTTGTGTTTACCTGTAATATTCTCCTGCTTGGGGATTATTCCTTGCAAGGGTGTCGATAAACAATCCTCGTCCCGCGGCGACACCTGAACGGCAACCTCCACCGGGTGGCATACCCTACGTGGGTGGTGGTTCCTTGAGTGCGAGGATGACGTGGAGAGGGGCGAGGAGAGAGGCGAAGACGGCGGCCTGTCGAGGGGTTTGTCCGTACAGAGACTCCCGTGGCACTGCCTCCGTTTATGTTCAATGAACAGCAGGATGTCAGCCAAGGGGAAGCGGGACTGGCACTGGCCGCACGTCAGCAGGTCCTGGTCCCCTTTTAGGGGTTCGCCCTGAGCAATACTCAGCCTCGGGGACTCCTGACAGTCCTCTTCTGGTATAACGCCTGATAGTGGCTCAGCTGCGGGGGAGCATACAAAAAAAAAAAAAACAGAATGTGAGTTACACTTCAAGGAGATGTAAAAAGGACTCTTAACTCGTGCGACGTAAGCAGACAGCTATGCCTCTCAGCGCCAGAAAGAAAGAAACAACAGAAAACAAAGATTGAAAGACACGAATAAAGAAATCAAGGGAAGCAGAATCAATAAAAACAAAGATTGAAAGACACAAAGAAAGAAAAGAAATCAAGGGAAGCAGTATAAAAAAAAAAAACTTTGATATGGACCGCCACAGGCAGCGGACAGACAAGCGACATAGTTGCTTGACCCTCTTTATTGTGGTGCCAATCTCACTTTTTAATGAACCTAACACCTCAGAGAATCAAAAAATAGATTCTAATTTGAGTTCAAGATGATTGGACCCCATTTCGTTAAAAGTGCTGGGATCTCGTGAACCACGGTTAGACATGGAGGGGTTGGATGTGGAGTAGGTCCCTGAAGTACCGACAGAGAGAGAGAATTCATCTCGCCACATGGTAAATGACATTGGACGTTCCAACTGGGATGTCGAGATAAGATGTGATGAATTCTTGCCGCCGGTTCAACCTTTAATTCCATGTCAGGTCAGACGAGAAGGTGATGGGGGACTATGCAAGATAGGCCCGGCTATACCTGTATGTTCGACTACATTAAAGATGAGGGAATTTGCCGCTCTTTTGCTGAAGCTTATCTTGACCGGCTTATGCCATGGACATCGCTGGAGTATGTGAGGCTGAGTTAAGGGGAATGATTTCCCTTCAAACTCAAAATAATCTCTTTTTTTGATACCAAGCACGAGTGAAATGAATAACTTTGAAAACTGGAATTTTATCTTTTTCAAACAACTGACTGCAACAGATTTCAAAGTGGTTTGGGTTTATGTAGTGAGGGGAACTGTTTGAGTATGACAAAAATTGTTGACGGAAAAAGATAAATAATAATAAACACTAGGCTGTCACTAAATCACTAAGTGACAGGAAACGCTAAATCGATGCAAATTATTTGAGAAATATTAAAATACGGCATCAAATACTGTATGTACCGTATGTGAATATTTGTATAAAAATGTGATGCCTTTGCAAGGTTGCATCGTTTTGAAAAAAAAATATATATTAACACACCTGTCAATTGTGTACATAAACAATTAAACGGAATAGAAAGGTACCATACTGGTGATAAAACCAGAAAGTATGCAATTAGGTACGAGAACTACAACGTGCTCACACATTAGGTCAAGTGAATGTCTTAAATGATTGACAACTATTGAATTAAAATGATGATTCAAACTGCAGTGATGACATATGATTCGAATGTGTTTAATGAGATGATTGACTTGAGATGTTATTCAATACATTTAAAGACGTACAAGAAACCAGCTCTTTAAACAAATGCGCTCCGTTATTGCTTTCCTCTGCCATTTTCTATTTGCATGAAGCATTACTTTTCTACGCATAAAAAAAGAATGTGGTTTGAACAAAACGATCAGATACAATCGCTCGGTAGGAATAAAGTAGATCAAGTTCAAGTTCATAGGTGTCCTACAGGAGTACAATCATTGTACGCCCCCTACTGGCGAATCCTTTTGTATCACACTCACAAAATGAAGGCACGCGTTCTACGAGAGCGTCATTGATTTCAGCCAACACGGAAGAAGCAAGGAGACGTTTATATAGATCAGATTTAGGAAACAAAAGCAATATAAAAGAATTTATAAACCAAATATATACCGCATTGGAAATTCATTTCGTGCCCGAGCCATACAATTGAACTCGCACAAAAAGCATCTTCAACGCCTCTACCACATTTCTGGATACATCCTGTTAAAGTTGCAGTGCAAACGTCAATGTCTTTGAAAAGACATGATCGTAAAGAGTTGAATGTGTTTCTTTGCTTTGAATGAAAGTGTGCCCTTTTTTTTAAAAAAACGCTTGGAATGGATTTATGTGGATTGTGTGTGATAGCGCCTCACTTTTTAACTATATGAGCCTTCCGAGGTAACCCGCGCACACGAGGTCTTTGCGCTGCGGACAAGTGTGTATGTAAACACCACTTCCTGACCAAACAACCTCGGCAAATAAAACTCTTGACAGCAAGAAAAACAATGATGATGGATATATATTTGGATACACTACACGCTGGTAACTTATTCACTTCATGCCGTCCTCTTAAAAGTCAGCGGTGACAAAGCCTATGGATGCCCTTTGAATGGCAAAAAGAAATTTACAAGGCTCCGTGACACAACGCGTTAAGTTGAACCTCCGTGGCGCGTTGTTTTTGAAGCGTTTGCAATAAAGCCCACTGTTTAAAAAAAAAAGCGCTCCCCAGCGGTCCCTGTAGCGAGTTCCCACACATAAGGACCCGTCTTGCAATTGAAATTCATCAAAGAAGTCCCCATCTACTCCAATAAGTCATTCCATGGACAGAAACACAACCGTGCGCATGTACTTACGCGAAAAGTCCCGTTTGCTCAAGTGCTGGGGTTTGCCTTGTTTGCGGCGAGACATGTTGGCTGGAGTGGCTGGCGGCTTCTCAGCGGAGCTCACATTGGGAAATCCAGGTAGACTCCAAGTGAAAATCTCCTCATGGATGCATCTGACGTCCGTAATAATCACGCGCCGCACGAATGAGGCGCTCAAAACACACGCAAAAGTGAAGTGCGCGGATCACACGCGCACGAGCGAGGGGGAGTAACGCGCTGCGGGCTGCGTAAAGGAGATCCTCATGACTTTTAGCGCAACGGGAGAGTGGCGACGATGATGATGATGATGGTGGTGGTGATGATGATGGTGATGATGATGATGGAGGTCGCATGTGGTGAGAGAAGACCCCGCTCCTCCTCCTCCCCCTCATGCCCTCCCCAAACCCTGAGCTGCAAGTTCAAGTGCGGACGTGACGTTCCAGCGAACTTGAACGTCAGAAGATAAACCAAAGTGAGACCTCGGAAACGTGGGCAGGGCCAAGGCGGTGAGTGGGAGGGGGCAGCCACTATAAACACCAATGGACACTCATTATGGACTACCTATAGAAACGGAGAGGGAACCCTGTGATGACACGCCAGAAGACTGAGGAAGAAGGGGGCTGGACCGAGAGAGAGAGAGAGAGAGAGAGAGCGCGAGAGAGAGAGCGAGAGAGAGAGCTAGAGAGCTAGAGAGAGAGAGAGAGAGAGAGAGAGAGAGAGAGAGAGAGAGAGAGAGAGAGAGAGAGAGAGAGAGAGAGAGAGAGAGAGGTAGTAGGCTATATAAACTATGGATTTCTACATCATAAATCAACTTTTGTACAATAGAAAACTACTGGATTTATAATAATCTGGTATAATGAATGCAATGCAATTATACACAATGCCCTGGAATGAACTGAACCAGGAATGCTTTGAATGGGTAAAAGGGTAATACAAATATGGAATGTCACAGACATTTTACATTTTTGGCCTTTGAAAATGTAATTTTTGCAATAAAAGTGAACATACACTTTTAGTTGACATGTTTAGATGTAAGCACACTACACTGGTACAATTTGTAGTGCTGGGATGTGCCTAGTATTTTACACAATATGGGCACCACATTTGGTACAAGAACTAAGGTGTACCTAATATTTGGGCTAATATGGCCAAAGGCATTGTGGAAACCCACACACATGAATCAGAGTTGTACCTAATGTTTAGGCCAATGTGGCTGCCCCAATGCCCAAGATTGTCTCCTCACTTACACACAAGAACATTCTGGTTTGTCTGAATTTTTGGAATGTTGAAAATCCTTCCAAAGGTGAATGAGCTGAATGTTTCGAATACCAAATGGGCATTGAAAATCAATGGTGAATTTTTAGTTACAAAATATTAAATTAAAAGGAATGCATGATGTTTTTGGAATGGGAAAAATGCAAGCCCAGTAGGCATGAATTTTGTGAAGATGATAAAGTTGGATTGGTGAGAATCTGTCAAACAAATGTGGAAGGAGCAGCACACCAGAAAAGTGTGAGGAATAAAACAGCGGATATAATAAAAAAGTTAAAAGTGTAGAACAGCACACAATCAAGCATATACTGCCATTAAGCCCACTCTCAGGGTAAATCAAAAGATTGATTTGAGGACAGTGCCAAATACAAGACTGATTGTGACTGTTGAATACAATGTTTCATTCATAGTCATGAGGTATCCTCTTTATGTAAAACAGCTTTGTATGTACACAAATTTTTTTTTCATTATTACATAAATTCATTGAAATGCGAGTGGCTTTTGGAGCATACTGAATAGAATTGTTATTGTTGAATAAAATAATTGTTCTTTATGGTCATGGCATATGTTTACAAATAGCTATGTAAATAAGTTATAATCATACAAGATCAAAGCATGGCATTTTTGTCATTGCTTGATTGCTTTACTTTGGATACACATAGCTTATCAAGTTACCAAGTATCTGTCCTATTTTGGGCAGTAATTAATACTACAAAGACTTATTGGTTCGTGGTTACCAAGGAGGTGAGGTAATTTACATACAGCATGTTAGAGTTCATATGATGAAAGACATTAAAGGGATGAAAAAAAGGAACTTTCTGGTTGCTGTGTAAACAGTCAGTTCTGAGCAGAGGTTAAAGAGAAGACTTACTTTCATCCCCCTCATCTGGTCATTTAGCTCATTTCCACAAAGTGGATATTTAGATTTGTGGTGATCGTAATAATTCAAGGATGCAGATGGTTATGTGACATGCCATCGTCTATTCGTTGCCGTCTCCATAAAAAGATCATCAAGGAACGACAGTTTCATTTTTCCAAACATTTGGAATCTCCGTAGGGATGTGTTAATATGCAAACAGACAGAGGACAGAGAAAGTCAGAAGTAGAGAAATGTTTTGAGCCCACAGTTCCATTAACATCATCCAGTCCCAGCACTACCAATTCTGAAGCCCATGAGCAGAGCAGATTGACATTGGAGCACATAGATACTGAAATCTGATTGCATAAGAAAAAAAAAAGAAAGAAAGAAAATCCGATACACTACTGCAAACACTGTCGTCAATTGAAACACTACAAAATGAAGAGAACAGTCTGTTGGGAATTCTCTAAATGAATACAAATTCATGAAACAATCAAATCGGATCAGACTGAAGATGGGGCTTTCGACCTGACATCCTGTTACAGGAGCAATTTTTGTCTTCACTTTGCACGTTTCCATCTTTTTTGTCATTTAATATGCATTGTACATCGATTGGACCCTTTTTTCTGCGTTTTATATGCGCTTGTTGTTTTGCACAGCCCCATTTATTAGTCGGTCAAATACAATATATGAAAGTGTACTGAATGAAATTAAAATAAATATCGTCCACTTTTCTCATTAAGATTGTTTACGTCAAACACCATTCCTCAAAGTTTTCCTTTCATTGTGATATTTTTTGTACATTACGTCAATGAGTTAAGATTGTTTTCTTTGTTTTTATATAGACCAACTTCATAAAATAAGTTATCAACTGATTTAGGGATTTTGAATGACAGGCAGATTAAACGTAGGACCTGAATAATGTTCAAATTTTGAGTGAGCTGTTTTTTATGGGGGAAGAAAAATGCACGAAATGAATTCTTGCACAGTTTGCTGTTGAGCAGTTTTGTGCTGTCCTTCAATGGTATTTTTTATGCACGAGAGCGTTTATGTAGTTATCTTTTTATTGTTCAAACCCTGTGTAGCTGAAGGCTTGATCTTTTATACATGAAGTGAGCATGTAATTTATTAAAATACTCTCATCTAGCCTACATTGGAGTCTGAAGGAAAAAAAACACAGACATTTGCATGTATTTTCTCCACTTTTAAAATAGCATAGTCTGGTTAGAAATGTGAGGTCCTCTATGGCCCTCCATTAGCACTGATGAAAAACTGTGGCCGCCTCCATCATTTAAATTGCCATGGATTAGACTGTTATGTGATGTATGCCTCTTTACCAAATGGATCTGATGGAGATTATCCTCAATGAGGAACTATTGTAGGATGATATATGATATTTATGTATATTGTATCCAAAACTATGCAATGCCAATTAACTCTAGTGGTGGGTTTTTTTTCTTGTTACAGAGCAAGTGCACACTCACCTCCAATAATTATTTTATTACAACTGTAACAAACAATGTTGATGCATGTTGATGATTTTCTGTGGTATTCAGTTGAATTACGTATAGGTAACTTTAACGCTGTGTGGAGCTAAATAAATTATCAAAGTATAATAAGTTAAATAATGCACTTCATTTGTTGCAAGTCTAGTTGTCACTCTTCTAAGCTCACTATGAATGAGGGAAAAACTACATAAACAACTACAAGTACAGCAGTAAGTTTCACAAAAACAAAAAAAAACTTTAAGAAATTAATTTTTCGTCACCAACACAACAAAGTGTTTTGATTTAGCAATATATTTATTATGTGTGTAGTATAGAATCATGGCAAAAGTTGTTTCTAATTCATTTCAGTAAAGTTTAATGGTTGTCTTCTTGGAATGTGACAACAAAGCGGTGGAGAAGAACCATAATGGTGCTGATCAGTCCTTGTGTTGAATTAAAATGTGAAATTCACTAGCAAACACAAAAATTGATTAAATAAATGAAAAATAAATGAAGTCTTCTTAGATTCTATTTTGAAACAAATAAAATACAATTGAATCTTGACAAGGGAAATGGAAACTGTCAAGAAATA
This sequence comes from Syngnathus leptorhynchus, assembly GCF_054491065.1. Taxonomy (NCBI): domain Eukaryota; kingdom Metazoa; phylum Chordata; class Actinopteri; order Syngnathiformes; family Syngnathidae; genus Syngnathus; species Syngnathus leptorhynchus. The sequence continues at coordinate 8,490,156 of NC_141199.1, read as the reverse complement.
GCTCATATTGGACTTGTCCAATGGTTTTTTTCCTATGGATACTTGCAAACAATTCCCATCCAATTAGAATTACAGTATTGTATTATTTTGTGAGCGCTACAATTGATTCCGGAATCGAGTGTAAGCAGCATCCACTCAACAAGCTTAATACTTTGGCGCCATCTAGTGTACAAAATTGGCAAGTTAAAATTCTTACGATAATGTACTGTATATTTCTAAAGACATTCCTACGCCTTTAAAACTGCTGGGTAAAAAGTTGGACTGACCCAACAAGTTGGGTTCATTTGACCCAACCTCACGTTGTTTTTAACAACAAAATTTGGGGCTATTATGTACCACAAAATGAATTTGAGTTTTGAGTAAAAGGGGGTCCAATTTTTAACCCAAACTGGGTTGTTTTCAACCCAGCATATTATTTTTTTAGTAATTTATTTCATGACAATTTGTGTAGTTGGCTCACCAGTAATTCCAAACTACCTAATTAAAATACCATATCAAATGCATTTCTTGTTTTAATTAAGCACCACATCAAATAAATAAATAAATAAAACAATAATAAATAAATAAATAAATAAATAAATAAATAAATAAATGCACTTTTTTTTTATGTAATGTCAAGTAACCGTGTATCGTGTTCTCCAAGATGAGCACACAGCGCCACAGTGAGGCGAAGGGACTGTAATGCTTACTGGGCTTGGCGGCCAGCACGGAGAAAGAAGCAAACAGCTTCTGCTTGGTCCATAATTCTAGTGCGGTAAATCGGATGCTGATCGCCGTGGCAGAAGCTGGTGAGTGACATGTTTGCTCCTCCCGATGTGTTTACAAAATCCTGATGTCCTGGTCCTGATGCGAGGGGCCAGTTTAATTTCTTCAGAGGGGATGTGGTTAGATGAGCATCGCTGTGTACGCGCATTATGAGAAAGCTAGCCTTATATGTCGACCATACCAAGATAATGTATGTCATGAGCTCCGGGAAACATTTACGAATAAATTCCCGTTTTTAAATAGCTGACGTTTGTACCAAACGAGGATGCATTTACCTCAAAGAGCAAGTGCAAAACCAGGAGGTACGTACTCGGATCAATGCTGCAGATCCGGGTCGCTTCCGGATAAAACACCGCTATCAACGCTCGTGTTAAATTCTAAACTACATATAAACAGTGACATTTGTTGTTTTAGGTGATTAAAACATCGTTTTTTTCTCTCTATTTCTCGATATTGTATGCATGTATGTGAACGATGGCCTAACTGGGCTAATTTTCAGGCGTTGTCATTGGCTGACTAGCCATCAGCTGCCCTCCTCCCATGCAAGCCTCGTTGATGTGTTGTCATCTTCAGAGAAGAGTTTCTGGACATGATCTCAGCATGAATGTGCAGTCAAGCGTCTAAAGGGGGCAAACAGGCCACTGTAGCCAGGGCACTGCCACACCTCCCCAAGAAGGACGGGGGGGTTTCAAAATGATGCTCTAAAATAAGACCCAGATAGCTTGAGTATGGACAAACTTGGCTTCATCCCATGAATTCAGTCGTGAGTCAGCAATGAGGCCTGTGTGTCTGGGACGCTATTGCAGCAGTCAGGGAGTCCAGCTGATGAAGAGTCAAAATAGAAGCATTTTTTTAAATTTGATTTTTAATGCTGTTCATAGGAGAGCTTCAATGGGGGGCATCCTGCCTCTCTGTGGTCCATGTGTTCAAATGTTTGCTTGGTGGACTTTCCCTGACTTGGCACAATATTCAGTCTTGCTGTTCAAATGTACTATTTCTCTGAGTCATTCTGTCCTCACGGCCGTTGTTAGCGTATCTGAGGAAGATTATTTTTAATTTTAGTGTTAAGTTTTTTTAGTTTTCTTTTAACATAACACAAACACATAAAAAAAATCATAGGGGTCATACTTGACAAAATAAAATGGTTTTGCTCGAATAGATATTTTTAGTTCATTTTATAAACGCAAAAAACGTGGAAAAAACATACAAACCGAGATTCGAACCCTGAATTTCAGGCGAGCAATTCTGCTCTTTACTGTTTTTTTGTAAAATTAAAAGATCTCATACCAAACATGCACAGTTTTGTATTTGATACAGCTTTTGAATTTAATGTCATTAAATCGAGTAGGTATGCCCAAAGATGTGACATTGGGTATAGATTTAACTTCTCTTTCATTTTCAGCAGGATGCATTAAAGATCAAGGATATCTTGAAAGGCAGCCATGAGTCTGACATCCTGGTTCTTAGTGAGTGGTGGTGGGACACGTCATCGTCTCCCCAGAGAGATGATCTTCGTGGGGAGAGATGACTGTGAACTCATGCTACAGGTACAGATTGACTCTACTGAGCTATAATTCCTGTATTATAATCTGACTGGGAGATTATGTTGGCTAACGGTGATTGCCTGGATTTTATGTGATTTAGTCGCGCAGTGTGGACAAACAACATGCTGTCATCAACTACGAGGCGGGGACAGATGAACACAAGGTTAAGGACCTGGGTAGCTTAAATGGGGTAGGTCCCTGGTTAGTTGGCTGTTTAATGTCATGCTGTGATCTTTTTTATTTGAGATGCATGTCATTTGACTTTGTTCTATGGCAACTTTGATCTAAATATAATACACACACACACAATACAAACTGTAAAAAGGCTGAACTGATCTAATGATTGTTAAACCACTGAGTAAATATTTGTCTTTATTTTACCATGGACAAGATTTAAAATATAAATTCATGTATGATTTTGCAGTACAAAACATAAAATAACCAAATTGCACCCTCGAAGCACAAAAACCTACACGAGTGTAGGTTGATGAAGTTTCCCAATATTTTGTAGTAGCCAAACGATTTACTACTACGACAATTGTGACATTTTTTCCTGACACTGTCAGAAAGGTAGGAATTGAACAGTATGTTTATAATAATTTCTATTTGTGTTGCACTACATCCTATTAAGACCTATTTGTAATGTCTTGGTTATTTATTTCAGGAGTCACCAACCTTTTTGAAAGTGACAGCTACTTCCTGGGCACTTATTGATGGGCTACAGTAGTACATTTGTGTTTTCTCACAATAATTATCAACAATGAGTTGGCAGTGTTTGACTTCCCTGTTTTACAGTATCTCTAGCATTTACACTTTCAAATTAGCACGTATACAGCATTCCTTGTAAATCACAATGTCCGATCAAGGGTGAGCTATTTTTAACACAGTACTGTGGTCCTTGGGGGCGACCCGGTATCCGAGTGTACCATGTTGGTCATCATCGCTTTATTATGTTAGATGAGACTGGCAGATTATTGGAAACACATCTCTGTGTAAAAAAAGAAAAAAAAAAAAGTCCACAACTGCAAAATATAATCACAATAATATTAAAATGTAAACATTTATTTTTAACCATTTGTTGTCCTTGTAAATTGTACATTGGTGGGAGAGCTCACAAATTGTATATATAATGGCTTGCGTTAACATACTGTGTGTAGTATTGTCTCAACCACTTTGTTGTTTTTTGCAGACCTTTGTCAATGATGTCCGAGTACAAGAGCAAATGTATGTCACACTGAAGATCGATGACAAACTGAGGTTCGGTTACGATATCCTTTGAGCGTGTTCTGTTAGGTAGTAGAGCAGAAGGCTAGTGCATTTGGACAACTCTGAAACATGAAATACTCCGAATATAACCACATCCCTCTCATCATGAAATATTCGTTGTCTTTCACCTTAACTTGTCCCACATACAAACTTGTTCACTGTTGTTCGTGGAGAGCTACACATACCAGAAGAGGCTCTAAAGGTGAGACTGACTCTCTTTGTGGAGAAATCATGGACCTCTATTATTATTATTATGATTATTATTTCAGTACCTGCTTTGGGTAAAAGGTTAAAAGGTTAAAAGCATACAGGGATGGTACACTCAGTGGTCACTTTAATAGGCACAATGTAATGACATCCAATACCTCAGCCAAACAGTATTAATAAATAATGCCTTTTAATAAATTACTGTCTTCTAATTCTCCCTTATTTAAATCTCTAGCTGTTACTGGAAGGTTTATTTGACCCAAATACATATGTGACTATCTCCTAATATTTTTTTTTTACTTATCTCCTCACCTCTTGTTGCTTTCCCATTTCTTTCAGCATGAGAAATTTAGCAGCCAGCTTCAGCTCAGCCAGAGAAGGCCTGTGGAGGGCGAGTCTTCAAAATCAGAAGAGAAACTCTCTGAGGCAGCTGCACCAGTGAGTGAGGCAGCCTCTGCTAAAACCACAGAGCCCAACAAGGTGGAAGAAAAGATGACAGGTTAGTTACCTGGACTCTGTGCAAGGGACTCAGCCATCAATGCTGTCTGTGTCGTTGCGGTGTCTTGACTTTCTCGTAATAGTGTCAACAACCTCCATTAGTGAACCATCAGTATCACTCATTTCCATTCCAGATGTCCGCTTGTACGAGTCCTTCTGCTTTCTTCTGTTCACCCATGCAAGCCATGATGAAACGTGCATTTTTTATTGTCATTCTAGATGTGGCAGTTTTGAAAAGGGGAACACCACTTTATGGACAGCCTGCCTGGTGGGGCGATGGAGATGCCGATGATCACTCTGGAAGGCCTGAAGAAAAGAATTCTGATAGGAATCAGGAAAAACTTCAAACAGGTTCAATACGATACTGTACATACTGATAAACATAATAATATACATGACATCATAAACTTATCTTAACTCTCCAAGTTTGGTTACTTGGATTGATCTCTGAATATCACATTTCAATATGTCCAGAGTGTTAATGATGAACCACCATGGCATTGTGTTTTTTCTAACAGACACAAAGAAGAGTGCAGGAATGCCAAAGTCTGCCCTCCAAATATCCTCTACTCAGGAGCCAAGCTACTTTGAAATCCCAACCAAAGATGCCCTCCTAGAAGGTAAGGCAAGTGGTGAGGCCACATCAAGAGATCAAGAGGCTGGTGCTTCATCTGCTGCAGAGCCTGCTCACGGTCATGCATCCTACACCATCGAATTCGACCTGGGCGCATCAGGCAAGGTGACGGTCAAAGATCGAGTGGCAAAATTGGGCTTAGACACAAAGCCACGTCCAAAAAGGGGAGTGGCTGAGGAGCTGAGTCCACTTCAGACAGCTGTGATGGCAGCAGAAGTCAAAGTCGCTGACTGGCTGGCCCAAAATGAGCTACCTTTGACTGTCAAAGAAAGGGTTACAGAAGATGGTGGGGAAAGTGTAAAGAGTGATGTACCTGTTCAACTGAGGAGTCTTAAAGGTATCGCATGTGCGTACGCCACCATTGGAGTAAAATGACGCTGTCCTCTGTTTAAGCTTATTTGTCATTCTTCTTTCTATCCCAGACAGCACACATGAGGATGGCACACAGAGCGACTCAGAGAACGCACTTGGAGAACAACGCAAGGCTCTGGAGGAACGCCATTTGGGGCTTTGGGGTGTAACAGGAATGAAGATCAGGGAAGCCCGTGCTAATGTGCCTGAGGGGCTCTTTGCAGAGGAGGAAAGTCCAGCACGCCGTCGGAGGTCTTCAAGTACAAAAACGCCAGGTAGTTTTGTAGAAAGGCAACGGAGTCATGATGAGTGCTATCAACACGGAGATGATTGTAGCGACAGAGGCACATACACCATTGAGCTTGAAAATGGAGACCATGAAGAAGAAGAGGCTCGAAAAATGATTGACAAGGTGGAAATGAAGAAATTGGAATCATTTTAACATTTGCAGTGCAAATGGTGACTTTTTTCATCTTTGTATTTCAGGTGTTTGGTGTAGATGAAGCTATGCATGTTTCCAGAGTAGGGAATGCGGACCTGAAAGAGAACCTCCCCTCCCAGAGGTCTGCTCCTAGAGAGAGAGGAAAACCTGGCTTCATGGAAACAGAGGTGCAAAAATCAATGTTCTTAGAGTGAATCATTATGGTCTTATTTCCTTCAGCTGGAAATAGGATCTTAGACAAAGTAGAGAGCATCATTGCACAGTTCCAAATACCAGTTGGTGTTTGCGTACACTGAAAAAAATGCTGTGTTGAATTTATTCAATTGTATTTCATCAAGTCGTTGCACAAAATAAGATTATGTGGATCTACACTTAAAAATGTGGAAGAATCCAGATGATTTTATTTTGTGCAACCACTTGACAAAACAAGTTTAATAAAAACCTTTTTCAGACTTCCGTTAGAAAGAACTAAAATGTCAGGAAAAGCCAAGTAGAGTATTTTAATTTTATTTGAGGTAAATCAGAGGCTTTTATATAGTGGTGGGTAAAAGCTGATGTCCATTGAACACGAGTGCAATTGTTACAGATTGATTCTGAACACATAAGAGGGTGTGCACACTTGCGCAACTACATTAAAAAGAAGCTAATAGTTTGAATGAAGTTTTGTCATTTCAGTATGATTCAAAATGCTGATTAAAATGAAAACTCCCATTGTAGTTTCAGACTGAGCTATGCCATAGAATCCTGTTTTGGAGCTTTTCCATTCTGTCTCTTCCCAGGTGTTGCCTGAGGAACTGGAGGTCGGTGGTCCTCGCTGGGTCTCGCAGTGGGCTATCCTCGCTGCCAGCCACATAAGGACAGACCCTGAGGGATCTGGAGGCGAGAGTCAGAGTTTGGTTTCTGACAAAGGTACCTAAGTGCTTCTGAGGAGAACATTCCCCTTCATTAAAATACATCCAAGTCGACTGTTTTGAAATCACTGCACACACTCATTTGAGATCTAATTTGGCTTTTTCAGCGGATGGAAGTGAATCAAGCCATTACTTTGCTTCATCTGGTCAAAAAGAACGTAAAAGAAGAACTCTGCCTCAGTTGCCTGGTGAGGAAGTTCCTCAAGAAAGGAGGACCCCAAGTTCCGTCATGCACACAGACATGGGAGAGAAACAGGACACAGAACTGCAAGAGAAAGAGAACAAGATGCCAAGAGGGGAGAACTTGCCCACTCACTGTAGCCCGAGTCGCTCTTCACCAGCCAAGTCACAGGGCAGCAGTTACGGGAGCACGAGACAGACAGGTACGATGGCAAAGTTACCACCCCGGCCAAAGACGAGTGGAGAGAGGAGAAAAGAGGAAGTGCAGATGAGGAAAAAGGAAGAGAAAATCCGAGACAGTAGTGGAAAACCCATTTTGAGACAGGAGAGCTTTACCGTGGAAAAACCGAGCTCCAACGTACCCATTGAGCTGATTCCCCGCATTGACGGACTCACGGGTAGCAGACCCCCGAGTAGAGAGGCGGCCGTTGACACTGACACGCTACAGAAGGACTCTGAGGCAGTGGCAGCTTTCTTGGAGACCACTGTATCAGACCAAGGTGACCCGCCGAGTCAGTCCATCGAAGGTTCCGTGTCACCTGAGTCAGATGTGGACACAACTAGTACGGTAAGCCAAGCTGACGGAGCAAGGAAAATGGTTCAAAAACGGAGAATTCTTGTAGGACAGCAGAGAGAGAAAACCATCGTGTGCTCAAACAACAAAGGCCCAGCCGCTGGTCGAGAGACACAGGACAAGCGGGTTAAGACTAGAACACAAAATCTTCAGCAGCCCTGGACGTCTCTGGAACTCACAGATGATGATGTCAATTCAAACTCGCTTCTTTCTGATACTCAGTCCACCACGCAGCAAAGCAGAGGTTCACGGGCCAGAACCCAAACAGGAAACACCACAGTGGGAGCCAGCACCAAGTCCAGTCGGGCTAAGATCAACCAAACCCCTTCTCCTCTTCCAGCTGGTAAAACCCCAAGTGCACCCAAGCCGAGGCCCACGAGGGCTTCCATACTGCGCAGAGCCCGACTCGGTGACTCAACCGACACCGAACCTCCAGATTTGGACAGAATGTCTGTGGCCTCTGAGGCCTCGACGACTAGTTCCACATCCAGGACAGGTCTGACAAAAAGAGGAATGTCTCGGATAGAGGCTCTAGCACAGCCAAGGAGACCAAGGGTCGGTTCTCCTTCTGCCCAGAGTGACTCTGAAGCCACCGTGACCAAGAGTAGAGGATTGGGAGCTCGAAGTACTGTCGGTGATTATGCTGTTAGACACGGACCACGAGGATCTAATGTGACCTCTGTCTGTGGACCCAGAGCTCGGGCGAACAGTGCCTCCAAGCTTCCTGACAAAAGTAAAGCCGCATCCTCATATGGACAGGCCGCACCAGCAGGTACTTATTTGATGCTGAAATGTCATATTTGTCCGCTTACAAACACTTATTTTAGTGTTATTGTTCAAATCCGCGAGTGTTTAAATTCTCAAAGATGGTCTAATTCTGCTTTTTCCATAGCCAGCACACGGTGGCGCCGCATGCCCGTAGAGTATACCTCCACCTCAGAAGACGAGTACGGTTCCAACCGCCATCTGTCCAAACAGGGCCAGGCACGGACTGTTCCATCCACACGAGTGGCACAGCTCGGAGGCTCGGGGCCAACTGTTCCGAATTCGGCAGGCTTGAAGCCAGCGTCAAGGGATCAGGATGAATATATGAGAGACTGGACAGCACACAGTGAGGAGATAGCCAGGTATGTAAGTGGAGTTTGAAAACATTAGATGATGTCAACTGGTCATATTTTAAAGTGTGTTTTAAAGCGCTTTTTGGATTCCAAATCAGAAATAGAAATTTACATAATGGTGTTTTATGATGAAGGGTATTAGTCCCTCTTACAGCAAATCCAAATTTAACATCGCTACTTATTGCCAAACAGTTACATTCTACATTTGTCGGACCACAGGACACATCTCCAATTTTTTTTATTTTTTTTTATGTCAACACAGCCATTGTTTCACTGTCTATGGAAAATGACACCTTCTTACCGGTTTCAGGCAGCATCTTCAAAAGGATTTTTTTTTTTTTTTTGCTAAAGTTCTTTGGTTGATATGCACATTTTAGATATGTTCATATCTGGTACACTAACGTCTCCTTCCTGAGCGCCATTTTTACAAAGTTCCTCCCTATTGTGTTCTCTATATGATATCAAATTATTGGTTGACATTTTCGAATTGACATTTGGTATCCATATTTGTTCAACAGGATTAGCCAAGACCTTGCCAAAGACTTAGCAATGCTTGCAAGAGAGATTCACGATGTAGCTGGAGAGATTGACTCAGTGAGCCCTGCAGCCACGGACCCCGGAGTTGTGGTATTGTCCAAATATTTGACAGTTGCAAAATGTAGATATAGTTTGAATGTAAAATAAAACAGCAGCTTCAAAAAATTGATATGAGCCGGATTTGTTACAGGTGGAGGAATGTGATGACAGTTTGGATCAAAGGGGTTATAGCAGTGCTCTGGAAGCAAATGGGAAGCCAGTTGAAATGAGACTGAGGTCCTCCAGTTCACAGGCATCTCGTTCCATTCGTCGACAAACGTGGAATCAGGATGAAGTGAGTCCCCTTTTGAAATTAAAAAATAGTTCACCATCACCTCCAGTAAAATCTAAATACAGTGCTGAAATGTATTTTGTCTTCAACCCATTAAGAAAGCAAGGACTGCCCAAATATTACATTACGAAAATTAAAGTTTATTTTCTCCCTCAAAATTACTTTTTCATTTTTATGTAAAAATATTTTCCTTTAGAAACGAGTTAATTGATTTGTTTTGGATGGATGGATGGATGGATGGATGGATGGATGGATGGATGGATGAAAAAAATGAATAAATTAATGGTTTCTAATCAGAAAAATGCCCCATAGAAAGTTTCATTTTTGTTTCTTTGTTTTTTTAAGATTTAATTGTACTCGTGATGTAGCAGCAACGTTCCATTAATTAACGTTACATTCATATTTTAAACATCTTGTTGATTTTGTCATCACAAAAAAACATGTTTTCATCCACCAGGCACTGCTTAATAGTTTACTCCTCCCATCTGTGAATCAACTCTCAAACCGAATACGAAAATCTGTCGACAAAACAGCCAGCAAAATCAGGTGAGTCACACACTGACTGCATCACACATTCACCCTTTGTTCATTGTTTAATTTATAGTAAAAAGCAGGATAGAAGATATCATAGAAAACTACAATAAAATAAAAAAAAATCTTTTGCTTCTATCTATTTTTACTGCTTCTCAAACGCAAGGATCCTTTTCAAGGATAAAGACCGGAAATGGGAAGAGATTGAGAGCAAGCTTCAGGCAGAACATGACTCCTTGCTGTTGAAGAGTTCCAACAAGGTGATCATCCTGTCTACTCACAATTTCATTATTTTATCTACTCCAAGGAAAAATGGCAAAAGCAATTCATTTGCAAGCTTTGTTGTGAAATACAACCATGAATCGCACCGGCACTGTAAAGACAAGACAGTAAGACATTTTAATGTGTGTTGTCTGGTATCAAAAATGACAGTAGCAATTTGTTATGGCTTGAGCGATGGGATACATTGTTTGTAATCTCTTTACTGGAGTAATCCAATTCCATTTCACTGAATGGAATTAATGCCATTCAGTAGAAAATCCGTTCCCTTTAATAGTAAACACCAAATCGTGGATTACTTTTCGCTGAAGTCAAGGAAAGTGTTGACGGAATACATTTAGTATGTTTGGGGACAGATAGAAGACTGTACTAAATTCCTGCTTAGGAGAAGACAGAAAAGCAGACATGTGATGCAACTCAAGAGTCCTCCTCGTCAGAGCTAATGCTACTCTAAGCGACATGGTTATGAATTCTGCCTTGACCCAGTCCAGCTGTCTCATCTGATCTACTGAAGAGCTTTGTTTGTATTGCTCGCAGTGAGAGGACTCAAGAAGAAAAAGCATAGATGATGAGCGTGCACTTATGCACAAAGTGCTATTTTGCATGCAAGATTAAATAAACTACAGACGTCACAAGAGGTAATATTTGCCCTTGTTTTTTTTTTGCCAGGAGATTTCCACTATCATTCAAGATCTAAAACGAGTGGAAAGACAACTGCTAGGTATGGATCTGATCAATCATATATTTTTAGGAGAACGATGGAAAAACGATTAGATTCAGTTCATTCAGTATACATTACTTTTTGTTTGAAAGTGACTGATGTCATTGGATCTTATTTGCAAGCATGCCATATTAAATAGATGTTGGTTCTCCTTGTCCAGTGATTGATATGATGGTCGACCCAGACGGCACTCTGGATGCTCTGACCAGCCTGGGCCTCACCAGCCCACTAGTCACTCATCAAGTAGACTCGACTCTTACCACTGGAGGAGAGGCTTCTTCCAGTGCATTGTTGGACTCAAGGCATGAAGTCGCCCCCGGTGAATCACACGGACAATCGGAGAGTTTACAGGTAGCAGAGCAAGTCACAGGGTCTCCCCACATCAGCGGATAATTGACAACACGTGTCCATCATATTGGACTTGTCCAGAAGTGTACACATGATCTGTTGGATAAGTGACTTGAACCTTCTCGAAATTCACTATGCTTTACATATTTATTCTGTTGTTGATACAAAGCGATTTCCTTTCTATCACCCAAAGTCATGTATGTGATTTATAAACCTTTGTCTTTTGTCAATCTAAATAAATAGTGTAACAGTAAGAAACTGTGCAAAGGTGTCCAAAAAAGAATCTCCTGTGCAATGGTATGATTTTTTTCCTCTTTTTTTTTTTTTTTTTGTGTGTGTATGAAAAGAACAACAAAGTACTTACCTTATAGGTGTTTCTTACAGACAAATCCCAAACTACTACATGCCTTTACCATGTGAAAATATCATGTGCAAACGTAGCGCCGAGAAAGATTTTCCTCTCCCTTCGGTATTTTGTCACAAGTGCCCTAACCCAAGCAAATATTGCAGGAAAAGAGTAGAAATAAATAATAATATAAATAATATGGTGGGGGGGTCATTAAAGTAGTTGCTTTGCACATGATGAAGCTGTTGTATGTTGATATTGGTATATAAAGAATGAGAAAATCACTATTTATGGTGGTGGTTTGGCCCCAAAAAAAGCAAAGGTTTGGTCCAATTATTTTCTTTTCAAGTGTTGTGTTTGAACCAGCATATTTATACAGGGTTTACCTCCGAGTCCTGGGAGGGATGCTTCATCATATTATCATTTACTCATGAATGTAACCTGATCAAATCTTACCCAACAAATTTATTCAGTATTACTAACTGCGTGTTGTGCTCAGCACTTAGTATTTTTGTTGATTATTTCGAGAAAGTTTTGTTTGGATAATAATAATCATGATGATAATAATGGTTTGTAAAAGAAAAACATCATTTTGAAGATTTTAGTATCATTGTTAACTTTGCAATACCTGTGTATTGTTTGCCTTGTTTCCAATAAAATGCATGATAATCCAACTTTTACATTTTAACTGAGCCCCACAAGTGTGATTGCAGTGATTTATTTACAAAGATGTAACATAAAGATACCACAATGTTACTGGAACCAGAAACCTTTCATTTCCAACACTAATTTTGCTGTTGGCAGGAAATAGATCACACCTAGGTAAAGGTAAAAAAAATATATATATAAAAGAAAAAAAATGTAGAAGTCACTGCAATTCTCTGGGTTGTCACATCAATCCAGCAAGATGTATGAGATATGTTCAAGCAGTAAAGGAAATATTCTTGTCTGCTGGAATTGAAATCTGTGGGGGTTGGCCGGGGGGGCAATGAGTGAACAGGGGTGGGGTGGCCTTATGCTGCTCTCTCCCTGTATTTCAAACATATGTATAGAATATATGTATGTGTATTTATATATATAAATATATATAAATATATATAAATAAATATATATATATACACACACACATATATATATATATATATATATACATATGTACGTATTCTTATAAACATCACAGTTAATAGCGATCTGCCTTGTTTCCCACTATACACAGTGTACTAAAGCCAGCAAGTGCCTCTTACACCGGCACCTTTTCGTAGCGATAAATAATGCAGGCTGTAAAAATCTCAAACATCCTCAGCAGGCATATGGTGGCTCTTGCTGCAAGATTTTCTGAGGTGAAGTTTTCCTCGTACATTCTATTCTGCATTTTGGTCTCATGTACTTATGTGCCGTTCTGTCAGTCTCTAATATTTCTATTGGATGTTTCTAAATCAAATTAAGATCCACTTTCTGAGACGAGAGCCTCTCCTGTTGCATTTTTATCTTGTCCAGAGGGCCACTCCACGCCCCTCCCTTTCTGCTACTAGACCAATGAGATACACATATAAACACACACACATATATACACACACACACACACACACACACACACACACACACAGCGTCCCTCCCTAACAAGCATGAGTAGTGTGAGAAGGCGTTGGTGCTCTGGTCACAAACAGAGCCAAGGGAAGCGCTGCAGCTTGCGAGTCAGATGGCTCATAGAAAGACAAAAAAAAGCAACCGCAGCTCGAAATGACAGACAGAGAAGGGAGGACGTGTCAGCATCTTAAGGTAGCTTGAGGCAGACCGTCTGTGGCCCTGCAGGCAGGACAGACAGACACAGACAAACAGGCCATCAATGGAACTGTCAAATAATCCAAGGTCGAGGGGGCAAGAGGAGGCACCCCCAGCCCTGCTGTCTGATCTGTCCCAAGTGAAAAACAACAGCTTCAGTGCTGCCCAACAACAGGGCTACTCTGCAACCATCTTTTTGCGCCGGAAAGACAAACCAGAGAAGGTAGGGCAACACTTCAAACTTTTTTTTTCCCTCTCGTTTTTGTTTTTTTCTTTTTTCAAATGAAACCGATGACATTTCATCAAGTCAATCACTTTTAAAATGTTTCTGGAATTGTGCATAACATAACCATTGGAAGTTGTGTTTGTTAAGAATATCCAATTGCAAAAGTGTTTAAGGCTGGAAAACACAAGGGAACCTTTCAGTTAGTATCAAAGGTTTCTATCCATTGGAAGTGCCGCATCAAATTCAGCACAGTCGAAACGTAACACAAGACAGAGGAGGCTGAGCTCTGTTGTCACCGATGAGTATTGATCACTAATTGCCTCATCGCTACCAGTGCACGCACAAACACTCAGACACACACATATGCCCTATTAAAAGTGCCATGACATATTTATTATTTTGTCAACCTTTGATATCCTTTCATTGGGTTTAAAAGATATTTGGGGTTCAAAATGAAAAGTGTGGCACTTTTCTAGCTATTTTCTGGTGATTTTGAACGGTCGGTGTTCCGTATGGGTTTCTGTGGTCTTCGATTATCAAACTTTGATAATAGCTTTCTTCTGATTGGTAGCAGCCGATAAGTGGGTGTCTTGGTGTCGCTCTCTTCGTTGCGTTGGCTCTTTCGGATTTCGGAAGGCCTGAATTGTGTGGTGTTGGGTATATTTTGTGGACGATGGAAACCTCTGTTTTCACCCCCCCCCCCCCCAAATATACATGACGGTTGACTTCGTGAAGTCATGCCGTGCCGTTTCTGAAATGCTTTGGCGTTTCTCCAAAAATAAATACTTAACTTAGTTACTTTAGTTTAGTTCATTTCCATCTCATGTGGGCTGTGCAGTATTTTTGGATTGATTTTATTTTGTTATTTTGTAATGATTGGTGAAAACGAGATTCAGCTACCCATGAATCCTGAGGTATTTCATCTCCCAACTGAAGTAAATACAATAACTGTAGCCTATAACATAAATTGATCTGATGTATCCAATCCAATATTGGCAATACCCTACACTAATTCAAGCATTGTTATTATTTCTGGTGCCTTAATGTGAGGTGGTAATGTACAGTCAAGCTCATAATAGGCTTAATGCATTCCATTAAGCATTCTACTTGAAATATTAATCATGTAACATGTGCAAAGAAGAATGATGTAGCAACTGATAATTCAACCCCTGTTCTCCATTGGAGCGTGAAATGACACAAAGGTAATCAATGGTACTATTTTCTTGCCCGACTGAAAACCGCTGACATTTTTTTACAAAAGTCATTAAAATGTAATCAAATCGATGGATTTAACTGGTCAAACTTGTGTGCATGGAGTCAAATGCTGTGCTCATCCGACGAGATGAACATCAGGATTGATGGCTGCTTTCAGTAAATCGAGCTGACTGAAAGAAGCCTGTGATGGTGGTTTTCGCTGAACAAGTCAGCTGTGGCCACTCACTGATGGAGCTTCCTCAGACAGACAGCCAGACAGGATCTTTTTTATTTTACTCCTAGATCCAAAACTAAAGCATTTGGCTCATGGCCTAGTAGCATATTAACATGGCATTGTGCCCAGTCAGCCTTCACTCGGTATATCATTTTGACTTTGATACTCCAGTAACATGGACGACCCAAAAAATAAAAAAAAGCCAACAAAAAGCTAACACTTGCAGCGATTGCACCGCAAGCAGCCGCTGAGTCTCCGGTGTGAAGGTGAGACGCCAACAGTGAAATGTCCTTCACTGGCATCCTCCAAGGTGTTTTTTGATGGGAGGTAATTAAGCGCTCCTCCCCAAACCAAGTTAAAAGCCAAAGATCAGAATCGTTATGCTCTGCATCTGAAAAACTATTATCTTTTCTTAGTCATTTTTACACTGACAAATGTCGCGGTAAAATTGACCGGATATTTGTAAAAGTTGCAGGTCTGGGTAAATACTAGAATAATCGAAATGGGTTTGTAGCTTTTTGAAAAAGAGCTCTTGAAATGCAGAGTTAAGTAAATTCCAATCAATATCTTATCATAATAGTTTTATTTTAACAGAATATATTTCACTGAATTTTAGGAGTAATATAAAAAACATGGAATGATAAGATATTTATCCCACACATCTAGTAACTATCATGTTTTGTCATCAATCATAAAATGTTTTAAATGTGTAAAATGCCAAAAGTTCAATGAGATCAATCTTAATTATGATATTGGTAATTAATTATTATCTTTTGTGAGTGTACTACTTCATACTACAATGTATTTGTCATAAAAAATTTAAAAGTGGTTGTGTATTCATCTGTAAGAGCAGCCATCTCCCTCAGGATGTGACTCAGACATTTCTAGTTTCGCTCTCGCTGTCCTTTTGCTCTGTCGCAGGGAAAAGAACATGCATGAAGCAGCTCAAACGTTCACAGTAAAATGTGACATTTCCTTGTGCTATCCCACACACTATGTTCTTATTATGGCTTTGTATATATTCTTCATACACATTTTATCTGTGAACACAAAGAAAAGATTTCAAAATA
Source organism: Syngnathus leptorhynchus (assembly GCF_054491065.1). Lineage (NCBI taxonomy): Eukaryota > Metazoa > Chordata > Actinopteri > Syngnathiformes > Syngnathidae > Syngnathus > Syngnathus leptorhynchus. The sequence continues at coordinate 8,474,066 of NC_141199.1, read as the reverse complement.
ATTATTTTGGAAGAATTTATTTACAATCGAATCGTATTCACGTCAATTCCCATGTTGCTTAAAGTTAAAAGGACATGAAATTGAAGTCCCCCCCCACGTCTCTCTGTCTTGATGGTGCTCATCGGACTCCTAAAAACAGCAAGCCGCTTGCTTGCTGTCGGCAATATATTGTTGCATGCTGTTTTCCGCTATTAGGTAACTATTCATTTGTGAGATGGGTTGTGTTAAATAAAAGCATCAAAGAAAGTGTTTGCACTTTTTATGTTGTTCCGCTGAGTTTGCTTAATGAGGTTTTCGGATAATGTGCATAAACAAAGAAAGGTACGGTAGTCATTTTGAAAATTTCCCACAAAAGCCACAATTATTCAAATGATGGAAATGATTATATACAGTAGATACGCTAGTTTAGTTGACTTATATTTTATGATTTTATGTTTTTGGTGTCTTGCCAATGGCATGTTTTTAATTGATGATTTTTAATTTTAAATGATTCTTGTCTTGCATTCATAAAGGAGCAGGAAGAAATAAAAAGTCATCATGTAACACTCAGGGGCGAGGGAACAGAAATTATTATTATTATTATTATTATTATTATTATTATTATTATTATTATTATTGTGAAATATTTCTTTCATTCAATTTGTACCAGTAGCAGCAATTATTTGACTGTAATTGGGCAGCTATGCAACGCATAAATTTGATCCAAATGACAATCATTCACCTAAAAAACATATAAATAATATTGCAAACCAATCACCAAGGATGTTCTCAAACACTCACATTTAATAAAGATGATAGTCTGACAGATTTTTTTGGGGCTCCTTTTTTATTGTTGTTGTTTTTCCCCTTTCCTGTGATTACTGTGATTATCCTCAACCCAGCATGTAGAACTAGGTGGTGTTCAAAGTTAGATACAAAAGGCATTCACATCCAGCATCCTCACCTGTGATTGGGTGTTTGTTGGTGGAAATGTATCACTGCAGACAGTTTGTCAGTCAGCACACAGCACGTATCAAAGATAGTTGCCGAAGCTTGTGCCAATTTGATTTGAGGGGGCAAGGTCCCCTCTTGCACCCGCGTAAAGCCGGCCCTGGTTTCTAGAGCCTTCCTTGCAGGTGTATAGCAATTTAACTTGGATCATGGTGTAGCTATAGTACAAGATTAAAAAGGAATGCATGGGGGAGGGAGTCAGGGAAGGAGCGACTGGGGCTTTTGGGATTCAAAACAGCAGCTTTGCATTGGTGGCTTGAACAAGAGGGTTTGGTCTGTCTCCATCTCTCCTACAGCCTCAGTTGAGTCAGCATGGAGCTGCATACTTGCTCATTCTTTATCACACACACCCTTCAAGCTGCAAATAAGATCAGGACATGAGATGCAAACACATACAGCGACAGAGCTTCAGGATGTCAGTGAAACATGTGAAGTGTGAAAGTATGCGTATGGAGCAGAGAGCTAACTGAGCCACCCAAACGGACTGATGAAGCAAATGTACTGATGTCACAGAACTTTGAAGGAGTGCAGCAATCATGGCAGGACCGACCACAAAGCAACCAGTAAAGGTGACGTTCCAATAATTCCCCGCCTTCAAATATGCATGGATATGTAAAATCTCGATTCTATTTTTTTTTTTTTTTGTAGAGCTTAAATGTCACTGAGAATGTCTGGGCTGTGTTTTGAATATAATGTAACATTCAGCAACTCACATTTATTTCCATAATTGATTTCTTTTCGGTGGATTTTAGATGATTCAGCAAAAAATATATATATATAACCTTTATAACTTCCCAGGGCTCAGTGGAACTTTTCTTCAATGGCAATATCTGCATGTCAAGCACGGTCTTTTCCTCTGGTCAGACTAATGAAAATCCCCGAGTCTCCGTGGACTTAAAAAGAAGCGTACGGTACACAGGATGTGCTGTAGCGGCCTAATTAACTGAGACAGAGTACAGACATGAAGAAAGAGTAGACAAACAATATCCTTACAGTATTGTAAGAAATGGAAATGAATAAACATCTTCAAACACAGACAAAAAAGGAATATACTCTCATCCACCGCATTGGGGGAAAAGATTTGATATTAAATTGTATTGACGTTATACGAAGAGCCATGTTATTATTATTTTATTATTCCCATTATTTATAGTGATAAAATGCTCAGTTTTGATGCATAACAATCTTTATTGTCATGTTAAAAAAGTATGACGCAGTTGAAAATTAAACAGTGAATTACAATGAATGTAATCACAATTTGTCAAGTGACTCTCATTAAATCATACACAACAACCTATATAACTATAACTATAAACTCTAGCATTTCGGTAACTCGTAAAACTGTCAAAGACGGAAAAAAGGAATGGGGAAAGTGTGCAGCGCTAAGCAAAACCAAAGCGCATCATTGCACTTTAAAAACGCCAAATCAAGGCTTTTGAGACAGCGTCAGGTCAATAGGGATGTCTGACTCCCTCACACCTTTAATATAGCCACAATATACTACACTCAAGTACACAAATAGTATCTTTCATTTTCCAAGACATTGGCCTGGAGCTCGAGACAGAGGTCATAAAATCCCTTTCAACGGGGACATGCTTAAACAACAAAGCTGGCAGTATACAGAAAAGTCAAATATTCTGAGCAATGCATTCTGCCTACCTTCAGTGTTATGGACAAATGTGTGATTTTCTGGTGCCTTGTTGCCATTTTTTCAAAGTAGCATTATTGCTTATCCAATATAAACACGCAGCGTTGTTTATTGATCACAAAACCTACCTTCTCCCGGTATTGATTGAGGAAATTAACATTTATGGGGTCATTACTTTCCTTTCCCAGGGCCTTCTAATGGGTTGCCATGTTGTTGTCTTTTCATCCTGTTTCTACCTTTGCGGTTTCTTAAAAGTTGTTGTTTGTGTGTCAGACTCAGCAGAAGTGCATTGCCATCTTTGCACTGCTGTGCTGTTTTGCTGTGCTATTGGTGCTTATCTTCTCTTCCGTGGATTTATGGGGGGATGATGAGGATGGAATCACAGAGGAGAACTGTCGCACTGACTGTCGGTGAGATAACCAAGAAATTGAAAGCATAATATAAGAGGGCATACGAAGAATGTTGATTTGTTGATGCTCCTATATTGCAGCATTGTCCTGATGGAGACAATCCCCGAGGATCTAAAAGATCACTTGAATGGTAAACAGAATTTGCCACTCTTTGTTGGCTTCCACACATTGCTGGACATCGCCAAGCACTCAGTCCAGGTAGTGTCACCTGTTTGGAACTTGACGCCCTCGGAAAAAGAAACTATGCCAAACACAGGACGACAGGTACAAAGTCATCAATGTACCATTTGTATTTCCCAAGTGCTCCGAATGGAAAAAAAAAAAAACGTTAATTATTTTGAAGATTACCTCCCCTTTTAATGAGTTTTGACCTGCTGAGCTGGAGCTGAAACAATGCCTAAACACTTATTACCGCTTCCGCAGGGTCAGCTTTTATTCCAGAGATTGCTCAACTTGAAATCCCGTGGGGTCAAACTAAAGATTGCGAGCAGTCTGACAAACTCTGCAGAACAGAAGATTTTGGCAACGCACAGTAAGTAATTGGCAAACTGGCATTTAGTTTGACTTTTAAATCATGTCTGTCTCGTCCTGTCCAGATGCAGAAGTGCATTTGGTTAACATGACAGCTTTTACCAGAGGAGGACTCCATTCTTCATTCTGGATTGTGGATCGGACACACATCTACGTTGGCAGCGCTGACATGGACTGGAGGTCATTCTCCAAGGTAACATCAACATTTTGCACCTGTGCTGCAAAAAAATTATTAGAGGCCGTTTTAGCATCTTTGAACTCAAGACTGAATGAGAACAAAAGAAGCATGAGATATAATGTTGTGTTTTCACAAGCTCAACTTTCTTGCTGTATCACTGGTGGCAATTTTGTTTCTTTTCGACATCCCACAGAGAAAGGAGCTGGGCCTGATGGTGTATAACTGCAGCTGTCTGGCTCTGGACCTCCACAGAGTATTTTCTTTTTACTGGCAGCTCCATGAGAGGGACTACATCCCCTCAATCTGGTCCAAGAGAGTTACAGCGCTCTACGGGAGAGATCAGGCCCTGGAGCTGGAGCTCAACAATACGCCTGCAGTTGCATATGTGTCTGTAAGGATCTTTGGTATTTATTGTGGGTTTTTTTTTAACCAGAACACGAAGCATTACAAATGGAAAATTGCTTTGAATAGCAACTTAGTTTTCTAATGTGTACCATTATTTAAGTGACAAATACCTGTATGTACAGAAATGTATTAGTCTTGGCGCCTGATTTGAAAGTCTTAAGAAATATATATATATATATTTTTTTTTTATTAGCCAAGTCACCCTAGCCTATAGGAGCGTGGCCTTGTTGCTTTCATATTAGTACTACATATAGCTGCATTGATGTCATGGATATATATTGATATATATTTTTTTTTTATCAGAAATGCTTCGCGCTGAAGGCGGTAAAAAAATATCAAAAATATCAAATATCATACCTAAAAATAGGTTGAGAACCACCGGTCAGGTTAGCATGTTATAATACGTTATAATACCTAAATTATTCAGGTTATTTGCCCTTGAGACCTCTCTGTAACGTTTGCAAAAAAAAAAAAACTAAAATAGTTTTGTCTTGTAATTTCTGTCACAACCAAAGTGAACCATTTGAGTTTGCTTGACTTGTAAACTGTGTATGTGAAGAGTCATAGTCACTTTAGTGGTGTATCTTCTCTGCAGACCTCCCCTGATCTTTTCTGCGCTAAAGATCGCACGAGCGATGTAGACGCCATCAATCACGTCGTGCAGAGCGCAAAGACATTTATCTTCATTTCTGTGATGGACTACCTCCCTCTGGTTAACAGACGCCTCAGAGGAACCTCGGTCACAAGGTACTGAAATGAAAACAGATGCTTCATGTGACTCTCTTCTATTTCATGCCTGTTTTTGATGCTGTGAATAGACTTTGACTCACCTTGCTTGTTGTGAAAAGATGTAATGAAGATGGACTTGCTTCATCCAACCAGGGAGGAAATCATCTAATTAAGTTAACATGGCTTCATCATTAGGTACTGGTCATCGCTTGATGAGGTGATAAGAGAGGCTGTGATTCTGAGAGGGATCAAAGTTCGCCTGCTCATCAGCTTCTGGAAGAACACTCACCCTCTCACCTTTAATTTTGTAACCTCTCTCAAGTCACTGTGTGTTCAGCTGAACAACTGTTCTCTGGAGGTGGTATGTGGAACAGCTCCTCTCTCACTGTCTGGACATTGTGCTGATTCATATTTATTACGTCGAATTATTTGACATGATTTGCATTCATTCAATTATATTTCAGAGGTTTTTCAGTCACAAGGAGAAAAAGGATGACATTCAACATGGACTCAATCACAACAAGTACATGCTGACTGACAATGCTTTTTACATTGGTAGGCAATGTATTTTGCGTTTATTAAATTTATAATATATTTTATAATAGCAGTGATTTTTATAGATACTTCTTTAATTAATTCATCATTTTGTATGCTCAATTTAGAATGACTGCTGTGGACAATGATGATTTAGAGACAGTATAAATGCCGCTACATCCCTTTGAGTTTATCCCCAAATGCGGTTTGTGAAGATATGTACACAAATTGTCATGATCACATTTTCTGCTTTACCTTCTTAGGAAACCACAACTGGGTGGGGAATGATTTTTCCAAAAATGGTGGAGTTGGGTTGGTGGCCTTGATGAAAAACGATGAAGGGAAGATCATGGAACAAATGAAAGCTGCTTTTGAAAGAGACTGGACTTCACCTTATTCTAAAAGCCTGCTTGGAAACAAAGATCGATACAACAAATATAGACATCAGCACCAAGTGGAAACTAAAGAGGAGGACAATTGGAATGACCCTTTGTAAATACAGACTACCTTTATGTAACTTATGTTTAATGTGAAATTGCTGCACTATGCATTGCTATGAATGGCTTACACAGTACTTAAATTTCCCAGTATTCAAATGAATTTATCTACATCTTGGTGTCAGAATAGTAGCTGACTACATCTTAAAATTATTATGTGAGTTGATGATGACAGTAATGTACAATGCTGCATGAAGTACTATATTATTCGATATATTGTCCGAGCCTATATTCAAACCAAAAAGATTCAAACTATAGCCTACAAAAGTAGCAATATGTATATGCATGTGTATGAGCGTGCAAAAACCACAAAGGAAGACTGTGGGTGGGACTCATATCCAGAAATGTGAGGCAGATGGGCTAAACACTAGCACACTGCGCTGCCCAGTGCCAAATTCCATCTCAATGTATGGTGCAAATTGAAAGTACTATTTTTTTTTTTTAATATAACCATTCTCCGGAGATGGTATGTGTTCTTTTGGGGCCCATGATATGAGATTAAAAGATATCACTTTTTAAAATGACAAATTCGAATGAACGGAAGATTTTTTTTAAAGTGTAAGCAAAAATGTCACATGCTCTTAATTAAACACAAACATATGAATGTCTTTAGATTCTTGTTTGAAAACGTTTCATGTTGTCACAGGATATGCAGCAGTGTGGTCATTTAATTCCCCCTTGAGGAAGATAAATTGTTAATGAATTAAAAATTGTATGTGGTACTTTTTTTATTTAGAAATTTGCAGTAATATTACCTTTTTTTTTTTTTTTTTTTTTTTTAGCTTTGTCACCAATAACACTTATTTTTCTGTTAACCTGCAGCATAGTTTGACTAACATCCTTGAGAATGAGCATTGAGAAGTGGCTGTGATTTGTGCTACTTGACGCGGAGTTCCCGGTCCTCAACACGTGGTGGCAGTCTTGGGCTACTAGAGGTGTCCCGGTTCAGTGCCAATATATAGGTCAATATTCACTTATGGGACGCTGATTACGTTTTTAGAAAAAAAAAAAAAAAAAAAAGAAAATTCAAAGAATGGAGTGAAATGCATCTAATGTAATCTGTGGAACAGTACAAGTGGGTATAAAAAAATTAAAACAACCAAAATAGATGTCGAAATAGCCCCATCCTGACTATTAATTAAGAAAAATCCGCTAATCTCTTGTGCAGCTCTGTATTGAGAGCAATTTCTGAATGTGGAGGAATGCCGCATGGTACATTGTGGGAAATGATATCCCAGACTACATTGTTAACATTTTTGCTGGTGTTGATGCTGCTGCTGCTGCTGGCACTAACTGAGCAGACCTTCAGGAATTAACACCAGTCTGAGGGTGAGCAGGAGGGGAGGGAGCTACACAATCACCAGTCTGAGGGAGAGCAGTAAGGGAGGGAGCTACACAAGCATTTGAAACATTTGGATCAGTGGAGGATGCTTGGTATTGTATCTGAACTGTTTGCTGAAGACAACGGCCGATGTCATCGCTGAAGATGTTGAGGAGGGAAAGAACCAGGTGAACAGGAAGGTGTTGCCTACAATCTTAAAAAAAAAAAAAAAATTGGATAGTTCACTTGGAAGACCTGCCTTATGCCTCAAGCAAGTTAGACGAGTTGGGATTTTTATAGTGGATGTACTTCTGACAAACCTTTGGGTGAAGATGGAAAGCGTTTTTTTCCAGCCCATCCTGGATCAGTTCATGATGAGCCCACTTGTCATCTGGGTATGTCATTTCAAATAAGTAAGTGATGATGGACTTTTATTGACTTGACTGATGATGATATGGCCGCTTCTATGCAGGTGAGGACTTTTGCTTCTCATGACGAAGGCCGGCATGCGGACTTCAATGAATTGTTGGATGGAGTCTTTTTGAATGAAGTTATGAGCCAAATGTAAGTCATGTTTTGTGTTCACTTTTTGAAATGAATGAATGAATGATTGAATGAATGGTACTATAAAACAATGTTTGAACTTTGGGGTGTGGTGTTACTTGACATTTCTGCATACCAGTGGAACAAACTAATAGGACAACTACATGATACTAGTGAGGCAAATCTGTGCACTAGTCGACAACTACATGCTACTACCACTATATGTGCCTTGAGATGTTAAGAATACTCGGTTAATTGTCAATTAATCGATCATCAAATAATCACTAATTATTTTGATCATCGATTAATCACTTAGCTGTCAAACTCAAACTTCTCATCACAATTCAGTCTCGCCGCATCATCTCTTGTGGCCAATGAAATAATGTTTTTCAATTTGCGTGATTCTTGCTAATGTCTGTAAAAATTTTAAATTGCCAAGTGTAATAAACAAGACTATAAGAAACCGTGATTGGCTCAGGACAGAAATGAATTTGGCCCCCCTCATTTAGAGCCATCCTGTCCAAATTCTCTGACTTCAGCCACACGTAAGTAAATATTCTCTGATTTCTGTAATCTGTCATAAAAGCAGAATGATTACCAGGATCAAGAGTTCTTATTAATTGTTTTCATCAAAAGTAATGTGTACTAGTAGCGCATTAATGTCCACTATATTGCACAATTTTGCTTCACTTAGTAATATGTGGTTGTCCTACCACTAATGTGCCAAAGTTGACCTGCGAGTGTACAGTAGCGGGAAAAAAAAACTTTATCAGTACGATGAACTCGTTCAACTTGTGCATCTTAGTCTTTCGACCAGTGCGCTGATCTGCTCCTACTGCAGTTATTCATCAAGTTTCGATAAAATCCTGCCATAACAGATGAGACATCATAAATTTTGTTGGGATGCTAGTTAAAGGATTATGATTTGAGCACCGTATGTTCAAAGGGAATTATCCCCACCCTTAGAAAACTGTTGGTTTGCTGGCAGTTGTTTAGTTATAGCAAGTGACATACTGGAAGCTTGATTCATGAACGGTAAAATGGACAACCCAGGAGAGTTATGGAAAGCTTCTATTGTCTACCATTAAGATACATTTATTCGTTTTATCAACCAGTGTCATAATAACCAGTTCTTTATGAGTACCAGCGCTTGAGTGGTAGGAGGGGAGGGGGCAGAGGCGGGATAATCTCTTGGATTGGGAGAGGCTCCGGGATTAAAACTGTGTTGCTGGTGTTTAGTGGCATTTGGACACAGATGGGAGGGAGGAGCGAGGGGGTCACTCAGAAATGGGGCAATAAAAAATGGGCGGGGACAGGATGACTGAACATTGTGATGATGGAGCAGCTCACGGCATTTTTTGTATTGTGTGTGTTGAGAGTGTCAAATTTGCATCAGCATTATTGTTTATTTACGAGGAAACGCAAGCAAACATTTGGAAACTCAAGTGTTGAACATGATTTGCCATGATGTTATGATGACAAGAAAAAAGTCAGAATGACTGCTCTGATGTCCTTCCTATGCAACTCACAGCATTTAGGGGCTATATTCGTAATACTCTTTTTTAATTTTAGAAATTATATGATATTTAGATATAGCTAATTCCGTCATATGTCATTGTGATGTGTTGACAATTTTTTTTGTCCTCAATCTGGCTGGGGTCTCTCAGTTTTCGCACAATTTCTTAACAAGTTAATTTAAAAGTTAAAAAGTTCCGTTAAAAAGTTAGTATTCTAACAGAAATTTATAACAAATAAATAAAGAGTTTGATTGAAGACAGCAGATTATGGATGGATGGATGGATGGATGGATGGATGGATGGATGGATGGATGGATGGATGGATGGATGGATGGATGGATGGATGGATGGATGGATGGATGGATGGATGGATGGATGGATGGATGGATGGATGGATGGATGGATGATGCATAAATTGACAGACAGATTGAAGTTTTCTTCTGTCATTTTCCACATCAGACATCCTCCGGCCGTACCTCAAACGGCAACCAAAATGAGCAAGGATCCAAATCAGCGAGTCCAGAACTTGACCTTTCTTGTTCAGCAAATCAAAGCATATTATCTGGTGAGTGAGTTTCCCCTGCATCCATCCAAGCTACATGCTGCTAAACCCTTTCACAACATCCAGATTATGAAACGGGAACATTTGCTTTGGATTTTTCCATTCCACCTCATGTTTGCACACACGCACTGAATATGTAACACGTGCAAACTTGACTCCTTGATCTGACTCATTTCCTCACAAATCGAGCTCTGTCTTAAGATGCATGCCCTTAATATCGCCCTTCTTGACATCTGTGCAATCAGCGCAAGATCAGTTGGAACGCAAACGCCAAAGCTGCAGTCTGAGCCCCGACAGAGTTTTAGAGTCGCACATTTCAAACACGAGATGCTGTGGCACACGCCACTGCAAATGAGGCTTGGACTTTCCTCTTCTGTCAAATTAATTAAGTGCAGTTTAAGATGTCTTCCATTCAAGTCTGTCGAGATTACAAGAATGTCATTTTCAAGCAGATTGGAGCATTTCAATTGTTTTAATTGAGTTCTTTTATTTTTAAATTACAGATTTATTTCTGCTCAACTGATACAGATACTCATTCCTGATTCATTTGTACTGCTAACATATATGAATATTACATTTATATTTCAGTGCTTACGGTTATAGGGTAAAAAAAATAATGTAGGACAGTTTTTTATTTCATTTTTAAGCGGTTCCTTTTAGGCTGGGTTGAGCTATTTTGATGCTATAATGTTAATAAAGATGCTTTACTTGATTTGGATTCACAGAAACATTATTAGTTCATTATGGAAAAATGGAAAGAACATTGTATTGTGTTCAATATTTTTTTCAAATACATGTATACAGACTGACATACTCTATGAGCATTCACATCTCCAGTATGTTTAGTCGTAATGTATGTATTTGGTTTGCATTTTATTTTACAGGAAAACCTGAGACAGTTGATTTTGATTCCTCTTCCAAATGTGCTGCAGCTTTCAAGGACTCCTCACACTGGTATGCCATCCATCTTTTCTACAGTGTTTTTATTTTCACAGACTCCAAGGTGAGCTGGAGGCAATCCTAGCTAACTTTGTGCTAAGAAGAAGAAAAAAAAATGAAACATCTCAAATCAAATTTGGCACAAAACCTATTTGCAAATGTGAAGTAAAAAAGTGAAATGTGTGAACTCTATGTCCAACACTGAAAAATTACAGAAATACTGAATGTCTTTAGTGACACCAGTCCTGGATCTTTTCTTTATTTCATTATGCCCTATTTTATCTGTTCTTGGAACAGAGCAAAGTCTGGTGGAAATGAAGAAACTATTGTTGTTGCTCCTGGGATGTGCAGTTCAGGTAAACATTAAACTGGCATCTAATATGTACCATACCGCCATATGTTTTATGACATTACAGTTGGCAAAATAATCCCTTATCACATTACCTGAAGAACTATTTTATGTTTCATTTTCAGTGTGAGAAGAAAGAGAAGTACATTGAAATAATCCAGGCTCTTGACTTTGACACAAAAGCAGCAATAGCTGTGCACATTCAAGAGGTATCTATACGATTTTGTAAATCATATTTTTGTATTGAGATTAAGATCACTTTTGCAAGACAAACCTAACAAGAAAAAAGTAGATCATTGATAATGTCCAAATGATTAAACCAACATATTCTCCAGCTAACCCACAGTCAAGACAATCTGCTCGACCTGCATTGGTTGGAGTGCAGTAACATGCCCGCCGATGAGCTGGAGGTTGTAGCAAAGACCATAGCTGCCAATCTTCAGCACTTGCTGGACCAGAGGGACTCCCATCTGGAGGTAAGGCATGATACTTTTTGGAAATGTTGTAAAATAGTTGAGAATACCAAATATGTAAATGTACTTGGGCTATGAATTGTAAATGGTTGTAAATAAAATAAAAATACAACCATTGTCAGTAAAGTATGTCAATCAAATAATATATGTTTTTGTTTCTTAAGACGATAGCAGAGCTAACACAAGAAAGGGAAGGTGTGGTTCGTGTGCTTTGTAGCTCATCCGGCCCGCAGTCGGCCATCTATCCTGCCATTATGCAACAACAGCAGGCGGGAACTCAGCAACACTTGGTGGTGGAACTTGCAGACTCTAAGGCCAAGATTAGACGACTTAGACACGAGCTGTGAGTACGACCAATGACAATCTGCAGACAAACTACACTAGATATTTTCATACCTATACAATCTGTTTTGATACAAACTAGAAATTCTCATAGAATGTAAAAACCAAGGTAAAATTAAGAAATAGATCACCGGTGTCAGGTGGAATCCTGAAAGCTACAAAATCATCCCTTTTCAGGAGCCCCCCCAAAATGGCAAGTTTGTTCAACCATTAGCATTGAATCGTAAAAAAGAGAAAGCCACTTTTAACTCTTTGAATTGGTCAATAATGCGTAAAAGTAACACGCACATATCTTGACTAACCAGATTTTTGAAAAAAATATTAAATTGACCAAAATGTGACTTGTGAGGTTTTATAATATATATAAAAACCAAGACCTACTACATACAGAAGTAGAAATACAGACTTTGGAAAAATAAAATGAAATCATGTGTCTTTTGCATGGAACATTAGTTGCTGTGAGGTACTTAAATGTAAGCTGTCCTCTGGATTCCCTCCAGTAGTGTCTGAATGATGTTACTACAGGATCAGAGATGCCCCGGGGAGTTTGGCCCACATTAATGCCTGCCTGGTCATTTCAGTGGTTGCACACTATACCTCTGACCCACATTGGCTCTGTGCTCGTGCGACTCATGTACGCACATGCATACTAACCTCGATCTGAAGACCCTCTAATGGCAATGTTGCTGATAATCGCCCTCTCGCGTATTATCCTTGCTTGCGGGGTCAGTTGGACAGTCCCTTGAAACATCTTTAACCATTAATGTGTTTATTTATTTCTCTTTTTTTCAATGGCCCTTGAACCAGTTATTTCATTTAAGCAGGTGCACTTTTCAATTTCAGTTTGCCATTTTCATGCTTATAAACAACTTGGTCGATCAGTTGATGCAGAAAAAAAAATCGTTTCTGCACTGTGTCCCTTCCTTCAGAGAAGAGAAGAGTGAACAATTGCTGGACAACAGACACGATCTGGAAAACATGGAGGCAGAGCTCAAGAGGATCCAGCAGGAGGTTTGTAAAGATGATAAATTGACAGTAACACATAAGTATTCTCTATTTTTTTTACATTCATTTGCCGATTCTGGGTGATTTTTTTTTTAATCAGAACTTGAAGCTGCTTGTCGACGCCCGAGCAGCCCGTGCCTACCGCGATGAGCTGGATGCTCTGAGAGAGCGTGCGCTCAAAGCTGATAAGCTGGAGTGTGAGGTCGGACGCTACAGGGAGCAAATGCACAAGATGGAATTTTACAAGGCCAAAGTGGAGGTTAAAACAACTATGAATACCTTTTTTCACACACACACGCTCACACATACACAAACTGCTCCAATGATTAATTGATTATTAAAATTGTTGTCGATTAATCATATAATTGATTAGTTGACAATTGATTCGATTGCTCTATAATTGTCGCAGATGTTTTTTGAGTATACTCATCTATAATATCATCCACTTTTTGGTTCTTTTATCACAAACTGTTTGTGATAAAAGAACCAAAAAGTGATTGAAAAAAGGAAACAGAATGAACTTAGTACAACTAATATCATCCGATTACTTGGAAATGGGAATGTATTTTATTATGGTTGATGTCATATCAGCATTACGCAAATGTTTTTCCTCCTTTACTTCAGGAACTCAAGGAGGATATCAGAGTGCTGCAGGAAACCAAAGAGGTACTAGAAGATCAGCTGGCAGGCTGGAGGGCACGCTCAGATCAAATCCACCAGCTGGAGAAACACAGCCTGCTACTGAAGGCCCGCATACATGACATGGAACAAGTAATTGACATTTTAATAGAGTGGTGGAGATATTGATTCCAGTATCTTCAACTTACCAATCGTGCATGCTCACTTTAGGGAAGAGATGCAGATCGTAAATGCATTGAGGAGCTGCAGGATGAAAATTTGACTCTGTGTTTAGCACAGAGGAGGAGCATGGCGGAGTCCCAGCACTTGGGATGGGAGTTAGAACAACTTTCCAAAAGCACCGACAACTCCCAGGGTAAGAGCTGGCCAAATAACGTGAGAATCGCTGCTCACAATATGAAACATGTTAAATCAATAAATGAACCATATGTTTATCAAATCATATTTTTCATTGATGGATTTAACAGTTCTACACTTTATGAAATGGCTTTCATTTGTGTACCCAATAGCAGTAATGGCATATCAGGGATCCATTGAAATTGCTCACTTTGTTAAAACAAACATCAACATTCCATATTTCCCATCAAATAAATGTTCATTCCGACCACGTCAAGGTCTTGCTGTCGACATTCATCACCTCTCTATGTTCGTCTAAAGGACAGCAGACTTTAAGTGAGGAGGTGAATGAGAGGATCCGAAGTCGGCTGTTGAAGTTGGAGAAGGAGAACCAAAGTCTCCTGAAGACTGTCGAGGAGCTCAGAAATGCATGTCTTCACCACAACGCGCATTCCGACAAACGTAGCCACCACAGCGAGAAGGATCGTGTCCGGCAGGTGGTCTGTTGCGCTGACAAGTGGACCTCATCATCAGATGAAAACAAATCATTGACTTCCTGCTCACGTGAGCAAAACTGCAGAAATGCATCCAACCTTGGTACAATAAAAGACATTTTTAATACAGATGTTGAAGATCAAAAGCCAGAGCAAGACCATGCGGCCCTTTGCCAATCAGCTAATACAGTCAGTCATATTCAGGAGAAAGGAACGTTAGAGGACAACAACAGCGGAGGGCATTTTAAAGCAGTTATATCTGATTTGGAAGAAAAGATTTCAAATAGTGCTCATTACGCTGTTGGATCACATAATCCCTCTCCTGGTTCAAGAAGCAGCAGTTCCAGCCATGATGGTATTTTTATTGGCCAGCCAACACGCTTCACTAACACCAACAAGCACACGCAGCATCTGGAGGCCAAATGCAAGACATTGGACTCCATTAATCAACAACTGCAAACTTCCCTTGGTAACACAGGTATGTTTTGGAAGTGGGCAAGGTCACATTTAGTTAGAAGACGCTTCTAAAAAATCTTCCTCTTTAGAGCGAAAAGTCCACCGATTGGAGACTGAGGTTCAAGAACTAGAGGCAGACAACCAAAGCCTCCAGGCCACATTAGAGGAACTCCGGATTACTGCACGCCGTCTGGACCAAGTGGAGACAGAGAAGCAGAGTTTGGAACAAGAAACAGCAGCATTGGAAAAGGTTAAGAGACAACTGGAAAAGGAGACTCGACGATTGCGCCAGCAGGTAAGTGCAAGGTTGACAGATTTTGAGGACTGTTTTCATCATGGCTGAAGTAACAGTTATGTTTTCCATGTCAGGCTGAAATTCAAGAAGCTAACTTAGACAGCAGTAATGTCTGCATGGCGAGCCTGGAAAGGGAGATGCGCTGTCTGGTGAAGGAGGTGGAGGAGTTGAGGGAGACAGCTGAAAGGGTCAAAGGGCTGGAGAGAGACAACAGAGAACTGGCCAAGCAAGCTGCAATTGACCAAAGGACCTTGGACACGCTTAGAAAGGTCATAAGGAGACTAAAGAATTGATTTGCTCGGACCTTGTCTCACCATATTTTTTTTTTCACTTAACAGCGCCGTTGTACATATACAATCTTTATTATAAAAAAAAAGTTGTATCAAAACTTTTGCAGAAGCTTAAATCCCGTTTTACATTTAATTAAAAATAATTCACAATGCATATCTTACTGCAATATACGTAATTTAAATGGGCTACTACAGTATTTTTTTCTTGGTAGATAATTAAAAATATATTATATATTTCTTTCACCCCACGTAATAATGCTCGCTATTGATTTGCAGTTTGCAGAACCTCACTGCATCTTACAGAGAGGGTTTCCAATATTGTTGCTGAACTAAAGCTCCACCTTATTAGAAACAGCTTTCAGTATGATGAAGTGCAGTTCTACACTGCAGGAACTAATAAATACCATAAACATTTTGTTCAATAAAAACTTTTAAGAGTGGCAATCTGAAAGAAATATTGATTTTTAAAATGATTTTGGTAGTCATTCATTTTTCTGCATTGGACAGGTGTATATTAACCAAGAATGTATATTAACCAAGAATATATTATTTCTGCTTGGATTCTTCAGAAAATAATACATAGGAAAACAGACCAAAGTACATTTATGAATATAATACATTTCAAAAATGTCTTTTTTCTACTTTTTTCTTGCTTATCAGGTTTGTGATGTTTTCATTTTTGTTTTTGAGTTTGACCTATAAGCATCATCAGCATCCAGAAAGGTTTACCTGCATCTCTGATTAAAAAAAACATTTAAAAAATGTGTTACATGGTACTATATAGGATTTTTTTTTTGGTCTACTAATCTTAATTTGTTGAATTTTTTTTAGGAGCTTGTCAGTGAGAAACTGAAGACCCGGCAGAAAGAGGATGAACTAGAGCGTCTGTCCCATGAGCAGGAGAGAAGAATTCTCAACAGAGAGAATAAACAATCTGTGGAACTCGACACAGCCGAACGCAGGTCTGCATTGTATTGTTTAACTTCTAAAAATAAGTATGAAATATTGACATATTTGTCCATGCAGAAGGTTCAATATGCTGGAGTCAGAGTTGGAGCTGTCCATGAAGAAGTGTCTTCAAATTAAAGACGACAAGATGGCCGTGCTGGAGTCCCGTCTACAAGAATCCTCGAACCTTAACGAGCATCTTCGCCACGAGCTCAGAACTGTGAATTAAAAATCTCGTTTTGTAGTTTTGTCCAGTTGCAGGTGTTTAAACTCTTTTCCACCACACAGGTGAAAGTGAGCTATGAGGCCTTACAGCAAAAGCACGAAGAGGAGGTGACCGAATCATGCGATCTGAGAGAGAACGGAAAGGAAATGAGTGAATGGCTACGTGAAAGCCACGAAGCCACCAAAGAGCTCCTGAATATTAAAGACCGACTGATTGAAGTAGAGAGGAACGTAGGTAGCATTTTATTGCCCGAAAACCTTGTCAAAGCAAATAATGACATTTGAATTGAAGCAAATGATGGTCCTCGTCAGTTCTTTCAACTCTTCGCCCCCTTTCTAGAACGCAACACTGGAGACAGAGCGCCAGGCTACGCAGGCTCATCTGAAGCAGCTGGAAAGTCAGTCTGACAGTCAACAGGCTCAGATCCTCGCCCTGCAGAGGCAAGCTGCCTCCCTGCAGGAGAACACCACCACTTTGCAGGCACTCAATGCGGACCTGCAGGTAAAGGGATGGATGAGAAAATTAAGCTGGGTGCGCATTTGCGTGCATAACTGGATTTACTTTGTTGAAATGAACTAACCGTCTTGATTTTCCAGGTGGAAAAATCCACATTGAACTCCCAGAGTGCTTCCCTAATGGCTCAGAATGCTCAGTTGCAGCAGCAGCAGGTGGGAACAGAAAGCGAGAGGGACAGTGCCATACGTGAACGCGAAGAGCTGCGAGGTGCTCACGAGCAGCTTTTACGGGATCACGAGCGTCTGGCGGCTCTCCACGAGCGGCAAGCCGCAGAGTATGAAGTTCTCATGGGAAAACACGGCTGTCTGAAAAATGCCCATCGGACGCTGGAGCTCGAGCACCGCACACTGCAGGACAGGTAAGAAAAGCAAATGTGAAAAAGCATTAACAAATGTTGCTCCCAGGAATCCATTGTTATTTTTTATGATTATTTTTATTATTATTATTGATTTGTTTCATGTTTGATTTGGCATATTTACTGTAGGTACAACAACCTGTTGCAGCAACGGACCAAATTAGAAGATCTAGAAAAGGCCCTGAAGGAAGAGCAGATGAGAATGAGTCTGGAGAAGGAACATCATAGGACCGCTGCCGCTGAATGTTGCAGGCTTCGGGATGAGAAAGACTGGTGAGGGAGGCAAAAGGAGAACATAGGCACCTAAACAATTAAGCAAAGGTCAAATGTCATCACAAGCAAAAACGCATGAACTGTATATACCCACAGGAATTAGTGATTATTATATGATTTTCTGCATACCACAATATTGCACCATTTTTTTGACAGGCTGAACCAAACTTATCGTCAACTTCTGAACGACAATGAGCTGCTGAAAGCAGATCACAAGCAGCTGAAGAGCCAACTAAATGAGAGCAAGCTGGCGCACACTTGGCTGGAGGCCGACTATTCCAAGCTCAAAAAGGAGTACCAGCAACTTGATATCACCTCCACAAAACTCACCAATCAGTGCGAGGTGGCTAGCAACTCTATCTTCAAACACACACACCTTCTGATGGTTGCAAAAATACCTTATCTGATTTATTAGATTGGTTTGTGACAAATGTATTATTAGCTGCTGAGCCAGTTGAAGGGGAACCTGGAGGAGGAGAATCATCATCTTCTAAGTCAAATTGACACACTGATGCTGCAGAACCGGACTCTGTTGGAACAGACAATGGAGAGCAAAGATCTGTTTCACATAGAGGAACGACAGTATATGTAAGCAATGAGAACCACTTCCAAACTACATTCCAACCACATAATTAAGCAATAGAAGACATTGGTTAAGAGAGAAACACATTAGAATGCAAGTTCTTGTTTGCTTAAGAGAATAATTTAAAAACTAACAACTTTTGTCAACTCTCTCATTGTTGGTTTAGTGACAAACTTAATGATTTAAGGAGACAGAAGGAGAAACTCGAGGAGAAGATAATGGACCAGTATAAGTTTTATGAGCCCTCACCTCCTCGCAGGTAAGTTGCTTGACAGGTACATCATATTAAAAAAAATCATTTTCTAAATGCTCATTTTCAACAGGCGAGGAAACTGGATCACTCTCAAGCTGAAGAAGTTGATCAAATCGAATAGCCGTGAACAGGGACTAGAACATTCACTTACACCGACGCACTCTGAGGCTCAGCTCTCATATCACGATAGCAGCTCGTTCATTAGTTCAGATGGCTCTGCAGGCTCCACCTCCACATCAGTAGGTGATGTCATACCATCACAGCCTAGCAGTGAGTATGGGCTTCCTGACTTGAACTTTGGATTTATTTGTCCAATACCTCATACTTCATTTTCTTCTACATGCATCAAAATGTCTCTCATTTGGTCTTGTTTTTCTTCACTCCCTTTTCCATCTCACAATTCAATCCATCACATGGATGCTGTCTGTTCAAAAGCCACACTGAAAGTGTTTCCTCATATGAGAAGCAAGCTGAAGAACAAAGATAAACTGAAGTCTTTCATCCAACGTTCCTTGTGTAAGACAAACTGTTTGAGAGTTTGATCTATCCTTTATAATAACCTTAATGCAACTACTCATTCAGAAGTGGAAAGTCCACCACCACTTCAATTATGCTACTCCAATAAATCAGAACATGCAGTTCTAATTTAATGAGTATCCATAAGATTCAGACTGAATCACATTGGCTCCTCCCCATCCTCACCCCTGTCCTTGTTCTCTTGTACAACATTGCAGCCCTGAGCAGCTTGCTGTACACTTCTGCCCCGTTGGAGCAGAAGCAGTTCACATCCAGCTCAGAGGAGTTAGAAGGCTCTGAAGCTGATTTGCAGGACAGGAAAACAATATCGACCTCATTCCTAAGCACATCCATCTTATCCACACGACACTTTCATCCCACCACTGAACCATCCATGCAACTCCACGCCACAGCCAGTGACACTGATGTCCCAGATGTGTCACAGCTACAGCTAGGTAGCAAGCCATTCATTTCATTCCATTCCATTTATTTGAAATCATTTAACTCATTCACTACCAGCACAGTTTAAATTGATCTTTGACGACTACCGCTGTCCGTGGCAGTGAATGAGTTACAAATTGTAAATTAGACTCTTGAATCCATGGAATGTAAATGTACGTCTTTTTATCAATTATTTGTGCTCCACAGACAAGGATTCAAGTAATAGCGCCACACCATCTGGTTTGGAGGACGACGAGCTGCAGCATCAGGGTAAAGCTTTGTGAATAGCCGTTTAGAGGATTCAGCAAATACAGATGTATTACCCTTGCAGGAATTAGAGTAAATCCATCAAATCGCTATCATGACCTTGTTTCATATTAATCTGCATGCTGACTACAGAGGCAAAAAAAAAAAAAAAGAAGTGTGGATCTGCTGCCCCCTTTCTATCATTAACACAATATGATACTTTGGAAAAGGCACTGTTAAAGAAATATGAAACTAACCTGAAAAGGTGGCAAACGTTCAAGACGGTGTCATAGAGTGAATGGAGCTAGGCGACCAAATTCAGCTTGGACCAGGGTTTAGAACTCTGGAACTCAAAAGACAGATTATAGCGGATCGACTAGGGACGAGAATAACTGAACAGAAAGACAAGACAAAGACAAGAAAGTCGAAACAAGACGAGAACAGACAAGCGACTAGCAACATAAGAACAACCCGACAGGAGCGACACGCAGGCAGGATTTAAATACATGACAGGTAACAAGAGGCAGGTGATGGCGATGACAGATTGTGACACAGGAGGGGAGGGGCGACGCAAACAGAAACCATGGCAACATTAAAACAAGGAAACGAACGGCAATTAAGTAGAAGACTTTTGTGCAAAAAAAAAAAAAGTATTGATTCATCTGTACTTGAGTAAATGTACTGCCCCGGTTTGCTCCACCCTTTAAGTTTAAGCTCTCAATCAATCAATCAATTAATCAAGACCTCCGTAAGAACAGACTGACTACAACTACAATTTTGATTATATTGTTAAAATAATACTTAAAGTGTATAATACTGCAATAATCTCATGACATTGTGCAGATTGTGAACATGTTCTCTGTTTAAAAAATATACATTCATTTTCATCCCAGGGCTTAATGTCACCCAGAGTCGAGCCCAAAGTGAGAGCAGCGGTGAGTTCAGCATCAGCCTGGATAATGAGCCCTGGTCAAATGGAAGCAGCCCTGTCCAGCAGAAACTGTCTCGCCACACCTCTGTCTCGTACCATCCTCCAAGGGATACCTCGACACCCCAACGTACACAGCAAACCTCCACAGCGCACAAACAGAAAGCCTTGACCATCCCTCCGGCAAACAGCCAGGAATCTGAGCTCAAACTAATACATCAACAGAAAGAGCCTACACCAAGCCACGATTTCTGGCTCACACGGGGAACAAAAAGCATCAGAAGGGGCTCGAAAGGAAAAGTCACACGTCGCTCATCGGATTCAGTGGCCACGTTAAGCACAAATTTAAAATCCAATACTGATTGTACCCAGACTTTAGCTTGTTCACCAGTTACAGTGTTTTATGTTCAGGGTAAGTCGTCCTCTATGTCTGGCTGCCTCAATTGCTTCTCCAATCCGTTGGGAAAAGAAGGGCGACTCAAAGGCTTGTCGAAAAGTCTTCCTCGTGCCAGCAGTGTCATTTCCACAGCCGATGGGTCGTCTAGATATCCCAGCATCACCAATGACTGCAGGGTGGTAGTGAAGACTGAGACAATTCCTGGTCCTATTTCAGAAAAGCACAATATCCAGAAACAAGAAACAGCAGCAGCATCCAATCAGCAAGTCAGTGAAAGCAGAGCGCCTGAGCTCAGTCCTCCAGTCAAACCTCCAAGAGACCCAACAGTCCTCGTTGCCAAAGACCACTCGAAACCCCCCGTGCAGGAATCAGATTTAAACCCCCCATTTAGCCTTAACTCTGTCTTCTCAAACACAATCTTCAGCGATTCAAAAGGGAGTCATATGGATGCTCTTCCGAAGAACAACCAGATGGATATTTCCCTCGACAAGTCCACCTGCAAAGCAAAACTGCACTCCAGTGAGCCACAAGTCTTCTCAACGCAGATTGCAAACACTCAAAATGGAA
The DNA here is from genome assembly GCF_054491065.1 of Syngnathus leptorhynchus. Classification (NCBI taxonomy): domain Eukaryota; kingdom Metazoa; phylum Chordata; class Actinopteri; order Syngnathiformes; family Syngnathidae; genus Syngnathus; species Syngnathus leptorhynchus. Next base: position 8,452,334 of record NC_141199.1, on the reverse strand, counting down.
AAAGTGCAGAATCACAATCTTGATTATGGTAGTGACTTGAGATGAGGAGCATAAAAAGAAGTACCGTATTGGCCCGAATATAACGACCTGTTTGTTTGTTTGTTTGTTTGTTTGTTTGTTTGTTTGTTTGTTTGTTTACAAACGGGTAGGTGATAAAGCAATTTTTGAGTGACTATGTTATATTTTTGCCTACCCCACAAAAATTGACCTGCTGAAATGGTATGTCATTGTTTCACACCTCTGTGAAGTTCTGTGATGCAGCTATTTAGCTTTACTTCACCTTTCAGGCAATCCTTTGTTTTGAATGTTTTGTTTTTTTTAATTGCCAAAATATTTCTTATCCTGTAGTTGTGCCCTGGTACTTTTGACTTGTGCCCAGAGTTCTGTCGCTATTCTATTTAAATGTGAACCTGAAAGAAATGTGATGTTTATCTGTGATATCACGTGAACATTATATCAACTATACCGAGAGCGAGTGTGATTTTTTCCCCTTTAATAAAGAGAATATATAAGGAAAATAGATTTGCGTCTTATTTTGAAGTTACCGAGAGCGAGTGTGATTTTTGCCCCTTTAATAAAGAGAATATATAAGGAAAATAGATTTGCGTCTTATTTTGAAGTTGACTACTTCTTCCGCCGCTCTCATTGGCTACTGTGCTGACCACGTGATTAGTGACAAGCGGAAGTTGAGCATTTTCTAGTAAAAAAACAAAACATTCGAGGTTACGCTCCAGTTATTCTATGAGAACTAACAAATCAACAACCAGCGGTCCTGGGGTGGCTTCGTAAATTCTGGTGTATTACCCGACAACTGTACCCAGATTTGAGCAGGATGCTGAATGCCGCCGCTGCGGAAAGAAACAAGGAGCCCATCCTTACGGTGCTGCGGGGCTGCGTGAACACCGACAGACGGCTGCAAGCGCTCGAGATCTCCTCCGGTACAGGACAACATGTCATACATTTTGCTGGGGCGCTAAAGAACATTACTTGGCAACCATCAGAGTACGATCAGCGGTCTTTAGCCAGGTATTATTTTGCTTCATACACCAATGGACTTTCCACCAATCACGAGCGGCGCTAATGATGTAGGCATGTGCGTGAGTTGTTGGACTAACAATACACCCACCATGATTCTCTCTTTTCAGTATAGAAGCCTACAGAGCTCACTATCAATTGAACAATGTGAAGCCTGCCATCCACCTAGATGCTTCTCAGAATCATGATCACTGGGGAGGGATCCAAGCGGAGAGCCTCGATCTGGTCCTCAACATCAACATGATCCACATCTCTCCCATGGCGTGTACAGAGGCAGGTATCTCGGTGATGGGTCTAATTTTAGTTTATGGACTTTTCTTGCTATGACTGTACCCATGCATACGCCCACCAGCCACTTTGCACCTGCACGATCTAGTAAGAGCCTTTCACAGAATTTTGCTTCGACAACAGTAAAGAGACTATCCTCTCTTTTCAGCAAGTTTGTTCTAACATACAAGGAATTTGTCCCCAGTAGTTGAGGTCACTCTGGTGCTTTCACTGAAAGACAGTTTAACAAAGTCATAAATCAAATGGCAAAAACATGCGTGACAAGGTTTTAGCAACTCCAAGTACTAAGTCCCTCATTTCTTTCATGTGCATTAATAAACAGATTGTTAAAAAATATCAAGAACTGAACTGGTTTTATGTAGCGTAATTTGAATTTAGAATAAACGGACTCCTCCGCTCTTCACCTTCCAATGATGTAAGACATGTTTATTTTCCTTCTAGGGTTTATTCAAAGGGGCTGGGGGGGTATTGAAGCCACAAGGTCTACTCTTGACATATGGGGTGAGTTTAAATTGATTTTATCTAATCGTAAATCAGCATTTCATGAAATTATGGCAGCATAAAACAAATCATGATGTGATGCAAGATCTTTTGCTATCTCCAGCCCTATGCGATGAATGGCAGCATCACGCCACAAAGCAATGTTGATTTTGACTTGAGCCTACGACAAAGGTAAGTAAGGTGATCTCTCGTTTTCGCGTCCACTGTTTTGTGGAATTATGTCAGAGAGAATTATTTATTACTCATGTTAAAGTAAATTCAAGAACAAAACATTTTCATTCACAGGAATCCAGAGTGGGGCCTCAGGGATATTTCCCTCCTCAAATCACTTGCAGAAATACATGGTTTATTCCTGGAGAAGATCGTAAGCTAGCAGCTTTTTCAAACTGATATATTTTTTTCCTGTGTATTTTTAATGGTGATGTTTTCTGTGTTAGGTGGATATGCCAGCCAACAACAAATGTCTCCTGTTCAGGAAAGAGAGTTTGGTGTGACCTGTATTGTCCTTCTTTTGCTGAACGGATCACACCAGGATGGAGAAAAGCGCCTTAAATTAACTCAACGCTCAGACGTGTTGCCAAATTCCTACAACTAATTGGACATTACGTTAAATAGACAGAATGATTGTATCATAAATCGAGTACAACTATATTCCTGATTGTACAGAAGAATAAAAGCGACTCACTTCTTATCCTGATTTTGCTCATTTTTTGCTTCTGCACTGCTTTTCCATTGTCTAAGTATTGGTCATTTAGCAAAAATCATTAAATCACTTGTTGAGAGGTTTATAGGTGATATTGTGCACATAAGACAAACATACATTAGTGAAAGATCACTCAAAAAATATATATATATATAAAGACAATTTAAGTGACATTATGCAAAACAGTACAAGTTAGACAATATAAAATTATTTTTCTGACAGCCCTAAAAGAAATAATTGGGAATGCTATCATACAAACTGCATGTGAAGGTAACAAGGACTCATCGACTTTGACTATTGAAATAATAAAACACAAAGTAAGACCTCACAACACACTTAAAATATAGTTAAAGTAGCGCTAGACGCCATGAGTGCTCCTGTCTAATTTTTGTTGGGCTAACGTCCACTTGGGTGATAAATGTTTCACAGTGCCATTTGTTCCTCCAGCCATCTGTGCGATAGCAAGTCTCGGCAGTTTTACGATGTCCGGCAGGTCTTTTTAACCACAACCTCGCGGAGCTTTTTAAGTCTGCGATCGGTTATCGCTCTGACGTAACTGTCTGACTGGATGATGGCCATGCCGTCCTGCACCACCCCCATCACCAGCAGAGGGTTTTCCTCCACGGTGATGTTTGGGCAAGGACAAGTCCAGTCTATCTTGTCAATGGTCACCTCAAGGTGCTTGGTGTTGAAGAAAGTCAAGCCCATTTTTTCATCTCTGAGAACCTCTTCCAGGCTAAAGCGGGCCAATCCCGAATCCAGATCCTCAACGAGCTCGGTCAGCCGTCCCACAATGGCAAAGTCACTGCGACATAAACTGGGCACCATTTTGCCCTTAACCCGACACGTCTTGCAAGGTTTCCTTTTGGGCGTTGGGCAGTTTGCTTCACATTCCTTTTTGGTGCCAAAGCTGTTAGCATTTCCGTGGCAGCCACCGTAGGCGAATGCTTGGCAGCGTTTCATGACAGAATTCCAAGCCCAACGCACTTCCCAAGTTTTGCAGGGGCCCTGGACCGAAGGTAGGGAACATATCCCCATCCCCTCTCTCTGACAGGAGGCCTTGCATTCCTCATAAGTCTCAAATCGGTTGCGGCTATCCTCGCAGCCGCCGTTGCTGAAGGCCACGCAGGAGCCCAGCTTGTTGTCGTAGTACCAATCCACATGGCGCTCACCGCTGCATACTCTCGTGTCCACTTCAGCCAGACAGTCTGCCGGTGAGAAGGGTCTCCCCATGGGCATCTCTGGATCCTCGGAGAAGTCGTCGTCAGACCGACGTATGACCGAGAGAGGGTAGTCTGCACGGAGAACCCCAACGGAATTGCGTGCGACGCAAGTGTAGATACCCGTGTCCCACACCTGAGCGTTGTAGATGACGAGCTGTCCGATGTTGGTGATCACCACGTTGCCGTACATTTGATCCGGCCTCATGACGAGCCTTTCGCGCCGCTCGCTTTGATCCTCCCAGGTGACGTCGGGTCTGGGGATGCCAATGACATCGCAGTGGAAGCTGACCGTGCCTCCAACATAGATGGACTGGTGGTGAGGGTTGGAGTACAACGTGGGTGGCATGGGGTCTTCCTGAGAAGACGTTGGGGTGGGATAAGCAGTCGTGTCCTGAGGCAGCGGACTCGTGTGGGCTCCTGCTAGGTAGAATCGACAGGTAACCACAGTAAGTGTCACCCCGCGGATGCAGGCCTCCGCATCCATGTAGCAGCGGTTGAAATACGTGAGGCCATCCGACGCGCACGTAAAGTTGGGCTCTTTCTCGCATCGGTCCTGACACTTGCAGATGGGCTGGCCGTCCCAAATGTCACAGGTGGCTCCCTGCTGGCTGCAGATAAATCCATCGCAAGTTGCTGTGGAGCCCGGGGCGGCGTCCCCTTTCCCTCCTCCAAGACCACCGGGCTGGGCGGTGGTGCCATCGGAGAATCGTGCGGCTACACAACTGTTGAGGCCGCACACGTTGGTGCAGCACTTCTCAAAGTCAGCACAGTCCTGCTCATACAATACAAAGCACAAAATACTAATTGACACTTTGAAAAAAAAAATATGGAAAGAGGAAAATAAGTACTGAAATGTATTCACAAAAGTAAACAAAAAGGCTTATTATCAGCTTTGGCAAATTGGGACATGCAATTAAAACAAAAAGTATAAAGTATAAATTACCTCACCTCATCAATGTTGCATTCTCTCTCGCAGGTGCTTTGTGCGTCAACCCAGAGATTTGTGTTGAGTTTATTGGGACAAAGTCCTTCATGTTCCACTTTGGGTGCTGACGCACTCGCACCCAGAGGAAGTCTGAATAATTGGCAAAGCAGAAGTGTTCGCAACAACACATCAATCCATCCCAGTTCTTGTTTCCTGGAGTTGCGTGTATGACGCCAAATTGTATTTTTCTTGGCGCATCTACAATCCAAAAGTGGTCGGTGGGTTTTATACATTGTTGCTTCTTTTTGGTCTTCGTCCTTTGATGATTAATTCCATACCTCATTTAGGTCAGGATAAGGAAGTAGGTTCTTGGAGCCTTTCAGGAGAGGTCTGGTTTGTGCGTCAACAAAGTGCAAGTCAGTCGTCTTGCTGTGCGTAAAGACTATCCAACCAAGCTACGCGCGCCACCCAATCGACACCAGCAATACCTTACGGAAATGTATTTCAATTCCAAGGCTTGATTTGTTTCCTTATAGAAAAAAAAAGTTGCGTGTCGGTAGACAAAGTTTCGCCGCAGGCGATTTCACACAGCCGGGAATTAAGCGATTGAAAAGCGCACAATGAGAAAGAAAGACGCAACATTAGCCTTTCAGAGAGTGAAAGGAGAGAGAGGGGGGGGGGGAGAGGGCAGTCCCCTCAGGCCGCCCCCCCCCCCCCCCCTGGCCGTCCGGTGTCTCAAACTTTTATGAAGCAGTGCCATGCGCTCAGCAACTGCACAAACATTGTAAAAACATCAAAGAAAACACGCTGCAGCAAGCTGTGCCAACAACCGTGCGCACGGACATAAACATCCCCGTGAGAAGTCGAACGTTAAAAGTGTCCAGACAATTTATTGCGGTGTGGTCTGCAAACAGCCAATCAACTTTTTGGATCACTCCTGTGCAAGTTTCAGCTTATATTAGACGTTGTGTTGTTAATACAACTATTGTGCAATAAAGTTTGGAAACATTGAATCTTGCAAGATGTGCATCAACCTTTGCATGTTGGGAATGACACTGAAAATGTTAAAATTCCACTTGAATACGTTATTAAAAATGGCATTTGTTAAAAAAAAAAATACGTGCCTTCCTATGCGTCCAGACTTCAGGGACATCCTTTGCATTGTCCCGATTCCGTTGTGAGACGCTGAGAAGCTGCCCCCCCAAATCTTTTCATTAGCAGTGACCCCGTAACCTCTGGGTGACTTTTGACCGCTGCATTCATTTCCTGGTTATCCAAAAGTGGCCAAGACAACGCTAATCAATTCAACACCCCCTCTGGGTTTGAAGGTTCCTCAGCACCGCTGGCCCCTCAACACACAAAGGAAAGCAAACATATTCCCACAATGACCTTGATAAATGTTTGAATAAAGGGTGGTGCAAGAAACAAGGCAAATGATAAACAGGGAAACAAAGATAGCTTTTAACCTTTTATTTGTCAAGGGAGTCTTAGTTTTCAATGTAGCCGGATGAGAAGGGGAATCATTAGTTCTCATCCAAGTCTTTACAACACAGCTACGTCAAAAAACATCAACAGATTGTGCTTTAGAGTTTAGTTGGTCAATAAATGTCCAATGCACTGGTCTCAGGTCAGCGCATAAATACATAAAAAAAGAGGCAGCAGTGGAAAATGTGCACAATTTTAATTCCAATCATATCACCACACATTTATGTATTATTGGGAATTGACTGAATTTAAATGATATATCGACATTTATGCGGATTACAAACTCGCTGGTAGAAAAGTTGTGATGAAAGTATTTTGTGTTCTTACTGAGGTTTGGCTGTAAAGTTGACATCTTACACCTTTTGTCAATTCTTTGACTGGTTACAAAGTGAAGGGTGCTAAATGTCACCGGTAACCGTGCGCTGCTTGTCATGTGCTTGCTTTCAAAGAAGCTGAAAGAAGGTCAAATAAGCAAATACTCGAGGCAGCGACAACACATTCCATTGGTCCTCTATGGCCACAGAAAGGTAGCAGGTTACTGAAATCTTTACATTCATAAATACACAGCATGTTTACAAAAAAATCCAAATGGAAAATAAAATGAATTTACAATTTTACGATAAGAACAAAGATAGGAAAACTATCACAGTAAAAAAAAAAAAACTGTACATTTAGCTTGTACTTTTCCTCATCAGCACCACACAATTTCTAAAATTTTTAATGTAAAATATAATTTCACTTAATGGGCTAAAAGGCCAAAACAAAACATCCAATAGTGGATGAAACAGAAGCAGCAGATCAGGACAGAGACAACCACATTACAAAACCGAAACGGAGCAATGCTGGTTTTCGAGGGCAACTTTGCTCAACTCTATGCAAACAGTTTATTGACTGCACCATCTCCTGATATAAAACCAAAAGAAGTCACATTTCAAATGCAACGAAGGGTTAACCACAGATTTAAAAAAGAAAAAATAAATTAGACTAGGCTCCCATGGGGTGTCAAGAACCAACGACTATTTATAGCTGACACATTAATGCAAATTTGATTTTAAATATGAAGCTAAACAAATAAAAAAAATTAAATAAACTAAGCTGAAGACCCCCCTCCTTTTATAGTGTCGGACGGTGAGTCACAATCCACAACTTAACTATCGGGTTCAACTCGATCTTCTTTCGTAAAAGTGGGGACAAAACAACCTCCAAAAAATGGCACCAGCAAGTGCATTAAAAAAAAAAAACAATAGAAATCCACCGGAAAAGGCCAAAGTAAGTTCAAGGTAGCATAACGTTTTTTGTCTAGGTAGCTTGTTTCCAATTGCAGTGGCCTCGAGAGGCCTCTTGGAGCAGCGACATCCAAATACACAGGCTTCAGTGCACGCTTTCACTACGATATCTTACAGTTGCCCTTGGACGACGAGGACGGAGAGGTTTTCGGCGAACTCTGTGCGGGCCTGAAGGACTTGGAGCGCTTGATACTGTTGGACTTGCTTCCAGTACCCGTGACGCCCGAGGCGGCACTGTTGGCGACCGAGTAGGAGCGCCCGTGCATCATGACCGCATTCATGCCGTTAGCCATGGAGAATGACTTGAGGTGGGATTTGATGGCCACGGGGAGAGGCAACTTGTCGATGAGGTGCACGGGCGTGCAGGAGACGATGGAACGGCAACACAGATCTTGGAGGCTGAAAACTGCAGTAAAACTGTGAGTATGAATTTTATTCTGTGCCTTTTTTTCAAAAGCAATGAGCTCACCTCTGTTGGGCCTCCAGAACTTCTCCATCCCGTGCCTCATCAGCACGATGCGTGAGAGTTCGGTGAAAGACTCGATGACATTGAAGTTGCACAGAGGGCTGACCTCAAAGAAAGTCATGCTGTTTTTCTCGGCATAAGCCCTTGCTTGCTCTGTTGGAACCTGCCTCTTGAAAGCCAAGTGAAGTCGGTTGCCAACCAAAATCCTGGGCACACCTGGGGCATGCTGAATGATGTAAAAAAAAGAAAGTGTTTGGTTATTTATTTTCCTTTACTGTACAAAAAATGTGACATGCAATACAATACAATTTTATTTATATAGCGCATTTTACTACAGCTGCAGCGCTCCTTGTAGCAAAACAGCAACTTTAGCTAAAATCAATTTCTAAATCACTGAAAAGTTGGACATGCACATGATCTCTTCTCTCTAACATTTTTTGGAGTAAGTTTTGAGTTGTGGATTTCTTAGACTAAAATGCTGACCTCATCAATTTCTCGAATCCAGCGGTCAATGCCATCGAATGACCAGCTATTAGTGATGTCATAAACGAGGAGGATGCCCTGTAGGATAAAAATCTTAATGAGCACGGGTACACATGGGGACAAAATTGTTGGGACTCATCTGCTGATGAAAGAAAAACACTGATTGATTAAAAAAAATAATAATAATAATCTTAAAACTGATCATAAAAACAATAAGTTCTCCAAAATGCACCTGGTGAAAATGAGGTACTGTTTTGTTTCTGTGGTCAAATAGATTCACAATATAAAAAATAAAAAAAGATGGACAAAAACAATGGACCGGACCACAAAAACAAAACAAGCATGTTTTTGATGGCCCAATTATCATTAAATTGTCACATTATTTTTGTCTGTTTCTAGTTATTTCAGTAATCATTGTGGGTTGTAATTGTGTCCAAGTGTTTTAATAGTTATTGACAACACAACACATAATCAGTAGTGCTCACCTGTGCTCCTCTTGAATAAGATCTGAAGATGGTGCAAAATCTGCCCTGACCAGATGTATCCCTGAAAGAGAACCACAGAAGGTATGCTATTGTTTTTCACCCTACAGATATTTTGTAGCCATCACTCCAACTCGCATTTACCATAACTCCAATTTCACTCTTCTTCCATCCAGCAGTATTGTAGTTGTCTTGTAATCTATTCCTAAAATGTCACATATTCAGATCACTTGATGTTAGCCAGTTTGACGCATTTTAAAATATAAACGCACAAGAGCAACTCACCACTACTGTAGGCAAAGGGAGACTCGACCGAGCCGTCCTGTAAACTGTCCAAAATTTCTCCCTTTCCGACATCACTGTCTCCCACCAAGAGAAATTTAAGGAGATAGTCGTAACTTTTGACAGGACTACTCTGGCTGCCCATCATCCCACGCATTGAGGCCAGGGTTCCCGGGGAGCTGGTGAAGCTCCGCCACGCTTTTTGCTAGTTGTGGCAATGGACAGACAATCAGGCGGCCCCAACAATTAACTAGAACTACCCGTTTCTTAGCGCTTGCAAGATACACTGTGCCAATCGCACGAACAAATATATTACCATATGATCGAAGTCGAAAAATTATACAAAATAATTCATAAGAACCGGAAAAGTCTACCCACACACACCGTCGTGGAGGCGTCAAGGTTTACCAAAACAACCAAAACATTAGCTTAGCCACAGTAGCTGCCTTGTTAGCAAAAAAAAAAAAAAAAAAACGCCTGCTCCAACCTTTACCAGATTTAGAGCACAGAAAGTTTCAAGTCGAAAGTTGTCTCCAAACATAAAGCAATATGCTTAAGACAGTGGAATATTGAATTAACTTGACACATGGCAAGTTAGAGAATGAAGCACTTAAGCGCGCACGGCTTCCGTAAGAACCCTGTTGGATTTTTTTCCGGGTATGACGTCATCGAAACGCACCGTCATCAATATATAAAATAGAAATGTAAAATCCTCTTTGCAAAACAAAGAGTTTCTTAAATTTTTGAAAAATAATTCAAGATGCTTCATCATATTCATTTTTAAATGTGTTCAACCCACATGGTTTGGAAAAACATAAATACGATTGCGCTCTTAACTAATTCGCTCCAGGTGACGATTGTGACAAACTGATCAATAGAGGTAAGCGCAGCAGAAGAATTAAGGTGCTCGGAAAATGGGATTGATGCAGATGTGGATTTTCTTACTTCTCATTTACTTTGCCAACTCTAATCCACTGGGAAGTCTGCCAGAATATGAAGATGCAGAATTAGAATGGGAGACTTTGCATGCAGAGCTGGAGAGTGAGATGGATGAAGGGCCTCCAGACCTTGTACCCAGATCCCCCATGTTTCCTGACAGATTACCCAAGAGAAAATCCTCTGCACCCATCATAGCTTCATGGTATAGAACTGTCTCTTTGTCACAGGATCCAAAAGAGCTATTTAAGCCAGAAAAAGGTGTCCGACCTCTCCCGGATTCGGTTAAGGAAATGCTGCTTGCACCACCTCCCACTGTTGCCTCAACTGGTGGAGCAGCCAAATCTAAACTTGTCGAGGTCTTGTGCCACATTGACCGCATGTACGTGAAAGTAAGCAAGGAGCTTTTCTCAACAAGAGACTCATTCAAAGACTTGAAACTTGGCAAGTGTCCTGTAAATGAAGGCACTTCAGAACATTATTTCCTTCTGTACCTTCTGAATACTGACTGTGGATTCAAGAGAGAGGTTGGATTATGTCAAATTGATTTGATTTGATTTGATTGCAGTGTTTTGCCATTGGGCAAACCCATATCTTGTAAAAATGTCTGTGTCCTAGAGTACTGATGACCATTTGTTCATTAGTATTGTACTCCACTACAAGCCAACTACTCCAGTTGTTCGAGAGATGCCATTTGATGTCCTCTTGCAGTGCAAATACCCAAGGTAAAAACACTTTATATTTTTCCATACATAATGCCAATTGGGATTTTTTTTTTAGCAATCTTAAAACTGAGAGCTAGAGCTATGAATTTCAAATATTTGGACCTGGCAATTTGGCCTTTGAAAATACTGCAGCATTCAAAAAGGGTCAGTGACTGTACCATGAAATTAATGAAACTATGCTTTTAAACAAACTCCGATGTTGATTATCATCACTGAGTTTTCGTCACCCTTTGAAAAATAATTGAAGAATCAATCCTTGACTTCTAATTTCAAAACTAATAATCTTTCAATTTGTTGTGTATTATGTAAGACTGAAGGGATGACTTGGTTTCGTCGTCATAACGACCCTCTGAGGGAATTAGTAACTAGAAAGTGGCTCACGACAAAAATGAGTCTGACACCCCTAGTGTCATTACAACTAATCGACTATTCAAAACGTTCCATTAAAGTGAAATATTTTTGTCCTGTTTCAGGTATTTTCACTCATTCAATCCTGGTATCTTTATCAAATTGAGAAGGGGCACGGTTCACAAACCACTGCGGTCAAAACATGCTTATGTCATCACTCCACAAGATGGTATGATTTTTTTCAGAGTATTGCATGTTGCCAAGATGATCTGGTATGACAAATGTTTATATTGCAAGAAATTAGTTATTCCTCTTCAAATGATTGTGCAACCATTAGTTTTGTCACTTTGCAGTTAACATAAAAACTGCATTCATAATACAAGATAAATCAAATAAGTGGTACATTTATTAATTTACACGATCGATTCTTTACCAATTCACCCTTCTTGAATTATCAGCTTCAGGAAATGAAGTTGTTGGTGATAAAACGTTTATCCTTGGGCAACCGATGTACTTTGTGGTGAAACGAGCAGACGACGCTTCTTCGGACCAGAGGCTTTACATCAACAAGTGTTTTATGACTCCTCTCCAAGATCCTTACTCTGAACCAAAATATACAGTTATTGACAACCAAGGGTAAGAAATTTAACTCAGTCAAAAACAATGTCATAGTTCATCACTAATTTTTTTCATTTTTTTTCAGTTGTATGATTGATAGTATGGTGACAAAACAGTCTGCGTTTCTCAAGGGCCCCTTAAACATTCAAAAATTCTCAGTGAGTGCCTTCATTTTCAAAGACACGGCTGTTTCCTCATCATCGGTACGTTCAGTGCAATGCACACGTCTACAAACTAGATAACGTGGGATATATCTGTTGCACTAAATGCTTTTAAAAAATATATTTTCAGCAACTCTATCTGCATTGTGAATTCTCCATGAGTGATCCAACACCGACGTCAAGTTTAAAGGCTTGCAATTATCACAGAGAAACCAAAAAGTGAGTCAACTGTGACACACTGGATTATATCAGTTATAAAAGCGCTCTTGGTTGGTGAAATCATCTCTGTTGTTCAGATGGAAAGAGTTGCATGGCAATGACAGCGTGTGTGCCTGCTGTGAATCCTCCTGCTTGCCACTATCGAAAGGTGCAGTTTTTTTTTAAGATCTCAATTGTGACAAATATGTTTTCAATTGTTGGAATGGAACAGAAGATTTAATGCAATCATCTGACTGAATTATCTTTGCAACAGCGTCTGTCAACATGGTCTCAAGTCCGTCTTGGAAGGTCAGCTTCAAAGATAAGGATGGAAACCTGGACTTTGAGTTGCAGCCGAAATCTGCACTCTGGGGAGCCTCCAGCTTTGAGGACATGACTGAACATAGTGACTTCCTTAGTTATTGGGAGTAATTATTGAATTTCTCGTCAATAAAACCACCCCACCTCATCTGTGTTGTGCTGCATTCAATATCTACCTATGTGAAACGATCACTATTGTCAATACAGTTTTGTGCATGAATCAAGTACAGTAGTATCTGCATTTCTTGGCATCGTATACTTAAATGTATCCATGTTTTGTAGATGCACTCATTCACCACAAGAGGGTGGAAGAGATTCATAGTTTTGAAAAGAGCCGATGCAGCAGGGACGGTCCACATGGCAGAGCATTGTATAGATCAGGGGTTTTCAACTAAGGGGACATTATTATAACCAAGAAGCTGGGACCACTGCTTTGGTGGAATATTTATTTTGTACCAAAGAAGGATGGACCTTTAAAGGTTTATTTGTCTCCATGTGTCAATTTTGGGAATCTCAGCTACATTTGGCGTAATTTGGATGGCTAAATGATTCACAAAATTAGCTGGAAAATAAATGAATAAATTTTATTTTTGTAAATGTTAGCATTATTTTCCATTTCCAATTTCGCGGACCACCTGCTGTACCACTACAGACCACTAAAAGGCAGCAGACCACCTGTTGACAATCGCATCTATGAAAAATAGCATCAAGGCCTCCTGCACAAAAATACCAATATATCTACTTTTAATCATTGTAAATAACAACAAAACTTGGGAAAAATAAAAAACAATCATTCATTTAGGTAAGCAAATATTTTGTAAGTGAAGTCCACAAAGTACAGAAGAGAGCAATACTTGCCGTTTTTGCGACATCATCAGTCATGAAAAGTGAAGTTAAATGTATTTGAAAGAGGTCAAAGAAAGGTGTCACAAAAGTTAGCAGCGTTGACCTTTGGAATAGGCTCCATGGATGTCATCATCTTTATCAGGAGATGGCCAATGGCACTTATTTTAAATTTTATTCTCCACCCGGTTTTATTTGACCCCAGACATCCTGCTCTGGAAGGTCAGCAACCTGCATGTTCAAAAGTGCGCATTCAGAGATGCACAGATGAGGCGGAGTCAACGGGACAAAGATCTACAATCTGAATATCCACAGTTCTCTTTTGCTTGTCATCTTGTCATAAATTGGCAGATGAAATTGTCTTGCTCCTTGGTGTTGTCTCTTGGATACTCAAGTAGGCCAAATGTGACCACAAACAAAAGTGGCATTCTTTGCATGTCACATGACACCGTTTTGACTTATTCTTCACAAAGTGCACCATTTACTCAAGTCAATCTATTTTCTGTACCGCTTATTCTGACTTTGGGCAAAAGGTCAAACACAGGGCTAATGTAAAACTACCAAATTAGTTAGGCCATATGGTGATGAGATTTCCACAGTAAGGCAAGAGAGAGGAAAAATCTGACCTAAATCTGATGTAAATCTTCAAGTACGTACACCTCCAAGACGCATTTTCTCATCTCACACCTTTCTAGTAATACTGTCGAAATAGTTTTGATGTAGGTAACAAGACTTAACTTAAGCAGCCTCGGAACTTGCGTGCTATTTTAGATTGAACTTAAACTTTGGTTAATGACTTATTTCCTGTGATTCTTTCCTGTTTAAGTTGTACAAAAAAAACAACACAGCTGTAAAGTGATCTACCGCATATACAGTGGGCCGACAGCAGATCTCAAAGTGTAAATAACTGATCTGAAAAGATTACGCGCAAGGCCACAGGGCAAGACACGTTCCAAAAAGGACGTGGGAATGTAAAAGTCTCCCCTTTGCCTTCTATTTGACTGTTGATTTCAAATTCGAAGACTGCTTTCGTGCAATGTATTTTTGGACAATTTCAAACAATGCTTATTTGTATTTGCAGGAAGCTAAGCCTTGTCTATTCTGTGTAAATAATTCCAGTCTTTCTCTCTTGGCCATCGACCACATTTTTCAAACAAAGCCACAGACATTTGAATGCTTTGTGAACATTTTTGCATGTCTCAGTTGCTCTGAATCGTTGACACATACACAAATAGACTACCTTTAACAACATAAGAACAAATAATTCAACTCTCAAGTTGCTATGTAAGTGTGTGATGAGAAATATTGTCTTTTTTTTTTCAAGTCATACAATATGAGGTGAAGGAGAATCTTTTGTGACGTTACCATCAGCCCAGGTGCTTGCGAGGGGCGGGACCGAATGACCAACAATGTGTTCGACTGAACAATCCCACAGAAGGTTTGAGAAGCACTCTTCCATCAGTCTGAGATACAACGTGTAAACAGACCAAAAGGATTGTAAATGACTTTAAATGGGCAATTAAATGTGAGCGATTTCCATCTCTTCCAACTTTAAAGCAAGTAAGTGCTGCTATTTGCGTTCATTTTTTTGCTCAAAATGGATCCACTTACAGCCTATTTTCCGTAGTCTGTCTCAGATTGAGCCTGAAGAACATAGGATGAGGCTTTCCAGGCCAAACCCCATCAAGTGTTGATGATTTTATCATTGCTTAATAGCACTTAAGGCTGAATATAACTGTAGGCTGTGTCTGCTCAATTTTTACTGTTAAATTTCAACTCAACTGTTACAGATTTTAGACAATTATCAACAAAAAAGAATGGATCACCGACATTTACAATTACAATAAATCACAGTACACGTAACTTGTGTTTATAACCTATCAAAGAGTTTATAAGACAGTGGTTTATCCCACAATATATAATATATACATACTATATTAAGCTTGATGTAAAATAAACACTATAATGCAGATATCACTCAATGTACAGCTTTGCTTAGCTCATATGACTGAGTAATGTCCTTTTTTTTTTGTATCGTCCATTTTTAAGAGAACTTTTTACATCCTCATTTCACAGATTGTATCACTTGGGAGCTGAGGCCTCGATATACGCACAAAGATGGATAAATTGCGTATGATGTTCCAGTTCCTTCAATCCAACCAGGAATCCTTTATGAATGGCATCTGTGGTATCATGGCCCTGGCCAGTGCACAAATGTACTCTGCCTTTGAGTTCAGCTGCCCGTGTATTCCGGAATACAACTACAGCTATGGGATCGGGCTTCTGATCATCCCACCTCTTTGGTTCTTCTTATTAGGATTTGTTTTGAACAATAATGTGTCTGTGCTAGCAGAAGAATGGAGACGACCTACAGGAGAGAGAACCAAAGACCCGTCGATCCTTCGCTATATGTTCTGTTCAATCGCACAGAGATCTCTGATAGCACCCGTCGTTTGGGTGTCAGTGACTCTCATGGATGGCAAGAGCTTCCTCTGTGCTTTCAGCATCAATTTGGATATTGACAAGTTTGGGAATTTTAGTTTCATCAAGGGGATGTCCGAGGCAGAGAGGATCAAACTGCTGGCAAAGATTCCATGTAAAGACTTGTTTGAGCATCAGGAAGCGAGAGTAGCGGCATCCCGATACATCAAGTGCATATCACAGGTGTGCAGATCATTCTTTTTTCTTTTCTTCATAGTTTTATGAATGCTGTTAACATGAAGGCTAATTTTTTCTTCATCTTAGGGGTCTCTTGTAAGACAAACTATTACTGCCTTAAATATTATTTTCCGCATATTATCCTTTTATTTTATTTATTCACTTTTTAAAAATGTATTTCCTTTTATTATTAATTTACTTTATTTCATATATTTATACATTTAATTTTTTAACATCATGAGCTGATATTGGCCATCCAAGATAATGTTACAAGGTTGTTGACCCAAAGTTGGAAACATTTTCATTAAGTTTGACGATCACATCATCACATTATATGATAACTAAATCAAATCTTATTTCAGATAATTTGTTATAAAAACCGAAGTTGAGTTCCTTCGAGACAAGCTTCCATTTTATTATTCATGTAACTGAGGCTTCTTTCCATCCATCCAAAACACCCACTCTGTTTTTGGTTTCTTTTTTTGTGCTTTGATGCCCTGAAGGGAATGTTATGGTTTTAAAAGAAAGATAGAAACACATTTTAATGGGTCTGCATAAGATGATGATTCTATCATGAGCAGTTATGAATCATCCTCATTATCAGAAGCATTAAGATGCCAACTGGATGACGGCTCTTTACATACTTTGGATAACGTGTAGACTCAACCTTTGACTAATGCAAGTGTGTTTCCCACAGGCTTGCGGCTGGATGTTTTTACTCACGATGACCTTCACGGCATTCCTCATTCGTGCTATTCGACCTTGCTTTACTCAGGCTGCTTTCCTCAAAACCAAATACTGGTCTCATTATATCGACATTGAGCGTAAAATGTTCGATGAGACCTGTAAAGAGCACGCCAAGAGCTTTGCCAAGGTTTGCATCTATCAGTACTTTGAAAATATTAGTGGAGAGATGCGCAACTTGCATCATCACTCCAGCAAGGATGACAGCGACAATGAAGATGATGATAAGAGAAGGAACGAGGAAGACAAGCTCTTGGGTATAAGGGTCCAGGATGACATGAATAAAGCTTTGTGTAACTGGCATACTTGCAAACCAGCTCTTGCACTGAGAAAAGAGCAACTAAACGGCCAAAACAATGACACACTGCATCGAGAAGGCAGTGGAGCAGCAAATGGCTTTGCAAATGGACACACCCATAATGTGGAAAAAAAGGAATGGGCGGTGTATTACAGTAAAGTCTGACCTCAAAGGGACAAAGGACTACATACTTGAAATGCCTTTGGTTTCCAGAGACTATCAGAATTAAGTTCATATGTAGTGACTTAATTTGCAGTATGTTAACAGATTCGTGTAATATTTTGTTCATACCTAATGCAAGCCAATGGAAAAGCAATGTACACAGTGTGTGTTGAGTGTGCGTGCATGTGTGTGTGTGTGTAAATTAAACTTGCTTATTGTGTACTATGACATGCATGTGGAGCATGGCACATTAAAAACCACAAACATATTATTGTTAAATAAATAACTGTCTTGCAGTATCAATCATAACTAAGCATCTGGCGTGTGTTTTTGGGGTATTGGACATTTTGTACGTTGAACAAATGTACGTGAGCCTGTCAGTGTGGGTAGGTGGAGTTCTTCATAAATTTGGCATACATACAGAGATATTACAATTACTCTACTCATAAAATGTTTCAATGTATCGTCCAAGTAAGTAAGTTATGCTTTAAGTATTAGCAAAACCATCATGTCTTACAAACTACTGCTCATTATGCCTGTCAAAAAAAGCTTCTGAACAAATTAATAGTTTGAATCAATAATGACACTTTTGCTCTAAGGAGAGGGCCCGCCATAAAAAGTCCTGTGAGAACAGGACTGAGTTCCTGCATGGGGGCATGGGGGCATGTAAACAAAAGAATCTGACAGCAGCTAATGCTCCAATGGCAGCCAGGCAAATGTGTGATTTATGCAAACCAAACGCTTGTTGCCATTCACCTGCTGCTTGGACATAAGGTCAACATTTGCATCTGTCTATCGCCCTTATGTTGTTATTTAGTCAAGCCCCTGCTTTAGCACTGAAGGAATTCATCATGTGTTATGAACTGATCAGGAATGCGCCATAAGACGTCAGCATGAACAACAATGCTTTTAGCCTTTTACTACAGGCTGCATGTAGTCAGCGCTGGGTGGACCATCCAGCTGTTCCTCTGCAATGACATTACCAACAGAGAAGGACGGGGAGGAGGGTGCTGAATGAAAATGGCTTGGTTGGATCCCATTGTTGTCCCTCCCTCCCCCTTGGGGATTAGTGGAACAGCACTCCCCTTGACCGTCTGACAGCTCGCCCACTATCCCAGCAGCTGTTCTCCCCCTCAGAGGACTGGCACCAAGGGTGGCTTGCACGGTATGGGGGGGGTTGCTGCTAAGCGTGTCTTTGTCCAGCTTGCGATTTCGCTATCAGAGGTTATTCTCTCTCACGTTGACACCTTCACGCATTGCTGACTTTGTTTGTCCTCTGCGACAATGATCGGTTGTATGGCTCACCAGCCACAACGTTAAAGAGAGCTAGATACCTGTGCAATTAGTCTTATTAGCAAAAAGAGAGTGGCAAACTATTTTTGAAAGAGCTCTCGGCATGATGCGGAGCAGTTCTACACTAAAAGAAACAATAATAAACGTGCTGTATGGCACCCATGAAATATACAATGTATTGACATTTAACATGGAAGATGGGTGCTGAATTTGAATGTTTTGGCTCTCTCAGCTAAAATAATGCACGAGTTGAAGATGATGGTAATGCTTGGAGACAATGCAGGAGGCATAAATATAGACATCACCTCAAAATAGACACTTCACTTGAATCAATACCTCACCAAGCATTGATTGTGTTTATCATTTTCTCTGGCGCTATGGTTGTTCTCACTGGATTGTATCTGATAATGGCACAGAAGTGAATTTAGATGAAATAAAGCCAACTTGAGTGAAACTCACCCCTAAAAAAAACAATCATAACACAATCTGGTTGACACCCACTTGGCAGAAATGACATTGTTTTGTTTGTCAGGACATCAGCCATGCATGCTTGCAGCTGACCGAGGCCTCCCTTGCTTGACTTTGCTGCAAGAGCCTCTTTGCTGTCCCTTTCACATACATGGGAGAGGTGTACAGACAGGACACATCAGCATGCTTGCAGGCCTCCCATTTGTCAGCGTCTGGCTCATTCTGCCTTCCTTCTGCCTGCAGATTGGAGGAGAAAGGCAGAGGGAGGGCTGAGGCCGAGCAGAGTTGCGAGGCAAAACGGATGGTCACATGAGCACAGATCTGTTTACAAACCCAAGGCAGAGCAGAGCAGAGCAGAGCAGAGCAGAAGGGAGCAGTGCAGGAGACATCGGAAAGGCAGACTGCAGGCTTACTCTTAAAAAGCGTTATGGACTGAAAGAGGAAGAGGAGAACATGACAAAGCCAGATGGAGGTGCGAGAGACTGACTGAGACAGATACCGCCTTTGTCCATTTTTGTCTTCTTCTGAAGGAGCAGATGGTTGGAGGAAGAGGATCCCCATCTCCATATAAACACACAAAACCACACATGCACTGAGTGAGGGGAGAAAAAAAACCACTCAGCAGCAATAAGGGCAATGCCAGCTTCAGGACTGCTCTGCTGTGGAGCGCTCCTCACTTTGTTTGGCCTTTGAGGGGTGCACATCTTTGGCTTGTGGAATACCCTCTGCAACATCAGTGGAGTGGAGGAGGAGACGGCAAAGGACATGAGAGGGGGGAGAATGAAAGCCGCCAAAATCCTCTGTTAAAAAAAAAAGCAGCTTTGGAAGGGGCAAGACAAAGCAGACTAAAGCCAGATTATTACCATCATTGATCGACGACTGTCATTGTGATCGGCGGATGACATTGGAGACGATCCTGCAGCCGAGAAAAACACAAGTCGGAGAGGGTCTTTGTCTGCTTTGAGTGTAAACAATGACTGCGCTGTTGATGATGTTATGACCGCGCATGATTCACATTTTGACGGCAACTTGCGAAATAGCCCACGGTATGAGGCAAGTGACAGTCCAAAATACACAACAAGATTTCTTTGTTTTCTCTGATGACATCATTCATACTGGCGTCCAGGAGCACATGAGGATTTTAGACGCGGTCCAAACTCTTGTCCCAAATATTCCAATCTTAACACCAAGTGCTTAATCCAGATTTGGGAATGCTGGGTCCCACAGACTGCTGAGCCAACAAAACCACACCTCTCAAGGATTTATGGAAATCTGAGCAAATCTGAAAAACTTAAGGCTTGTATTTGGAGGAGCTCGGCACACAGTGACTGATCCCAGGCTCCGACCACCAGTCCAAGAGTTTGGCCTCCATTCAAGCTCAGCCTTCTTCTTCTTAAAGGGTCTGAATTTATTGCTGCTGGCCCAGGAATCAAATTTCATGCAACCATTCCAATGGTGTAACGGTAAGTGAGTGTATTTCTCTGCCATCTGTTTAATACTAAAGATTAGGCCCACCATGTCTTTTGGTGTACTTACAGCTTGTAACTAGCTTCATAGTTTACTGGCTCTGTGTGATGGATTCAACAAACTTCAAAGGTGTGTGACAAAGGGCACTCAAAATAAGGTGCATTCAAGTTCATGTTCACTTCAGTCATGCAGCTATCGCAGCTTTATTTATTTATTATTATTATTATCATTATTATTATGATTATACCTCAATCTATGTGAATGTTTTGTGCCTGGTTGAGTGATGTACACAATGGATTGCGGGACACCTATCAAATGCTATGTCAATCCATCCATCCATCCATCCATCCATCCATCCATCCATCCATCCATCCATCCATCCATCCATCCATCCTCATAAAAAATTGGCACCCACACTAAGTCTTGATCCTTCATCTCCTTCATCAAGATATTTTTGTCAGTTCTATGGTACCAAATTTGTGGGTAGAGTTTGGTTAAGGCAATGTTGTGTCCTCACAAGACACACAAGGTAAATAATAATGGCACGCTTGGAGGAGTTTGGTGTTGATGAACTTGACGACTCATCAAATAACTTTGGTTTGGACTGGGATGGTACTTTTTTTCTTCTTCAAATCCACCAACACTAACCTCACACGTTCTAGGTCAATAATCATAAAACACACGTTTAAAAAATCGTCATCTTAAGAGGTGCGGAAGTCGTTTAAGATACAGAGTGGTAACAACCCCTTATTTCATTCCATTTTTAGTTCCTGTATGGCCTGGTATCCATTTTGCCCAAGCAGTCTATCTCTCATTAAGTTTCCCTGCCCCACCCCCTTCTTTCAAATCCCCCAACCTCCAGCTCTGTCAAATTATCATACCTCCCACACAGTGCAAGCTGTACCCATTCATTGACTCTGAAGAGAGACACATGGACATTTAGAGGCTGGCAAAGAGCCTGCTTGTTGCAAATTAATAGGGTCACATGTGGCTAGTGGAAGTGAGTCTTCCGCTGCTTTTGTTTTGCCAAATGGCTCTTCGGTCTCGACTTCATTCTCGTTTTAAATATATCCCCCCCCTACTCGTACTCTTCCCCCGTGCAACACACACGTTTCTTTTCAAACAAACACAGACATACACTGCACTACACACGACAAGTCCTCAACCCCCAAGTGCACACACTTTTCTAGACTACTCTATTGAGTCTGGGGAACAGATGGTGGTGTGTCGGTCTCCGTTGGCTGTGTTTGTCTACTTCACAGCCAATTAACGGGTAGCCCAACGATGGTTAGGGTTGCCACCACTGTGCCTCAGCCACAGCTCCATGGACACATTTGCATCATCAAGTATTTCTGACCAAACAGGAAAAACACTCCACTTAGAGACGGCAGACACCCAGAGAGGCTTTACGGGAAACTAATGAGGATGTTTAATATTCCAAAGTCAGTTCCAGATATCCCTGAAATGTCCTGAATTTGATTTGATTTCAATAAATGTACATGTTATAAGCGTGATGATCTTTTTTTTTTTTTTTTTGGCAGGATGCCTGTGCGGTTTGAATTCTCCGAGCTCTGAACACGACTGCAGCATGACATCTGACATGTATCACCTGCCACTCAATGTGTATGTCATTGTACTGGGCATCGGCCTCTTCGTCTTCATGCTCAGTCTCATCTTCTGCTGCTACCTTTTCCGGTAGGTACGAGGGATGAGGGCAGAGTTGGGCCGAGCCTGTTCTGTATACCCGGGAAAGGAATTGGAGACGGGAATATCGACAGCAATTGAGACAGCAGTGCGGTCTCGCCACATAGCCACATTGTATGTTTATAGTATGTAGTCCTATTGTGAACATTTATTACGATGCTTTATCCTTTAATTACAGTATTTTTTTCATTCAAAAATATTACAAAAACATCAAATGACTATGTGACAGAATTTGAACCTCTGGAACAGCAGCAAAAATATTTTAACACCCCTAAAATAGGAAATATATGTGGTGTGCTGGTTTTGGTCTCTGGTGTTAAATGATTAATCACCTTGCACATATATTGTACATGCAACATAAATGATAGTTGATGAATGATCCTAACGTCACAATACAGTTCTCACACATTAAAGGCACTCACATAAGAAAAGGAAACTCTGGTGTATACTGTTTGAACATTGTGAGGCATTCTAGGAGTCTTCAATTTCACAGTCCCGTGTGAGAGAGTGATGTCACGTATGTGCCGTGTCACGTTTTCAGCACATCGACGACGCATGAAATTAGGGAAGGAGAGAGAGATGAGTGTTTTCAAGCTGGAAATGCAGTCTTTATTTTGAGTTGTCAGCTAAAAAAAAAAAAAAAAAAAATGCACACTGTGCTCTTAATAGTGTTATCAAGCTAAAATGACTCATTAAAAAAAACACAAACTGAAGCAAGGTATAACTACAAGCTTAAAGATAACATCCCAAAGGATTATGTGGCTACAGGAGGTCCCCAAATGTGATCATTCTTTACATCTTGACATTAAAATGGCCCGTGACACTAAAAAAAGGACGTCTGCCTTTATTTAGGAAAAAATGTGAATGTGCATAATGGACATATTATGACCATTTTGAAATGATGGAAATTCAGATGAACTGTTCTGAAAATGAATTTCTATATCTTGACAGTTCTGTTTTCATAACAAGTAACATTTTTCCTAAATAGACCTAACCTGACTCAACTAAGAAAGCACCATTCACCCCAATGCCAAGAATGCTAAAGAAATTTCTAAAGGCCGCTTTTATGCTGAAAGTCTTGAACTATGGAAATTCTT
Source organism: Syngnathus leptorhynchus (assembly GCF_054491065.1). Classification (NCBI taxonomy): domain Eukaryota; kingdom Metazoa; phylum Chordata; class Actinopteri; order Syngnathiformes; family Syngnathidae; genus Syngnathus; species Syngnathus leptorhynchus. Next base: position 8,429,134 of record NC_141199.1, on the reverse strand, counting down.
ACCCCAATACTTTTCTGTGTAGCATTTAAGTGTACTTTTTGTCTTGTTTCTGTGGCAGGTTGAAACAACAAGGGACGAGGGATCAGTTCAGCTACAACGAGGTATGCCACTCACTGCACGTGTAACAGCACACTCTGAGGCAGGCTCTAAATCCTACCACAGTATGTCAGGCTTTTTTTTTCATTCAGCCGAGCAACATAACACCACCTTCTAGAAGAGTCCATCAGGGTCCACTCAATGCGACAATTCTGAAGCTAATTTTAGATGAGCTTTTCTATGCGTCAAACTGAGGAGTAATATGAGGTCATTCAGTTCAGGATAAATACCTCATCTGAAGAAGTTATATCTATATATATGATAGTGCTGACATCCGAGTACGTACACTGTATGTTTATTCTTCCGTACTCATTTTTCGCTGTAGGTGGTGCTGAAGGGAGCAAGCAAGAAACTCAGCCTGCTTGGAGTAAGTCATTTTGTTTTGTGCAGCTTTTATGTACATTAGGGTAGATTTTCGACCTCTGACCTTTTGAAACACATTTGAATACTCTCAAAATATCAGTCGATCATTCTGATATTTGCGGCGGGCGTTTGATCTCGACATAAGGAGCGATGTTCACGTGAAGTTTCATGACATCGAGCAACATAAAGCTAAATAAGACTGTGCCCACCCTCGTTTAACGAAAAACAACCAACTTTGTGACTGTACGGGTACTGATTCGCCTCAGAGCTTTTTAGACTCAGTTTGAATCGATAGAGTTCGTGTTATGTAGTTAGTCATGTGACTGCAACTTTGTAGTCCTCCTACCTCGCTAGACTAGCAGGAAGCGAGATTGAAATGTTTTCTTTTATAAGCTGCATCAACTGGCATTTGCACATTGTTAAAGTCTGTAACTGTTATGGAAAGTTGAGTTGCATCAACAGTTCCAAGTAAAACGCTATACCGGAAATTCCTCCCACTTTTCATGCAAAGGATCATGGGGGTGTAGTAGATAGTTCAACCACCACCGTAGTGAGAGAAATATAAATGTTTTTCAGGAAATGGTGGTAAATAGTTACGCTTTGAAATCCACCTTTTCTGATATTTTTGTTTGGTGGCATGTTTCTGTTTGACTTAATAAGCCAGGTTGAGCTATCTATAGTCTAACACATTTTTTTTCACGGGCCGCATTAGTCATAGCTTCTTTCGGAGGGCCATTATGACTGTCAACCCAAATAAATGTATGAACACCTCATATTATATACAGTAAAAGCTACAAAACAAACTGACAAATAACTCATTTTCAAATCAGACGAGTAAAAACTGGTCAAATATATTTTTTAAAAAGATATTAAAAGTGAAGACAATTTGCAATTCTAATAATGACACGGATTTGATGCACAATTTGTCTTTGCGGGCCACATCAAATGATGTGGCGGGCCGTATCTGGCCCCCGGGCCTTGAGTTTGACACGCGTGGTCTAACATATTGAAGGAGTTCAATCCTCACATATCATTAACATGCAACACATGTCCTCGAAATCTCTTTCGTCTATGATAAGTGCTTACCGATCTTCCAGTGGCCGAATTTAGTACTGCTAAGAATAACCGTGCTTATTATAGCCGCATCATACAGTAAGAGCTACATTTCTCTGTTTGCTGTCTTGTAAATGACTTCTTGTAAAATTATCAAAGGCAGACGGAGGGGGAAGTTCAGTTTTTGAGAATCCAAAATAGACACAGCTATGTTAAGAACAATTCATAAACAACACTTGGATTTATGCACTGAAACATGGATACATTGGACATCTGGCAATTTACAAGTCTTTTCTTTTTTATTGTTTGAGTGATTGACAAAACGTAGGCCTGTCATGAATTATACAAACATGATGACACAAAATATGGCCTCATCTCATTGTTGTTGTGCTTTTGGCAGCAAACCTGTGCCGTGTGTCTGGAAGAATTTAGGACCAGAGATGAACTTGGAGTGTGCCCGTGCTCACACGCATTTCACAAGAAGTGAGTGTTTAGAAACAAACAACATTATCTAATATTTGTGGAATTTAAGACTGTGATAAAGTTGATTGTGTTAATATAAATCCAGTAGAAATTGCATGGAAAAATTTGAATCATTCTCAGAAATATCAGATCTTTTAGATTTTAGTGTACCTAAAAATGCAAAAAGTGTATTCTCATAAGGCAGAGATACAAAATGGAGGGGGGGGGGGAGAAAGGTATGTGAGGAAATAAAATACCACAAAATAAGATAAATGCTGGAGGCGGGGGGGGGGCTATATTTGCCAGTTAACCTTTGACTCTAGCTACTTAAACAGTTTTTTTTTTCTAAGTACGAAAGAATGTGAGTGACAATAAACAAGAGCCAGGGCCTAAGTGGGAAGTATTCTCAGCCCGGGAGTTCCATGGCGCAAATCAGCACTCTTTTAGTCCAGTGTTATTATGAGCGTGAATCATCTTGCCCATAATGAAGATGCATTTGTATTTAAATTGCAAATACAGCCGTAAAAAAAATATGAGGGCACACTTGTTGAATCAACTTTCAGTTCATTATAAATGCTGAGTACAACTAAAGGTATATTTGTTTGGGCCTCAATCAAATAAAAACAGCACCTAAAATATGAATTCAAGAGCTGATCGAGACATTTCCCAAAACGTTGTTTATGACAATGGCCGAAATGACTTCGGAAGTTCTCACGTAGGTAAAACAGGCATTTTTAGCATTCCATATTTTCTTTTGTGTCGGTTACTCACCTGCCACACTTTTAGTGGCACCGGTCATAACAGACATTGAACAAGAAATTCAAGAAATCACGGCCGTCTCAAATTTTCCCATGGCTGTGTATTATTTTAAAGCAACATCTGGGCCCAGTTAATAAACAGCAATTATTTTGTGTTCATATTAGAAGAATTTATTTATTTATTCATGGGGGCAGACAAGGCACCAATAGCCACCTACAAGCTCCAACAAGGCCTACATTTAAATGTATCATTTTGTGTGTACTGTTCAAAATGAATATAGTTCTTCCTCAGCCCTATTCTAAAAACAATTTCCATGCTTTCAGGTGCCTGCTCAAGTGGCTGGAGATCCGCAGCGTGTGCCCAATGTGCAACAAACCCATTTTGCGGCTCCACACAGATGCCCCACAGGGTGCTGAAGGACCTATGGAGCCAGAGGAGGTGTGAGCTTGGAACAGATGAAACCAGACTTCTCTTAGAAAAGAAAACCCCAAAAACATCCATTTGAAATACGACGAGAGATGATCATCTCGCAGGCAATGACGTTTATGATCCCAAGTGGCCGTGTTGCCGCTGACCTTTGAGCAATATTCTTAGGTGGGAATTGGATGTTGACGGAAGCAAACTTGATTTGGTAGGGTCAGGAGATAGGGAGAGGATGTATAAATAAGAAATTTTTTCATTACATTGGTCCTCGCTTAGCTTCCATATTGCACTGCTCAGCAACAGCCCGAATGGAGAGGAGGCACCAGAACTGCAGCACTGATGGGCTGGACAGAAGCAGTACTGAGCAGGAGCAGTACTTATACCTCTACCATCTCAGGGGTGTTACCAATCCAGCCAGCACAAACCACATCAGTCACACCATAACACACATGCATCTTACAATCAATACTGCCACTGTGTACGGTAGGAGAAATAATCAAGCAGTCAAGCGGTAGCCACGCCCACAGGATGACATCACAACTTCTGGATGACATCACGACCAGCATAAAGGATTTAAGTAGGCAGTTTTTTTTTTGTTTGTTTTCTGATTGTGTACCAGGAACTTTCCTTTTAAAAGAGGGTAGACAACTAGCGTGTATGTATTGTATGTAAATGTGTCCCAATATATATTGTTATTTTGTATTTGTTGCTTTTAAATAAAATGTCATGTAATGTATTGTACTGATAGTAGATTTATTGAGTCATGGCAATGCTCTACAATGATTTATTACGCATTAAAAGAAAAACTCATCCAGAGAATGGAATGAAATAAGTCAGTTAAATTCCTAATTCTGGTTGATCCAATTAGATTTATAGAGGAATACATACACTGTATAAAAGTTGTCTTCAAGTTTCAAGAAAGCATTGACAGTAAAAAAAAAAGTCAACTCTTAATTAAAAATCTGTTTGCATTTTGTAGCTGCAAGCACAGAGTCCACACGCAAATATACAATCTGAGAGATTCACGAGCTGGCCGCTACACTGCTTTTGCCTTCCACAAATTCCACAGCCTTTTCTTTGACAGCCTGGATGCTTCGTGGAGTGCCGTGCTTCTTCTCGTACTCCATGTAGCGTTTGAAGAAGAACTTGATTTTCTTCACAGATACACTTAGATGGATCACACGATCAAAGAGGGTCCTGTGTGATAAATTAGAGGAATATGATTGTAAACATGCAATAAGCTTTCTTAACTTGTTCTGAAATCAAGAAAAGAACTGACTGAAATGTTTAGCTAGCTCAAAAACAACAAAATTTGGCCTTACCGGACTTCCTTCTGTGATCCATGTTTGACCATGAGGTCGATGAAAACAGACCAGAGGTCTGTGCGTTTCGGGTAGCTTGTCAGGACTTTGTCAAACATTGCAAAACCCTTTACCGTGTTTCCGTAACGAAACTCTAGTTGAGCAAACTTGGCGATGACATCCACACCTGGGGACAAATCACAATGTTTATAAATTGGTCTAGATCGCTGCAGCGGGAAAAAACACTCAAAATAGGCATACCTACGCAAGCTAATAAAAACAACATAATAAGCTGTATAAATATGAAGACTGGGAAAAGTACAAATGAAACAAGATTTTATTATTGTGGCTGTAGTTTGCATTAGTGTAGTAATACATTGCACGTTTTTCTGCCTTTGGTACCAAACACATGAAAAGACCACAGAGCATCGTGATATACTCACTTTCTTTGGATGGTAGACTTTTAAGTGCTCTTTGGAGGAGAGCACTGGCAGCATCACTCTGGCCTTGCTGAAGCAGGAAGGCACCATAGCTGAGCCAAACCGCTTTGTTCTGACGAAAACGCTTCACCATTGACTTATACAAGTTCTCCGCCTCCTGGCCAAAACAGAGACACAGAAAATGTTTAGCTCATGCAACAAAAATCTTTTAACTTACTTATCTTGTTTTGCTGTTAGTTCCTACAAATTTGTTGTCCAAATTATTAGCGGGTAATTAATACCTTGATCTTGTCAGATTTGGTGTAGATGTCCGCCAGCTGCTGATAGACGGGCATGGGCTCACAGAACTGGAGGGCTCGCTCAAAAACTTTCTTGAGGCTGTCCTGGGTGCCGTACAAATTTTCCAAGTTGAGCAAGGCCACCCATACATTCAGCTTCTCCTGCTCCTCTCTGGAGATAAAAAAAAGTACATTTAAAATAGAAAAACAACCACTGAAAATGGACTTGTACTGTACATCTTCACATCTGAATCCAGACATAGCTAGTTCTTTTTTTATTAAAAGCCCCCAAAAATTATTTTCTGGCAAAGATATTGACAACAAAGGCAACGACAAGCATAGGGAAGTTGTAAACTTAGATTGAGTGGAGTAGAGTTAAAGAGGCAACAAAAGGAGGTTATGCAAAGTGGCGAATATAAATACAAGCTGAAATAGAAAAGGACATACAACAGCGTCCCTTACAAATGCAAGCAGTGAAATGTATTTTCTTTCCATTGCCAAAAGGGGGGGGAGCTCTTTATCGGCAAGCTCTAATCTTACCTGAAAGAAATGGTTTTAAGTGCCCTCTCTGCCACAGCTCGTGCCTGCTCGATCTGGGTGGCCTGCAGGTGGTGAGCCATGTACTGAAGCCAGAGAATGGAACTGTTGGGAGAGGCCAAGAGCAGGCGCTCAAACGCTCCCGCATCTTGGGGCCTGAGCTGAGGGTCCATCAACTCAATCTCCCGCTGCGTCAAGGCTTTCTCCGCCACCTTTTTCTCCTGCGCCAGCTCACGTCGAGTTTTCTTCTGAGACTGACAGGGAAAGAAGTTGTGAGACAAACAGTGGGAGTCGCAACAGCAAACACAACGCGTACCTTGCTGCTTTCATCTTGGTCCTCCTCTTCATCACTTGAGTCTGCATGCTTGTTTACTGTGGCAGGCTTCAGTGAGCTCAAGCCAAGATCCCAGGAGAACTCTGCTGCAACCTCCAGTCTGATAGGACCTGAGGAACTTGAGACCTGTCGAGACATTGAGTTATGAGTGCATGCATGATTAAATGGGACTGAAATAAAAACAATGTAGATGATTTCCCTTACATTCACAGCAGCAGATCGGGTGTCTTTGTCTTCCTGATCCTCTTCCTCTCTAAAGTACACCTCAACTCCACTGTCGTTGTCTATAAGGTTTGTTGTTTTCTCCGTCTTCCTTGTCTTCTTCGTCTTCTTCGTCTTCTCCGTCTTCTCCGTCTTCTCCTTCTTCTTCTTCTTCTTCGGGGCTTCCGACTCATTTTTCGTCTGGTAATATAAGAGTATGCATCATAGTTTTTGTTAATAGAAAAAAACCAAAAGATAAATGCCCAGACTCTTTACTGAACTCTTTTCCAACTACTTTGTTACCTGTTCACTTTCTGACAGTGAGCGTTTCTTTTTGTTTTCAAGGTTGTACTTCTTCTTATCCTCTCCCTGGAGACGTAGCGGCAGATGGAGGGATTCCGGAAGGATGTCTGGCTTCCCAGTGTCCATAGTGAGCAGGGACAGGTCAACTAACCTTTCCTTTCTGTCGATTCTGAAGTACAAAAACAGAGACGGGCGCAATGTTACATCTTGCACAAGCCGTGGTGCACAAAGAGCCAAACTAAGGCAATATGTTTGCTGGAGCAATTCTCACAGTCCCATCAAACCCAACTTATTGCCATTTCACTATGTGCTACAAGAAACACTCACTGCCGATGCATGTGATAAATTTAGCCATTTAGTTTTTATACCACTTATTCTCAATATGATTATCATGAGCGAGAAGCGATAAAAGATGACTGACTGGGTAAGAGGTGGGGTGCACCTCAGACTGGTCGCCAGCCAGTCATAGCATAAATATTTGAGTATTCATCGTCACATTCACACCTAAACATAGTCTAGAGTCTTCCTTCAATAAACCCAACATGCATGTTTTTGGAGCCCACATAAGAACGGGGACAAAATGCAAACACCAAACAAAACAACTGGAGCAATAACTGACAAGCATTCTACCTTTGGCCACAATACAGTGTGGGATTCATGTTAAGGTAATCCATTTTAAATTAAAAAGAAAAACTTTTCAGTAGGTCGAGGCGAAAGTTTCTAATCCTCCTTTGCTGCCATCAACACAATTAGGAAACAGAGATTTTAGTTGCCAGTCTGAGCTCTACAGCTCTCGGTCGCTGTTTTTGTAAAATGCGTTTTCCCCCAAAATGCGACTTGTACTACAGAGCGACGTGCTTTGTCTTTGTGAGTTTTTTTACTCGTAACAATTATAGTTGGAAAAATACGATAACTAAATGCAAATGTTCAATTTGGATTAAGTGTCAGAGGTTTTATTAGCGAATGAACGGTCGCAGGTTTACCTGACAATTTTGGTGGTGAGCAGGGTGCTGGGTGGCAGATGATTACAGAGGATCTTATGGTTGTTAACAAAGTACTTGGTGGACCGCTGAAGCTCGGCTCTCCCAATAATGTTGGTTGACAACCTTGGAAGAAGTAAAAAGACATCATTCACTTCAGGTCTTCAGTGGACCATGACACGACGTTTCTCATGCTCGTCCTGTACATATACAAAAACATGGTTGGTTACCTTAGAAAGACCCCTCGCTCGCTGATAGACTTGACATAGCCTCTAATTAACTGGCCTTCTTGTAGATTGTCTAAGGATAAAATCTCTGTGTCTTTTGCTGGCTTGGCCTGTTGTGGGTTCAACCTGGAGAAGAGGAACATCAACAGCAGCACTAAGGTTACAAGTTCCAGACCAGCATTTTTGAGTGTATCTGTCAGATATCATACCTTGATGGTCGAAGCGATAGCTGCCACTTGCCATCTTCAATGCCCAGAAGGTAACACCTGAGAGAAAAGAATAGTGCTGACTGAGTAATGAAATCACAAAACTTGTGTATCTCAAACACCATCTCGCTATAAAACACAGAGAGTGGGGAAACAACTTTGTTTTTTCGTATTGTAGTTGGTTGTTGCATTCACTGACCTCAGCAGCTGATCCTTGCTAAATGCGGCCAACGGGTTGGGCTTGTATGCATCGGCGAGGTCAGTGATGGCCACAGTTCCCGTACAACTAAACGGGAGTTTGACCACAAGGCCGAGGTGTGGCGCCATACTTGTCACCATTCCCCAAGTGATATCGCCTGCCTCCAGTTTATAAATGCCTACAAAACAAACAGCAGCTCTTCAGCCTTTTTTTTTTCCATCATACATGAATTGGGTGCATCCTACCTGTGAGTGACAGCGACAGTTGTTGAGACATGGGACTCACTTTGACCACTTTAGCCTGAACAGCCTGGCCAAGCTTGTACATTTTTTCAAGGCGACTGGAATCCTCAAATATGACAAATGAAACAATATAAGGGCAGAGTCCTGTTTTTGTCACGTTTCCTTTGTATAACATCACAAATTATTATCTCTTCTTTGGAGAACACTTAGTTTTATTTGATGATTTTCCTTTCATTGACTGCGACAGCAGTGTATTGTCAAATGGAACTTTCAAAACTGGGAGAATATGTTTATGGCTTTCAGCACCACCTGCTGCTGAGGTATGCACTTGACAGCATGTAAATGCACGTTCCATTGCACAATAATGGTAGAATAACTTACTTTCAGATCAGTAATCATAGCCAGCATTTCCACTGTCCCCGAAACAAACAGACCAGAGGTGACCTCCAAACTCTTGCTCTCTTGATGAAACTGCAGACAATCGCAAACCCATTCACAGATCTGATCTCAGCTTTGCAGTAAGAGGATATGTTTGATGCAAAACTGGAACCTAGCCCACCTTTGAAACAAAACAGGTAATTTCCTGTCCGACCTTGTAACTACGCAAGTTCTTTTCAGCTGTGTACGACTTGGCCTCCAATTTCCCATCCAGTTTGCTATTTGTGTTGTGGCAACATGTGAAGGACAGGAATGGCAAAAACAAAATAAAATGTACATTCAATCAATGATGCTGCTTTCCAATGAGTAATGAATCAGTTACTTACCTGGGTATTAGTGTGAGCTCAGGGCAGGTGTATTTGAATCTTGGATGGGAAATGGGTAAAAATCTAAAGAAAACAAACAACAGGTTATTTAAAGTTCCAAAAAGAGACTTCTAAAAAATAAAAAATAAACTTAAATAATGAGGAAGACAACATAAGCAGCAGTCACCTGTTACTGTTGACTTCTCGTTCTCCAATGACCCTGCAGGTGACCACACTGCCCAGTTTGACCGAAGACGTGGGGAAGGATCCTGGCAACACTTCTGCAGCCTCCATCACCTGAGACACATGCACATAGCCCGTGCCTCTATCCTTGAGTGTAATCTGAATGCTGGTGGGCTTTATTGTCCGGACTTTGCCCTGCAAGATTTCTCCAAATTGGTAACCAGTGTCAGCGTTCATCTGGTTTGAAACGGAGCCCAGTCCTTTGGTTCGGGGTCGCTTCCATGACAATAGAGGGAGCCCTTGCAGTTGCTCGCAGCTGGGTTGGACAACCTCGACGTCTAAAGTCATTCCTTCTAACAGCTTGTCCGAGTCTGTTAGGTTGACCTCATTTAAGTGTCTCCGTGTTTGAATAAAAGTCAGCTGAGCAGTGTCGTCCACTGAGATGATGGCTAGGTCTTTGTCAATGTGCTGCAAAATTGCAGAGTACTTGCTCCCTTCTGTCAGCTGTAAACACAAACAGTGATTATGACAGGTCCACATCAAAACACAATGCATATGTATTATCTCCTAATCGTCATCAATGGTCTGAAACCCATGAATCTTTGTTTTAGAAAACAAACTGCCTCCAGTATGCAAGGCGGTACAGTCTTCTGGAATACAAAGTGAAAACTGAAAATACACCCAGACTTTGTTTTTCAGTACAGTATATAATGGGGAAATTAATGTAAGACAAAGTCATTTACCATTTTCTTTTTGGCAACCAAATTGGAAAGGAGGGAGACATGGACAGTAGTGGCCCGGATGTCAACATAAAGGACAACTGCAGTAACCTTCTGTCCAGGGGTCAACTGAATGTCTGTAAGAAAGCAAGAGAATGTAAAAATGTACATGATCTTACCTTCCCTTTGCAGCATTCAATATGTTACATCATTTTATTTTGAAATACAAGAACTGAAAACATGAAGCATCTTCACCTCACCACTGAGTTGATGTTATGATTTCATTAAATGATGTGTCTTATTATATGAAGCAGCCGTGTCACTTGTTTGCATGGATGTTCTTCCTCATATTCAATTATCGCTATAATTTTTTTTTTGGGTTTATTAATGTGCTCAGAAATGCACTTTGCACTCCCATCCATCCATCCATCCATCCATCCATCCATCCATCCATCCATCCATCCATCCATCCATCCATCCATCCATCCATCCATCCATCCATCCATCCATCCATCCATCCATCCATCCATCCATCCATCCAATCCATTCCATCCCCTAATCTATATGCTATACAGTATTTTGTCTGAAGCTTGGCAAGAAGGATTTATCATAGGATACCAATTCTTGACTTGACTTAAGGATCATAAAAACATACCCATCACATGGCGCTCGTTGGCCTGTATGGTGGCACCGACCAACTCATCGGACTTGAAGTTGGCGCTTTTGTCATCCTTCTCTGTGTCAAACGTCAACTTCAGCCTCTGGCCAACAGACAGAGCAGCTAGCTGCTGATAAGGCTCCTTGGCTTCTGAGGAAAGAATGTTTGCTATTTAAAACAGACTTGAAATTAAGTAGCAGATCAAAATAACAGAACAAAAGTTTAATTGCTTTCAAAGTGAAAGGTCATCCTTTGATTTGTCTTACATGGCTTTGTCAAGTTTATCGAGACAAAACGTCCCACCTTTTGTTGCAATCATTTCGGCCACAGCTCGTCTCTCTTGCACAGCGTGAATCAGTCTGATCAGGGCAGATCCCTCTGGCATAGTGACCTCATAAATTTGCAGGGTGACCAGGAATCGCTTCTTCTCCTCGTTCAAATTAGTCACCTTAGCAATTACTGTCTGACCAACTTGGAAGGTGGTCGCTATATTAGCAATGAAATTATCAGGAATCTCCTTGAAGTGAGCAGACAGGAAAATAAATCAGTTGGCACAAAAGTGATGGTCGTTGAAGAGAGAAAATAAAACCGCCAAATATTTTCTGCCGATGACGACGCATTACTCACAGACTTTGGGGCAAGGCCAACAAGACCGTAGGGGAACTCAACAAAGACACCATAGTCCATGATGTTCTTGACCCAGCCAATCATCTGCATTCCAACTGTGATCTCTAAGAAATCCTTAGGAGCCTCTCCTTCCTCCAGTGACCAGATCACCAGTGGCTTCTTGGTGACAATCTAAGAGAGAAACTTAAGGAAAACAAAGACAATTTCTGGAACACTAAAAAAGGCCAGGAAAAAAAATCAGCACAATCGACAGAAAATATAAATCAAAGTCAAGATGAGAGTACATTCTTAATTCCAATAATAACTAGGATACAATTTGTTTCGTGTTCTGCTGAAAGCAGACGAGGTCTGAAACGGTGTCTCCCTCTTGCAGGGTCTCCCGCAGCAAAGAGCAGTTCAACACGTGATCCGAGAGGTGCAAGGTGGGTAGGAAGGCACGGACACCATCGGGAAGAATGGACACTTCTAGACCACTGATTGACTTCTTAAGCACTTTGGCCTCCAGCCTCTGCAACATAGACAGTCGGCAAAAACTATTGAGCAGGAAGTAGCACTGTTACTATCATTACTTTGGTAACTGATTTGACTGATTAACCCCATTCCTCCTTAAAGGCACAAATTGCAATAGTGTAGAACTGCAAACGGAGTAAAAACCTATTCAGTTTTATCTGAAGTAATTCAGAGTTAGATTTATAAATTGCTACATCTCGAGTAGCTATTTTGTATTGAACATACCTTTCCCACCTCACAGTCAAATTGGGCGTTTCCAGTTTCTTCTGTCTCTCGCTCCATCGCAGGCTTAAGTGAGAGAAGTAGCTTTTCTTTCGCTGGATTACACTGTAGTACCCTGGCCTTCAACACCTTTCAAAAGGGAGACATAGGCTTTTTTTTTTTTCATCAATATAAAACAGTCAACAACCCTCATCCTGCTGTCCTAAGAGAGAGTCTGACTTTCATTTGATGGACAACTAGTAAGCTGCCGGTGTTTCCTCTTTCACTTCACTCGGCAGGCACTGTTTGTAGCAGCTGGCTGCTTCTTTTTACTCGCGGAAGCAAAGCTCAGAATGTGAAAAACAAGCGCGTGGCCACGGCTTAGAACTAACGAATGCATTTTATTGCACGGACGGACACAGCAATTTTCCCGGAAAACTAAGATCTTTGGATATCTATTTCAATATTTGCACCAAAAAGTGTGTTTCCCATATGTCTCCTTAAATGAAAAGAAAAAAGATCATGTATTTGCAGCTCATGTATAGAGTCAGAGCTTAAGATCTTACCTGACCAACATAGAAGACTTCCTCAGGGTTGAGGATTAATTCAGAGCTGAGTTCTTTGGCTGGCACCAGGCCCTTTACATCGTTGTAGAACCGAACGATGCAGCCAAAGTTTTTGACACTGACAATGTAACCGTGAGACAGTCGTCCAGGACGAGCGTCACTGTAGCTAAGGAATAAGGGCAGGGAGCTGGCTATGAGGGTCTTCTTTCGGGTCAAAAACAGCTTTTGGCTGTTTACGTCCACTGACAGCACCTGAGGACAAAAAGAGCAGAAACAAAACAAAGAGGTTTGGAAAGATGATCCGATTAACAGGAGGTTTTCTTGATTTGAAAGATGGACTGACCCGACATTTGATTTTCATGCCCTCGGCGTACACCTTCTCGGGGTTCTTTAAGACAATGTCTGATAGGTGGTTATGAGGCACCAGTCCTCGAATACGGTCCGACACGTGCACCACCATGCCATGATTCAGAATAACAGAGACTTTGCCCTTTAAGGGAGAGACATGCAAGACTTGGTTCAGACAAAACAAAAAATCAACCTGTGCATACTTTTTAGGATTCATAAATTTTCTCGATAACTTCCAGAACAGAGTAAATTTCTGGAGTCGAAGCACCTACCTCTACAATCTGACCAGCCTTTAGATCATGATATCGAAAGAAGGGTTTTTGTACCACGCTCCTGAAAATCAGTTGAAATCAGTCGGACACCGACTGACAAGGCGGCAAGATGCAGAAGACAAAAACTTTCACATACCTGCGTAAAGTAGCAAAATGAATTTGCTCCATGGGGCTGAAGTCAACTATCCTGCAAGTATGTTTGGGTATGGCTAGTATTTTGTTCTCACTAGATGGGTCCTTGTACTCCTTCAGGTTGTTCCTCTATCAAGACAAACAACAAATTGCATCAGGCAACCTCAGATGAGTTTTTTTCCAGGCCAAATATCCATTTGAACCATTAATGCTACTCACATGTACAAATGTGATAGTCTTGTCAGGTAATTCCAAAAAAGCTCCAGACATGTGGTGCATTGAGATCATCCTGCAGTCCTTCACTACCTCTCCGATGCGGTCGCCACAAGCAGGGACGGTACTGATTTGGGATGCAGGCTGAACTAGGTAGCCACGCAAGCTTAATCCTACCAAACGGGTGGATGGCTCCATATACAGCACACGGGCCAGAACCTACACGAATGAGGCAAAAATACACAACAACAAATATAAACACTTTAATCTAACCTAATTTGACAACAACAACATTAAGAAGTTGCCACTAGGTGAGATAACTGTGGGAATTTCTCCGAGAAATAAAAATTGCTTGGTTGCAAAAAGTATTAGTATTTTAGTGTATTAGATTTGATCACAAATAAAAGCATCACCTTGCTTCCCTCGCTGTAACTGTCAGCCATCTCTTGCTCCATGTGAAGGATGTTTACCTGACCACTGAAGGAGGACAGGAAGCCCAACTGAAGTCCGTGTTTGGTCACCTGCAATACAGGCTTGATTTTAGCATTGTCAAGAGTTCATTTGGCATCACAAATTGTCGTGAAATTGTGTATACAGCCAGTGCGTACGTTGGGGTGTAATTTGAATTTTGACAGCATAGAGTAAGAAGGCATGAGAACTACCCCTTACCCCTTTGACTGTTGCTTTAACAAGAAGTCCCGGAAGAAGATTAGTCAAGGTCCATCCTTGTTTGGATTCAGCAAAAGCTTGGCGAATAGCCGAGGGGTTGGCGGTGAGTTGCAGCAAACGTCCATCGTTCTTCACTTCTTTTATTTGACAAGTTATATACTGGCCCACTTTGAGCTCTGAAAAGGCAAGGGAAAAAAAACTATAGTCATTCCGGTGATTTTAAAAAAGGTTTGCTAGAGAAAAAGAATAAAACAATTCAGATTTGCAATACCATTGTTACTGTTCTGTTTATCTGTGTCAGCTTTCTTGGGAAGGAAGGCTTTGGTTCCCTTGATACCAACATCGATTATGCAGCCGTGATCTTCAAGACTCTCAACACATCCACTCAACACCTGAGACAATAAACAGAGACAGTTGTTGAGTGGTGAGGAAAGAATTTTGTGGTTAAAAGGTGCTGACTTCTGACTTACCATGCCAACTTTCATAGAATTTGATGTGAACGCCTTGTTGACGAGCTTTGGATTGATGGAGAGCTGGATGCTAGCTGCACCTCCTTTGGTGGTCTCCAATTTGGCAACCACACATCTCACCACCATGCCCGGATGGAAGAGGTATGGCAAAGCACAAATGTCCTGTGAAAAATAAAAACCACAACAGCAGGTCAGACTAAGTCACTTGAACCATAGAACCATAGATTCCAATTGTGTGCATTTACGTAGTTGGAAAAGCTAAACTGGTCACAACAAAACTAAACACCCACCTCAACGTCAATTGAATTCAGTTGCTCAGTGAGCAGCTTGGTGTACGAGTCAGAGATGTTCCTGACGCTGAGAAAGCCTTGCAGACCACAAGGTAGACCGACGGTCACCTCAAAGTCTGAAACATCTTTCACACAGCCCAGCATTAACGTGCCTTCCTTTAGATGCTGTGAAGAAATATCACAATTTTAAATATATTTTCCTTACGGTGAAACCATACAATCACACTAGGGATGAAACAGTATGCCCCAAATAATTATGTACCCTGGTTTTGAGTTGTTCTCTGGGTCAATACAGTGAAAGACCAAAATGAAAAACGAACAGTGCATGCATACATTTTGTTTTTCTTCCTCAAAGAAAAATACAAACGATTTTCTTCTTTCAAGGAAATTGAGGATATAAATGTGCAAAGATGACCAGTCTTAAAATAATGAAATGAAAACAATACCAGCATTACTTTTACTCCATATGAGGAGTTAGAAACTGCTTTTTAAATGTCACTGGAAATTGGGCTGAGGTGAACTGTATGTATATGTTTGCAGAGAAGGTGTGTTGCAAGAACACGAGGCAGTTCCATTTTGTGGCCCTAAGATAATATGTTCTGTGTGAGAAACTTTAATATTCGCACCATAATATTCAATCGCCCCTGCATTTTTTTATGGCTACTCTTCAGAAACGGTGGCAAGATTTCAAGGGTTACATAAATGACTTAGAGGTTGTAATTGGGCCGCAAGCATTCAGTTTGACACCTGTGAGCTAGATGAGCTAATTCTTTAGAGTTCCTTATAATTGTTTTAATTCATATTGCCTTGTTGTAATGAGTGTGGCTTTCCTTAATTGTGTTTTTACCTTGGAATGTAGTATTTCCACACACTTTGCAGGTGCATTGAGCGTCAGGTCATCTTCATTCGTCTCAACAGTCTTTTGCTTCTTGGCTTTCTTTTTGGCATCTTTGGACTCCACCTTCCTTTTCTTAGGCTCTTCTTTTTCATTTGACTGCAGTAAAGAAACAAACTACTTTGAGCATGTGGAACAGTAAAGAAGCAGCTTGAAATGTGAGAATACAGAGGTTTTTGAGTATTTTGCACAGCATGCCCAATCTGGATAGAAGAAAGGAGATCAACCATACCTTGAAAAGGTTATCCACCTCAACCGGCACGGTTATTTTACTTTCACTAGTCTTCCCAAATGTCCCACCTCGAGGGAAGTCATCCTCCGCTGATGCCATGTCTTATTTTTTACAGATTTCTACAAAAACAAATGGAATACAGCATAAGGAAATTTGCATCTCAAAACCTGCTTGATCATTGGTGTCTCTTTTTCCGTTTAAAATGAAAATGCAATTACATGTACGAGATACAAATGTGAACAATTGAAATAACACAGGATGTATACAATGGCCATTACGATAATAACGGGTTTATCACAACAAAGGGGGTACTTGTAAACACATGTCTACGGGTTTCATCACACTACGAAGCTGAAAGGTTTGACGAATGGTCTACACGTGGAAAATATCAACGAGCATTACATTGAATATTTGAAGTGAACAGAGTAGCTAACATCTTTACATGAGAATTTAACTGTCTTCCTGCATGTGGTCACGAGAAGATTGCTTAAAGTAAATAGCCAATGGAAGATTTAAAAACTCACATGCTGTTCAGCACGCCATTACCACGACCCGGAAGAAGAATTTGTTTGGGCGGATCATAGCCTGGCGAATCACAACCACGTACAAGTTGATGACATCTCACTTGGCCATTCAGTGATCGCATTTGGTGATCGTCGTCATTTTAGACCAATAGTAACAAAGAACTCAACAAAGTAGGCGGGACCTCCTTTCAATTCTAGCATCGAGGCCTCCGTTGAAGGGCACAGTCTTCTCGCAATCTTGTCAAGGGTCTTCTGCTCAAGGTAAGTTTACATTTTGATTTTATGGTTGCTTACATGTCATTTTAACTGCATGAATGTCATCACATTCTACTCGCATAATTTAAAAGATCACGTTTGGGGTGCCGTAATTCATTCGCTAGCTAACGTTAATGTTGTGTAGACGGCTCACGGTTAGCTTGGTATGCTCATAAGCGTGAGTGACCATCCCGTCAATGTCAGGCTGAATGAACTGTGGTTGCAATTCTTCGCTCACAAGAAAAAATAAACTCAGAGAAGTGCAACAATTTCCTGGTTTTGACACCAGTATAATTGAGCTGACATTCAAATAATGCTATAGGTGCTAGAATGAGTCATAGAACTTCCAATCTGATCTTTGTGATATAGGTTCACAAACCATCATGGGAGGTCATGACGCAGGAACCCAGCACCAGTTTACTGGGTTTGCTAAGTACTTCAACGCCTACACCATGGTCGGCAGGAGAAATGTAAGTCAACAGTAGCGGAATCCATTTGCTATTATGCAACTCACATTTCAATATACTGTATACATTTGCTTTATGAATTACTTTCACAGTGCGTTTTGGCCACATATGCCACCCTAGCAGCAATTGGCCTCTTCTTTAAATTGAAGCCCAAGAAACAAGCCGCAGTCACTGGGAAGTAAAATTGGTATAAATAAGTAAGTACCTCTTGACTAATTGTA
The DNA here is from genome assembly GCF_054491065.1 of Syngnathus leptorhynchus. Lineage (NCBI taxonomy): Eukaryota > Metazoa > Chordata > Actinopteri > Syngnathiformes > Syngnathidae > Syngnathus > Syngnathus leptorhynchus. The sequence goes on along the minus strand of NC_141199.1, from coordinate 8,411,535 downwards.
CCAAAACACACTTATGCATTAGTCAACTGTATTGTGCTTGTGTCCTTTACAGATGTACAATTGATTTTGTCTGCTGGGAGTGGAGTAGGCAGCTGGATGTGCTTGGAATATAATGTCTGCTTGGTTTCCTTATGTTATCAATAAAGACCATTGATGCCGAAAACATAAAAACAATTTTTATTTACATGTTTATCTATAAAAACACTATAATACAAAAAGTGGCATCCCACATGTTGAGCTGTGCACCTCATTATTTCTAACTTAGTTATCAGTTACAATGGTGCCGTATTAGGACAACGTATTTAGGTCCTACATCACGGTCGAATTTAAGAATTGACGAATATCAAACATTTGTCATCAGAGCTTGTCACACTGTCCAAAAATATCAAAATCATTTCAAGCTAAATTCAATTAAAAGTCTTATGGATTATAGCCACCTGCTGCCAAGAGCAAATTTCTGCGAGTGAAGTGAAGGTGAAGGACAGGTGAGGATTTAGTTGTGTAGCAGCCAAGCAGAAGCTCCTGTGAGTTATCCTGTAAATGAATGTGTCCTGTAGTTGCAGTGAAGTCGTCCGTCTCCAAATCATCGAATGCTTTCATGGCATTCCACAGGCGAACTGTGTTATCCATAGAGCCTGGGAGAAAGAAGATTCTTGTGTATTATACATATTCGACAATATCGACATATTTATTGACTACGCACCGGAGGCAAGAATTTCACCATCCCTGCTGAACTTCAGAGAGTAGATGGTATCTGTATGGCCTTTGAGCTCTCCAATCATGAGTCCGTGACCAATGTCCCAAAGAAGAACTCTACCGTCAGTAGCTCCCGAAGCCAAAAACTTCCCGTTGGGAGAGAATGTCAAAGCATGGATTGGACCCTACAAAATGCGGCACAACGATGTTAGACTTGTCTTCGGAAACACAGATTTAAAAGACACAATACATCAAATACACATTCAGAAAAGTAAGAGTTTAAAAAAAAAAAAAAAATCTACCTTGTGACCAGTGAAGATGCGAACACAGTTTCCATTCAGGACATCCCACAGGCGGATCGTACGATCAGAAGAACCCGTGGCCACATAATTGGAGTTGGGATGGAAGCGGGTGCAAGTGATGTCCGCCAGGTGACCGGCAAACATCCGCAGAGGTTGATAATGATCTGTAACCCACAGACTGAAGAGGGACAGATTAGATGTGATTGATGATTTCTTTGGCAACGTTTTGCACAAGTGAAATCGAGAGACCCTTTCTCATATGGAAAACAATAACAAACCGATTACGCTCATGTTGGTTCTTAATGCGAATTAAACTCGCTGGTCAAACTTTTGTTGTAAGAGATGAAAATTTGGCAACTCTATTGTGAATGAATACGCTGCTTTAAACTACAAAAATACTTAAAATAATAAAAACAAAATCAGATAAACTCAAATTATCAATACATTTCATTCATTCCCCAGTCTGAGAGTGGATCTTTGCACCTGCTTCAAGGTGTCACACAAACATGATCTTCAAAATTGGTGAGGCAAACAAGTGTCCACAATTCTTACCGGGCAACTCTGTCATGTCCCCCGGAAACAAAATAGTAGCCATGAGGAGAAAACTGGGTGTCCCACACAGGGTAGTTGTGGCCTTTGTAGCCCACCAGGCAGGTGAAGGTTTGGAGACTCCACAGCCTCACTGTGCCATCTTCAGAACTCGACAACAGGTAGTTCCTAAACGTGCACGTCAGTCATCATTACACGGATCATATAGAGCTCGTTCATGTCTTTTGTGCCAAAGCAGATCATTCAGGAGGGCATGGGATCCTTGCTTCTTACCTGTCTGGGCTGAAGCTGATACCATAAACAGGACCACTGTGCCCGTACAGGAGCTTGGACTCGCTCGCTGTCTTTTCATCCATGATCCTCTCCAGTACATCATCTGACTCTTTATCAATCACGTTTAAGTCTTTGGCAAGAGAAACAATGCCAAGTTAGCTCCATTGTGCAAAATACTGCTTGAGGACAACAATCACTGGTCAGAGGTTGACCCAAAAAAATCCATGCATTACATCACCTTCTAGAAGTCTGAGGCTTACTACCGCATTGTGAGCTTGCAATCATTATCGTACCTTGGCATCAACAGCGTGAGCTTTCAATATCATGACATCTCTCATGATAAGAAAATATTTTGCGTAGGGAAAAACAGGCTTTGCCTGATGATGAAATTTCGGCCCGCGATACAACTGTTAGGAAAACCATTGGCCCTGGGCCAATCTTAGTTTCCAACCGGTTTTATGCCGACTGCTATTGTTTACGCAGTGTACCTGCTGCAGACTTGACTTTGCGTAGTTTTTTCGGAGTGACACTCCACACTCTGACTGAGGAGTCAGCGAAGCCTCCTGCAATTAAACTGGAGTCATCCGTGAAGTCAACAGCAGTTAAACCCTGCAGGAAACATTGAGGAATAAATCAGGATACAACAATTCAGTTTAGATTTAACGGACTTGAACTCCGACTGAAAAGTGAGTAGAAGAGATTCGGACCTGGTATGCGTTGAGAAAAGAGTAGAAGCAAACAGAAGGGAGGTTATCTGGTCCCAGTCGGATCCTCTTGGTGGCTTCCTTCATGTACATGATTTTGTCCAATTTGTCCGAGTCTTTTAGTTCCGGAAGAGGTATCCTGAGAAACACAGTGCACTTTTCAGGAAATTCAGGAGGCTTGCATTGACGCTCAAACTAGTTTTATTAAAGTGAATCTTTTCCAAAAGAATGACAAAGGAATCTATACCTTGTTTGTGATGGTGCATTGGGATCCTGCTTCTTGCTCTTGGAGCCCATGCTGTCCTTTTTAGGTTTCTTCTTCTTGGGTTTGCCCTCCTCATTCTCCGCTTCCTCATCCTCATCATCGAGCGGCAGTTCGATTTCCGGTTCCTTAAGCAAGCCATAAAAAACCTGAAAGGAGGTGAATAAAAAAATAAATCAGTTGGCAGCCTGTTACAACAGGTCTACTAATTAATTAGTACTTTTCCGAGAAATTGAATTGTATTCAGTATGTGTGTTACTCGCTTATAGACAGACTACTGACTTTGAGAAAACTATTTTAATTCTTATTTTTAAGGCTTTATGAACAACATGCTAACCTTTGCCTTATTGGCCTCTCTCTTGCCCTCTCCAGCCAAACTACCAGACATGGCATCGATCTGACTCTTGCTTCGTGGCATGCCATCAAAGATGTCAATGTAGAGGTGCTCTTGGATGATATTCCAGATCTGGTTGTTCTGGCGCTCTTGCAGGTGCCTCTTGAGCAATTGGTAGGAGTCTCGAGAGATGCGCAGGACAAACTTGCTGGTGCGAAAGTCGAGCAGAGTCTCGTTGCCTCTCATATGCTCCTTTTTTGTCAAACCTGACAAGACTTGAAGGTCATCTCTGTAATAACATTCTTGATCCCCGCGAAACCTGGGATGGGTGGGCAGCAGGTTATTATTAAAATGGCAAGCGCAATAGGAAAACAAAACAAATAATGACAAGAAAACTCACTTTTCAAAAAAGGCCTTGGCTTCATTCTCATGGTTGTTGTATACCAGTTCCAGGTACATGTGCACAAAGAGTGGGTAGAAAACCTGGGACAGTTCTGCTCGATGACAGTCCAAAACTGTCTCTATAAACTTTTTTAAGCCGCTGTAATAAACCTCATAGAGAGTTGGGTCTCCCTGTTGGCTGTAAGCAGATAAAACTACACTCACATCTGGTTGGTCCTCTGCAGGTGGGGCTGAAAAACAAGTTAATATTCAATATTAGCATATCATATACAATATTATACAATATTATAAAAACGCCTGCAGAAATGAGAGGCATCGATAGACGTAGGCCGATCGCTTACTTTTCAATGGAAAATAGGCTAATCAAAATTGTGGCAAATTAACTGGATTGCAAATCGATTTATGAAGTTAGCAACACTAATCGAAGTAGAAATGAACTTTCTTTCATTCAAATATATAGTTCATTTGCCTTCGTTCGTTCATGAGTCGAATTTAAAAGTCCAACATATTCAAGCATTTAAAAAAAAGTATTTATAGTAAAACTGATCAATTTGTTGGTTGTGTTTGTTGAAAAACATGGGAAAAGCACCTTTGAAAAAAATAATTGCATATTAAATCGCAACATGGTGCTAAATTAGATTATTTTTCAAAATAGTCTACCCTGAATTTTTGTCCATTCGCACACATCTAATGAGCTGTACGAAGGGAAAAATATTACGAAGTACTATTGGCTACAGTACACCTCAAATGAATGGGACATAATATCCTCTGTCGAACGAAATTATTGCACAGAAATCAAAATGGATATGAGGGATACTAATTATAATTACAAAAATAATACGCATAAGATCATACACGTCAGTGTTTTGTAAAATGAAAATCACAAAACAAAATCTTCGTGTGCAAACTTATATATCACGCACCTTTGACTGGCGCCTGAGTTTCGGAGGAGGATGTCACCCGGCTCAGTAGAGAGTTGGCATCCAGAGCTCCTTCTTCCACCGTTCCTGATGCACCTCCAGAAACCGAGGAGGTATCACCACCCTTGGAATCGAAAAAATCCTGCGGTAATCCAGCTTCTCGACGCAAAATGTCGACAGACTCGGACAGTTGGTTCTTTTTAAGGAATTGCAGAATTGCCAGCAGTGTCTGCTTCTCTTCCAGGGTTCCTGTTGCGGCTTTGTTACTTCCAACCGAAGCACCGGACCCTGGGGACGCAGAAAGTACCCTTCCATCATTTGCGTTGTTGTTTACGACGGCATCAACGGGTGGTTCCGTTTTAATGTCCTTTATTTCAACAGCGTCGGCCATACCGCCTTGTACGGCCGCCATTTTCGAAATGAACTGCGCATGCGCAATAGTACCAAAAGGTAAAACCCTCGTGGTGCAACATATTACCATTTGATTGGCTATCTATGCGCTGTGGTCACATGCCACAATGCCCTTAAAAAAAATCACTATCCCATCCTGCAAAGTGAGTTACGCGATTTGTTTTTGAACAATGTGCAAAGACTGAGTTATGCATAGTTAGTTTTCTTCATGTCTGAGGTATTAGGACAAAGGTTTAAAACTTTCATTGACACAAATATGGTATATAAAAACAGGGAAGCTCTAACATGGTATATTGTCATCTCTTGAAGATGTTGCAGAAATGTAAAGCTCTGAAGTTGGAAAATGAATTGAAAAGTTAAAGTCTGCTTGATTGTCAATTTCTTCACATGTCAAGACACAAAAAAGAGACCGAAATTGCGTTTCCTACTATCCCACGGTGACAAGACATATTACATATTATATAATATTATATTGGTCCACGGACAAACAAAACATTCAAGTAAACAATACAAAAAGTGAAAACAAGAAGGCACATACAATGAATAAATAAGAGCAATGAATAAATAATAAATAAATAGACAAATCTCGTGTTGGAGGCTCAATATGTAGTGTTACTAAACTATAAGAGATCATTTTTTGTACTTCTTCCCTCTCCTATGATATGTATATTTTTCTTTTAAATTACTTTGTGTATGAAGTGCGTGATAGAAATTCCTTTATTCCTTAAAAGTAATGATGGAGGTACATACTTAACCTGAGCTTAAATGAAGTTTTAGCTCACTGTCTCAGCGTGTAATTTAAATTTACATATTTTATGGCACGTTCCATTTCATACCAGGTGGGGGCAGTTTAGTCACACATCACCCATCCCCACCCACCACCCCAGCCCCAACACAATGACCTTCTTTACAAAGGTGTCAAAGGGGGAAAAAAGCAAATGCTGTCATCCATTTCTAAACAGATCAATATTTCACCAGGTGAAATTCAGCCAAATCATTACATTTATTCCAACACACAATTCTTCGTCACCCTTTCCAGTCAACATATTATGTGCGCTTTTTCTTGTGCATTTTACTTCTTAAAATTGGAAAATTCCGTTTTATTGTACATGATTTCTTTTTGTTTTCAACTTAATGTATGCAGTAACTCACTCCTTTCAGTACTCTTGATTTTTCAGTATCATGCAAATATTGTCAATGACACGCACAATGAAGCACTTCATCTAGATTCTTTCTACATGCAGGCATATCCAAGGTTATTATATGTGTGCATTTACTGCCTCTTAAGAGCATGTTCAAACTACACACTATGGGACAAAAGAGGGTTTTCAACCCAAGCGGCAGGGTGTTGTATAACATTGCAGGGGGGTTCTCAGTGTGCTGGAGAGATGGGGGTTGTTAGCTGTGTGGGAGACACGCCAACATCAGCAATTCAGGGCGTGGCCATAGCTGACATACCCTCTCTTTAGGTTGTCCATTAAAAAAAACTGATTAGCAATGGTAATATCATTTTTACGATTGCAGTTTTGGGTTTAAATCTATAAAAATGTTTGAAGAAATCAAGGACAGGCTGATGTGAGATTTTTTTTAAATAAATAGAAGCAAAGATTTATATAGAAATGAATCACTATATAAAGCACTGTGATCCATAGCACGGCATCCCGCAGAAAGGAAAAGGAGGTATGTTGTCTGTTTATACACAAGATAAATGGAAAACAATGTATTCCCAATTTTCTTTTGAGGGCTAAAGGGGAATTAGGGCTGGAAATCTGTGTTCTGAATTGTCAATACTGTATGTGAACATTGAAAATTGATTGAGCAGTCATTCAATTTTATGTACGTACAACTGCTCATATGGTCTTCATGAAAATCAAGAAATGAGTGAGGGAGGAGGTGAGAGGCGCATGTTCATTCGTCCCCTCCTTTCACACCTCACTGATGACTTCACTGCATGTTGCCTCATCTTTCTTTCTTTCTTTCTTTATCAGGAGGCAGCAGGGTGTGGCTTCATCCAGCACAGCCAGCTTTGTACACAAAACAGAAATTATAGCCACTTTCTTCTTGAAATGTATCTCAATCTATGTAAACATAATATTTTCAGATTATAGAATTCAATCATGTAAATTAGCATCAAGCAAATGTGGTAACCTCCTTGGTGCACTATGAAATTTTGTTCAAATTAAGAATGTCCTCTATGAAATAGTTGAGGGTCAAGAACAAAAATATGCAATCTAGTATCCAAATTGAGGCATATCTCATAGTATATCTTATGCCCTTAGGCTGTGAAATATCATTTATAATCCAAGATGCGCAGAACAATGTGTGAGGATGCAGATCTTGTGGGGGCACAGGGTAGGGCGTGGCAGGTCTAGAGCTTTTATTTCTCTTCCATCTTGCAGTGATAAGAAGAGGTGCTGTATGCATGTGCCGCATGATGGTCACTTAAGACATCATCATAAGTCATCGTTTTCACGCGATCAATTCATACATCCATGCATCTGTCATTTGTGCGTGAATTACAGTTTGTCGACATTGCCATTATATTATCTGGAGGATTTCCCACTGCTCTCTTTGTTTGGATGTCTTCCAGATAACCAATATGATGTCAATCAAACTTTATGATGTGTGATGTTTTCATAGCAGCAGAGCTTGACAGACTGGTCAGAGAAACTCAACTGTCATGCTTACAAGCAAATTTAGGTGGTGCATTAGTTCGCAGCTTTTGGAATATACTCTCTGGCTGCAAGTCTTTGAACTACAGTCAGGCAGCGCAACGGAAGCCCCCTGTGGTGATGCAGGTGTAAATAATTCATAAGATGTGACTCTCAGAATAAGGGGAGAAATTGCTCAAGTAGAAGAGAGGAGGGAAAGAAATGGTGGGGAGAGGCTGCATAGTGGGTGGGGGTCAGGGGATAGGAAGGGCGGGGCATCTGGAGGGAGGCAATGCCGTGTTGAAGGTGGGCTACCCTCAGAAACCGTGAGAAGACGAAATGCTGAAATGAAGAACTGTCAACGAGTCTCCAGTGTGATGATTTTTATTTAAAGGAAGGTTCCTTTATCATTGGAGCCTATTTTTTTGTCAGTTTCTTTCGCTGACATGCAGTACGAGGAACTGCAGTGGTGGTCTTGTTTGTCTCTGTATGTGCATGAAGAAAAATTAGAGCCTATTGCGCACCCAGGCAGAATAATGGGTGTGACGGCAGAGCATTGGCACAGGAGCTTCTATTTGGGTGATGAAATGTAAGGGTCTGCATTATTCATTACTGACCCAACTGGAGAAGGGGATCCTGCACGAAGGTTGTCGACTGTCGGCCTTAAAGGCGGGCTAGCAAGAGCGTGCCCTTACAATAGCTGGGAAGAAGAGGAAGGGCAGTAAGGGTACATGTAGCAACGTGACAAGTGGCTGCCATCTCAGCAGCATTTTCTTCATAACAGTGAGCACTTTAAACACTTAAATAATCAGTCCTTATTAAAAAAAAAAAAAAAGATGACCAAACAAACGTGTATACCCTTAAAATGTTGGGTTAAAAACAACCCAATTTGGGTTAGAAATCGGACCAAATTCCTGGGTTGTTTTGCCCAAAACAAAACAACGCAATAATTATTGTCTTTTTTGCAAAACAACCCAGGAAGTTGGGTCAATTTGACCCAATCGCTCGATTTAATTTTTAACCCAGCAGTGTAGGGTTTCTAAATTTATGAATCCATTTAGGAAAAACCCAGAGAAATTAGATAGAAATTAGATTGATAACTTATTGTTTGTTTTTCTTTTTTAAGGGGGAAGCTGTATTAAGTGAACAAACTGGAGGACACCTCTTGAAGGACATTTAGGATAATTAACTGGCTGATAAAGGTCGGCACACATATTTGATAAATTTGTAAAACCCAAAACCTAGTCTTGAGATGCTTGAATGTTTAATCTTAGAGCACCTCTACGTTGAAGGTTATCGGTCCCTTTGGGTTGGAAGGTAATAGGTTGGATTACGGAAGATTTACTCATTACATTGCCTGTTGTCTTGGATTTGAAGGACCATACCGAAATGAAATCGATATACAAAAATCATCTAATTGCTAAAAAAAAACTCATCATGTTTTAATGACAAAAACAAGAAGAGGATTTTTTTCCTTTGTTACAGCCAGTCCTTGTCACCAGAGGGAGGGGCAGGTGGACAGACTGATGGGAATGTCCTCAGGGAGTGACTCCTCTGGCAAACAGACGTGTGGTCGCATATGCACAGCCTGGTAAGATGAAAAGGAGGACATTTCACACATTGGAAGCACAGGCATACTAGATCCTAAGTGTTTCTAGACCTGCCTGTGTCAAGCTTCATTGAGCTTCAACTATAATAACAAAATATCTCAAATAGCAACAACTGATCTACATTAGTGTCAGTTTTGTGTCTGGATTGAGTTTAGACATGTACGATGGTTTTAAATCCAAACTATGTTTCAATACTGCTTTTATATCTTTCAGTCATTGGTTTGTACAATTAACAAATCAGAGTAATCAGCACATTTCCATGTGCCTGACAAATAATGGGTTGTCATCAACCTCTGAGAGCATGTAATTATAGTGGAGAAAAAGCCAATAGCTGTGTATTAGTATTTTCTGCCATTTTAGATCCAATAACCAACAGTGACATCTCATTCTCCCAGCTTGCCCCACTCCTCTAATATGTAATTGAAGCAAAAGCTAGAAAGCCCATTAGTCTCTCTATAAGGTTAAATAAACTGCAGTCACAGTCTGCAGCCTCACATGCTCATCTTCTAACTTTAGGCTCATTGTTCTCAGATCATGTAAGGAGCAATCAGTTGACCAAGATCCTCCCTCTAACTCGTGCTACTTTCCCCACCTAAAGCCTTGTTTCCATTTCCAATCAGTCCCGTAATTACCTGTCCTTCCCCGTGTCTCCTTAACCGACAAGTTGTCTACTTCTATTTGTCTCTACATAAGCTCCTCACTGACAAAAAAACTCAATTTATCAGAATATATTATTTCCGAACGATTTGTTGTCTATTGCAGCCAGTGAACCAGAAATCCATAGACCAAATTTCCCACAAATGTTGTTTCTGCCCAACACTACCCTGACAAAAACAGAATGAGATTGCCATGAAAGTTATGCATATACACACATGTAAAATAATCAGAAAGAACACTACAGATATCAATTTAATATTCAAATTAGAAAAGAACCTAACAGCCCTACCAAAGTGCCGACTTTAGAAAAACTATATTCTGAGCCTCACTCCAAACTTTGGGAACTCAGTGACATGTAATAATAATAATAATAATAATAATAATAATAATAATAATAATACATTTTATTTATAAGGCGCCTTTCAAGGCACTCAAGGTCTCCGTACAGACATAAAATAGCATAAAAAATGACCGGAGAGTACATACAACTGCACTGACCCCAACAACATGACAACCTGAACATCTAATGAGATCCAACACAAAAACTATACCTCATCAAAGTTTATAATGTTTAAAATTGTGAGTGTGACGTCACAAAACGGCGTAAGATACTAAGACTTGGTCTACAATTCCAGATTCTTGTGCAACTAAATGACTGCAATGCACGAAATTAATCTTGACAGTTGTAATATCAATAAGAGTTACTATATTTACTAAGACATCTTTTTTTTTTTCAAACAGCTCATACTTTGGACCTTATTAGACTGAACAAGTTGTCAAAATGTTGTGGCTGGTTCATGTACCCAGATGAGCGATAAAAAGCCTCTCCCCGTCGACTAGGCAGGCCATCCAAGCATTTCAACTGCTTTTTAATTAATAGCTGATCTGGGTCTATTGATCTCACTATGTGGTGTTAGCTTACATCCATAACAAGACATAAGTATTTGCACACTTCTGTTCAGCCCCGTAATGGTGGTAAGTAAATATTTTAGCAGATGACTTGCCAGACTTGCCTTTTAACCCCAAGAGCAAAAAAAAAAAAAAAGCTTTAATTATGGCCTTGTCAAGGTAATGGAAAGCTTAGTGTTTTTGTAGTCGCTCAATAGCTGTTTATGTGTGTGGAGTGACACAGTACAGTATATCAGCGTTTGGGCACACTGCCAGAAGGCGTAGCACCTCTGCAGTCAGTGCTCAGGAGATGGAAGAGCAGGGAAAGAGAGAGAAGAAAACACACCCTTGCTGTAGTCCTGGAGATCAGACGCTATGGGACTATTGTGAATGTAGTGCTGTTGAAAAGCAATTGGAGCAGAGATAGCGAATTTTCAAAAATGATTCACTCATGTGATGGATTCAAATCATTAAACACGTTTTCACAAAAGATATATCAGGAAATTTGTTATTCAGATTTTCAAGTCCTCCATGACGCTTACATGTTATGTCACTAGACACATGACAATTACTCCAAAAGATTACATTTTTTCTAGAAGAATTTGAGATTTTTGCTGTTGTCATTTTTCCACGTGTTAATTTTGTTTGTTCACATGGCGGAACATTTGTGTTTGATTCACAAGTTAATTGCTCATAAAGTTTGTTCCATAACATGCACCCATACGGTACAAAAAAATTGAAAATACTGCAATAAGGAATATCCTTGGTTTTTGTCACAAGGTCAGAGGCACATCTGGCAATTATCCCCATCCTTTAACGGAAGGTTTTTTTTTTACACTCAGTTACCCACACTACTGCAACGCCTTCAATCAATGACAGATGATTAATGAAGACATAAAATATGCATGATTGTCTTTATATGAATTCAGAAAACAACAGTTAATCTAGGTTTCCTTCAAGCCAACGTAATTGTTTTCATCTCACATTTCTGGGAAATTCCTGAATAACGTCTTGTAATCACCCTGCACGCCCCCATGACAAGCAGGTTCGTCAAAGTGACTCACTTCCAGAGAAGCAAATCAGCAGCAATCTATCGCTAATCGTTGCTTCAAGCTCGAAGGCAAAAATAGATACTAACACCTCAGAGAGTGACATCGGTGACAACTCAAGAATGACAACATTATCGCTGCCTATGCATTAAGGCCAAAGAATTGCAAATTGGACAAAAATGTAGACAATTTGGTGAAAGAAATATGAATGCAGCTAAAGCCAAATCAATCAATCATCTATCAACTTAAATTTATCTCAATTTGATCAACTTAATTCCCAAATGATCAATACCTACACACTAATAAAACATCCATCCATATATTTTCTGAACCGCTGTATATGTATATAGGGTCGCGGGCGTTCTGGTGCCTATCCCAGCAGTCTTTCTGCGGTGTACACCCTGAACTGGTCACCAGCCAATCGCAGGGCATACATAGAATTTAGAAATACAGAATAGGGGGCAGCAGACCCACGTGTTTTTTCATCATAGTTTCTTTTTTTTGCCTCTTTGGCCGGCATGCAGATTAATATAAAACAAGGTCATGATAGCGATTTGTTGGATTAACTTGCAAGCGTAATACATCTGTATTAGCTGGATCCTCTAAACAACTATTCACAAAGCTTTACCCTGATGCTGCAGCATGTTGTTCTCAAAACTATTATTTGAATCCTTCTTTGTTGGGCACAAATACCTGATAAAAGATGCACATTTACAATCCCTACATTCAAGTGCAGGGGAGTCACCAGATCCGTTTTAATGGGTCACATGCCCCAGTATTAATAAAATGTGCCCCAGTATCAGGCTCAGACTGGCCAGTATGGCCAGAGACGGAAAAAAAAAAAAAATCTCGCAGTATGTCGCACCCTCAGTGTTTCCCTACATTCATTAATTTGCGACAAGCTCACGCCAGACGCTCCCTTCCCTTGCCCTCCTCCTCTAATCCCTGCCTTGTCCTCCTGCTGGGGAATGGGCCCCACCTCTGACAGACGGCTGATACTGGTTTATATCAATGACACTCCCCTAAAAAGTTATTGCAATGACTCGTAGGGCAGCGGAGAGTCAAACCCCCTCCCCACACCTATCTAGCATGCGTGTTGAAAAAAAGTCAATAGCTAATAAAAATAAGACTGTATGGAGCAAATGTATTGATCAGGTCACACACATAAAAGGAAGAAAAAAAATAACAAGAAGATGAAGAAAAGAACAAAGAGATGCTGGTGTTTTGTATGTTACAAAGAAAAATAGAGCTTTCCGTTTGTCCAGCACCAACGGGTGCGTCACACTGTTGACTTGCACATTACTAGCTAACAATAAACAGCAGACCGACAGATGAGACAAAAGAATATGCAGAGTATCTTTTTGAATTTGTTTACACAAAATAATTATATTGTATTATAAGCAATGGTGCAAGTTAGTCCTTTTCTGACAATGCACATTTTTCGATTAGCAAAACAACGCAGTTGTTGTCAAACAATTTCTCCACCAGCTTGGTCTGTCCAAACTGTTACTAATCTGTGTTTGGGATAGAAAGGGATTACAAATATCTCCAGGGGATTTTCTAACAGAGACCAAATATTACATTGAACAAAATTCTAACATGAGGCATTGGAGTTGGCACTTCAAACAGCTGCTCATTATTCCATACAAATCTCAATGTTTTATTTGGCAAACGTAGTCGTTGGTTTTACATAAATGTATTAAAGCAAGCTGATCAATTCTAATTATAGCATGCTCCGACTGATATTTCGTGGACCAGCAACCAGCAAATGGTCAGGATCGTTATCCATCTCCAGCAGACCTTGCTGATTGTCTGATCAGGTGTACTGCAGCAGGGAGATATTTATAAATGTCCAGAAAATCGGCCCCCAAGGACTAGCATTCAAGACCCCTGCCCTAGGCTAACAACCTCTCCAAGAGCTAATCAAAGTCAGGATTCAACCAACGACCATTCAGACCACTATGGAGAAAACAATGGGACAACAAATGGGATGGGTAACCTTGACTGACTGTGATTGTCATGGATGCCCAGAAAAATAATCAAATTGATTTAAATTAAATGGCCATGTCACAGTCATTGGAAGACGCCACAGTAGAATCCCTTAATACACACAGGAAACGGCGCTGTGGTGACATTAATGCATCTCCTCTAAATATTATTATTCACTCGGTGCATGAGATCAATCAGCCCAGAAATGTCGGTGCAAAAAATTGCATCTTTTTTCAGGTGTGTGTGTCCGCTTTCCCCCATAAAAGAAGGAATGATGAAAGGGGGGGGGGGGGGGGGGGGCTGTCTAACACCTCCCCCATCTGCAACCCCCACGTCTCAGCTGTCCAGTAGGTGTTTGAAGTCTATACAGTGTGGACATTTGTCAATAGGATAGCCTTTGGAGGCAGGTCCTCTTTATTTCTCAGCTCTGACTGCATAATGCACTTTGCATAGCAATGGGGTTGTTCTTCTTTGCTTTTGACTTTAATGTGAAAACATATATGACAACAAATTGAGGACAATTGAAAAACAATATGTACGCTTGCCTATTCATAAAAAGCTGTTTAAAATGTTCTAGCTTTACATCAATAATAAACATGCTGATTGTCGTAAGGGATGCCTTTTTTTTTCAAATTGATATTTCAGTTTTATAGTTTGGCTTGTTGCGTAATCACAGTGCATCATTCTGAGAGGACATTTTCATACCATATTATAGACAAGTTGATGAATTAATCACCTTTTTAAATGTGACAGAATGTTAAAGATGTGGTCGATTGCAAGATCAATGCTTGCAATAATAGAAGCCAATTTCTCAGAAAATCAATTCTTTGTCTGTTGCCAGGCACATCTTTTATTCCAGCACTATAGAAAACAGCAGCAGTATATTTAGGGTAATATAGGCAATATCCAGCTGATTGTAGACATCACTTCCCATTGCATAACATTGCTTTAATGTGCATTATAATTTATTATGATATCATCCTTCCATCTGTTTACCCTTTGTCCATCTCTTGTCCCTCTAACGCTGAAGCCCTTATTCATATATAGATTCTATATGAACTATACTGATTTGAGTTATTAGGATAATGTAATATTGCTGTCTTTGTATTCTCGTTTGTTGGTGTGAAGTGAGTAATATGTATTTTCATTGGCAGTGCTCTATTTGTCCAAGGTGACCTGGTATATTTTGCCTGAACAATTGCTGACCCTCCTAGATCTTGAAAATCAATCATCACAGTAAAACAGGGATATAATTAACCTTAGTCTATTGTAGTGTTCTCCCGGGTTCATCTCCCCTGCACATCTGCTTCAATCAGCCCAAGAACCATACGAGCAAAGTCTTTTACTGACCGGTGGGAATTCATTTTGCTTTGAGTGTTAGAATGAACTATGGAGTGACTCTCAAACAGCATGGAGAAATTCTAACATTGTTTTATCAATGGGTTTATGAAATAGTCCCTGCAGCAGTAAGATTAATGAGAGAAGATGATGAACTCTGACCTCACCCAGTTTCACATCTGTCCAGACACACAGGAAATTAGTGATCAAGATGATGAAGTATTGTTCCGCATCGAAGCTAATAATACCATCCCTTATTTAACGCCCGGGATGAAATCTGCAGAAAGAGCCAAGACAACGATTAAGTAATTTCAATATTTCAGAATATTAAAATAGCCAAAGCAGATGGCAAAGGAGCTCACATTGTACTCTGTTACTTTTGTAACTTCACTTTTGCACTACGATAGTTTTACCAAGGTTATGATTTCATTCTGCACCATGGTTGGGGTTCGATTTATTGTATTTTTAGTCTTTGAATTTTGTTCAGATCTAAAATGCTGTGTCATGGTCTGCAGTTCAAAATGAAACTCCTGAAATAGCTCAGCTGCTCTATTATGAATAAAGGCAGCAGCAGTAGCAGCAGTGATGCATGAATTTTACCCATCTCAATTCCAGAGTCTAAAAACATGTACTGTCGGCAACTCTATGCTTTGTGAATGCTATGCTGTGAAAAGTCAAAATAAATGACCAATGCCTATCTCACCCGTGTCAGCCCTGTAACTGAGTGATGGCCTATCCAGGGTCCACCTCTCTATTAGTCATCTGACATAGACTCCCATTTCTCTACGACCCTGAACAAGCGAGACTGGATGGATGCACTGAACATGACTGGCACATTTACAGTATGTGCAGAAATGTATTATTATTATTATTAAAATGATTAATATCAAGAATGTACAACATTTTACATATGAAAAGTTGACACACCCTTTCAACTTCTACAGCATCTCCATACAACATCCCTGTTGGTTAACCTTGTTTTGCAAGTTCTCAACCTTCTCCAAAATAATGAGTCCCATCTGATTACAAGGACCCTACAGAACATCTTGCACAGTGTCAGTCAGTTCATTTGTTTTGCTGTAGTATGAAAGTATTTAGGTTTGACATCAAACAATGAATATTAGACAAGAAATCAACATTTCAAGTTTTATTTGCAGGTACATGCATACTGTGATAAACATCTTGAAAGTTAAAAAAATACTTTATCAACATGCATGGCATATGTTCTTGGTCCACAAACCCTTACTGAAAAGTGACGTGTAAAATAGAAGAATGAGCCAGAAGTGGAAAAACTGCGTGTGTATATATATGCATGATGTCTCTCAATCCTATATGACAAAATAATGTGTCAAAATAAAGGACCATTGCAGCAAGTGACAACAAGGACCGAACCCAAAACACAATTCCAACCAGTCACAATATTATCTATTACTTTATTACTGTCAGATTCAAGTGATTTCTGTGATCACTGTTAATATTTCATGAACAGAGAATAACAATTTTGTCCTCATGTGTAATACCATGCAACATTGTCCATCTACTGTATAGGTCAAGAAGCAGGATGTGAAGTTCTTTTCTTCAGGGAAAATAATCTTCCACCAACCTTCCACCAGCCTGTTTGTGTGGCTCTGTTGCCTCTGCTATTATTAGCACAAGGGTGGTGGTGGGGGGGGAGTGTGATGGCTTGATTAACAAGGCGGATCACACGGCCTGCCTCAAAATGATGCAGCACTTTATGCCAGGCAAGGAAATCGTTTGAGGAGGAGGTGATTATTTGCAAAATGCATTTTTTAAGGTAAATATTGGATGTACTCAAGTCAAGACTTAAATGTCAAATGTCTAATGTGCTTGTAAGCCTCTTGTTCCGCTTTTGTGTTTGTACATTAAGCTTCACTCCAGCCAGACCTCTCCCGCTTTCAAAGCCGTCCCTCCCTAAGCCTGCCACAGCAGAGGGATGCTAGCAACAGATTCCAAGGCAACAGCAGCAAATTAACACTTTCTTTACTGGCACAAAGACAGAAATGAAAACGAAGGTCTGTCATTCAATCCTATAATTGGATGGCTCATATGAAATGATCTGCCTCTGCATTTGAAGAAGCATTACGTTGTTTTATTTTAAGTTTGTGCTGCATTACATCACTTTGAGTCTGACGACTTTTCACTCTTATAAGAGTGTGAGTTTGAAAGAATGCAATGTAAGTTCACCAACCAAAGTTTGTCTTTGATAATTTTAGTGGTGACAGGTAATGAGGATGACTGTTTTTCACTTGATTGTGTGATTTCACTGTTACTCAACTGATTAAAAAAAAAAGTCTATCTCATTCTGGATGGTTGAACTTTAATCACTGTTATGAACCCAAATGCTTTTGGTTCAGAAATATTTGATGAATCTGATTTGTTGAAATTACAGATGTCAAGGCATTCTTTATTTCATTTATTTCTTTAACTTGGCAACATCATCATTTGTCAAGTCAAACATATTTATATAGCCCTTAATCACAGAAACGTGTCAAAAGGCTTTGCATGTCCCACCGTTAACAAATCTTAACATCATCTAATCTTAATCCCCCAGGAGTGCAATGGAAAAAAAAACAAAGAACCAAAAACCATCTTGGGGGGAAAAATGAATTATTATACCATATGCTGTTATATATGAACCTGTCTGTCACATATTGCTACACAGAGCACTCAACTTGGATATTCAGCATAAGGAAAAAAGCAAATACATAGTCACATATATTCACAGTTAATTTCTGCAGACAAATGAGTCTGACCCTCAGCATCATCAGTGGCGTTGCCTCACACAGACACTGATCACTGAATGGACCATAAAACATCTTCATGAGCATTGTCTAGCAAAAGGGAGACTGTAAAAAAAGAGATTCCAGAATTATAACCAGACAGAGAGTAATTACAGCCATGCTGCGCATTCAGAAATAGAGTCTACAGAACTTTGGTAACAGAGTTGCCAACAATAGCACATTCTGATTTAAAAGGCTCCACTCAGCAAAGAAAACATGCAGGTAAGATAGCGAACATGATGAAAAATGTCTGCTGTTAAAGTGGAAGTCCAAAATATTTTGGGGGTCCTCACAAATTTAAACATAGTCTTCTGATTCATTTTGCATTTGTGGAATAGGAATTGAGCACCAAAATATACCCCTGAGGTCATTTCGCCACTTGCTGTCAACTGCAAATGACATCACAGTGCTTCGTGCTCAGCTTGTAAACACCACATGACCAAATCCAGAGAACAGGTAAGGTGTGATTCTTTTTAAAATTCAAGAAGTGATTCTGCAAAACAAAAAAAAAAAAACCTCTAGATCAATGGATGCAAAACTTGTAAAGCTGCTATCAAATAAGAAGTGGTATGTTTAAATGTAATTTGATTTATGAAAGATGTTTTCGATGGAAATAGTTATGGATACCTGCAAATACAACCTCCTGACGCAGAAAATATATCTGATGACTATTTTCCATTTTTACAACCAATAAAATGTCGGAAAACACTGCTGTGCATAACAATTTCAAACAGTGCATTTGAACAAAAAAAACGTGTTTTTTTTTTTTTTTAATAAATGCTGTTATGATTAAGAAATTGATTTATAAACATTGAAACCATTATCATTTTTATAGACTATGAAAAAATTTGAGGAAAACACAATTTGTATAATAATTTGGAACCGGATGTATATTGTCATAACGACAGGAAGCAAATAATAATGTTAACAACACGCTTGAGGAATGATTTAACTGCGATGTACATTGATTGCAGTGGGATTACAGACCACCGCAGCTCTCCTCCAGTCTCAAATTAATCCCACTTTGAATATCCTATATGAGCTCACATTTGATTTAAAGTAGCAGCAATTATTCACGTCTTTTAATACTCTCATGTGTTTGCTGTAATTATGAGGAAGAGGTTGGGTTGGCTGAGCTTTGGAAAGTACATTTTTATTTTAAAGCAAACTAGAGAGAGCTGTTTCACAGCAGCGCTTTTATGGTGGCATTCCAGAAGCCGTTACCACACCGTCTGCTGGGAGCATTGCAGAGGTATAAATCTTTGAAGGGCCGCACCCTGCATCACGCATCCACTACAAGCACCAAGCTTGTCCCACCTAATCATTGGCCAACAACAAAGAAGAACCGATCTCAAAAAAAGCTAGTCAGTGATGCCTGAGGTTCGGAATTCGTGTGTCCATTTGTCATGATCGAGGGTTTGCTTCCAAGATGATCACCTATTGTCTCTTTGATAAGCATCTGGCACTTTGCCCCAATGTCTGGAAAAGAATCAATTCAAACGGAGATTCATCTCTGGTGTCGATAGATTTAAAATGACACCTAGTTTTGCTGATATATTAAAGTACAAAAAGAAGATAAAGAAATTGTAGCTTCTGTATGAATACACAAAACGGGATGGGTTGCGGCAGTATACATAGTCGGAAATGTTTCGATATGCATACCCTTGTGTCTGAGCCAAACCAGTGTAAGTAATTCACAAAACACAAATAACCAATTCCTGTGCAGCCACAAGTAATGTCAAATGTTTATTGACACAGTGTCTCACAGCAATACATAGCAAGTTGAAATACTAACAAGAGTAACATATCAGCAACATTCAATCCCTAAACTTTACTTGTCATGGTAGCTCTAAATAAATGCAAATAATGATCAAACACCCCACTGGACAAAATCTGCACCATGCACATGGTCAGATACGAAGCTGCTGGTGTTTTAAGGCATTTTTTTATCCTACGTTATTTATTCTATGGCAAAATATTGATCCTTGTGTTTGTAATGACCTGGTGCTGCAAATGTGATATTTTTGGCAGTGTTGCAGTGGTGGGATATTTAGAAAGCCATTTCTTTTCTTTGCTGTGTGGTTATAAAAGCTTTTGTTACTCTGAAATGCAGCAAACATACATGTATATGTGCTAGTGACATTTTTTTCTTCCAAAGTTCTTTTAGGGTAGGCCACTGCATAGCGATACAAATACACACTCACTACATATCGACTGTTCCCAAGCCACAAATATAACAAGCCAATCCAGAACATTCTGTGTGAGTGCAATGTTGTTAGGGCACGGTCTGCCATGGCGACTAGCATAAAAACAACATTGCTGTGTTTAATTAAACTGGTAGAAAGCGAGCAAATAAAGTGAGCAAAGAGTGGCTCACTCAAACAGTTTTCTACTGGTGGATTCGTACTATAACAGACATTTTATCCAGTCATGGCCAAAGTGTGAAAGAAAGAGGTCACATTTTAAACAATCTGGTGCTTTTCGGCTGTATGGCGGCTTTATTTCAATTGCCCTTGCAAAGTTTGGGCTTCAGGCTGTGATATAGTAAATTGTGGGTTCAAAATGGGCTTTATTCATCAATGTGAGAAATTGTGAGAAATGGAGCTACGCACGGTACGCTTATCGTTCAGGTGCATCGTACGGAGTTAGCGTTTTGTGCTTAAGCGCAATTTATCAAACAATTTCAAGCAAACAATTTCCTGTGCATTATTTTTGTTTGAGTTTTCTTTTTCATCGCATTTTTTTTTTTTTAGATTTATTGTCTTTATGGTTATATCCACCATACAAACACCATCTGCAGTGCAGTGATCGATGAATGCTTTGCATGATGAAGTTGTGCATGGTCAAAGGAGGCTGATGATGGGGAGGGGGGGGTGTCATAGGAGCCCCGCCCTTAAATCCAGCCACTGTGCTGAATGAGCAATGGAGCAGGATGACGGACAACTAGATACGCCATGCAAATCAAGCTCGCTTTACACACATTTCTTTTTTGCTGATTAAATATCACAACTATTATTATTATTATCAGCACTATTATTTAAGAAGTAAGAAAGGGCAGTGTTCCTTTGAGGATGTCCACCCACTTTTGTGTTGCTGCCTTGCAGACACAATTGATGCACCAAAATTGATTTGTCTGAGGTGAAATTTGTCTTGATTGAGTCAACTAGGCAATATTACAAGCTAGTTCTTTGGTCCAACCGTACATTGTTATTTACCTCGGAATGATTTCTTATAGTTGTCTGTGCTTTTTTTGTTAATCTGTTTCATCTTATGTAGGTGATGTGTTCAAAGCATTTGTCCTTTAAGTATGCAAAGTGATTGCACACATTTTTGTCTCGTGATTGTGGTAGTGGTGTTTGACCAGATATAATCTACTGTGTGCATTTGTATGATGCAAATGTGAACAAGAAATTGAGTACTGTACCACGGTTCTAGCATGTGTTGCCTAAGAGCTTGTTCTTCTCGGTAAGTGAGTGACAAACAATCAAAAAAGAATTAATGAATGATTAATTAATTAATGAAGTGACTGATATAGTGGAGTTATGGTATGATGCTTTCCTTCGGGGAATGTGTGTGGTATTTAAGGGAAACTGAAAGCATTGTGAGATCAACCTCTGGATCCCAAATTGTACTTCTATCTGCAAAACCAACGCTTCAACACAAGAGGTTTACGAGAAGGCAAACTAGCATCTTAGGTCCCTGTGGTGTAAGTGGATTAGTATTAGTAATGAAAATGATCAAAGAAAGGGGTGGAGATTTAGTGGTCTAGCAGGCTTACACTAGGTTTCTAGTTATTCTGTTTGGTGGAGGTATCACTGGCATCTTGCTGTTTCTCCACCTTTTTAGTGGTGACCACTGTTTCCTCATAAACCTCATGTGTGGCCTTGTTCCCAGCCTTGCTCTGCGGCTGGCTCTCATCCTTGCCTTCCCTCTTGGAGCCCTTGCCGGAGCTGGTGTAGATGCGGGACTGGTAGTTGTAGCCTGAAGTAATGGATGGGCTGGGATAGGTGATCCCTGTCCCTATGCGGGTCTCCTCGCCTTCCAGCAGCTTCCTGCAGATGACAATAATGAGAAGGGATTAAAAGGAAGGTTAACCATGGCTGCAAAAAGTGTGCTGCGTGTTTCTTTTTTTTTTTTTAAATCCTAATGGACAGTATGTTAAGTGACCTACCTATATGCCGCTATCTCAATATCAAGAGCCATCTTGACATTCAGCAGATCTTGGTACTCCCTCAAGTGACGAGCCATCTCATTTTTAGTGGTCCTCAGCTCATTTTCCAACTCTGCTATGCCATCCTGTGAAAAAGATAGATTAACAGGCTGCCTGTTAAATATTTAAATTCCAGCAGAGCCAAGAGACATCTTTAGTTCTGAGGACATGCAATGCTGTATTGAGACAGCGTATGTTGCACAACATTGGAATTGCATTTACTGCAAAGCATACCTTTTTTTTATGCCTATCAACTGGTCATAGAGCTCAACTCTCTGTTCATATACATTAAAATCCCAAAGCAAAATGAACTCGAGGATATGCACGTTTTGCAAGCTGATGACAGAGAACAAGGACGTGGGCGTTGTCACTCGCAGATGCTGAGCCGAGATGTCCCAGGAGAAATTCAGAACCACGGACAGAGCTCATAGCTCACATTAGCCCTTCAATACTCTATTTTATACATGAAACCAAATAAATGTTACAAGATACAATGTGAACAAGATTTGGTTACCTGATAGTTTCCAATCTCCACGCCGTGTCTGTCCTCCATCTCCCTGAGCTGCTTTTCCAGGGACTCATTAGTGCCTCTGAGGCTCTCAATTTCAATGGTCTTGGACTGCAGTTGCCTCCTAAACTCGCTCATTTCCTCCCTGCTGGCGCGGATGGCATCGTTGCTGCGGGTGGCCTGCTCAGAGAGGTCGGCGAATTTGGTCTTGTACCACTCCTCGGCGGACTGCAGGTTCTTGGAGGCCATGGATTCATACTGACTTCGGATCTCCTTGAGGGCAGAGGTCAGGTCCGGCTTGGCGACCTCCATCTCCACAGACACCTGAGCGGCCTGGATCATGTCCGTGAGTTCGGCCACCTCCTCATCGTGCACCTTCCTCAGGAAGCTGATTTCATCCAGGAGAGATTCCACCTTCTTCTCCAGGTCTAAACGCACCATGGTGGCGTCCTCCACATCTTTCTTGAAAGCCTTGAGAGTGGCCTCTGCGTCCTCCCGGGCACGGAACTCTTCTTCATATTTCCCCCTGAGCTTCTGGAGGTCATCATCAATGCTATCTCTCTCGATGAGGAGCTGGGACTTCTCCCCATTAAGATCATCCAGCTGGGAGCGCAGTTCGCGGATCTCCTGCTGGTACAACTCGGCGAGGCGGGATGGTTCCGCCTGCCTCTGGCGCAGAGCCACCAGCTCAGTCTCCAGCACTTTATTATGTTGCTCCAAGTTGCGCACTTTCTCGATGAACATGGCAAAGCGGTCATTGAGACCTTGCATTTGCTCCTTTTCATTCGTGCGTACAATTTTGAACTCATTATTGAGGACGGTGCTCTGGGCCAGGTCGAAAGTATCCAGAGGCATGGACGAATAGGCGCGTCCGGACTTTCGGGTGTACGCGCCTGCGGATGAAACGTTGCTCCGAGGTGCGGAGGAGGCTCGGTAACCTGCCCGCGAGGAGGAGACGCTCATGGCTGTCCGAGATGGAGAGGACGCATAGCGGGGAGATTCCCCGAACATCCTTCGGTAGGAGGAAGAGGAGTACACTTCAGATCCGTAGTTCATCGTGGCTTGAATGGAGTCAGAAGAGTAGATGGGCGCGTCTCCCTTTTATAGGCGGGGGCAGCGCGATCGTTAATGAATATGCATTGTTAGCAGCCTACCGCGGATTCACCCCCAAAGTAGTCGGAAATACAAAGTAAATTTTAATTCATAAAACACAAATTACATATTGGTATTTGTTGAGTTGACTTGAGAGCAACACTGATGACAAATTCACCTTTTTTGTGTTGCGGGTTAATTGGTCAGTCATTTAGATATAAAACGGGATTTACGAACAATCCAATAGAACCTGTTATTTTTGTTATTCCAATGAATCAATTTTGCAATCTGGATGCAATTTCTATTCGTTTTTCAACTTGATAAAAAAAACAAATGTCATTCCCCATATATACTGCAATTCAGCAGTTAAAAATGGGACTCTGCTGCCCTCTTTTGGAAAGAAGAGGAGCTCGGTAATTTGAAGTTGGTGAGGCGCATCTATGAGGCCCCGAGGGGCAATAAATTATGCACTTCCTGAGCTGGACTCATTTATTCTTTAGATGCTTGCCTTTTAAGTGCCGAATGTACAAAACCGAATTATATGATGAATCTTTATAAAAATGCCTGAATTAGCAAGTTTAAATGTGCTTGCATTGTTGATAGCAAGTTTAAATGTGTTTTTTTTTTGCTTGCATTGTTCACACGCATTCACAATCATTGTATTTACCACACCACAAAATATCATATACATCAAGCCAAAGATGAATGAGCAATAACAAAATTTTAATGACTTTAATGATGATTAATTTTTCTTAGCATTCTCGAAACATGCAATACAATCTTGCATTTGCCAAATTTTGAGCGATTGCTTTGACTCCATTTGAAGTAAAATGTCTTTCAAAGTCAAAGTCTGCTTTAGTCTGCTTTAGTCTGCTTTTTAGTCACACGCATTCACAATCATTGTATTTACCACACCACAAAATATCATATACATCAAGCCAAAGATGAATGA
Source organism: Syngnathus leptorhynchus (assembly GCF_054491065.1). Classification (NCBI taxonomy): domain Eukaryota; kingdom Metazoa; phylum Chordata; class Actinopteri; order Syngnathiformes; family Syngnathidae; genus Syngnathus; species Syngnathus leptorhynchus. The sequence goes on along the minus strand of NC_141199.1, from coordinate 8,386,937 downwards.
GCAATAACAAAATTTTAATGACTTTAATGATGATTAATTTTTCTTAGCATTCTCGAAACATGCAATACAATCTTGCATTTGCCAAATTTTGAGCGATTGCTTTGACTCCATTTGAAGTAAAATGTCTTTCAAAGTCAAAGTCTGCTTTATTGTCAATTTCTTCCCGACACACACAAAATTCAACATGTAAAGAAAATTCAGCTTAAAAAAAATCTCCTGCAAAAAATATTCAGCTGCAAAAATTCAGCCTAAAAAAATTCGCCTGCTTTGAAAAATTCAGCCGCAAAAATTCAACTGCAGAACATTCCGATGCAACATCTGGACATTCAAGGAGAAGCAATCGATCCCCGTCTCTATTCATCCAAAATTCAACCAATCAAGTTTTGCTCGACTGGTCATGTGACACTGACAGCAGCAATACAACGCAATCGTCGTGACGTCGTCAAACAAAGATGCCGACAATCAACCAATACACGCGATGGCGCTGCCGTGAGTCTGTCTGCAGTTTGTATTCATACATTTGAATACAGTTATTACTTGACACAATGTACAATCGCCCGATTTATTAAACAGACTGAACTCTGATTGAAGTGGCGTTTGTTAAATATAAATGTTTATCCTGATTTCACAGAGTATTATTTTACCGGTTGTAGAGCTGAAAGTTCAAGAGAAACTATAATAATTTATTAGTAGTAGTAGTAATAGTAGTATTGGCACGTCTATTTAGCCTGAATTTATGTTTTTTTCTTATGGAGAGATATGATGCTATTGTATGATTATATAATAGGGCATACTTAAGTGTCCTTTGGAAATGACCATCATTAAAGTGCAGTAACATTATGTGGTTTGTTGAAAACAATTCTTGCACTGCTGGTTTGTGACACTATGCTGACTCTTGTTCTTGTTCAGTTTTGTTTGTGATGACAGGCCTTGCGATGACAATGATATATATATATATATATATATATATATATATATATATATATATATATATATATATATATATATATATATATATATATATATATATATATATATATATATATATATATATATATATATATATATTTATTTATTTATATATTTCTTTATTTATTTATTTATTTATTTATTTATTTATTTATTTGTATTTAAAGTTTGACAAAATGGAAGTCTTCCTGATCAGTTTATTCAGAGTTCATGAAATTTTAGGCAAAATTGTACAGCTACAATGTAGATATTACTACCAAAAGACTGAACTGTAGCTCTTGGATAAACTTCATCCCTTAAATATGTCAGTTGTCCATCGGTCAGTGGGCATGCTGTGTGTGGAGCAACTCTGCTTGTTTGGTCAGCACCAGAATGTCCACTGTTTTCCCATTCATTGTCAGGAATCTCTGGCCTACAAAGAAATACAGAGCATTTTAGACTGCATGGAGTAACAGCAGGCACAATTTTAAATAATATTTGCACAATTTCAAATAATATTTGCAGCTTCATGAACTAATTGCAAATGATTTGTTAAGTCAAATTTATTTGTATAGCCCTAAATCACAAGCAGTCTTAAAGGGCTTCACATAGACAAACAATTGACAATTATTCTCAAAGCATCCCCTGATCTTAAGCTCCCAAAAGGGCAAGGAAAAACTAAAAAAAAAAAACACCAGGGGAAAAATGAGAAACCTTGAGAAGGGACTTTTCAAATAACATACTTGAATATAGCTCTGTTATCTGGAACGAGATAATATGTGCGATCCAACTTCCACAGCTGATTAGGGGTCATGTGGTGCTTTGTCCGCAGTGGATGTATTCTGCAGGTGAAGGGAGGAAAGATCTTCCAAAAATGTATACATGATATGAAATATATTTAAAATGTCTTATCTACAATTGGTGCACAAAAAAGAGACTACTGCTAACATCCAATCGTCCCTTTTGCTCACATCACGAGGACAAGATGAAGGCCTATTATAATGTTCTTTGAGATGTTCCTCTCTTCATTTATAACGAAATGACATTCACGTTGGTTAGCTGTGCTGCGTGAAATCTCCGCCTCCTGATGAAAGACAGAAGGAGGTCCCGCCCTCTCAATATGCCTTCCCCTTGAGCTGGCAGCGGAGAGAAAGAGATAGAAACCTCATACCTGTCAACCGAGGAAAGGACATCTACGGCCCGGCCTCACGGTGCACTCATTCGGGGCCAGACTTGCAGCTTTCTACGTCGATATATATACACAGCCTTTCTTTCTCATACTTCCACACTGCTCAAGGCGCATGCACCGACGTAGTTGACAAGATATAGCAGTGGTGAGTACAATCACGATAAGAAACAGCTAAGTTAAATCCAGTGAAACCAAGCTTGTTGGCTGTTTTGATTGTATCCCATCAAGCTATGTGTTATTAGGCTTATTCAATACATTACATGCTACCCGCATCATCAATGTCGAAGAAGGTGCTTTAGCAGACTGTTAGCTTGTGTAGCAAATAACCAGATATTTGGCTGTCATTACTAGTCAATAGATTTTTCCTGTAACCCGAGTTAATTTTACACCGATTGTCGGTGCAATTCATAAATGATCTTGTGCTGCACTGGCATTCAGATTTCAGAGGGTGTGCAAGTTCGCTGTAGTAGCGCTTACCCGCTATGTGATCTACTGTATAAGTGGAACAAAGCCCGTTTGCGTTTCTGCAGGCATGTCGTATGTAATGCTCTGACATACTGAGTCTTTGGAAACCTGAGCTCCCATATGGACACCCCCGAGCCCCTGGTCAAAATAAACACAGATGTCCTGAAGACAGGCATGGAGTCAAGTAAAGATGACTGCAACCCGGTAGTCGTTTGGGGTTCTTTTGACACACGCAAAATGCTCATCAAACGCGTGCATTCAAATATGAAAAAGATACAAGTGATGATGTGTGGTTGCGCGTTTTTCCGCGACACATCATGTGTTTTATCTGCCCCGTGCTGACACGAGAGCAAAAAAAAAAAAAAAGCTGACTTAAACGATTGTGCAATGCAGGTTTTCCCCTCTTCTCCAGATTCCATTAAAAACAACTTAGTAATTACTTTCAACAGCCCAAAGGTCCAGAAATGTTCGTACAATCAGAGTTGACAGTGCACCAGTTTCTCACGAAGGCACAAGTGATTGCGCACGTTCCTAAAAGGTTGCAAACGGTTGCTAACAGTTCAACATTTCTTTGCAACAAGAAAAACTTGTCAACAATTAAAACTGTTGGCAAGTGTTTGGCAAACATTTTTGTGGTTGTTTGCGACCTTGAATAAACGCTGCATTTGCAAATATTTGTTGAAAAGATATGCAACTATTATCTCTTTTTGAATCAAGATAAGCAGTTGGCACAATAAAACACACACATGCACACACGCGCTTGCACTATAAAAGTACCGTAATTTTCGGACTATAAGTCGCTCCGTAGTATGAGTCCCACCAGCCATAAAATGCACAATAAAGTGAAAAAAAAACATATATAAATCGCACTTTTGTTAAATCGGCTGAGTAGCATGGTAATAATCCATTTGTTAATGATGATTCACCAAAAGATTGTACCGTTTGAGGACGCATCGGGCCATTCCTTGCTTTTTTTTGTGCTAACCATTTAAGTATCATCCGTGTGCTGTGATTTCATCAACTATTATATCCATGCTAACAGGATTAACAATACATTCAAGTAAGAAAGTGTAATCCCAATCAATCAGTGCGCCTCATTCACAATAACAACATTCATCCTCACACAAAGGAATTTACGACTTTGCATTGGAGTAGACCAGTCGCTCATGTTCCATGTTTACTAATTTCCAGTCGGAAAAGTGTCATTATGATTTCTGGTCGGCATACAAAAAACGCTTTGAGGGTGAAATCAAATTAGATAAACTGCAACAGATACTGTATGACAATAAAAGCATAAAGTTAAAAATGTATTGAATTTGTGAGCATATATAATCTTACTTAGCTCAATATTTTCAAGTCTGGTTTGCATGTCTGTATATTCAATATCAGCCTAACTGTGACAGATTAAAGACAGTCAAGCTATATCCATGATAAAATGCAGATTACTAAATGTAGAGCACATTTAACATTGAGGTTACTTAAAACCTGCCTGAACATGTGATTAAAAGTTTTATTATCTCATTTCTATTTCATAATTTGGGTATTTTAGGGTCTCAGAGTGGTATTTGCTCAACCACTTTATTAGGTCAGCTTCAAACCTCCAGCCAAATGGAACCATGAGTTACCTTAAGTTGACAAAGTATAGAGATGGACCTGTTTCATTTCTCCTCAGACACCGAAAGACTAAAGATGACTACTTCATGGAGTGACAGACTGCAAAATTATGCTGACCTGCCAGCCAACATGGACAGAATAACAATGAAAAAATACAGACGAGAGCCCTACCATAGGTAAGAAGCCTCTGTCTAACATGCACCCTCTTTAGAATAGTGATAGGTGATGCAATATTTTTGGCTTGTTGGAGTTCTCTTAGATAATCCTTCTTTTATTGCTTCCCATTATGGAGCCTATAAAACAGGAAGGATTTCCTTTCTTGAATCTTCTCTTTAAGTACCTGTAATTTTGAGACAGAGCTGCTGGTCCAAATGACTTGTCAAATTCATTTGTCGCTTTTCACAGTTGACAGAAATCGGCAAAAAAGAATCTTCCAACTTGTGCTGATTTTAACAGAGCCAGTATTGTCCGATTAAACGGTGTGGCCCTAGTTAGGAGTCTTAAGAATGTTACTCTAAAAATTGGCTTATATAATAAAAAAAAAATACTTTATGATGTCAACAGTTTGTAAATGAATGAATCAATAATTCCTTTTATTCTTATGAGTACAATTCTTTGTAAATACAACAATGGTTTTCTAACTGTAATCTAAGAAAGAACTGAATATCCTCCACGACCCCTTCCACTATATGAGTCGCATAGCTGTTGCTTGCTTGGTTCTGCCGGACTTGTGATTGTTCTGGATATCTTTGAAGGGCCATAAATGTCATGCCACAGAACAACAACTCTGACTAACTGCACGCAACAACAGAGAATGACGTAGAATAGTCACAATCATTTTTGCAACAAGTCAGAAAACATCTGAATGGTAAGAAAGCAAAGAGAGGGGGGTGGGTGAGAGAGGGTGGAGTGGGGGGCTTTATTGTTTGTGGGTCCTGTTTTGGCCTGCTGGAGTGGAGCAGATCCGAGAGTCAAAGTGGGGTTTTATTTCACATACTAGAATGCATCGCTACGCGTCTCCTGGACAAACATCGAAATGGGGGCTTTTTCACTACGGAACTGCTTCAAGGTATTTACTATCTGGTTTCGATGAGTAGAGATGACAAATGAATATAATCCATTATGACATAGCGCTACTTTCTATTTGTCTCTTGATGTTTGGTATCTTTTTTTTTTTTTGCTGATTTGTATCTTATTTTGACGAGAATGAAATAGTGACGCGTGCTAAAACCTGTCGACAACGGAAACAATTCCAAAAAATCTGATGGAATTTAAAGGATATTGCTCTATAATCAACGTTTGTCCCAAACTGTAAAAGATGTACATCATGAAAGGTCTGTTCATAGCCTAAATGTCCAAGCAGTGTGAGTTAAGTGAACAATGTCTGTGATGTAAACAATGAGGACACTGTGTCCCCATTGACTGATTTACAAGGCAGGACAGTAGAGCCGTTTCCTGGCCGATCGACACAAAGTCTTAGTGGTAAGCATCGCTCGAAATAGTAGCGTACTGTCACGTATCACCGGACAGAAAGCAAGTTTCTATTTATTGATGGAAATTGAAACTATATTCTCCATGATTTTACCATACGAATATTATAGAGAACATAACAAATTGGGATGTTTTTTTTCTGATGTTGATAATTTCTCTTGGTATGAAGCCTTAAACCCATCCAGTACTGAATGATAGATCCACTATGGCCTGGCTACTTGTCTGTCTTGTGTAATATTTAATCTCGAGTTAACATTTTTCACTCCAGAACACTATTTGCCATTGTGTCTGTGATTGTTGTTGTTTTTTGACATTGCCAGTAACACACATACCTTGGTGTGTCTTCTCTAGAGTGTTTGTCAACAGAAGTCTGGCAATGGAGAAGATTAAGTGCTTTGGTTTTGATATGGATTACACTTTGGCAGGTATGTAAGACTTTACTCAACACCTATGGGAGCAAAACAACAAGATAGATATGATTTCTAAAGAAATAATCACAATTTTGTAATTCCGTATTCTATTTCCATGTTCTTACATCAGTAAGCAGCAAATATGTTATGAATGTTCCACGTAACTCCCTGGCATATCAATCATCTAGTAACTGCTCCAAAATTATCCTGCCATGTTGTTCTGTGACTCAGACCCACTTTATTATCCGCGCTTCCCAAAATAACCAAATGAATTAGCTAAGTGGGTCACGTGTGTTTGTGAACTTCTTGAACGATGACCCCTTTGAGAACAGGAATCACTCTTAGTCCCCCTCTGAATTTGCGGCAAAATTTTAGCGCAGAGTAAAAGTTGCTCTTTTTATGGGAGCTCATACCCTAGTGTCAATGTTTACAAGAAGCACGGCCATCACGTATCCATGGAGGGGCTGTCAGCTTTCGACCCCAGACGTGCTTTATCAAATCCGGACAACTAGAGAGTGCCACCACTGTGTGCTGTACTCGCATAAAATGTCATTGTTATTACATATGTGGGTTTTATTGTTGGGGTAGCATGGTCTATTTGGGGCTAGCCTATTTTGCTTCACAATTCTGAGGTTTGGGTTTCGAATCCCAGCTTGGGCCTTCCCGTGTGGTGTTTGCAATCACATTGGTTTTACCGCTAACTTTTGATGTTTCTTGAAGTCCAATCAGCTATACTCCACTGAGTTTGGAAAAAATGTCTCCTTGAGGGAGCAACTTGTAAGCACAAGAACAAGTTTGTATCAGCCACCCTTATCTCACAGTGCACTTTGAAATTCCAGAGGTGATTGGGAGGTACACGTGATGGGTGTACCAAAGGGTTCATCGGTCCAGTGATAATGGAACTTGAAGGTACAAACATCCTTCCTTCAAGCGCCTTAAACAGCAATATTGAGACACAACTAGGCTAGGTTTGAGCTTTAGAAGATCCATAGTAGTGGTGGAGTCCACCGATGAATCGAATAATCGGATAAAATTCCATTTTGCATTAAAGTATATTTAAAACATTTTTTTCCCAAATTACTGTTTATCGACCGATTATTGTTGTTTATTTGGCCTTGTTTAACAATAAAAAATAACTAAACAACAAATAAGCAAATCACTTGACAGGGATGTTGTACTTGCCATCGTTTTTGAAAGGGATTTAGTTCCTGGTTCAGTCATTTAAAACGTTTCATTTTGATTCAAGATAAAACTGCAGAAATCAGAGAAGAATTCAGAAATCAGATGAGTTGGACAATTTTAAGTTAATCAATAGCAAGTAAGTAAGTATCTGAAAAGAAACCCATTACGAACGATACAAATGTAAAATTTCTGAATGAAACTTTTTCATCCAAGGCTCTGTGTCAGAGAGTTAGTCATGTACATGCCCTCAGTGGGAGGAATACAAGAATTAAAAAAATTTAAGGCAGCTGAGGACATTGTAACCAACAGTGCCGCAACTTCCGGTACAACCACCTGAGCTCTTTATTAGCCTAGCAGTGGAGTTTCTGATGCAGTAAGAGAGCTACTAATAGCACCACAAACTTCTGTCAGAAATAGGGACAGCTAAAGTTACACCTGAGAGTCGAATACTCTCTGATACTATACTATCTATACATTGCAGTTTCTTGTTTTGCACGTCCTCTGTTTATCAGCAGAGGACTCAGTCAAACATGTAATTATGAACAGGTTACATGGTTGAGCAAGCTTAATCTTTTCTGTAATTATTTGATTACACGACTCACTTCCTAAATGATAACCGGTTTTATGGTCTTGATTAAGATATTGAATGACACGCTAAATCGAGATTTGTCAATTCAAGGTCAACATGTTGAAATGGACCTGGCAGTGAACTACAGAAAGTGAGACTGGTGATCGCAGAGGTGACCGAGGGCAAACAACTCTTAAAATAGGTTACATTGTAGCGCCTCTGAGCTTTGGGAAGAATTTGACAAAAGAGTGTGTGGTGCAAGGAGGAGAAGAAGCGAGTGAAGCAAGAGGTGGAGAGGCAATGTACCGTAATTTTCGGACTATAAGTCGCACCAGCCATAAAATGCACAATAAAGTGAAAAAAAAAACATATATAAGTCGCTCCAGAGTATGTCGCACTTTTGGGGCAAATTTATTTGTCAAAATTCAACACCAAAAACAGACATGAAAAGGCACAACCAACGACAATGCAACATGGGATATTAGGATACTCGTCCCCACTAATATCCCATTTCAAACAAAAACAAAAAAACCCTCTCCAAATTCACTGGGACAAAAAAATAATGGTACCCCTAGAAAAGATACATTTAATCATGGGCACATCAAACAGGGACAAACCTCTCATTAGTATCACAAGTGACTTCAAATAGAAAACACCTTTCAAACAAACCTGAGACAACTGAGGCAGTTTGTTCATCAAGAGCAGACCAAAGCACTTGCTGAGAGATGCAGAAGTCTCAGTGGATGTTAAACAATGTTTTTGATTGCATTAATACCTCAAACCGGTGTACAACAAGTCTTAAGTTCAGGGTACAATTTTTGTCCAGGCTTGTTTCATGAGTTTGTTTTTGAAAATAAGTCCTTAGAACCACAATTCAAAAGCAATGTCTGATTTAGTATTTCATTAACAGTGGCGTTACAACAATTTTGTCGATGTGTGCATGTTTTACTCATGTTTGGCACCATGCAACCAGAAAGGGCAGAAGATAAACTATTTCATTTTGTTCTGTACATTTCTTCCAAACAATCCCACTAGGAGTAGGGAAAGCAGCCATCAACACAAGCACATTCTCCATTTTGTATTTATAACATGTGACATACCCGTGTCCCAGTGTCAGATAGCATTTTAATCCTCAGCTGGCCTTTTTTTTGAGCCCGGTCTTAGTTGTAGTTTGGGCCTGGGGTAAATATTGACGATGGTGAGGAGCGGGCTCATCAACCCGCCCAAAGCTCATCTAAGATTCCACTGAAAGTTGCGCCATTTTTTGTTTTCACACCTGATCAAATGTTCCTGTTGATTCACGTGGAACATCCTGGCTTGTGTTGACACAATGTGTTCACATGTACATGTGTGAAGGGGCTTCATGAGGGAGTGGGAACATGGAGTTAACCAAAGTCCGAAACAACACAGCACAATCTGGAGTGGATACTGTCAACCTTTTTTTATTAAAAGTGACTTGTTTGTGCCTCTTGTATCTTGTTGTTTTCTAGTTTACTGACAATATTCTGAGTCATCTTAAAGAAATCAGTTTTATATATATTTTTTTGCATAATTACGGTAACTGCGTGTCCTGCTATTTTAGTATGTAAATCAAAACGGCTGCATTAAAAAATGTCACTTAACCAAGAAAGCAAGTGGGATCTCAGCTATACGGTACACTTTGTTTTTGATGAGTAAAAATCATCACAAATTGAGTTTTAGTTTAGCAAGGACGTCAAAAAAAAAATCACATTATATTACTAGACAGCTGAAATGTTCACCTGTAAATTTTTAATATACTTTACAATGGCGTATAATTCTAATTTCTCAGACTAAAAAGAACTACATCCGAATAAGGACGTAACAGTGTCATCAGTGAAGCAAGGCAAGCATTTTCCACTTTTGTTTTGTTTCGGCATTTCCTGCTTACCGTACTTCAGAGAATTTTTAAATCCCTTTGCCGAACCCCCCCCCCCCCCAAAAAAAACATACAACATACTATGCAGCTATTTCAGTATTTGAATATGGATACGGGGCAATATTTGCTAAACACACGCCTGTTTGTGCATTTGCTTTCTAGTGTATAAATCACCAGAATATGAGTCTCTTGGATTTGAGCTAATAGTGGAGCGGCTGGTTTCCATCGGTTACCCTCAGGAGTTGTTCAGCTTTGTCTACGATTCGTCCTTTCCTACCAGGTGGGCCCCACTGCCACTTTTATAGAATAATCGAGACCTCTGTATCACCTTTATTTGGTTACGACTAATGTTAAGAGCAGCAGGACAAGTGATTCAACTGAGATTTACCGTGAATAGAGATATGACAACCACTTTTTGTTTCCCCACTTCTAGAGGCCTTGTATTTGACACAATGTATGGAAACCTGTTGAAGGTCGACGCCTACGGTAATATACTGATCTGCGTCCATGGATTCAACTTTCTCAGAGGGTGAGGCTTCTGAACATTCATCTCTCCTCGTCTCTGAGGAAGATTGTTAGTAAGACTGTCAGGTTTGTGTCCTCATACGGTTTGTGTGCCCGCTTCACCGCCCTCATGAAATAATCTCAATGGGTTTCCTCTTTTCCCAGCCCTGAGATCCGTGAGCGCTACCCAAATAAATTCATCCAAAGAGATGATACAGAGCGCTTTTATATTCTCAACACACTCTTTAACCTGCCAGGTATGTCTTGAGCAAAGACAATCTCAGATAATGACAGCGTTATTCATGTTGGTTTTTTTTCCTTTTTTTTTTTTTTTTTCAAGAGACCTACCTCTTTGCATGTTTAGTGGATTTTTTCTCCAACTGTGATCGATATACAAGGTAAGAAGCTGCTTATTCTAATAAATATCATGTCATGCAGCAAGCTGCTGGGCGCTAGCGCCATGTGAAGTGACTCAAACCAACCTGGGGAAAAAAAATGAAACCCCCCGCTGAATGGAGGCTCCGCATTGCAGTCGACCAGTCAAAAAATACATTTGCTTTGCTGAATTGTTAAAAAAAAAAAGCATGGTTTCAAATGATAAAAACATAGGTTTAAAACATTTGACTAACTTTAAGACAAGGGAAAAAAAAACAAAAGAGATAAACATTGGATGCTAACATTAGCGGAGAGTCCAATGTCGTGTACATTTCTTGAGAATGTAATCTGGAATGGTTGCATGGTCTTTGTCCTCTGAAACCTGGTTGTTGGTCTTTTAGGAGAAGAATGCTTTCCTGTTTGGCTGGGGACCCCTCCATCAAGGGAAGGCTATCCCATTTAAAATAAAATGAGCAAAAAGTCAAACCAAGAGAAAAAACAAACTAGGAGAAATGTTTTAGAAATCCTTCCATAAAGATTTGTCTTGTATGACAGCGGTGTATACATGTGCGTCTCTGCTCCTCCTCCCTTTAGCTGTGAAATGGGCTTTAAGGACGGCGACCTCTTCATGTCTTACAAGAGCATGTTCCAGGATGTTCGTGATGCTGTTGACTGGGTCCACTTCAAGGTACAGCATGCATGAAAGCTGCAGTGGCAGAAAAACAAGAATGTGAACCATATTCTGTACACCTGATGAGCTAGTTCCACTCAGATAGTTTGAGGAAACCAATTCCGATGAGTCATTACGTTTGATACAGTAACTTAAATATGACAAAAATATGTTTTATTTTGACTACAAGTGACTTTGAAATGTATTGTTGAAGTCACTAAGTGAAGAAAGTTTTAATATGAATCAATTCATGTTTTATATGATAAATATTCAAAATAAGTCAAGTAAAAATGAAAATATCAGTATTAAAATATTCCCCAAGTTACTACTACATAGAATTGTCTTTTTTTTGTATCAGTTTAATTTTTGGGAATGATTGATTCAAAGTAATTTACTAGTTTAAGCTATGAAACGTTTTTGTTTTTATCAAGACGTACTCTTCGGTTTTGCTTTGTATGGAGTTATGTGTATTTCTACACAAATTGGTCAGAAAATGAATATCTTCATCACCAAGACACAGCAATAATTAAAATAAACAGACACAAATATCTTTTAACACTGCACAACAAGCTGCTCTCTTGGTCCATTTGCAGTGATGCTTTTAATAAGAGTGGTCCGATCAAGCAGTGTGAAGTTTTTACATCTTTTACATTTCAGGGCACACTGAAGGAAAAAACAGTGGAGAACCTTGAGAAGTATGTCGTGAAAGATGTAAGTCGTTTGTATTCATGATGGCACGAGCTTTTCACATCAGCTTGAATCTATAAGTAAGCTTATTTCTAAAGAGCCTTACCCTTCTTTCTTTTTCTTTTGCATTGCCACCAGGGAAAGTTGCCTCTTCTCCTCAGCCGGATGAATGAAGTTGCCAAGGTTTTTTTGGCTACCAACAGCGACTATAAATACACTGATGTAAGTAAGGCCATTAATATTCATGCCATCAGCCACACCAGCTACTTGTTGGCTTCAGTATGGCAGAATAGCCGCCTGTCACAATTGATGTTTTTGCTGTCGAAAAATCATTTTGACGAATTACATTTGAAAGTTTTATGTTTGTTTTTGAAGTAATTAACTATCGTTTTGCTCACAGAAAATCATGACCTACCTGTTTGACTTCTCTCATGGTCCAAAGGTAAATACTCTCTTCTATGTGACAACACTCATAATTTATAAAATATATAAACATTATTATATCATGAATATACATAATCCACTTCAGACGTTAGTACTTTGAAGCCCTCATTTGTTTTGTATAATCCCAATGTTGGCATTTGTTTTCATCATTCATCTGTTTCAGCCTGGTACTTCACACCAACCGTGGCAGTCTTATTTCGACCTCATCCTTGTAGATGCCAGAAAGCCACTCTTCTTTGGTGAAGGGACAGTGCTCCGACAAGTGGACACGGTAAGGGGATAGGAAACTTCCAGAATATACTACAGACAGAGAGAGAGAGAGACAGACAGAGAGAGAGACAGAGAGACACAGAGAGATAGAGAGAGAGAGACAGAGACAGACTTCAAACATTTCTGCTAGCATAGACTAGCTTCAAGGGTTGCTTTTTTTTTATTTTTTATGGTGCAGCGCCTCTGTGTGAAATTTGATGTAAATGACCATATATTTTACACTTATCTCAGACAACAGGACGACTAAAGATTGGCACCTACACAGGACCGCTGCAGCATGGCATTGTTTATTCTGGAGGTAAGACATTTCATGTGGTGTCAGGTTGTTTGTGCTCCCTGAGTGAGTGTTCCCTGGTTCTTCGCCACAGGTTCCTCAGACATCGTTTGTGACTTGCTCGGGGCCAAAGGGAAGGACATCGTGTACATCGGGGACCATATCTTTGGAGACATACTCAAGTCCAAGAAACGCCAAGGCTGGAGGACTTTCCTGGTCATACCTGAGCTTGCCCAGGAGCTGCACGTGTGGACCGACAAGAGTTGTAAGACAGAGAGGAAAAAAAAACTTGTGCTCACAATGTTGGTATGCACGAGTCATGAATTAGACAATGATTTTGCGTATATTTCCAACTTGGGCGCAGAGTGAAAACCATTGCGGTATGGTTGCGTTCGGAAATTCACTCTAACGGCACTCCTTTCCCATTATATTTACAAACACAGACTTTCAATCAACAGCTCGTGCTTCAACTCTTTCCATCTGTAGTGTCAAACATACTGGTGCAGATGAGATACCAAGAGTGTACTTTGATTAACCGAACGGAATTGTTGAACAATGTTGTGAGTTTCAAAACAGTCGATGTGTGAACCAGTGCGTGCTCAGGGCATATTTCTCAACATGCCCTTAGTTGAACTGGAATTACGAGGCCTAGGCCAACATAGCATTGTCTTGAGTTGCACAGATTACGACATTGCACATGAGCAGTGAGAGCTGATCATGGTTTTTTTTTTCCTTCTCAGCTTTGTTTGAGGAACTACAAGGTCTAGACATTTTCTTGGCAGAACTCTACAAGTAAGAACTTGAACTCTTTTCAAACCACCTGCACCGATTTCACCACTTTGCAGAAAGCACGTGTGTTTGTGTGGGCATTATGAGGTCCTTTGGGTCAAAAGTGTAAAGTCTAAAGGAGCGGTCTGAAAATCTGCATTGCTGATGATATTTATAACGCAGTGTCAGCCTCTTAAGCAAACTGATATGACTCCACCCACCCATTTTATGCAACTTTAATCACGGGTCATCATTCTCCTGCAGACATTTGGACAGCAGCAGCAACGAGAGGCCCGATATCAGCACTATCCAGAGAAGAGTCAAGGTACAGCTTCAATCGCCTGGGTTTCCATAGCGACACAAGAGAACAGGGCTTGTCACACATGTAGAGTATGTTTGTTGAGTGTGATTTACCTTTGTTCTGATGACCCCCCCCTCCCCCAGTTTGTCAAAAACAACCACTCTCTGTGTGGATGCTGGTGGCTCGCTATTAATGAATAACCCCCCCCCCCCCCCCCCCACACACACACACACACACAAACACTCACACACACTGACTTGTGCTGACGGGGATGTCAAGTAATGACGAATGATTTCATTATTACAAAAGATAGTGTAATAAAAAAAATCTATCTTTTAATTCATATTTAAATATTTATTGATATTATAAATAAATGCCAAATATGTAATTTACCTTACAGTATAATATTATTAATATTTAGATATTTATTTATACTATAAAGAAATCAAATACCAAATAGTTTACCTTACAGTATTTATGAGGTTGGCTTGCACACTGGTAACACAAACCCGTTGGCTGAGCGCCATTCATAACTATTATGTAGATCACTGTCAACTTTTTTTTTTCTTTTAGATTTTCTTCAAATGTTTGAATATTTGCTCCTTTGTTTTTTCACAAGTGTTGACCCTTGTCCCATCCTCTCAAACGCACATTTTGAGGGATGCTCCTTTGATACACTATCACTCGCTTATTTCAAATGAACCTGTTCATCTGTGGAGTGTTCGGAACTGGTTTTAGTACTTTTGTTGCCTTGTCCCAGCTTTTTTGCCATGTGATACAGGCATCTAGTTCAAAATGAGAGAATAATGGAATTCATAAATGAAAATATAAACTCAATGCGAGGCCCGACCACAGAAATGCTCCTCTATGATGCTGCGCCACTGTCATACGCTCCATTACAACAACCGACATTGACTTGAAATGTTGGGGATGGTAGAAGTGCTCAATGTGTTTCTTCTTTTTCATCTTCTTGTTCTCAATAACAAACAAACAAACAAACAAATAAATGGAGGAAGGGATAAATGACTAAAATATTAGTTGGAACATTACATAGCTTGTCTTTGTAATGTATTCAGTTGAGTAAGTTGTTTCCAAATCATTGCATTCTGTTTTAGTCACAATGTCTCTTTGCCTTTCCTTATCTTTATCGCTTATCAGACAGAGTATCTGTGAGGTCAATCAATTTCGTTCTGGGCAGATATCCTTTCACAACTCCAGTTATTCATCTCTCCTCCAGAAAGTCACGCATGACATGGACATGTGCTACGGCATGATGGGCAGCCTTTTCCGCAGCGGCTCCAGGCAGACTCTGTTTGCCTCCCAAGTGATGCGCTACGCAGATCTCTACGCAGCCTCCTACATCAATCTGCTCTACTATCCATTCAGCTACCTCTTCAGAGCCGCGCACGTGCTTGTGAGTACAGGAAGGAAAACAAACACATTTGCAGATTACATCTTGGGCTCATTGAAGAAAAACGTGAGACTACTTTCAGACACATGCACATACGTCTTCATTCACAACTCAATAAGAAATCAGTGGAGGAAAAACAGCTTTTTAGAAGCAACTAATCAAACCCCCGCTTTTATTCTGAGCCTCAGATGCCCCACGAGTCGACGGTGGAGCACATGCACGTGGACATTGGTGCCGAGTTGCCGATGGCCACGCGCAACCGCAAGGAATTGGAGTGCAAGAGAAACCAGTTGACCCGCTCCTTCAGTGAGATAAAGCCTCCCAACCTGTTTCCTCAAACCCCGCAGGAGATCACCCACTGCCACGATGAAGACGATGATGAAGAGGAAGAAGAGGAAGAAGAAGAGGAAGAAGAGGAAGAATGAAGTACTTTTAGTAATTAAGAGGTTTGCTAGTTTGGCCTTCCTTCACTGTGTGTTTGTTTGTGTGTGCCTGCGTGTGTGTGCGCGTGCGTGCGTGTGTGTGTGCATGCGTCAGTACTTGACATTTTAGAGTAAAGTGTAGCTGACCATTGAAGTTTAACGTGACCTTTTCAGGCCTTATTGTAGGATAAGCTGGCTTGAAGCCTGACATACTCGTGTGTGTCAGCACGCTTTGTGAAGAAGTGCATCGATTGGATGCATCACAATTGATTTTTTTTTTTTTTTATGCAAATGGGAACAACGTGCTTTTCGTTTGTTAGATTTTTTTCGACACTATACATGTATTGGCATTATGCTTGATACTAATGTGAAGATTTGCAAAACTGAGAGATGACGTCACAGTGTTCAGGTGGCCGTTGACCTGTTTTCTCATTGCCGAGCAACATCCTGTACAACATCCTGATAATTGCTATGACAACAGTGAAGTCATGCTTCTGTAAATAGCTGTAAGGTGTAAACTGCTGAAGATGATAAGAGGAGTATTTTTATAGAAACCTGAAATGTGAGTGTTACATTTGCATTTATTTTTTTGGGCAGCTCGGTGCAGTTTATTACTCACTTAACATGCAGCCTCCATATGCAAAAAATGTGCAGAGCATCCTGGAATTTTAACAGCTGTTTGTGCTTATGCAGAGCCAAAACAGTTAAACTGAAGGTTTTTTTTTTTTTTTAAAAGAAACTTTTGAGACAGTTTTTCTTTTCTCTTCTTGATTTGCAGCTTTTATTTTTAATTTCCTTATTTTTGGACGTAGTCACGCAAACGTACAAATATGACGCAACCTTAAACAACTTGAGGACACATCACATCAGTAACTCTTTCTTCTTTATCTTATTTATTATTATTTTATACATAAGGAAGATTTTCATTATCAGGGTTAACTGTGTCTTGAAACTTAAATGAAAGTGTATCCTTTGCTATAGGAGCGGTTGCGATCGTTTTGTTTTGTAACTTTGATGTTAAAGTTACAAAACAAAAAGAGAAGAAAAATCTGTGGTGTGTCCCCGTCCCGCCGTAGGTTTTTCTTCACTTTAATGTTAAAGTTACAAAACAAAAAGATCGCAACCGCTCGTGCACGTTTTTTACAGTGTATGTTGACTGTAAGCATTTTAGAGATTTATTCAATGCGGTTTACATAGGAAACTGTTAACCTAACCTGTAACAAAAAAAAACCAACCAAAAAATGTGAATAACACATTCAAAGCTGTATCTAAATGTTAATTGCAATCAACAGCTTCTTTTGGGGTCAGGTTATTTTTATTTTTCTAAGCTAGTGTTTCTAGAACTATAAATGGAATACTGTGATTCCTCCGATTGTTTCTTAATTTTTGTATCACACCATGCAAATGTTGAGCCTATCGACAATTAGTTAACTGAAGTCAATGCTCGAAGTGAGATTTTATTTGTCACTGTCATCTCTCATTTTGTAAACGACGGTTATATTTGATTTTTATGCATATCCTTTTATGTTCTCATGCTCCAGGTGTCTGTACACTGAGGGAAATAACCTACAAATGTAAAATAAAGATAGTTTTTCAGAGTTTTGTGTTCTTTTCTTGAGCCCAAATACACATTGGCCACTTAATTTAGTATACTTCCTGCAATTTAATGGCATCCAACTCAACATCATTTTTTTTACTGAACAATAAGTTTATTTTTGTCATTGCTGAGAGTGAGACTGTGACGCTTGGATGAGCTAGAGCCTACTCCTGACTGAGTTTGGGTGAGAGAGGGTACACCCGACCCTCGACCGGTTGCTAGTGGGGACTTTAGATTACTGTTGGCCTTAGTTAGCCAAACATGAATGATTTGAGGATGTTAGAGGAAAACGTAAACCTGACACAGGGCTGTCGAGATCCAAACCCAAAACCTCTCAACTATGCGACTCTAGGTATATTTAAAATTGTAATTTGTATATATTATGAATTGGGTCACCAACGTGGCACCCGCAGGCACCAGGTTGACCGTGGGCCTGTTCTAATAACTTGCCAATGAAAGGAAGTTGTGTTTCCAAGGTTATCAAACATATTAGTGTGTGTGTGTGTGTGTGTGTGTGTGTGTGTGTGTGTGTGTGTGTGTGTGTGTGTGTGTGTGTGTGTGTGTGTATATATATATATATATATATATATTTATATATATATATATGATTTTTTCTGAATACAAATGCACACTTATCTGATTTATATTACTTGAAGCATTCAAGTCATAAATATTTGCGATGAAGAAAAAAAAACATTATCTGCGTAAGATGTCACTGTAAAACTGAACCATAAAAGTGAAACAATATCACTGTAAATCTTTTAATGGCAGCCGCAGCAGAATGAAACATGAAACAACAGTTTTGATGTCACTAAACAGTTATTAAACATGGATTATGATCTGCATTGTGATAGCCGCCACAACACTCTTCTCACATTCACTGCTGTCAAAAAAAAACTTTATGAACTAAGATCAGGCATGGTTGTGGAGTGTCATGTGACAAAAAGACAAACAACAGGAAACAAAACTACGGAGCGGATAAGGAATGTCATGTGTCATCTGTGGACATATTTAATGTCGAGGTTTCTTCTTGTGACGTTGATGATGCTCAACCTGTTAGATGAGGTCATTAATACTGTGCAATCGTCAAGTTTGATTAAATGTAAAATTGGCACAAAAAAAAACAAAACACTCTTACAAAACTTAACTCTCAAGCGCATTGGCGCTGTGATGGCCCTTTCACGTTGACATCATTGTTCCCACAACGCAGACTAGACTTGTCTGAGGCCTCCAATTTGAAATTAAGGGAAATTTGCATGTGGATGTTGTATTTCCTATCTTTCGAACACAAACAGACAAATACAGAGCATACATACAAATACATATAGCTGTCAATTTACAATACAGTCATTTTTTTGTATTATTATTAATCATCTCTTAAATAAATTTCTCTTCATTGCACTTTGTTAAAAATAATTAAGGTTATGATTTGTTTTCTTAAAGGCAATAGTGTGATTTTTTTTAAGGTGAAAAAGCCCAATTTAGAATACACAATAGTAAAAATAAGACAATCTGTAATATACATACTGTTTCTGTAAAAGACCTTTGCCCCCTCATATACACCAATGGATGTTTAGCTCCATATTATGTAGCATGTCCTCTCTGGTATGACGTGCATGCTTAATTGCCACTTTAATGTCACACCACATATATATCTTTATATATACATACAATATTTATAAAATAAATAAATACAGGAAAACATTCTTGGTTTATGATGTAATGGTTTCTCTCAAAGCGGTTTTTGGTGCAGTCTTTGCCAAACCATTGCTCTCTGGAGTCCATGTTGATGGGATCAAACGTCCACTGAGTTTCCCTGAAAGATGCAAAAAGGTGAGATTTATTTGGGAGTGTGTGAGTGTGTGTCCAGTGTAAAAAAAAAAAAATCACGGCCATTCACGGGAGGACCAAGGTCTTTGGCCTGAGTGGAAAATATGGTGTGTGTGTGTGAGTGAGTGCGTGTGCGTGTGTGTGTGTGTGTGTGTGTGTGTGTGTGTGTGTGTGTGTGTGTGTGTGTGTGTGTGTGTGTGTGTGTGAGAGGGGTATCAGGTTTGCATGCAGTCCGTTGTCCTCTTGTCCAAGTTACCGCCATGAAAGTGTCAAATCGTCCCAAAAGGAATTTCAGTCACAGCACCATCTTAAGAAGGTGTAGTGGAACAGGGCTGCCAACAGGTGGGGGAATTCACCACACGTCTGCCCCCACTGCCCATCCTTTGTGGAGGGGGGGGGGGCCAACTGACTGAGGTGATGCAGCATCCTCACTCCGCCCGCTCACGCTCCCCTGCGATCTTTCTAGCTACACCACTGCACTGTGCGTCCGTCAGACAGGAAGGCGGAGGGTCCGGGCCTCCACCGAGCTGAGCGCCGGGCTAGATGGGCCACTCGTTGTGTGCGCTGTGGTTGCTCCTGCTCACGCCAACGCAATTGTGCTGCTGGTTAAGAAGGTGGGAAGCCTCGTTAGCCAAGGCTACAGTCACAACCGGGGCGTGGCCGGCGGGGCCGGCGAGCGTGATGGAAGTCTCCAGCTCGTTCGGCGTGAGCTCAATCTTGGTGAACTCGCTGTCTGTGGATTGCGGCGTCTTGTCCATGCGCGACGCCATCAAGGCATTCTGGTACTGCTGCCGTGTTACCTAGTTTTATTGGGTCAGATGGCAAAGCAAGAATGTTGCGATTCAATTTTGGCATTCTCAACTCATACTTCTTCTGTGGTACCTTGACCTAGTAAAGACAGGGTTTTTAAAACCAATCCAAAATGTTTCTGTTGTGTTAAAACTAGAGGCGAGCAATACACTCTGACAATATGTATTACAACAATAATGAAAATAACGACAAAGATAAAAAAAAAAATAATGTGTCATTTTACGACTAGCTTATCTAACGTAATTTATCATCTGCAGCATAATGCATGTCAAATATCATTAGAGGAAACAGATTAAATACATTTCTATTCATTTCAATGGGTAACACAACTTTGATTTTCAAACTTGGAGTTACAAAGTGGGTCACGGAGAGAATTAAATTCATAACTTGATGTATCGCTTTTAAATTTTCTCTAATGTCACTACACTATCATCCTATATTACATTAGTACATCCAAATCCATCTGAAACTAAAATGGGTTAAGGTTACACAGGTATAAGTGTCAATCTCCCTCGACTCACCTTTATAAAATACAGGTCCGAGCATGCTCTGACAGAATAGTCAGGTACGTAGATCTGCAGGAAGGAGTTCAATTGATTGTTACTGCTGCCCAAAGTCGGAGTGATGGCATCTATTCGATCGCTCCTGTTCTGGGAGTCCGAGTGGTTTAGTCCAAACGGCCTTGGTGGAGATTTATTCTCTGTGAGAGAAATGATCAAGTATGAATTTTGCACCAAAATATGCTGCTATAAAATACATATGATGTGAGGCAACTGAAAAATGAACAAATGTGGATAGGCAGCATTTCAGGAAAAAACAACAACTGCTCTTTAATGCCTTTATAATTTAAATTTCTTCAAATAATTTTGTTCTGACATATTTTTGTGGTTGACTCATTTGACAGTGATCCTTCTACTTTAACATTCAATGGTGGTACATTAAAACTAAATTTGCAATTTGCATTGCGTGAACGTAGTTTTAAGACACTGATAATATTAAAATATACTTTCCGTGCCTTTTTGGACTTCCAGAAAATATTTCATGAGTTGGTGAGTTTCACTGAGGCAGCTTGCCTGTGCCCCCACATAGAAAGTACTTGCTCTCTTTTTTTTTTAATTAAAGCCAGATTATATTTTCCACTCCTTAAAGAAGCCTAGTGAAAATCACACACAACAAAGTGAAAACAGCTCGGCTAAAACCAGTGCTACTACGCTGACTGGAATGTATGTAATCCAACATTGCAATAAGTCGGTGTCTATGGGACGCACAAATAGCATTGGTGTGTGTGCGCGCGTGCAGACCAAGCACAGTGGGCCAAAGACCTGGCATGTGAAGTCTTCCAGATTAGTACTCCACTTTCAAAAAGCAGCAGGGGTCAGGTCATTATTTAAACCCCCTGAAAAGTATTTCAAATATATATATATATAATACATGTGTGTATAAAAGCCAGACCAACATCATTGTGTGGCATTCAGGCCTCGAATAGAATGGAAGAAAAAAAAAAAGTTAAATATATGCAAAGTTCCAGATACTGATGTATCCTTTAAAGTGTGCTTGTTTTACTTAAGTCTGTGCAAGTGAACATATGTGTACGTGCTTCTCTTTGTATGTGCGCACAGTGGTGTCCAGCAGGGGGCTGTAGCTGTAGGTCTTGTTTACGCAGTCAGGGGGTTAAAGGTTAGGGGCGAGAGGGAGAGGGCGGAGTCTGGGGCCTCCAGTCTCCAGCACCATTGAACCCCTTGAATAATGGCTCAGAGGATGAGGGTGCTACAGACTTTTTCTTCACACTGATTCCTTTCTTTTTCATATACATGTATTGGACATGGTGCATTCAAGTACAAACCCATTTCTGGACAGATACACATCACCATCTACAAAGTCATTTTAAAACATGAACAAAAAGTAGTATTCATTCGACTAAATATGACGATGCTAAACCAAAAACTCAAAAAAACAGTACAGATTAGCACGTAGCTGAGAATTCAATGAGGAGATGGGTAAAGAAAGAAAAATATACTCTACCTGGTGATCCAGCTAATGAATCGCCCCTATTGACAAATGTTCGCGAAAGAGACAGCGGGACTTTTGGGGCAGGAGGGGGGCGGTCAGAGAAAAGAAGAGGAAAAGAAAAGTAAAGAAAGGTAAGTAAACTAGTATACATATCATGTACATGTAGGCAAAATCAACAGCAACAAATCCAATCATGACTAAAAGAAGAATGAAAGAGAATCATAAGAATCACATTTAACTTAAGACTGCACAGGACACTTTTCGTTTTCACCACTAGGTGTCTCTCAGTTCCTATCTACTGATCAAAATGGTTGTAAGGAATGGGGAATAGTTGAGAAGTTTATGAATGAACTGAGAAGAGTGAGGGCATCACTACTACTACTGTCACTGCGAGAAGGGTCACTAATCCATAATTTCACTGACAAAGCTTGTATCTACAGTTGCTTTAAGATAATGTGGCTGATTATTCACATAAAGGTGAAGGCAATAATGGATGTTCTAAAACGTTCTTATTGTTTTCCCATATTTGGCACGCAACCAAATAAGAGCAAATGAAATTAAAGCCACAAAAAACATTTGAGTCACTGATGACTTGAAGGAAATACAATCAAGTCGCATCATGAGAGAGCTCACCTGGTGAGACAGTGAGAGCCAGCATTCCATAGAAAGAGAATGGTCCAGCTTCAAACTTCATACCCTCTTTTCCTGCCTCCACTTCCACTTTGCCCTGTAGAAGTCAGATTCAGAGCTTTAATGGAAGAAGGACCATAAAAAAGGACTTTTGTTCAACATAGCATTTGCTTTATTCATCTTTTTGTATGAAGTGAAACATCTTTCGTCAAAACACAAGTCAGTTCATTAACTTTGTATTTTTTGCCAAATTTCCCAGAGAAATTTACAAAAACAGAAACTGTTCCGGGGAAATAGTGTAACTGTCATGCAAGTGTAAAAATAGCTTTATTGCTGGTAATATTAAAAGTAAAAACAAGAGGTCTGAGCTTGAAATGCAAACAAATTTCCCAGAGAAATTTACAAAAACAGAAACTGTTCTGGGGAAATAGTGTAACTGTCATGCAAGTGTAAAAATAGCTTTATTGCTGGGAATATTAAAAGTAAAAACAAGAGGTCTGAGCTTGAAATGCAAACAACTGATGGTTAGAGATGGTTAAAGAAGAAAAATCAAGTTATGTGGAAAAAGAGTAGTTGACTGATTATCATATTGCATACACAACAGAATCCAAAATCAAAAAAGTTCACCAATTTTCAAATGTATTTTCAAAGTGGGGTTTGAACAAAAAAAAATTGTTGCAATATTACACTATTATTAAAAGGGAAGACAATTTACAGTTTTGTTATTGTAACAAGAAACCTTGAGTTGACACACATGAGTTGCCTTTGCAGGTCAAATAAAATAATGTGATGGGCCGGATCTGGCCCCCGGGCCTTGAGTTTTATACCTGTGGCGATGGTTAGACCGTTATCACTATCCACTATCAATCGGAAAGCCGGAGCGCTTCACGTGAATTTTGACCCAGAGTTAAAGTACATGCCTTGCATAATGTTTCCAACTGTTTTCGAGTCCCACCAACCTGCAGAATGAGGATGAAATAGTCCACAGGTCTGTTCCTGTGGAAGAGGTAGTGCTCAGGCGCCCGCTTGCTCTTCTCATCGTATTTCAGCTCCTGGATGACATTGGGATGCTTCAACAAGCGCAGTAGAATCTTTTCAGACATTTGCGGTGGTGCGAACAGGTCTACCTCTGCAGACACAGAGAAGGGGGGGGGGGCAGTGAGAATAACAGTTGAACAGAAGGATCAACACAAATAACTATTAAGTATTTTTGAGTTGTCATACAGTATTCCCAGTAAGCAACTAATAGCCACATCATTTGAGATGACATCGGTGATAAATACGACTAACGTGAACATCTAATACTCGGTTATGGCGACGTGGCGTATACTCACCCAACTCAGCAGCCATCCGTCCCAATACATGGAGACACATATGCACACATACGCAAAAACTTTCCTTAAGGCACACTGGGGGGGAAGTAAAGCAGCAACACCGAGCACTTGCCTGTTGCTAGGAAACGCAGGGTAGCCAGCAGAAGCTGAGGTGATATTTTAACCTTCATTTCATTGTCGGTAGGCTTGAAGGCCGAGAAATCCTGCTTCCTGTCGCGATGGGTGATTTTCTTCTTCGTCTTGTTGTCAGCTGCAGACACAAAGAGAGTTGATGAGAAGACACGCGATACAACAACAACCAGACGTCAGTCCACCATGTCACTCCACTAATAAAAGATACTCGTCCCAGGTCACGGGGTGACTAAACTTGAGTTACCCATACTTCTTTGCCTTTTCTGGAAACATAGCTGTGGCGTCTTTCTCAGAAGGAAAAGAGAACTATAGGGGGGCTACATTGTTAGTTTATCACATTCTTAGCATTACTTCAAGCCATATGTTATGGAGCAGCAGATAAGCAGGCGCATTGGTGCAACCCCCAAATATACATTGTCATAGTATATATTTGATAGGAGTGAAATATGTAATAGGATCTAAAAAGTTGAATATATTTAAATTCTGGTGCACAGGACAAATAAGCACGTTTGCAATGCGCAACAAATGTGAAAGTGACAAAAGTGAAAAACACCCACTGAACATTAAAAAACATTGAGTGGGATGTGCACATATTATATTTTGGGGTTTTTTTTTGGATGGAAGGGGGGAAAAAAAGGTCGCCCACAGTTTGTTTTATACCCTGACTGTAAATTTGGGATTAAATTCATCACAAAGCATTTTTGTTGGGTCTTTCTGGGTGCCGTCACAATCATTTCATGTCAAAGAGAATGAAAAGCTACAAGGTGAGATGTTCTATGCCTCATGTACATTGAAGGATTACAGTATTTTAAAATTATAGCCAACTTTATTTTGATCATTAGGCTGTGATAGTGAAAAAATAAAAAAATGAAAACCACTGGAACAATGGCAGCTTTTGAATTGCTTCAGGATGAGCTCGCCTGTGCGTCACAACGTGTAAACTCCTAAAACATGCATCAAAGTGTTTTGTCACATTAAATCTACAACAAAGAGCGCCACAAAAGAGAGAAACTATGATGGAGATTATTCAAATTTAGAAGTGGAAGCCATGACGTAACGTAAGTACATACAAACACACATGCATGGCACGAATGCATGCACACACACACACACTACTAAATACTGTTACTAAATAGTGTGCAAATAACTGTTGACCTGGAGAGACTTTCAAATGAATGAGACCGAGCTCTCCATTCACAATGAATGAGCGCTAGTGGTAAACTCAAGAAAGCACTTCAGTACTATTTCATCCCTTGCACATATGAAATTGTATTATGGTTCAATGTAAAACAGAAAATATGCATTGTTTATATTGGGATTTTTTTCGTCTTTGACAGAAAAAGGCCACATGAGTGGTGTCAGTAATCATTTGAGGGAGTCGGGTCGCTAATGATCCCGCCATGACGCTGACACTGCTTCCTGTAGCGGTTGAAAACAAAATTTTACGCCTGTTCCAATCACACCTCGAGTATAATGTCGCCCCAACTTAGTTTTAATTTGTCATCCAAAGCTGAAATTAATTCTGAATGCTCATTTGTATGCCGTAGAAACACACACCTACGACTTTAAAACGTGAATTTAAGACAATAATACATACATACATACACACAGCTCAGGTCAAAAGCACAGAAAAGTTAAAGTAAAAGGGGCAATAGTGTGGCTGCAAAAAATGTTTTAGCTTTGGATCAGCAATCACAACTATGCATGTAGTTTGGATTCTGAATCCTCTGTGGGTTTTAGTATTACTCGTGGCAATGTGATCCATTTGGATAAAAATGATATTGTTGTGTTGTGATGTACTATATTTCACATTGTTTTGTGGTATTTGGAACAACCTACAGTATACTGTGATTTAAATACTTAATTACTTCATGTTTGGACCTTGACGAAATTAAACTGGTATGAACTTTAAGAGGGCAACCTACTGTACAAGTCTGTCTCGTCCAGGATCTCTGACTTGATGATTTCCTCAATAATGTCCTCCAGGGTGACAATACCGAGAACCTCGTAGAAAGGGTCTCCCTCACCCTCATTGTTGACCCTCTGAACTATGGCCAGATGGGATTTTCCTAGCAAATCATACATGCACACACAGACACACAAACACAAAGGCAAGTTATAAAGTTAGGGTCATATTATGGTTGTTAGAGAAATACAGAGGTCAAGCAGTGGGTGGTGTTAGGGGTAGTGTTGTTCTATTGGGAGATGGGAAGGGGGACCTAAAAGGGAACAAACAAACTGGGGCACCCGAGTTTTGGGGTCATTTTGACGTGACAGATTGGCATATGTTTAAATTGGACGATGACAACTGTACAATAAATGTATGGAACCTGGGGGGAAAAAAGCACGTGTGACAGTACAGAGTCTGACACCATCCAATTGACGGTGGGTGACAAAAACAACAACAGATTTGTGCATCAGTCATGCCCCTATCTAATGCAAGGTAGCAGATCTATCTATCTATCTTTCTATCTATCTATCTATCTATCTATCTATCTATCTATCTATCTATCTATCTATCTATCTATCTATCTATCTATCTATCTATCTATCTATCTATCTATCTATCTATCTATCTATCTATCTATCTATCTATCTATCTATCTATCTATCTATCTATCTATCTCTCGTGATGATACATAAAAGGATGAAAACCCACTTTCGTCAGTCCTTAGTGCGTCTTGTTTTTTTTAAAGTTTGTCATCATTGGTCATTTGTCATCAAAACGGGCATCCATCCCATCAGTATTGACGGAATGCCCACTTCTGATGAATACAATATCAACGCTGATGTAAGAGAATAGTAAACTAATATTTAAGGCTAAAATGAAATAACTCTATTAAAAAATTGTGAAATTCGGTGAGCTGGTCTGCTCCATGAAACGCAAGGACTGTTTATCGCTATTTTGCAAAATCATCATGTTTAATAACCGACCCGGATTCTACCATTGGCCACAATGCAATGTGAGATGCTACTTAAAGTAAATCATTTGAAACAAAAATAACACAAACAATTCTGTAGTTAGAAGAAAATGACAGCAATGTGTTTTCTTCATACATTTTCAAATGACGAAATCTGTGGCATTTTAAAACGTTTTGAGCAACGTATGGTAGAGCACTACAATAAATATTCTGCAATCAATATTTAGGTCAACTTTTATACACACAGTAATGACCCGGGGAATGGTTTACTGACGCTACAGTCAATTTCATAGCAGGTGCTTCTTTCTTGGTCGACACCGTCTCGGTCCACGATGATGTGAAAGTCTCTTCACTGTGGGCGGTGACATTGGTGTTCCAGTTGTTTCCAGGTCATGGTAAGCCTTCGCTCGCCCTGGAGATTCCTGGGTTGTTTGTGAACTTCCAAACCTAGAAGGAAGGAGGACTTGCTCCAAATTCAAATTCACCTCAAATCTAGATGGTTGGAACATGGACACACTGATGTCAATTTAACATCAATATGACATTAAACCTAATTTTGATCTGACATCAAATGCCCACTGGGCAGTTGGAAGTTCCAAAAAGATATTGAGTCTAAACACATTTGCTTTGGACTGGAAAAAGCTGATTTACTGTACATGAAGCTTTTGACGTTCCAAAAGCTCAACATAAATTATGATTGAAATCAGTGTCAGGAGACAACTTATTTAAAGCAAGTACCAAATTGACCAAGATGAGTGGTCAAATATACAGGCAGAAATATATCAGATGCTTGATGACGGCTATAAAATAAAAAGATCAGGTCAAGGTGAAACTTGACATTTAATCAAATACCAGTGACGATGTATGTGTTGTGATTCAGTGTCTATTTTGACCCTGTGAAGAAAACAAAAATAAATTAAAGCTCAACACTCCGGTCTTGTTGTCATTAAAGATTACATCCGATAAAGATTCCAACGTTAATTGGATCAGTGCAAATTCAGAATTAATCTGATATGCTTGCTCATGATGAGTAAAACCTCTCACAAAATGTCCAGTATGAATGAATTGATGAATGAATGAATGAATGAATGAACAAATGGATGGATGAATGGCTGAATGAATTTATTTGATATATGACTAAAAACAACCAATCTACTCCTTTGTCATTTGCTAGTCTCGCTCCAGCCGACATGGCTAAGAATTCTTTTTGCAACCATTGGCAAATGACCACCTAAGACTCGGAGGCAGGTCGAGCTCAGAGCAGTTTAAAAGAGAAACCATCCGTGTAGTCGTGTAGGTACCCGAGAAAATATGTACTGTGGGAAACGGGAACTTTGACACGGTAGAGCAAAATCAACAAGACACTGTGATCCAAGTAGCCTCAAAAGACTCAGGAGTACAACACGTGACAGTCATACTGTCTTGAATGTCATCATGATGTGGCCCGACTTATTCCCCCTTCCCAGGACCCGCCCGTGTGCCACCCAGAAAAAAAAAAAAAAACAACAAACTGCATGTATTCAGTGAAGACTGTCAAGCAAAACGCTAAATAAATTCTTTGCCTTTTCTCAGCTTGTGATCATTTAAAAGGAATTTTCCACATGCCCAGGCTAATATTAGCCTCCTTCAAAATGAAGTTTCCATTCGGCCCCAGCGATATTCTCACCAAGCAAAGGAACAGAACAAGACGAAGCCTCCGCTGTGTGATCAGATTGTCTCAGAATGGGTCGTTTGCATGCAGCTACCTGGGTTTAAATAACCGAGGGTGTCAAATGTGTTTGCGTGCAACTACTGCACATGTTAGTGTATTTCGTATTTCAATGAGACCACAGGTACATTACTCAGAGCATGACCCTGAGTGCTTTTGGCTAATGCAGCTTTTTGTACGGAGAGAAAGGACGTCTACGTTCATCGCTGAAAGTTTTATTGCACTGCAGCGCTCCGCTTCTGCACAACACCATGACAGCACACTAATTTGCAGTGCACTCAACCCGGCAGTCGGAATACATAAAAAAAAAAAACATGTGCATCCACTGCAGTTGATCCTTTGAATAAACACTCGGGTAACTAACATATGAAACCAGTCGAGAAGAATTCCTAGTGAAAACAAGGAATGCGAATGGGTAGTAAGAAGCTTGTTAGAAATTGAGAAACAGGTAACAAAAATAATCGGCTAACGGTGGCACACGTGCACAATATCAATGACTTCTTAATTATTGTGCTTTATCACAAAGGTTTAACTAGGACAAACGCAAATGAAGCCTATTGGGTTCAAGCAATCAGGCCTCATAAGTCCTTGAGCATGCAATTAGTTTAAACCGGCCTGCATATGTGGGGAGTTCAAATACTGAGCACAATTTCTAAAACTGTTACTATCTATCAAAAAACACACACAAGTGATTTGCAAAAGTCTCAGTACAAACACTACTTAAGACTGAGTTTGTAGACAAATAAAATAACATAAGGAACTATAATAACTCAAATATGATATTATTGTATCGTATTGGGAAGATCGATTTGCAACATTCACAGGTGGATGTTGAACCATATTGTATGCGCACACACAAACTCACACAAACTCTATGCACACAAACACACACACACACACACACACACACACACACACACACACACACACACACACACACACACACACACACACACACACACACACACAGAGTAACGTAGCGTAATATTGAGCATGTAATATTTCTCACCATGCAATTACAATTCTCAACAATTACACGATTAACAAAAATATTTAGGTCTATAGGGCCCTTTGCCTATGAATGAATGAACAAATCACAATCTACTTATTTGGTCAAGGGTTTTGAGAGTGAGTATTTTATTGCCAATGTTAAATGCACTCTGGGTTACGAAAAATACTCACTTTGGTCAATAGGTGGCAGTACAAGAACACAGTTTGGCCTGAGTTACCCGATACTGGAGCGAAGGCAACTTTCATGCCGATGCTCAATTCAGATTTTTGTGTGTTTAAGCATTCAGATTCCATATTAAATTTGACCTTTGTGTTAACATATTCGACCCCAGTGACCCGCATGCGAAGAAGAGAGAGACAACGTTACTCGCAATGTCGTTTTGAAGAAAATGTGATCCAGCATTATTATCTTTTCATTATTGCATATACACAGAGGAATGATTTGGGAAGAGGTGAAATATCATATTTTGAGGGAATGAGGCAAGGCTTTTCGATCGCATTTCATGGAGACACCACCAAAGATGATATCACGCCATTACTGTGCGTAATAAATGAACCTTTGTGGCTGCTACTAACACCACAAAGCCAGCTAGCTGCTCAGACTGGCTTAAAAAAATCTGATACAGGTCGCATATGAATAAAAAAAAAATTGGAATTGAGCTGCACCGTGAACGTAGCCTCAGATAGAGTGCATGCGCAACTGCACCTCGGCCTGAGAAATTTTAAGAAAAAAATGTTTTGCAAATTTCTTAAAATCGGGCTTCGCAGTTTACAGTAACGTTTCCAAACATGACAGAAAATGACATCATCCCAAAAACTATGACTAGGCTGAACTGCTTCAGAGAGACAGTGAGGGGATTCAGCCAAAAGAGGCTGTTCTCGAGGACCATACTTGGAGTTTCTGAACAGGATGACGAATTATCCAAACAACTCTGGATTTGTTGTCACGCCGTAATATTTCTCACCATGCATCATACGGAAAAGCAGCACCTGACCACAAGTTCATTCATTTTCTCCTAATGGTTTCCCATTGATGCGTATCCTTATGACTGGGGCTCTAAGGAATCTCCACCCAGGGGACATTTCAACAACAAACGCAACCAGTTACGACAGCAAGCTGCATTCTCTGAATGAATAACAATGTTTTTCCAGCGTGCGTGCGTGTGTGTCTGCATTGTCGCAGCTGAACGATCTTGTGACTAAGGAAGACTAAGCTATGAGCAAATCTGACCTTTTTGTATTGACCATATTGTCAAGACGGTCTTACATGATGGTCTTACATGATCAGAATCCCAAATGATCATAAACGCATCATAAATGCAGCAAATGTTTTATCGGATTTTTCAGTTAATCGATGAACAATCAAAAGAATGTATTCTTTTTTTTTTGTCAATTGTCTTTGTTTTTCAACCCATCTTGCGCAACTTGCTGTTCTTTACCCTCTCACAAGTAGCTAGATGACAAAATTCAAGTTTAATCCATGAATCAACCAATACATTTCATTCTTCAACCGAAATTTAAACAGCCGTTGACATTTTAACATCATGAGACTGAGATGGCACCTAACAACCGATGTAAGGCTTCAGACAGGAAGTGGCTACTGAACTTTGAAAAGAATTACAGAATATGCAATGCTTTCCCATCACCCTTACATTGCTCTATATTTGCCAGTGCTCAAATATTTTTTGGGGAAAAAAAAAGTGGGACGTGGAGAGGGGGGCCACTGATGAGCGTCCACAACAGATACTGACCCCTCATACTCCCACCCCATCTCCCCAAGCCGTAAGTGCCTATTTATAGGGTAAAATTACGCTATGGAAAAATATGACAAAGCTGCATTCCATAAATACACTGGGAATGGTGGAAAAGAGCAAACGGTTTAGTCTCTGAAGGCCAGAGTGGAGGTTCTCAGGCTTGGATTTGGAGTATGGATAATTAGCTACATATATAGGTGGATCTTTCTTTCATTTGGATGAGTGAAACAATATATTTAAGAGACTTAACGACAGGTTGTGCGTACTATGATATGAAATACAGTATTTTAAGAATTAACGGAATGCATGTCTTTCCAACAGAAAAAGGAGAGAATACTTAAATATTGTACATTGTTAATCATAACTGTTAAATAGCTTCAGAATTGCATTTTATATTATATTACATTCTTCTTTTGAAGATCTTTGCTCGGGGTGTGCTTTGAGTCTC
Source organism: Syngnathus leptorhynchus (assembly GCF_054491065.1). NCBI lineage: Eukaryota > Metazoa > Chordata > Actinopteri > Syngnathiformes > Syngnathidae > Syngnathus > Syngnathus leptorhynchus. The sequence continues at coordinate 8,354,862 of NC_141199.1, read as the reverse complement.
ATTGACGAGCGACGGCTCCAGATTTCAATGTATGAGTGGATATGTATGTGAACGTAAACAACGAAATAAAAAATGTTTATTTAACATCAAATTACAGCATGCACAAATTGATAAGCGCCAATTTTAACAATGTGCACAGACAGTGACACATAAATACAAAAATAAATACATAAATACAAAAAAAAAAACAATAAATACACACAAAATACCATTCTCAATTTTGAGAGGTTCAAAGTGAGATTTGGTTTTCCACTCAGTCCAAAAGTTTAAATGTTATATTGGGATCATATACGTACTTGATACTTCATTTCCAATAGGGATAACTTTCTGCTCCTCCAAAGTGATACGGATAACCAAAATTCTAAAGCATCTTAGTCGTCACACAAAAATTTCCTGAGCCTTGCTTGGACTACGATGAGAAACATTAGATATTCACAAAGTGACCAAACCAGTGTTACACCTGTCCAAAATCTGATATCACAAGTTACCCAATATGGGTGTTACAAGAAATTCAAACCACCTACTAAGGTTGTCACGATACTAAAATTTCAAATTTGACATCTATACCCAAGAAAATACTGGATACACTCTCCATGAAGAAAAGTGTAATACTGGGAACAACCCTCAAACTGCCAGGCGTAGAAGAAGGAGATCACGCTCAGGTAGGCGAGGAACGATTTTTTTTAAATACACACACATATATGTATGTAAATACACACATATGTGATATGTATTTTGGACATACTTGAAAGGAAATTTAATACACATGTATTTATTAGCGATATTCCACTCACTATTCGATTCGGTAAATATTCTCTCTATGTGCTCAATGCTTATCAGTAGAAGGGAATAATCTGACATGCATTTTGTTTCACCTGAGATAAAACAAACAATTATGTTATTATATCTAATGATTAGATATTTTGGGGGAGGAGGGTAAGAAGTAGAAGTTTTTTTTTTAAAGAATAAGACTGTACACAACAGGTTTCTTAAATGGATGATACTGAAAATGCCCTCTAGCCCCTGGTGTGTGTAATGCGCCCGTGCGCTGGACTACCCAGCATGTATTCAGCGTCAGCCCAGCTCGACGGCCCCAGATGTGCAAAAGTGGTGGCTTACAGGATCCCAGACCAATGCTCCTCACAAACACACCCTTTCACCACGGCTTAGTGCCAAGTTGCAGGCTATGAAAGGTCCACAAGTTCAGTCTCATTTTTACTTTGCGTCTCTCCACTCAAAATCCCCATTCCTGAAAAGCAAGGTATGCAACTATGCATAAACAGGCTTATACCATATGTACTTGTAATACTGTAATGTTTTATGGTTGGCAGAAGCAACAATTAATGCCATGTTTGTGAAGATGAAGAATAGAGAAGTATTGAGTGCAAGATGTTTCGTAGTTGTTTCTGTATTCAAGCGAGAAAAAAGTTGGTCGGACGTTCAATGTTCGATTTGTTCTTACCATTTGTTTTGGAGACCATCCACAAAAGACAGCCTAAGGTGACATATATCAGACAAATGTGAATGTAATAGTAGCTGGAAATGGTATACTATAAGTCATGATTGCCAACCGGTGGTCCGTGGCCCTCTAGTGGTCCGTGATGGTATTAAATGTGGTCCGCGAAATTGGACATGGAAAATAATTGTAACATTTGTATTTATTATTTAGACTTGATTTATTTTCCAGCTAATGTTTTGAATCATTTACCCATCCAAATTATGTCAAATGTAGCTCAGATTCCCAAAATAGATACGGATGCAAATATATATGTATACGTCTATCCTTCTTCGGTGCAAAATAAAATAATATTACGCCAAAGCAGTGGTCCCTGACTTGCTACTTGATTATAATGGTGGTCCCTTGGACAAAACCAGTTGAAATCCCCTATTATAATTTAGAGCAGAAAATGTGACGATATTTCCCACTATGGAGAAATAAGAGGTATTTAAGTCACAACAGGAGGCATGAATTGACAAAGGTACCCACCAAAAGTAAAACACTTTTTTTTTTATTATAACTGCGGTAGTACAGTAGATGGCAAAGGGAGGCCTCTAACAACTAAACCCTAAATTTTCATCATGTCATTTTGAAGTAGGAAGAAAGAAGACTTTTGTGCTATATTGACAGAAACACTACCCTAAAATCAAGGATTGGACTTACTAAGGAAACATCAGTATGCTATGTCTGTTTTTAACAAGAAAACTTGAATTAATACATGTGCATAGTTTTAAAATAGTAAAAAAAAAAGTGTAGGCAACATGGTGAAGCACTGGTAGCACGTCCACATCACAGTTTAGAGTTCATGTTCTCCTTGTGCCTGCGTGGGTTTTTTACAGGTGCTCTGGTTTCCTCCCACATTCTCAAAACATACATGGTAGGTCTGGTGACCACTCCAAATTGTCCGATTGTGAGTTTTGTGCCTTTTTTTGTGCCTTACAATTGGCTGGCAACCAGTTCAGGGCGTCCCCCGCCTACTGCCCAAAGACTGCTGGGATAGGCTCCAACACGCCCGTGACCCCGGTGGGGATAAGCGGCTCAAAAGATAAATGAATCTTTGAACGAATAACTCCACACAGGAAGGTCTTGGGCCATAAATCCATAACTCCTCAACTATGAGGCAAACGCTAACCATTAGACCACTATGATGTCCATAGTAGTAATAATATTAGAATAGTAATTTTTGAATGTTAGTAATCATTGTTTTGGAGCTCAACATGGGTCAAAATGCTACCAGAAATGCTTGACATTCCTTTCTTCAATCTTGATTAGTAGGTTATGACATCTTGTCTAGTATTTGACCTTTTTATCCAAGGTCAATGGCCCGTAGATTTGGTACGGGATCCCTCACATTCCCTCATTTGAGCACAGGCTGCATGGTGAATAAAAGGTATGACAAAATTCACAACCTTATTTTGGCTCATATTTTTAGTCAAATATTGTCTATTTTTGTACTGGAATGAATAGTGTACATTGTTTATGTTTGCATTTTTCAGTTGATTTAATTGATGAATCATTGCACGTCTACTAGCATCCATAAAGGAGCCTAAATTACTGAAGAGATGGCAGACTTTTACCTTATAGCTGGGAATTGGTTCCCTTGAAAAATGCATACAACACCTGTCTTGGCTGACATGGAGTCAAAAGTGGTCTGCATACTGATTGCTAAGTTAATCATAGGGCAACTAATATTGGGGCATTGAGTGGGAATGGACCACCATAGTGTGACAGTCAGATTAAAGAAACTGCTACACTACGGCCATTATTTATCTATGCGCTTCTTGTCATCCACGGTTGGGTGGCGGGGGCAGCAGCTTAAGAAGGAAAGGCCATTTCTTCTCCCCCAGCTACTTTGTCCAGCTCCTCCTCTGGGAGTGACCCTTGGCATTCACAAGCCAGCTGGGAGACAGCCTACCCAGTCTCCCTACTATAACCATTATTATTGAATAATAGAGTAGAATATATGTCACATACCTTTGTATCGGTAAACGTTAGGGAAAGAGATAATACCTGGCTGGAATGTTTCTGTTCATTGGATAATAATTGTGCAACAAGAAACATGCAGTTTGATAAAAAAAAAAAAAAAAGAACCCTGACAAATGAAGAATGTGTCAAAGAAGCCCCGAATAAACCGAATTCCCTCTGACTTCAATTTCCTGATATCTGTATATACAATGTAGAATTAGCAATTTGCATGATTCAATTCAAGTTTTTCAGGGCATGAGATGAAGTTGATCAATATCACGGAAATTATGAGGGGTCAGTTTGAAGCACACCTTAGAATGTTGGCTTCTATTTTAATCCAATGCTGTCACATGAGCAAGGAGAGCAACAGTCCAGTCCATAGACAGTCAATACAAAATGGGAACAACTCATGTACAGATGTTCACACGCACACAAACAACGTAACTCTAGCCTCTGACGCTACTCACAAGGCCATGCCCCTTAATGGGATGCATCCAACACACCAACAGATTCACTCATAACACATCTATATTCATCCATCTATTCATTTTACATAACGCTTTCCCCCACGGGGGTCACAGTTGTGCTAGAACCTATTCCAACTGATTATGGGCAGTAGACCACCCTGAATTGATTCCCAGCCAATTACAGGGTACACAGAGACAAACAACCATCCGCACTCAGACTCACACCTAAGGGCAATTTGGAGTGCTCAATCGACCTGAGCATGAGGGAGGAAACTGGAGTACCCGGGAAAAAGTTGAATCAAACCCGAATTAATTGCATTTCGAAAAAATAGTCCACCGCCTCGGAACATATTTGGTTTTCAATGCAAAATATTGGAAAATCTTTGTCCTGGTTCTCAGATAAAGCTTCGGAAAGCGACCCGACTCGTGAGGTTATTGTAAACAAAATAGAGTTCGTTCCACCTGGTGCTAGTTGACGTTGGCTGGCATTGTTCTTTTAGCGGGTTGCAGACCACTGTAAGGCTGAACTGTACTAGAGAAAAAACATGGGTCCCAAAAAAGAGGCAGAAGAGGAAAGTGGCGAGAACGATAGAGCTGAAAAAGGCCCTCATCGACAAATATGAAAGAGGCGTTCGTGTGATGGACTTGGCATCGGAATTCAAAGTGCAGAGATTGACCATAAGTTTGTTTCTGAGTAATGGATAAAAAATGCTAGTGTTGCTAAGGGGGTTACGAGGAGTTAAGTCCCAGTGGACAAAACAAAGAAAGGAAAACACTGACAAAATGTAGCCAATTGAATTTTTTTTATGGAAGAGGATTCCCCTTCCAAACAATGACCCCGCCCTCCTCCACGCTCATAGGTTCAGCACCTCATCAATGTCAAGGTACATACGTAGATTGGAAAATTACTGTTTTAATTATGTGTTTCTTATTTAATTTATATTGCACATTCATTGTGGTATAAAAAAGACAACAGAGTGGTAAAAATGTTCTGGCTGAGAACAAATTATTGTGTTCTCAGTTATTTCTAATGGGAAAAATTGCTTCGGAACTCAACGGTTTTGCTTCTCAACGCTCCTTCTGGAACGAATTAGATCCGAGCTTCTACCGTATGAGTAAATAGCGTTTAAATCTCGGTCAATGAAAAATTACAAGTCAAGGTATCACTGTATTCTGCTACTGAAATCAATCATAGTAACTTGTTGAAGACTTAAAACAGTAGACACCACGAAGGTATTTTGGACTTGTGGAGAGCCCGTCTAAAGCTTTTCTCGTGCCAGCAAGTGGAGAGACGGACAGTGTGCCCGGTGTTATCAATGAAGCCAGCCTCTTGGCTCTCGGAAAAGTCCGGCTTGGAAAGCATCCATAGCAGAGCATTAGGCCTGGAGGTTTGTGTCGTTTGTAATTTATAACACTGGGGGAAATAGGCAAGAGGACAATATGGAGTGAAGAGGGAGAGGGGGAATGTGGAAGGAGGGGGATGGGACTTGCTGAACTAGCAGGCGACTGTGCCTCTCTGAGTGAGCTGCATAGACTGGAGGCCTTTCGGCCTCTCTTCAAGGCTCACCCTGAACAGGCCTTATTTTCAAGGCAAAGTTCGACTTCAAACTTAGTCAAGGTATCGCATCAACATTCATACAGTCACGGCCCAGAAAAATCCTCCTCTGCTTCTGTTAAATACAGCAACAACAAAAAAATCGAGGTAAATGGTAGCAATCACAAATGCTTTTACATGGTGATTGCTTTTTGTTTGCCTTGTAAAAACACAAAAAGCCAAATCTGATCGTTCTACACAGATAGGTGTGGATAAAAATATCAATCCAAATGCATTGCGATAGATCAGCAAATTCTTTGAATTGAATGGCCTCCTGGTCAGTGAGGGGCGCTTTGCGTGTGTTGTGCATTATACGAACGGAAGCAGCGGTCAACCGAACAGCAACAAAATGGCAACTAAATTAAGTAGTGGCAGCAGCAGCAGCATGAAAGAAGCACCTATTTTTAAATCTGACTTTTCGGATCACTTTAAATTGACTTATAAATTGACAAAAGGTTTTGGTAGTGGTGCTCGGCAGAATGAAAATACACGATAAACCAGCGCAACCACTTCCGGTTGCATGCAGAATGAAGTTGCTGTGGCTAAACCTGTTGACTCAAAACAGGTGCAACTTGACAAATCATTTGGCTGAAACTACTGCCAAGCTCTGTCCACGAACAGAAGATAACCGAGGTGTCGATCGTGTTCATGTGCAAGAACCTTGGAGATCAGGAGATCACGGCAGATTGAGATCTGTTCTCATGTCTGGCCACATTAGAACTCATCAACATTTTGTTTTAGCTTTGTCTTTTAGATGAATGTTCTGCTGTAAGACCCATGACTTCTGACGGTGATCCAACTTTTTGACACTGAGCTCTGCGCGACACAATTTATTGGTATTTTTCAGATTTCATGATGCAATGCACGCGGTCAAGGGATCCGGTACAACAAGCAGCCAAGCAACTCCAAAACAATCAATAAACGTCTACATTGTTAATGTGAGACTTGCCCCCCCCCCACCCCACCCCCCACAACACAAGACTACACGATGAGCAATGGTTGTCAATACTTTAAATTAGCCCAGCTTCAAAAAATACTCAGTGACTCAACATAAGATGAAAAATGAACGACGGTCTACCTATGGAAGAAAATCACACAAATGAATTCTGACATTTCAAACTCACGTCACTCAGTTAATGATTGTGAATGACTCAGCTGATGACAAAATAAGTGCGAACATATGCAACATAACATTGCCAGTAAGTCCAGGATTTTGGAAAATAATTAATATTCATTTTTTGTACACTAGCCAACTTTTACGACGGTGATTGTTTCACAAAAAGTGTTAAAGCGCATTTTCAAAAAATTTGCCACATCTGCTAGAAAGAAAATAAAAGCTTGTGTGATTTTAGATATAAATGAACTATCTTCTTAAATCACCATGGGGAAACAAAATGAACTTTAAAGTAGTTAGCATTGCAGAGTATTCTATATTTTGGGCCTCTGTACTGAAATTAAAAAGTCTACCTCGATAGTAATGTATAAATCTTAAGACTTAGTTTTGCACACTCGCATTTGGTATGTCTAATTGCTACATCCTTTCTCTTCTTCCCTCATCAGAGATGATGATGAGGAGCTGAGTGAGGCTGTTACTGCAGTGGATTCGACATCAACGAACCGGGAATGGTCCTGAGTAGAGCCACTACCCAGGATGCATCTACCTGTGGTGCTACACTTCATTAAATGAACCCTCAAGCTGTTCAAACTATGACTGCATTACATCATATCATGTAATTAATGTTGCCCACTCTGCATCCCGTCGCTCTCCGAAGCCCAAACTATTCAAATTAATCAAATTCAAAGAAACGACACATTATCTGCACACTTATTTATATCGTAAATGTCTAAGATTTGCTTTGGTAGACTTAAAACCAAGGTTGCTATACTTTTGAGATCTCAAACTTTTTCCCAGCCCTAATTCAAATAATCTGTGGCAGTTGAGTAAATTAACGTCTATTGTTGTGATTCTGATCAATATGAATTGTGTCAACGATTGATCGGATGCATATATGTCAGAATTAATGGTCTACAATTATGAGGGATCAATGGACGACGTGGAGGCATGAACCGACAGGCAGGAGAAGACGGTTGCCTCTGTGCACTTCCAGGTGTTTTTTTTCACGACACTTCATGAACTTGACTTGGCTGATCAGATTTATGTAAATACATTCATTTCAAATAGATTATTCTGTATCAAATATATAACGTAACTACTGTAAAATACCTACAACAAATCATGTCTTTTCTTCCAATAAATACATATACGGCTTAACTTGATCATCCATCCGTCCATCCATCCATCCGTCCATCCATCCGTCCATCCATCCGTCCATCCATCCATCCATCCATCCATCCATCCATCCATCCATCCATCCATCCATCATCCGAACCACTTAGCTGCAATTACATGCCAACTTGGTCATTCCTGCAGTTTCTGTGATGAACTATATCTGATCATTTGATTAATTGATGGAATAATTGATTGTAAATTATTTGATGGTGACAGACCTACACGCATTATTAGCAACTTTTCGTTCGACACAAAGATTTGGATCAGGACAGGATCGAGATCGGCCGATCCACGAGGATGCAGTATTGGTAATGGATATGAAAAAGTGGTCTCGAGCCGAGTCCCTACTTTTTCAACCATGGCCACTCAAACAATGATCACAGGGATCGACATCAACAGGGTCCGCGCTGTGCACATTTCTTTGTGATTCAGGTTAAATTTTTCTATAAGGATTGACTTGAACAATATATGACGCCTATAAAATGTCAAAATGCAAAAAGAGGAACACAAAAGTAATCTTTTCTTGAAGGCTTAAAACATACCCTGTAAAGACACTAAATACTAAATTATTTAGTTAATATTATTATCGTATTTTGGGCCAGGGCCAGCGACTTGTCTGTTAGGGCATAACAAAATGACTCACCCAAATTGGTTTAATGTAGAACACTGGATGAATTGATATGCTTTGAGGAGACAAAGCTACCAGCTATATGGAGCTTGTTTAATTTTCCAAGAGCAACAACAAGGTTTCTACAGATCAGACCAATATGGAGGTTGCCAGAGCAGTGATATACTGTATATACACTGTGTATCTATATTTTTAAAACAGCAAAGAATGTCAGTCAAGAATCTTCTCAATGGAATGTTTTCTACTCTGCTCCTTGTTGGCTTTAGAAAAAAAAAATATGGCTGTTTGTTAAGATAATAACCTCGAGTGGTGCCTTGGAACTGATTGGCCTGAAATGTCAGACGGAAGAATGATTATCCTGCAACCTAAAAATGACGCGTTCACCAAGTGCATCAACTTCAGTGATCTGATCTCGCTTGTGTTTCCTACATGGGATCATATTGCAATAGTTGAGTTAACAATGCACAAAGAGTGACATCAAACCTGAGTTATCAAAAAATTCAACAAAAGAGGATATTTAATAAAAATTAAAAAAAAAGGACAATAATGGCAGTAGACAAAATTAACCTACAACCTTCTCTTATTTAAACTCCAAGTCAGGTTTACATTATTGAGTTTCACAAACGTATTAATTAGTTCATAATACTTTAAGTTCTTCATCTGATTATGATTATAGCACCTTTGTCATATCCATTATCCAGAGAAATAAATCCAATGGTACTTGCCGAGTATATTGTGTAATATAGTATATCAATTTCAGCATTGCATAAATTTATCGGATGAAAATTGCTGAGAGAATGTTTTGCACAAGTCCACGCGACCTATCCAAACTGCTTTTTTTTTTTTTTGGAACATGGGATGAGTTGTGGGAGAGGGTTGATGGATGTTAAGGGTAGTCATAATGCCAGACTGGCTTTGGGAATGCTCTGTGCCTTGATTCACACTCCTGTTGTACTAATCGGGTCTTAAAAGGCCACTCCATTTTGAAGCAGAATCTGAAGAATGTAGGCTAATTCAAAAGCCAGCCTTTTAACACAACAAACTTTGCCAAGGAAGCCCAAAAGGTCAAACTAGCCACTAAATCGCCCAATGTCAAAGAGCCATCTTTTTTTGGGGGGGGGAACTGAAAAATTAGCAGGCTACTATTTTGTGTTTTTTTTCATTCCCCTGTGATTGATTTTTTAAGCGCACACACACATTATGGAATCTTAAAAATGACTTAAGTTGTCTGACTTATTTACGCTCCATGTACAATGTACATGTATGCAGCGGTGTTTGTTTGAGTCGGGTTGGGGTGAAATGGGTTGAGTTGAGATAGCTCTACTACTAAGCCTGATATGTGACGATCATGAGACTTTAGGATTTTTATTTATTTTTACAAAACTGAGGGACATTGGAGCACTTCTGTGGTTGTACAATTCAAATCGGAAAGAAAAATGCAACTACAAAGTTTCCCAAAACCTGGGAATTCAAAGTGCCATTATGTAAGACGTCAACACGTGTCACATGCCCTTAGTTCTGTGAGCATCCAGGGATTTAACTGTAGCTGTTTTTCTTTTTGGGGGGGCTTATTTTGGATAACATAAGTGCGTCCACGGCCAAAGGCAGTGATATATATATACTATTTAAAAATAAAAGCAGGGGGTGTACTCCAATTTCCATATTTAGCTACTACAGTGAATACTTTTCACAGAGAAAACTGAAATATTCAAAAGCAATTTTGGATGGCGACCAGTTCAGAGTGTACTAAGAGTGCTGGGATCGGCTCCAGCCCTACCGTGACCCTCGTGAGGATAAGCACATTAGGACGTGAGGGCAATAACACTTTTTAATTCATTATTACATTCAACTATTTTACAGTTTTAATTTCAATAAATGTCGATACCATGAAAAAAGGTTTTAGGGTGGTGCATTGTTTGGCACCGCTAAGTTTCTCTTTGCCATTATCTCAGAGCCAATCGGTGTCCGGGAACAGATTTTATTCCATTTTACGTTCTACTTGAACAAGTTGTCTGGACTTTACAGGGGTGTCCCTCATAAGTGAGGATTAAGTAGTCTTACCAATAATGACGTCATTCAATCCAAACACTTGCACCATGGGGTACTGAGCAAACACTTTGACTCACTTTCCAGTAAGATGCTCGCCACACAAAAAAAAAAAAAAAGGAATTATGACATTGCAATCAAATCACAACATTACTGGTACTATTTCAACATGATCAACACGGGGAAATAAGTAGCAAAGAGTCAGTGAAGGCTGTTTGGATCTGAACTAAGCATAGATTGGCCTATATTGCAGCAATCAGGGATCTGGATCAAGACCTGCTGGGCCGCATGGAGGCTTTTTCACTGAAGGTACTTCCTCCCAAACATTGCAGCAGGTATCGCTGCCCCAACGTTAATCACTGAATAGAACATTCAACGGCTAGGTTTTATTCTAATCGTAACAACTACGAGATATTTTTTCTTTTATTGGAAATCGTGCTTGACTTTTATATTCCATGAATTGATGTGATATGAAATCTTCCTCCCACATTGAACCTAGGGTAGGTGTCTTGCCTTACCCAGGGGGACAGGAGGTCACTGCAGTGGAGCCAAGAAACTGGACATAACCTGATATAAAGCCCTCAAACAGTCCTTCATCACTTATAGGTCGGTCGCACTGCATGCCAGTGAACTTCCAGGAATATCATAAATGCTGGAAGTCATGGAGGGGGGGGCAAATTCCTCTTTCTTACTCTGCTACTTGGTTTGGTCCCAAAGTGAGCCTCTCATTAAAGAGCAAACTTTGAGCTGAGTGAACAACCCCTGGATGCCAGTCATTGTGGCAGTCACAGTGAGAAAGCGCAATTAGTGAAAGGGTCAGAAATTTCCAGAAGGGTGTCGGTCTCAATTTGTTAACTCCAAATGAAACTTCTGAGCCAAGCACTCGCAACTTTTTAATTGTAAACTGACCTTTTGCATGTCTTTATTTACTTCAATTGGTGGTTCCTTTAATTGTCCATTGTACACAATTAAAAAAAAAAAAAAAACTTTCACATCTTCCCATTAGACCACTCCATAATAATCTTTAATACCAGTTCTGGAAAGAATTGTCCAGTTCCTTGATTATAAAACAGTTTTATTCAGGGTTGTTGAGTTTTTATTAATTCACTCCTGCATTTGTATCGCCTTTACATGACTCTTGTGTGTTCCGGCCAGAAAAATTGATATTTTATAGTTTTAGTTTAATAACAGCATTTGTCTTGCTACCAAAAAGTTTTTTTTCATCCGCATTGCCAACCCAGAAAGAATCAGTATCAGTCGAGGAAAAAAGTTGCTATCTCCATCCCTGATTTTGTAATAATGGTGCTGCTACAGTGAAACTGTAACTACTTAAGAGATTTGTGAGACCATCTAATGCAGTCATAATTCATTACTTTACAAAATATTACACACATTAATGCCCCAACAAATCCTCCGCTGTCCAGAGACTTGGAAAGCTTTTTTTTTTTTTTTTTCCCCGAATTCTAGTTTTTCTATAATGCTCCTGTTGGAGCCTGTAACATTGCACATTTGTCACTTTTGTGAGCAATATTAGACAAGTGTCTACAAATAAATAAACAATGACTTACATTACAAGGCCCTTTGAACTGAGCGTGTGAGTTGAACAGAACCAGACTGACGAGAAACTGACCCTGTCGGCCTCCCTTCAACAGTTGCTTATGACCTCCGCGAGAGGCCGGAGGCAAATTCCTTCTGGTGCTGCTCATGTCGTAATAACGTTCTGTGCCAGCTGCGTATCGGAACCAGAACTACAGAATTAATGGCGCATTTTGAACTATACAGGTGTAAAATGAAAGATCCACGCAAGTAAATTATAAATGATGTGAATGAATTCAAGAAGGACCGTGTGAAGTGTAACAATACCCGCTCCAACATAGACAACAGACTATAATGATGAGAAAAAGGAACATGGGAATTCACTACTGGCAAAATTAGAACTATATTGGATTTGTTTTTGTTGGAAAATCAGCTCAAAAAGCTTCGGTACGTTTCATGCTTCGCTCAGCAAAGAAACAGTAAATGATGAAAACACCCCCGCCCCCCTGCTAATGTATTACATAATGCTAATTTGGCAAGGAGAGTTACACCTAAATTCTGGTAATGGAGCTCAATGATTTGCTCTGTTTTCCACCCCAATTAATCCTCTTAAAGATAAGTGAATTTTCGAATCAACACAGAATGCACCTTAAGTGTTTTTAGGGATACTATAAGAATGTGTTCAATCAAACGTGGAAGTGTGGAAGGACTTCAAAATGCTGAGGACTCTTTTATATATACAGCGTTCCCTTGCTATATCACGGTTCACCTTTTCACTGCCTCACTGTGGGGTTGTCAATTTATCATGCTTTGATTCATTCATTCATTTATTTTCCAGCATAGGAATAGTCGACGGCAAATGGAGTGCACTTATTTTTTATTTATCAAAAAGGGAATGGATGAATAAAAAAATAAAAGAAAGTTATTAGCTATGTTCTTTTGTGCTCGTCCCCTAACCCTCTCACGGCACGCAGCTTGTGTTTAGTCTTCAATTTACATTTTAATTTAGGAGGAAGAAAAAAAAAAAAAATAGCCTTTTTTGGAACGTAACAACCACAATAATGCCCAGGGAACACATACACATGATGGATAGATAGATAGATAGATACAATATATAGTAGCCAAATGAGGTAACAAAATCATTAAAAACAATCATGCAGTGCAATTCTACATCACAAATAATTCAAATTGATCTTTTGTGTAACTTGTTACGGTCAAATATACAGTACCTTCAGTCATAACCTGGCTGCAATTAGTATGGCTAGAGGCTGAGGGGGAGTGACGTGCCAAACTTCAGGTAAACTGCGTGAGGTAAACATCTTTGTCAAACATCATGCGCATACACACAACACACGAGAGGGGGGGGGCAGGAGGGGCTTGAGGGTTTTAGAGGCTGTTATTCATTATCCACATGACTGCATTCCAGGGCTGGACAAAAGAAGTTATCACCACCATCACTCAGAGGCGAGTAAGCGAGAGGGATTTAAGCAGGTTCTCAAACAAGATGCCCCTACCTGATAACCTTAAGTCTTGCACTTCCACCATTCCCACGTGTCCTAATGCATTCACAAATTGGAGAGGGACGGAGGGGGGCATAGCTAAAATGTCTGAATGAGACTGACATGAAAAGGACAGAGGACACATAGAGAAACTTTGAGAACATAACACCGAGTGGAAGTGATGGAGGACGATAAGGAGACCGGAAGTGAGCACCGAGGTTGTGTCAAGTGCAAAGACGTCACTACAACAATGCTTTGTAAGGCCGAAATAAGAAAGGGGGGGGGGGGGGGGGAAGCGCCTTTTCTTCTTCATCCCCGCAACTTTCAGATTTACACACACTTGACCTTTCACTTCCAGCCGCGTTGGAGAGAGGAAGAGAGGCTAAAGGTCAATATGTGAGGGTCAAGAGGGATTATGTTGAACATGTAGTGTGCTTGTCTTTTTGCATCAGTTCAGGGTTGAAGGGAGTGGAAGAAAATAAAAAAAATAAAAAGAACTTGACATAATGCGAGCCGTCATACAAGGAAAGTGTCAAACCAACTAACTCACCTTTCTTAAACTCTTCCAGCATTGCATCCAGCTTGGTGTCATTGAAGACAAAGTGCAACGGGTGGCTATAAAACTTTGTTATGGTTTTGAGTGGTGTGCAATCATCCGGGTCAACAAAGGCCAGGTCCTTGACAAAGAGAAGGTCTACTATGTTGGACCTCTCGCCCTCGAAGACCGGAATGCGCGTGTATCCACTCTTCATGATTTCGGACATGGTGTTGAAGTCGAGGGTGGCGTCCCAGGGTATCATGAAGCAATCTCGAAGAGGCGTCATCACAACTTCCACCGTCTTAGTCCTCAACTCCAGGGCACCCTGGATGATGTTGAGCTCCTCCTTGACCAGGTCATTGTAAGGATCCGTGACACGCAGCATTTCCAGAAGCTTCTCCCGGTTGTACACGGTTCCGATCTCCTGGCCCAGCAGGTAGTCGAGCAGTTTGCTCACTGGGTAGGAAGCAGGGAAGGTGAGCAACATAAAGAACTTTGTCAGGAAAATGGTGTTGGCACCCACGGCCAGCCCGTGTCGGGAGCATATGGCCTGTGGCACGATTTCCCCAAAGATGACTATTCCAATGGTGGACATGACCACGGCTATCAAGCCTGAACCAGCGATATCATCCAGCAGGATGGTCAGCGTGGTGTTCACCAACACGTTACCGAGCAGAAGCGAGCAAAGCAAATAATTCCCTTGGCTCCTGACAGGCTCGATCTTTTTGGCGTAGTTTTTCTCCCTTTCCGTGCCACAGTTCTGAACTATCTGGAGCTCCATGGGGTCCAGAGCCATGAGGCCCAGGTTCAAGCCGCTGAACATACCAGACAGACACAGCAGCATTGAGATGAAGATGACCTGGAGCCAGAAAGGTAGTAAAAACTTTTTCTCCTCCACTACGATCACCCTGGTGTCTTCGCCGTCGTGATAAATCCAGGTGTTCTCCGTCCACGGGTCGTGCATTCCAGCCGCGGCAGGTGCGGAGGTGGCGGTGCAAAGGTAATAGGCTTTGCTCCTCTCCGTCTTCCGCAGAGGTTTGACCTCGATCTCAACTATTCCTGAAGTCTTTCGGTTCACAACAATGTTTGGTAATATGATGATATCTGAAGTCCTGATGCCACAAGGATGCGAGCCAGAGAAGTCCTCTTGGCTGTGGTTATCCCCCGAGGAGCTGTCAAGGCTCAGCCCCGCCTGGTTCCTCTCGTGCTCCGTGAAGGCAATCTTGGACCAGGTCTCGTTGTTGATGTTCTGCCCGTACACTCTTAATTTGATCCGAGAGCGCTCACTCACCCGCAAGTAGCCTTTATCCATGAAGGAAATGTCGTCCGTGTCCTCCAGACGCAGGCCACTGATGACGGTCTCCTCGGACCCTTCCTTGCCACTTGTCGAGGTGACAAAACAACCAGTGACAGTCAAGAAAATTAATGTCAACGCGCGGACCCGGTTCGCTGACGCCATTTTTGCAGCGGTGGGTGCAGGGGATAACGGCTCTGCCATAATGACCACTGTTGGCATGCAACCTGCTGAATGAAAATGACTTTGTCAAATCAGAACCAGTCAGAGTCCGCCTTCATCTCCGCAGAGGGTTGCCGTGACTCGCGCATCAGGACCTCTTCTTTCCCACTACGTGTACGACAGTGGTCCCTCCGCCAGACCAGGGTAAGTGGCGAACTCGTGCCTGCATTGATTTCGCGCAGACAGATGCCGTCGGGGGCCAATCAGAAAACGGATCCGGGACAGGGGCGGGGCGGCCGCTGTCACAGTGACGAATCAAATTCCAAAACAAGTGCACCTCATGTTAAGAAATGGACAAGAGCCACTCGTGACTTTTTCTACAGACTAGATTCAAGTTTTGGAATTCGACATCTAGTCGAAATTATGACAACGTGGGCTAGGTCTCCGTATTGGACAGATTTGGGTGACGTCACTATGTTGTCAAATCGTTGTTTTTAATCATCATTTAGCAAACACAATAAGTTCTCACGCTCAATAACGCGTGATAGGTATAAACACGTACTTCTCATGTTTTAAGCAATTTATACCAGTGTCTAGTTGCTTTACTGTTTTTTCTTATTTATTAAGATGAAAAATACGTTCTTTTTCCCTTAAAACTGCGTGATGTCGAGCCCATAATGCAATATGCTGATTCACCAATTGCACAAAGCTATACTGACTCATAATCACTGCAGAAAGACTCATAACATAATGGGAATAGTATGTCATGTTTGAATTGAGATGATTTCAATTTCCCTTATGGATATATGCATGTATAGACACAGTTGTCTTGGGTGACATAGGCTCATTAATATTGTGTACATTGCATTCACATAATACTAGGTTAAGCAGTGGGGTGTTTATCTTCACTCATCCTTTTACACACTGCCTCTATAATTGTCAACACTAATAGAATAGAATACGATTACAATGTTATTTATATGGCCCATAGAAAGTGTCTCTGAAAATATGAGGCATTGAGGTTTACAAAGCAGGATCACAAACATTTATTGTCATATTATAAACACAATGATTAATGTGATGGACATTTGGATCGACGAGAACTGGAAATAAGGCAAAAAAACAAAAAAAAAAGTGCACAGTATGACTAATGACCCCAAGTAAGCAAATTTTATACTGATGTAAATTTTTCTGTTACTTTTTTTTAACAGTAAAACATCGTTTCTCTTAAAAAGGTGTGAGTTGGTATGCTTGTTACTCGTCAATAAATGCTACAGCTAATTGTTAACTTTCAAACTTAGTCCGTAGCAAACAACATTTGTAATCCACTGGTAAAAGGAGACTTTGAAGCAAACAAATATATGTATACTAGTGATATATTTTGGGGTATTTGGGATTGTTGTTAATGTTTCATATCATATCTTCTGTAGACTACTTTGTTATAGCTGCAGCAGCTATGAAAGTGCTATTTAAGGATAAATTGAGTTGAATTAAAGATGTTCAACAACTGCTTTAAAATGTCTAAAATAATGTGCACCCCATTAGAATTTGTTGAACAAGTCATGATTTCTCATGTTGTATCAAGAGGCCTTAAGGTCTGACCATATTGTATTTAATCCTTTATCCCTACGGTGCACTTTATTGAAATTGGACATGGACTGCGTAAACACACATCCAGAAACACCAAGGCGCATTTGCGACACTACTGTTCCACTACCACGTGATTACATTATGTTGCCGAGATTCTGAACGTTGCAGCAGTGTTCTACTCCCAGAATCACTCGAAGCAGGTTGCAGACTGTGTACTGCAGCACCCCCCTGTGGCTAAGCCTGCACTCTGTTTCTGCAGCTGCGCGGCCAGCTCAAAAGGGTCCCCAGAGATTGCCTGAAGTGCAACAAGTAACAGGGACATCACACTTTTGGATTATGTCACATTTCCCCCAAGGCAATTCTAACAAGTGTGCAAAAGTACATTTCGAAATAACATTCTATTGTTATTTTATAGTCATGTAAAAAAATGTGTCTGGTATCAACGGAGGCTCTGTGCCAGTTTACAAGTGGTGTAGTGTTTTACTTTTGTTTTAATCCCTTCCAAACATTGATTGTTTACTAAATTGTCTGAAAAGGGCCAAACAAAAGTATTTGTAAAACCAACAAACACAGTTGATTACAGTGCCAGTCCAAAGGTTCAACTATGAACTCTGATCTTAGACGTACTATCGAAGGAATCAAAAGGCAACATCTGCATTATGCATCTTAAAAAATGCGCTTCTGATGCGATTGGCTTGTTGATGAATCATCTGGTGTTGCTCATGAAATGTATGCATTCATAGAATAACCATGAGAGTTGATATGAAAGCATTCCATGAGCTAGAGAAGAGAGCATTCCTTCCTGTTAAAGGTTCCCAGCATGCCTCCGCAGTTTGGTTATGACTCTGAGACAGCTGCTTGACCTTGCGCTCGTGGATGAGTGCATATGTGTGCTTGCAGTGTGTGTGCGTGCGTGAGAATGTCCAGCATGTTTCCTCCACTGTGAAGTTAAGACAGCGGGCCTCTGTGGGCATGTCGGCAATTTTGAATTGATGCTGCAGAGTAACAACACAAATACATTTCAACATACTATATTTTAATGTATCACTGACCTTCAGTTTTAGTACGCAAGATTCACACGAGTCTTCTGATGGCTGGAAAGTGAAGGCCTGTGCGTATCTGGATTGCATCAGGATAGCAGCTAGTTCGCCATCAACCTCTGCCACTTGATTTGTCTGTCAGATGGAAATATTTGTGGAACTTCAGTTCAAAATCAGCAAGAGCTAATGCTGAGGAGCTGCATACCTTGAAGGTGTACTGACAGTCAAAGTGAAGGGAGTCTTCCGCCCCTGTAATATTTCCATTATAAATGACTTTACACGGCTTTAGGTTGCCTTTTGGAACCTTAAACAGACGATATGTAGCAGAGACAAACTTGAAGTCACCTGTAATGCAGAACAAATGAAAAGAAATGATCAGTATGTCCAATGGTGGTACGTTAGAGAATGAAGTTAGTATAATCCACACAGACAAGTTACAATAACAATACATAAGAGCAAAAAGACAGAAACAAGCGTCACACCCAGAATGGCTTGCATTTCGTTGTTGTTAACAGTGATAATATTGGCTTTGACGAGCCTCGGCGGTCTGAATCCTACTTCTTCGGCCAACTGTAGCAGATCTTTGTACCATAGCGCACCTCCGAATCCCTCACCTGTTGTGGAAAATTGCATGATCAAACTAGGGCATGTGTCCGCGGCATATAAGTAGAGTACAAATACACACCCCAAAGAACTTTGTTGTTTTTAATTTCCTCAGTTTGTCTTCCACTGCTGTACATGTCACTGAAGAAAAACTCACCACCATCCTAACCATCGGTCGAGCAAGCACATGAAGTCTTTTGTTGGTCAGGACACAATTATAACTACTGATGAAACTTGATCAGACCATGAGTGTACCTTGAGGACGTTGTAAGCTTCAGTCAGGACTTGCTTCTTGTCTGGAGAAAGATTCACCACACAGTTGGAGCTAAGTAATAAAAGGGACTATTTCAAAACATTTCAAAACAACTACAGTACTCAGATTTGAAGTGTGAAACTAACTGAAAGAGAGCAGGAGGCAAGAAGAAGCACATCTTACATGATGATATCAAAAGAGTTCTTTTCCAGACCTGCCTCTGATAAGGCCTCGATGAAGCCCCGGACAAACGTCACATTGGGCTTCTTGTAGCCAAACTCCTTCATGTGAAAGTCCACATGTTTCCTGGCCACTTCAAGCTAGATGACATAAGAGATTTCAATTCAATTCAAAATGTCCATATGATAAAGCCCATCAATTATTATTGAGTTAAAATCAAAAACATGAAGCTGATGCATACTTTGTGATGGCTACTGTTTCTTTCTGGTGATAAAACACATTACTTTTTAAAGCGCTTGGTCGTATTATGTCAAAGTGACAACAGCAGGAAATTTTTCATTGTGAGATAAATTAATTTAAGGTTACAGTGCATTTTAGGTTCATTGAAATTTCAGACAAACATCCCTGACATTTTGAGTATAAATGACTGGATTTGGCTTGAGTTTACCTGATCCTCTGTCATGTCGATGCCAGTGACATGACCTGCCTCTCCTACCAGTTGACTTAATATGTAGCAGTCTCGACCACTTCCGCAACCCAGGTCCAGAATACTGCATCCTTCCAAACACTCTGGCACAGCCAGACCACAACCGTAGTATCTGACGGGGAGAAACCCACGCAATATTACAAACTGCTTTGCCAATAAAGTGCATGAACATATTCAGCAGAAACCTGTCAGTCACATCAGGATGGACTTTCTTCATAGCCTGGAGGATGAGTTTTGGGACAGGCCCCACTGGAGCCACACAGACATTACTCTGTACATCTGATGTCTTCTGCAATGTCTTTCCATAATAATCCTACATGGGAGGTAAATCAATACGCAGCTATGAGAACAATAACTTTAAAATAGAGCATCACCCAGCAAAATCACAACAGAATTAGCTTTATGCCCAAGTACGTTAATCACATTAGATTTCATTTGCTTTCGACTTTTGGAGTTAGAGGAGTAGTTGAAAAGAAAAAGACTGCAAACACACTCACACGACTCTTTTTGTATAGCTGATAAGTCATGAATCAGTGATACATCAAAAACAATTTAGAAAAAATCATTTTCACAGCTCACCAGCGCATGTAAATTGGTCAAGGGTTAGGTGACTACCAAAACAATGATAATAATAAATTGAAACAATAATGATATTAGTATTTGAAGTGTTTTATCCTACCTTAACATCCAGATGAACGGTGGTATCGACAAAGCTTTAAAAAAAAAAAAAATTGGATCAATGAATGCAATGAGTATATACGACAGAAGTTAGCAAAAGTTCCAGGTCAAACTTTGCTGCGTTGAACTTATTGTCACGATTTTTGACAGCGTAGGCTGAAAGAAATTACGGCCGTACTACTCTGAGAATACCCGATCTCGTCGGCTCTCGGAAATTGAGACAAGTTCTGCGTGTTTGTGGGTGCTGTTACCTAGTTTTATCAGCCATTATTGATGGTCCATAAGAAGTCCACAACACGGTTGCGAAAGTTATGTGGAATAAGAGCTCAGTTAAGATGTCCGTTGGAGGGAGGGTTCTAAAAGCACTTTATGCACATGACAAGAGCACACCCTGTGCTTCACTATACGAAATTACATGAGTCCAGATAGGAATCAAAATAATAAAGACGTTGAAAGAGAAATATATTGTTCAGCTATAAGAAAAATCACTGCAATGCCCAAATAAATTGAAAAAATCCATGTATGGCTTCCATGTATTTAATGATGTATTCTCTGACAAAACCAGTAGGATTAATTCTTGAATGTTTCAGGAATATCTGCTCAAATTCCGCCAAATGCTTCAGAATTCACTCGACAGCGCTTAACAATGTAGATGAAAAATGAGCTGAAGTATCCCGTGAAAGCAGTCAAAATGAAGAGTGATGTTATGCAATGGCCAAGTCAATCAATCATCCATCCATTTTCTAAACCGCTTATCACTTGACCTGAATCCACTTGAGCATGCGTGCTAACAAGACGATACAGAAAAATGGGAACACCAGATATTCATCACACTTTATTGCTCCCTTTATATGCCATCAAGACCACAATGTGGAAGCTCCAGAACAAGACTTTGATAATGACTTGCAGAGGCCTCTCACTGGGTGGAAACAGCTTTAATATTAAATTCCTTTGTTAAAACGTTGTGGAGCTGGCTCAGCAGTCACTGGGAGCTACTTTTTTTTTGTTACTGACAGTAGCCACTCTGGAAGGCAACTTAACAACTGTAGTTTCTTTTACGGCACATAAGCAAATCTCTCTTGGAGATAGAAAACCCAAAACGAATGTTTTTTGTTTGTTTTTACAAAGCAGCACTTTCAATTGTATCACATATATATTTGATTCTGTTAGTTACAGAACAAGTAAGGCCTTGAAATGTACTTTACACAATTTAAAATATGTACAACAGTAGCGATTACAAAAGCTACTGTTGCTAGCTACAGCAGTTATTTTCTTGGTACACTCCTTTTTGCATATGTAAACGCAGAGCTGAAATCACAGGCCTAAAAGTTCCAGTTTTGTCACAACTGTAGAAAGATAACATATTCCTAAAAAGCTTTTTGGCTGGTTCATTTACCTCTGGAAAATGTCTGTCCTGTGACATATTCAGCGATCATTGTGAGTGTGTATTTTCTCTTTAGATGGAAAGGTACCAACAATTTGGACGTCGAGACTCTTCATTCTAGTCTAGTGCAAATCACAAAAGATCAAATCTATAAAAGGCTAATTCTACTGGATTCGTCCATATTAGACAAATGATCATACTGTAATTAGCAGATGGTGATACAGCATGTGTTGCGTGAATAAGTAATCATTTTTAATGCAGGATCATTCTATCCAGATTTCCGAATCTAAATAATAGAAAATCACTTGCAGCAGGTTGCAGACTTTGTACTGCAGCAACCACCTCCTGTGGTTGAACCTGGACTCTGTTTCTTCAACTGCACAACTAGCTCGAAAGGATCCTCAGAGAGTGTCTGATTGATGGGTAAGGGAGACCAAATAAAAATTACACTTTTGCATTCTACGATTCCAAAGTTTCGTTTAAGAATGAAAGTGGTAAAAATATGTGTATATATATATATATATATATATATATATATATATATATATATATATATATATATATATATATATATATATATATATATATATATATATATATATATTGGAGACATTCTATTGTACAGTTCATAATAAAAACATTCTATGAATGAGCAAAGGCTTTTAGTGTCAGTTTAGTGGAGTTGTGAGTTTTTTGTTCTCTTCAATCAGACAAGGGTCCTTGAATAACACAAAAGTAACTAATTACAGTAAATTATGCAACATTGATTTCACATCAAAGGAACCATCTAAAGGTTCACCCCTTAAGTATTGTTTCGTGATGGGGAAATGAAGTTTCAAATTGGCTTCCTGAACCAGCTGTTGTTGTTTTATCCTCTAGATGGCACTGTTGGTTTAAGTAAAGGGGTTTTAAGAAATGGCAAGCCTCATACGGTGTCCTTTCAGTCCAATGTTGAATAGGGAGTGCGATCTACTGTAGAGGAGTCAAAACAATGCAACTGGTTCATGAGGCAAATTTGAAGGTTCATTTTTCTCACCACTAGTCTCAAAAACTCTTATTGGGGAAGCAGTGTGCAGTAAGTGCCTGCAGTCTCTGCTGGCCCGAACATTTGCAATTTAAAGTGCACCCCCGGAGCTCCCATATTGATGAATGAAAATGGATATTGAATATCTATCAGAGATTTTGAAGAATTTGGGGGGTGCGGGGATAAAAATACATATGCTATATATTTTTTTCCCTATGTCTTTCAATCTCTGTCAATTATATGCGAATGTTCACTATTCGTGGGCCTTTTACTATATTTTGTCAAACTGTAACACGACAGTGGTTGAATAAAAACTCGACTGAAGGCCCAGGCCTAAAACACACCGCTTTCAACCATACTTGGAAGTACTATCAACGAAATGCCATCACATATTGCCAATCAAGAAGCTGAAAAATAACTTTGAATGTGATTTAAAGATAACTCTTGAGATGAAAACATCAAGTGAAGTTTGTGGATGTATGCATATTAACAGAATAACCATGAGAGTTGATATGAAAGCATTCCATGAGCGAGAGAAGAGCATTCTTTCCTGTTCAAGGTTCCCAGCATGATTCTTGCAGTCTAGTTATGACTGTGCGACAGCTGCTTGACCTTGTGCTTCTAAATGTGTTTCAGAATGTTTTATTGAGTATGACTATGTGCGGTTTCCTGGTGTGTCTAAAAATTTCAAATTGATACCACAAACATGGTGACGTCTGGTGCTCTGAGTAATTGTAGTAAGTATTAAATATACACAACACATTTCTGGATAACTAGTTTAGAAAGCAATAGTGTAAGTAAAATAGCTTGTTTGACTATTCCATTTCTTTTTCAAAGGGATGTTAAAAGAAAAACATGCACACGGTTGGCTTTAGCGGGCCACAGAAATGATGAGGCGGGCCACATCTGGTCCCCGGGCCTTAAGTTTGTCACCTGTGTTTAAAGTTTTACTGACCTTTGGTTTGATGCCACAGGGTTCACAGGAGCCACCTGGTGGCTGGAAAGTGAACTCCTGTGCAAATCGGGAATGGTTCAGGACGGCTGCTACTTCGCCATCAACCTCTGCCACTTGATTAGTCTGTCAGATGGAAATATTTGTGGAACTTCAATTCAAAATCAGCAAGAACTGATGCTGAGGAGCTACATACCCTGAAGGTGTACTGACAATCAAAGTGGAGGGAGTCTTCCGCTCCTGTAATATTCCCATTATAAATGACTTTACATGGCTTTCGGCTGCCTTTCGGGACCTTAAAAAGACGATACGTGGCAGAGACAAATTTGAAGTCCCCTGTAATGCAAAACGGGTGAAGAGAAATGTGTTAGCATGTTTATATGGTAGAAAAAATGGTATCAGAGTCTGCCTGCCCTTGACAGGATACAATGACACAACATACAAACAATTAAAGGCAGAAACGAGCATCAAACCCAGAATGGCTTGCAGTTCTTTGTTGTCAACAGTGACGATGCTGGCAGTAACAAGCCTCGGTGGACTGAATCCTACTTCCTCGGCTAACTGGAGCAGATCTTTGTACCACAGTGCGCCACCTATACACTCACCTGTCATGAGATTTTACATATTTCAGCTTATGTCTATCAGTAGAACATCAAAATGACTCACCCCACAGGATTTTGTGGTTTTTTATTTCCTCAGGTAGTCTTCCATTGCAGTAGATGTCACTGAAGTAAAGCTCACCACCATCCTAATCATCAGTCGAGCAAGTACAGTACAAGGTTAACACAAATAGTGTCTACTGCTTTAAACGAGGCTCTGAAATTCCAGGGATTTTTCGAATTGCCAACTTAAATATTCAGTGGATACTTGCGGTTCGGCACCCGAGGACTTGCTGATTTGCTTTTATTTAAAAATAAAATCAATATTTGTTTTCTAGGTTTTTCATGTTAGTTTTAACCCATCCCATTTTCTCCCCAGCAACGGTTTTCGAGGAAACACCTTATTGGCCGTAGAGGAGCCTTTTTGAAAATGTTTTTTTCCTCTCCCAATGCATTTCAATTATAGGCAGATTTTTTACTATTCATGGGCCAGCCTTATCTCTTGCAAATGGTGGAGGTCCACTGTATTTGAAAAGAACATCAGGGCATAACCAGAGGTTATTCAGTGGGGTGGCCAGGGTACAATATCTTACTGAGGCTTGTCCACAAACATGTGTACAAACAAATATTTTAAGTAAATGCTGGGGTTGACAGAGTGTGCTTGAATCCTATGTGCTGAGGAAGTATTGGATTAAATAAACTTTGGTCAGTTAGAATAGAAAATAAGTATGGTATTGAACTTTTCATATTTCTGAGGTGTGCCAGCTAATCTTGCCATGGGAAGTTTGGGAAATCGAATTCCCCAATAGATATTGTTGTTCCACTTCAACAGTGATTAAAAGTGTACCTTAAGCACACTGTAGGCTTCATTTAGGACTCTCTTCTTGTCTGGAGAAAGATTCACCACACAGTTGGAGCTAAGTGATAAAAAAGTGAATTGGGGAAAAAAAATCCACAAAGCTTTACAATGTGAGAGCTGGAGTGCAAGGAGTACAACTTACATGATGATGTCAAAAGAGTTCTTTTCCAGACCCGCCTCTGTTAAGGCCTCGATGTAGCCCTTGACGAAGGTAACATTGGGCTTCTTGTAGCCAAACTCCTTCATGTGAAAGTCCACATGTTTCCTGGCCACTTCAAGCTAGATAACATATGACATTTTAATTGTGTTTTAGTGTCCAAATATATGATAAATAAGCTACTGGTGGGGCCTTCTTTGCCGACTTACATTTGCAAATCAAATTCTAATTTTGTTTCACAAAACGTGTATGAAAATGATTGAAAAAAAAAGAGGCTCAAAGGATAGTAATTCAGGGAAATGTTATATATTAATATCCATAATGTTGTCTTATGAACATTTGAAACCACCAGAATTAGCGTGTCCAGTGTCTGCAATTGGAAAACAAATTCTATTGACTTGCTAAGCAAGCAGATAACATGGATCACAAGCATGACTAACATCTGATTGTTGTCTCTCTGACACTCCCTCAAAGTACTAAAGAGCATAGACATAGCTATTCATTTTCTGAGAAACACGTACGTACATATACTGCATTTTGACTGTATTTAGAAAAAAAACAATATATCAAATGTTTTATATGTTGTTTTAAAATAAAATACATTGTATTCAATGGGGAAAGGTTATGACCTCAACATTTCAAAACAATACATTTTTGAGCTGCAATGACATACAATGACAACACAATATTCTTTGCTCATGCTTATCATTTGGTCAGAATCTGATGAACGTGGCACAGTTCCATTCTGTTATATATTTCATTTTAGTATAGTATTTTTAGTTTCTAGAATTGCAACATCCCACCACTGATTCTCCAAGTACCTGATCCTCAGTCATGTCGATGCCGGTGACATGGCCTGCCGCTCCCACCAGTTGACTCAGCATGTAGCAGTCTCTGCCACTCCCGCAGCCCAGGTCCAGAATCCGGCAGTCCTCCAGACACTCTGGCACCACCAGGCCACAACCATAGTATCTGAGGGAAAGAGAACCCCGTTATCTCAATTACACTTTGAAAAGAAGGTTTCATGAATGAATGAATGAATGAATGAATGAATGAATTAATAAATGAACAAACAAACAAACAAACCTGTCAGTCACATCAAAATGGACTTTCTTCAGAGCATGAAGGATGAATTTTGGGTAGGGCTGGGCTGGAGCTACACAGGCATTACTCTTCAGATCTGATGTTTTTTGTAACTTTTTCCCATAATAATCCTACGAAAAGATTACAAGGACATTGATGTCACAAGCGGGGATAGCTTATTATAGGACTACTGTTGCAACCCCCAGGCGGTTCGGTGATGCACTGGGTAGCATGTCCGCCTCGCAGTTAGGAGGGTGCGGGTTCGATTCCACCTCCGGCCCTCCCTGTGTGGAGTTTGCATGTTCTCCCCGTGTCCGCGTGGGTTTTCTCCGGGCGCTCCGGTTTCCTCCCACATCCCAAAAACATGCTTGGTAGGCCGATTGAAGACTCTAAATTGTCCCTAGGTATGAGTGCGAGTGCAGATGGTTGCTCGTCTCTGTGTGCCCTGCGATTGGCTGGAAACCGGTTCAGGGTGTCCCCCGCCTATTGCTCGATGACGGCTGGGATAGGCTCCAGCACGCCTGCGACCCCCGTGGGGGACAAAGCGGTTCAGAAAATGGATGGATGCATGTTGCGCCCCCACATAATGAGGAAAGTTCAAAGGTCTTATTAGATATTTATTACACTGTGATATAAACATTGTTAACACGTGTTATTTTCGGTGGTTAAAGTTACACTATGCATGTAAAGTTATACTATTAATCAGAAATGCGATTAAGAAAATGCTTACCTTAACATCTAGATGAACGGTGGAGTCCACAAAGCTTTAAAAATAGTATTAAACGTATTAGAACCCGTACTTGATCACAAATAAAGCAAAGTAAGTTATCTAGCTATCAGCAGAAATGCATGAATGCTGCAAGGGCTGATAGAACTTAGCTAAATATACATGTTTAACACTTAAAATTGGCAAACGTTTGCTGTATAATGCTGCAGAATTTTGTCACTCAAGTTAAACGTGTCATATCAAAACAGGTGATGAATCGTAAAGATTTAACGCCGCAAGCTCTCAATGCTAAAGCTAGGCTAAATGAAATGGAAACATCTTGTTCCTACCTTGTTTTATCAGCCATTGTCGGTGGTAAGTGAGATCTGTCTACAATCCTGTAAAACGCCTTTTGCAAGTACTCAGCGCTAACTTGCAAAAAGTCCGCTGTCAAGGGATGGTTCGGAGGTCACTTCCTGCACCACAACACGGCGTGTGCGTCAGTGACGTCACGATACCAGGCAAACATGAGTCCTCATTGCGTTTGGCTATTTTTGTTTTTCACAAGTACGGTCGGGTGTGATCGCTCCAAATTTTTTATTTCTGCTTATGTAAAAACACAATTTTCTTTTTTCTAAGTCCTCAAAGAAAACAAAACATATCTGCGTTGTAATATAAACAGTAAAATTTAACAATTCACAAAAACCCAATTATCCCAAATAATTGTCTCTGTGGTGACAAGACTAGGGTTAAAAATAATGAAAAACATGACAACTTTGAATTAAAATTGAAAATGTTTATTAAAAGTACATCCATGTTGGTTGGTGTTGACATAGTAACATTCAAAGAATATGTGCAGATCCACACAGTGATGAAGTAAGCGAGTCTTTGGCATGATTTAACCTGATTGAGTTGAACAAATATGTTCAATTATTACACTGGTCTGCATCAAAAGATAAATGGAAATACATTCTAGATAGGTTTTTCACAGCGAAGACAGTGGCACCCTTCATTTTCTCCATACGGTTACCTTCATTACATGCCAAGTAAATACAAGTACCTTTCTTTCTATCTTTGACTACACTGCTTTAATATGCCTTACGACTGCAACCAAAAATTCTTGCACTTAGACAAAAAATAAAACATGGAGAAAAAAAATTGAGGTATTTGTATTCTACATCTAAAAATGCCCTAGAGAATTTTGTTGACTACTTTGGTAGCAGCTTTTATATGTATATTTTGGGGTAGGGGTGGTACTGGGAGGGGTTGGGGGGTGATGCAGACCAGTGTTATGTACCCTTTACACAACTTCACCACGAGTCTCAATAAATTTGACACTTAAGGACATGAAGTCAAATTGAATAAAGCTACTTGCGCCTGTCTAAAATCTGTCACATGGTCATACATTTGAAAATAGAGTGGTTTCCCAATGTTAGATTTTTTTTTTGTATTTAAAATACACTTACAATGATTTTGCTCATGAAAAATAGCTCATTCATGCGCTACATTTACCACAAGTTACATTAAATTATACAACACAGATAGTACCTACAATCAACTTTTGATTGGTTCCGTTAAGACAATAAAGCTTAATAGAAATTGCGCTTCAGAAGTTCTCGTTAGTGGGGGCACAATTGGAATCGTTTCAGTGAACCTTTGCATTGGCTGATGAAAACCTTGTGCTTGGTAAAATTTGCTGCATATATTTTGAGATAAACTCCATTTGTAAAGATATATAAGATCAGTGTCCTTTATTCAGGTACATTCTTCATCTGGCTGTTAAAACGTTGCAATATTTCGATTTAAGGGGCAGATGTGCAACATTCTACCAGCAGGTTAGAGATCAATAAATTGATTTTTTACATGTGGCCATTTTGTTTTTTTATAGTGCAGCATTGTCATCATTCATAACTCAAAACCGTTCACATTCCTGCACTCGGAACGTTTCGTCCATTCTAATCAATGTGAGCTGAGATTCAGTCTTAGCCTAGGCAATTGCTTAGGTGCTTATACAAAAATAATTTTATGAGTCTGAGGTCTTGCCCATTCCATAGTTAGAGTATCCATTCCAGCCTGCGTCGGTGTTGCGTTGGTTTATCATAATAATAGTAAAAACAATAACAATTACAGTATGTTGCTGAAGGGATTAATGAAATGGTGTCATAACAGGCCAACTAATATGGCTACGCTATATCGACCCCCCTCAAACCAAACTGTGTCTGGGGGAGGGCACTTTGAAGCGCAAAACAATTCATACCTCAGGTTATTATACAGCACAAACGTACTGTAGAAGATGGGCAAATGTTTGGCGTTGTTTTGCGCAAATGATCCCATGTATTTAAATGCAGCAACTCAAAAATCAATGCTTTCATACTCTACTGCAAGTGAAGATGACAATCGGAGTTGACGTCCCCAACCCCATCACCTCTGTGGCTAGGCACATAATGCTAACATTCAGGAAGTTAACCAAATCCGATGCACTTGAGGCCTCAAGATATTAACAACGTGCTACAATTTAAGACATAAATTATGAAAAGCAAAACAATAGTCTCAGTTAAAAGCTTCATTTAGAAAAGATAAATACAATTTGTGCAAAGTAGAAATTGCTCACATAAAGACTTGTTAATGCGCTTATAGCTAGTGATTCGGATCAAACAAAAACACCACACAAGCATTTTCTTTCAAAATTGCCGGAGGGAAAATAAAGCGTATTCAGGTCCATTTCAGATGGTTCTACAGTATATGCTCTCTTACTCAAACAGTGTGTGTCGAGTGTGAAAGTAACAATTTTCCTGCACCAGTTGAGTGAAATCGGCCATCTTCTCACTTCTGTTTTCACAGCGGAACCAGTTTCTGCAACACTTGCGAGATGTAAAGATACCAACTGTGCGAGCTGCGTCTTATGCACCAATTGTCAAGTTAGTCAAGCCCACTTCATGTTCCACCTCAGATCATTTGCACCTATAGCTGAATGTTCTTGAGGCTTGAAAACCTTTGTGCCGCTAAGAAAGCTTTCATGTTCCACGGTTGGGCCTTTCAACCTTGCGCCTCAGTGCTGGTGCTGTGGTGTGGACCCTCCTGCTCATTGATGGTGTGGAGGAGGAGGCACACTGGAGAGTGCAGTGAGGCGCCGCCTGTTACGTGCACCGGCTGGGAGGATCCTGGTGCCGGTCGTCTGTCCGAGCCGCCGAGCGCCGGCTCCTCCTCCGCACCGTAGGAAACCCGGTGAACGCAGCTATCACAGAAGTCTCCAGCCTCCTCCTCCGCATCTCCCTCACGATCCAGCAGGCTCTCCAGTTCCCGCATCTCCTTGCCTTCCAGGCCACCTGCTCCGCTACAACCGTTGCTCCCACGTGAGCCGCACACGCACACTTCGATTCCAGAGTCACCTGTAAACCGACGCCTTCTACCATTAGGGAGTCGTTCTTTGTCTTCCGACAGGTCCTTCAAAAGAGGATCCTTGCAGTCGCTTCTCTTATCCTCCAGGTTGAGTCCCTCCCTACTGATCCCCTCTGACAAAAGTATCATCTCGGAATCCTGTGTTGTCTGTGTAGGCTTTGGCATTAAATCGGTTGGTTGTGGCTCCTCTTGACTGGGCACGCTGCACATGGCGTCCGGATCGGGGGGTGCGGGAGCCGGTTGAACGGCTGGACAGCATCCATCCTGCTGCTCAGGATGAGGCTGCGAGACTGCCGACGATGCTCCTGTGTGTAAGGCACTGTAGGGTGGTGGCGGCGTAGGCGGACGGTTCACTACTTCTTCGTAATCTGGCAGCAGGTAGCTTGGTAGAAACCCTGGGGGGGGGGGGTAAAAGGGGAGTGGAAGAGATTTAAGTCCAAGAGCTGTACCTACAATGTTGTTTTTACAAAGATAAGAACCTTTATCACGCTGGAAACAGAAATATGACATGTGGAGCAATAAATACAAATCATGGGGGAAATCATGAAATACCACAAATAAAAAGATAAAGTTTTTTTTTTTATATTAAAGGGAAATGTGCTTTCAGCAGTTAGCAAACATATTTTTCAAGGTTGTGTTAAACATATAATCATATCAATATAATATCTAGTATTGGGGGGAGGCTCGGTTGCAGTTTCCGCCAGTTCTGAGTTCCTCCCCCACGTGCTCCTCCTTTTGATGTCTTGGATGCCCTGGCTACAGAGGCGTTGCTACACTAAAGGAAGGGAGATAGTGGCTGTAGTAACGCTGATTAGAAAAGGAATGTAGTGTAGTGTGAATTGATCTTCTCGACCCCCACATTGGGAGTGCAGAGTCTGCTTTCTTCCCCCAACCAGTTGTCCTCTCCACAGGTGGCCGACTCCTGCTAAGTTTAACTTCTTAGTAAACTAACACAACACATAATAATAATAATATCTAACCTTACTTAAACCTTTCAGCACATATTAAGTAAATGTAAGGTAACTGATATACAGTTCCTTAAACGAACATTGAGTAAATATGGGATAACTTTAATGTGACTTCTTCAAACTGTATATAACCAATTTTGATCATCTACAATCTATGAATCAAAGCTACAGTTAACTAAAAGGAATGAAGTCCCTTTAAACTGACAAAGAACATTTCGCCTATGCAAAGAAGCTCTGCTCATTGTCATTGAAGACTTCTTACAAAACAAACACAAAAGTAACATAAGGACAGGAAGGAAACATAAGGCTGACAAGGATCAAAAGACATTCCTTGAACCAAATAGAAAGCATTTAGTTTAAAGGAGAGTCGTAAACTCATAAAGATAAGGCCTCCTGGTCTGGCAGGCCAAGGCTTCCCCCGAGATTGTTCCAACAGAGTACCAGACGATAACACCTCGAGGTGGGTGAGGAGCGAGAACAAAGAACAATACCACGTCCAGGTGGTTGGGCTTCGAGAGGAAAACCCCCAACTCCTGACCACAGTGATGACACCTCGACGGGGAGGAGATGACCATCGACCAATCATCACACAATATTTTGCATGCTTTAATATTCATATTGTGTTTCTTTAAAACTGGGCAACCCGGAAGAATGTGTCGTCTTTTGGTGGTCACAGAAACGCACGAGTTTTAGTGTGAGGGACCCGGGACCCAGGCCTGTATTAGAGCACTTTGTTAGGAATAAACATTTGGTAAATTTGGTCTGATTGATCTACTGGTCTTCTCTTTGACAGAACGAACTCGCAAAATTGTTAGGTGCGCCAGTGTGTGGATTAGGACATAGAAACTTGTGTTAAAGTTGATCGTAATTTGGAGTCAGATCAATAGCTAAAATCCGTATCCTAACAATTTCTTGGTGACCCCGACGTGATGTCGAGAGAAGGGTAATTGACAACTCGTGGTCTGTATCCAGGACACCGGACAGCGTCCGGGACGCTGTCTCTCGGTCGGCGAACCGTTTGGAATAAGTAAGGTGCACAACGTTGAGCTGGTACAACGTCTCCTCAACCCTGAGCGCTCATCACTGATAAGGTAAGCAGAATACCTGTTACTATAAGTCGAAATTCTGCAAATTGAAAGAGGAAATTTAAGAGGAGACTGTTGTTCAGATCAAATAAAGTGTGCAAGAGATACATACGGCAAATAAGTTTGGAACTTACGTGTGTGACGTGTACGGTAAAGTCAGGGACTTACGCGTATTACGAATAGGTCCGGGACCTAGCCTAGTCGTGGCGGACAAGGGTACGTTGACGAGCGTATTCAAATAGCCAGGTTTTTTTTGAGATCCTGGGAGGTGTGAGGCTCTCCCGAAAACATCCGGTGGTAACAGTTCCTTCTGTGAGAGATCAGACCGCTAAAACATCCAAAATGCCCCAAATTGATAGGAGTGTGTGTGAGATAGTGTGTGTGATGAGAGGAGTGCGTGTGCTGAGAGGAATGAATGGAGTGAGATAGTGTGTGTGATGAGAGGTGTGAATGGTAGGATAAATTGACAGTAAAAAACAGTACTAGCAAAAACCAACCGTAATACACAGGCTAGTAATTTTGTTGAAGGGTAAATTTAATCCTGCATTGAGGATCCTCAAAGTAAAAAAAAAAAAGTAAAAAAAAAAAAAGTAAAACAAAAAATTGAAAAAAATTGGAAAAATCTAAAAATACCAAGTTAAGACAGGAAATAAAAAACGGTAAATCTCTAACTCTTGAAGGTGATGAGAAGTACATGGCAAGTAGATTTCTTAATTGTATGCGATACATGCCAAAGTGGAAGAGAAAGCGGTGGAAATAGATAAGAAAGGAGTTGAATACAAGGGCATTTATCCATCTTTGCATGATGTAACACCCCCGAGTGCCCCCACACTCGGAGTGACTGCTGTTGGACCGCCGCCGTACGGCAACCCCGGAGTGATGGCTCCAGTGGTGACGTTGGGTGGCCAACTGGTAGTGGATGTCGAGGGCGAAGGCGAAAGGGCGGATCAAAGTATTGTACAACTGATTGAACAAGCAGTAAATAGAGAGAGGCGACGGATCAGGGAGGAGGAGGCGTCCCGCGTGGACACTTCCACCCCCGCTCCGAGCTCTCAAACGTCCAACATAACGAAAGGAGTAGGTGGGCATAGACTAAGTGCCGAGAACGAGGAGCTAAAAAAGAAAGTTGATCAAGTTGATGAGCAGCGTAGACAGGAAGCTCAGATGTTGAAATGGGTAACGGAGAAAATAAGACAAGACGCGAAGAGTGAGTGGAGACAGAAAGAGCATTCACAGCGGGACAGTAGCGGTGAGGAGGAAGATGATGTTGTGATGCAACAGAGGAAAATGTTGGAGTACGCGAATCTGAATGGTAGAAAAAAGGGCGGACAGGGAGAGGGCCAGACACGGAGAGAATATAATTTGCGGAGTACTCGTGGACAGATGATACAAGCAGAGGTTCAGAAAAATGAGTTGATGTGTCCCCTAGTGGCAACAGCGGATGGTCAGCGTTACGAGCCCATGGTGCTCCGTGATGTAACTGCGATGATGGAAAAGATGCCCCCACTACACAGAGGAGGCAAGGTGTGGCTGAACAAGTTTTTGGCTCTAATGAGTGGACAGAGTTGTACACTTGGTGACATGCGACAGATGTTGGCAGGAGCATGCTCCCTAGTGCAATTGCAGGCGATTGAGGAAGCAGCAGGCACAGCGAGACTGGGGAGGGAGGTGCCCTTGCCACAAGTAGCAGCGCCCCTGTTTGAAAACATTAAAATGACTTTCCCACAACCCACCGATTTGGCCCCCACTATGTTTCCTTATGATGTGAAAATGTCACCTGCCCAACATTATGTAACATGTGTGGAGAGTTGGATTGAAACCACAGGTCGCCATCCGGCTCTCACGCACGAGGCAGAGGTGCTCTTCCGGACGGCGCTGGTGGATGGACTTCCGCCAGATGTGAAGAAGCAGTTAATGTCAGACCCTGACATTCTGGTTTGTGCCGAGGAACGGTTTAAACGTCATCTTTTGCATCACTGCAGAATGTTTACTGAGTCACAAGCTAAAGTTGATAACGAGACAGACGCATTATCCAAACAGTTGTTGAAATTACAGTTGGCAAAAATGCATGGTGAAGCTAGACAGTCTAAATCACAGAAAAAGGAAATGCAAATGTCACAGGCTCCTCAGGTGGTGGGACGCGGAAGGGGCCAGTTCCGGGGCGGATACAGAGGCCGGGGAGGGAGTGCACCTGCTTACCCGGGGAGGGCGACATACAAAATCCATTCGCCCAACGCATGCTACATCTGCGGCGAAACCGATCACTGGGCAAGAGAGTGCCCGCAGTATCGACCGCACGGAGCCGGCCGTCCAGCCGGAGGCCCGCCACATCAACCCGAGGAGCCGATACAACAAACACGAACAGCTCCCTCGAGTGGACGACCCTGGCAACAGCCACAAGCACACAGAGGTCAGTACTATCAACATGATGATCTCTGGTGTGGACAATTCGAATAGGGATGCCCGGGGAGCCAGAGAAGCAGCGGCCCGGCGGAGCCAATGCTTCATGTGACAGTGGAGGGAAAACCTGTGCAGATGCTGGTGGACACAGGCGCAACATATTCATCAATAAACACTGCCCTTCCTGTATCCTCACTGTCAAAGAAAACAACAACTTTGGTCGGCTTCTCGGGAAAACCACAAACTCTGCCTTTTACCAAACCACTTGAGACTGTGATCACCCGGACGGGGTGTAGACTCTGGCACAAATACATCCATTCCACGGACACCCCAATCAATTTGATGGGGAGGGACTTGTTGTCAGCCGTTGAAGCCAGAATTCTGTGTGGGCCAGAGGGAGTGATTATTCAATTTCCAGATGGCATCAGCATCCAGTGCTCACAACAAATACAACAACATGGTCAGTGGCTGATGGCGCCCCTACCAACAGAAGCAGAAACGGCAACCATCTACTGGGCCAGGCTGGAGCCAGAGACCCCTGCTGGTGGTGGTGTGTTCTCGACCTACCAACTGTGGAAACCCTGGATCTGCTCACTGACGCCATACCACCCACCTGTTGATCCTTTGCATTGCACTCTATATTATGACCGAAAAAGTGATGATGTATATCGGGATTTGTTTGAAGAAATTGAAGGGCACATGTGGGATTTAATTTCATCACGCATTTTGATTGGTAAAGAGGGAGTTGCAGCGGTAACTGAGCTGACACATGAACAAATGCAGTGGTTCAAAATGACAGAAAAAGGGGTGCCACACATTTCCCTAGCTATTGCCCCAGGACACAAGGCCAGACAATTGGGCTCAATGGTCAAGCAGTTGTTGCAACAGACCGATTGGCGGGAAACTCACATTCCTAATTTGTACTGGTTTGAGTCTCAGAATGCATACCAAATTAAACAACCCATGGCAGACAGGATTGCTGGAGATGATGTTGGTGTTCCGCGGTCCAGTAATCTGGACGGGGAACACCCAGACTCCTGTTTGCATCCTACGTTGAAGCCTAAGCCCGGCCTGTTTCAGCCGACCCCGTGGCTGGGAGCAGAGGTGATCATTGATTTCACCGACATGAATACAAGAGTGAATGGGAAACGCTTTTTGCTTGTGTTGGTTGACGCTTACTCAGGCTGGCCTGAGGCATATCCGTGCTCGAAAGAAGATTCTGCTGCTGTGATCAAGGCTTTGATCACCCATTACATCCCCACGCATAGTTTTCCCGCCCTGATCCGCTCTGACAATGGTACACACTTTAACAACAAAGCCTTGGCCAAGGTGGAATCAATTTTGCGTTTGAAGCATCGATTCGGCTGTGTCTACCATCCTCAGAGCCAGGGCAAAGTTGAACGAATGAACCGGACGTTGAAGGAAAAAACTGGCCAAAATTATTGCTCAAATGAGAATGAATTGGCTCCAAGCGATTCCGCTTGCCTTGTTGTCTGTGCGGCAATCTGTTAACAGGCACACTGGATTTGCACCGTTTGAATTGATGACAGGTCGTCTAATGCCGGGACCAGCAACGACGCTCGTCCCACCGGAGGATGTTACGGTACCAAATTGGTCTCATACAGCATAAGGGTCCTATTTGTCTGCTTTGGTGTCCAGTGTTTCTGCACAGATTGGAGAGAAAACGGCTGCGGCGGAGGAAGGCGTGTCGGTGGAGAAACAGCTCACATGTACACGTCTACGTCAGAGTCATCTCCAGAAAGTGGACGGAGCCCAGGTGGAAGGGCCCCTTTCGTGTCTTGGCCAGGACCTCTCACATGACCCAGCTCGACTTCAAAGGACGTCGGTGGTATCACTACTCACACCTACGTCCGGCCCCAGAGTTTGTTCCGTCAAGATGAAGGTATTCTTGTTTGGCCGTGTCCCGGACCCGGCCAAAGGGGGGTGACAGAAGGAGAAGGAGCAGCAATACGGAAAAGTAAAGGAGAGGGCTCGAAAGGATTTTCGGATTTTTCAGAATTAATTTTAGTAGTGCTATTTTTAGTAAGTTGTCTTTTTGTGTGGACATTGATGACAATTGATGAGACTATCCAGCAGAAAACGTCCCAGATTCAAATTTCACCCACCTATAGACAATATTGATGCAAAGGAGAAGTAGTTTTTGTGAACACAACAGAAGAGCTCTCACGAGAAGAACAGGAAGGTTTGAGACAGAGATGTGACAGCGGGAATTGGCAAATGCATGTCACATTGTCTAATTGGACAGAGACAAACCAAACGTTACAGGACAAATTGGAAAAGTACCAGAGAAGGGTGTGGAGGAAGCAAATTGAACAGGTAAGGGAAATATTGGATTTAGCCCCACCAGACAGAGAAGGGACATGTATTCACCAATGTAAAGGGGATGGACGGTTTGTAGTTGCTTCATGTCATGGAAAAGGTAAATTAACATACGGAGAAATGTGGTTGTTTTATTCTCAATGCTTAGGGGGTGAGTTTAGTTTGTCTTTGGTTGAGAGGGCATTGGAGAGTCACGGCATACAATTATTCACTAAAAAAGAAAGCCCGTTTTTGACAACCATGTGACTCAACAAAATATGACATGTTTAAAGTTAAAGGGGACCGGCATAAGTATTGGGACAATAGATTCCACATGGTGGAAATTCAATTTCAAATTCAAAAATTTGTCACTGACTGTAACCTCTCCTCTCTCTCGTGCAGACATCTGGTTGTGGTGTGGTGATGACAAATTATATGATCGCTTGCCGAAGAATGCATCAGGTATCTGTGCCCTCGTGTCTTTGATAATGCCTGTGGTGGTTGTCCCCATTGAAATACAGAATCTCAATTGGGACCTGGAGTCCCCATTGACGGAGCTCCTGAAGCGAGCCAAAAGAAACGTTTTGCCCCCGTGGTTGAGCGACGACGATCCAACATATATTGACGCTATAGGAGTGCCCCGAGGTGTACCAGATGAGTATAAACTCGTTAATCAAGTGGCCTCGGGATTCGAAAGTATCTTCCTATGGATCACCCCCAATAAAAATGTAGACCGTATTAATTACGTTCATTACAATGTCCAACGACTTGGTAATTATACAGCTGAATCATTTGCCGCAGTTCATGAACAATTGGCCGCGACGTCATTAATGGCGTTCCAAAATAGAATTGCGTTGGACATGCTATTGGCTAAGGAACATGGTGTGTGTGGAATGTTTGGTGATGCATGTTGTACTTTCATCCCAAACAACACGGCACCAGGGGGACGACTGACCAAGGCGTTGGAAGGACTAAGGACACTGAATAAAAAGATGAAAGATCATTCAGGTGTACACACCGATATTTGGTTTGATTGGATGAAAACGTTTGGAAACTGGAAAGGGCTCATCATGTCTGTGCTTGTTGCTGTGGCTATTTTTACTACAATTATGATGTTATGCGGTTGTTGTTGTGTTCCATGTATTAGATCACTCACTGTCCGGTTGATCGAGAAAACCGTTGGCCCGTTGCCACCGATGGGCCAATATACCCTGGTGGCTCAACATGAGCCGCGGGAGGAAGAAAGGACCGATAGCGCACTGGTAGATATTTGCTAGAGTCGCGGGTGATGACCTCATAAATGAGGTCATGAGAGGGAATAAAGGGAAATGTGCTTTCAGCAGTTAGCAAACATATTTTTCAAGGTTGTGTTAAACATATAATCATATCAATATAATATCTAGTATTGGGGGGAGGCTCGGTTGCAGTTTCCGCCAGTTCTGAGTTCCTCCCCCACGTGCTCCTCCTTTTGATGTCTTGGATGCCCTGGCTACAGAGGCGTTGCTACACTAAAGGAAGGGAGATAGTGGCTGTAGTAACGCTGATTAGAAAAGGAATGTAGTGTAGTGTGAATTGATCTTCTCGACCCCCACATTGGGAGTGCAGAGTCTGCTTTCTTCCCCCAACCAGTTGTCCTCTCCACAGGTGGCCGACTCCTGCTAAGTTTAACTTCTTAGTAAACTAACACAACACATAATAATAATAATATCTAACCTTACTTAAACCTTTCAGCACATATTAAGTAAATGTAAGGTAACTGATATACAGTTCCTTAAACGAACATTGAGTAAATATGGGATAACTTTAATGTGACTTCTTCAAACTGTATATAACCAATTTTGATCATCTACAATCTATGAATCAAAGCTACAGTTAACTAAAAGGAATGAAGTCCCTTTAAACTGACAAAGAACATTTCGCCTATGCAAAGAAGCTCTGCTCATTGTCATTGAAGACTTCTTACAAAACAAACACAAAAGTAACATAAGGACAGGAAGGAAACATAAGGCTGACAAGGATCAAAAGACATTCCTTGAACCAAATAGAAAGCATTTAGTTTAAAGGAGAGTCGTAAACTCATAAAGATAAGGCCTCCTGGTCTGGCAGGCCAAGGCTTCCCCCGAGATTGTTCCAACAGAGTACCAGACGATAACACCTCGAGGTGGGTGAGGAGCGAGAACAAAGAACAATACCACGTCCAGGTGGTTGGGCTTCGAGAGGAAAACCCCCAACTCCTGACCACAGTGATGACACCTCGACGGGGAGGAGATGACCATCGACCAATCATCACACAATATTTTGCATGCTTTAATATTCATATTGTGTTTCTTTAAAACTGGGCAACCCGGAAGAATGTGTCGTCTTTTGGTGGTCACAGAAACGCACGAGTTTTAGTGTGAGGGACCCGGGACCCAGGCCTGTATTAGAGCACTTTGTTAGGAATAAACATTTGGTAAATTTGGTCTGATTGATCTACTGGTCTTCTCTTTGACAGAACGAACTCGCAAAATTGTTAGGTGCGCCAGTGTGTGGATTAGGACATAGAAACTTGTGTTAAAGTTGATCGTAATTTGGAGTCAGATCAATAGCTAAAATCCGTATCCTAACAATTTATATATTTAATTTGGTTTTTAAAGGTTTTTAACTCTAACTCAGGGGTGTTTAAACTATGGTTGGGCGATAGAAGCCAAGAAAATTTTTTATTTTTTTCCAAAAACGCAATAACGATAATTTGGTGATATTCTACCAAATCAAAATGGACAGAGAGCATTTATAAACCGATTCACACACCTGCAAAACGTCATACCACAATGTTCTGTACACGTATTTACCACAAGAACTTTAAATTATGTACAGGCTGTAGTCACATGTTTTTGTGAATATTTCTGGGACTTAAATATCTATTACCCCGGTTTATAATGACAGGGATCATCACATTTTGAGCTGCAGTAATTATGGTCTACCGCTGCCAACTACCACAGTAATCGGAATGAGAAAAGGTGTCCGAATACATTTCTGGTGAATATTTCAGACAATTCATCTCATCTGGTATCTCCAGAATGAGCATTATCAACAAAGTCACATCAGAGTTCATTCAAGGTCGCAAACGTTCATTTTGTTTGTTATTATTTTTGCTGGCAACATGCATCGTCACCATCAACCTTGGAGTAATGTAATAAGTTTCAATCGCTGCGTCAGTGTTGTCAATTCAACCCACTGATGCTATCAAAACAGCTGGCACTCAAGAGGTTGGAGTTTTTTTTTTTTTCTTCTTCTAAAAATGTCTGACATTGAATGAATTAGGAACATCTTGTACGAAAGGATGGATAATTCAGGATCATTCCATAATACAATTAGCCAACAAATGAGCATCAACATGAGCATGAATGTATACTGTGTGATGATAAGTCTTACTGAAGTAGAAGGGCACTGAGGGATAGTTGTGTGCTTCACGATAAGCAATGAGGTTGATCTCGTGCTGTCGCTGCTGCTGCTGCAGTCGGTGTTTGGTGCGGCGATGGTGACACACACAGCAGCAGCTCAAAATGAAGATGATAGCCCAGACCAACCAAAACCCTACGGTAAGGCACAATCCACATACATTCATCATGTTTGACAAACAGTATGCTTATACCTTGTTAAATCAGATTTTAATCGTATCATGTCAGGGTGTGTGGGTTTGATTTATTTGCCGATCCACAGCGGCAACGTATCGTTCCTAGTCACAACTTTAAATATGTTAGGCCAGTGCACTCCCTACCTCTGGTTTTTCAAACGAGACTAATGCCCATAAACTCTAAATTTGAATCCCAAGGTTGCACAAATCAAATTTCAACAAAACATTTTGATGACATTGTGTCATCAAAACATTTTGATGACATTGTGTCACGAGTTGGTTTCAATTGCCACCTGATCTGTAACTCGTTTGACTACATTTCTATTGACATAATTTCCATTGGGGAAAAAATGTGTCCAAAACAAAATTGATTGTTGAACCTAAGATGTCAAGTGTTTTCTTCCTCACTTATAAAATAGGATGTACCTGCCTATGTTGTCACCTCCCCGCTTGCCTATAAATGTACAGTGAACTTCTGCATTCTCACAGTTTGGAACCCTCTGATTCACATATGCTGAGAT
This sequence comes from Syngnathus leptorhynchus, assembly GCF_054491065.1. Lineage (NCBI taxonomy): Eukaryota > Metazoa > Chordata > Actinopteri > Syngnathiformes > Syngnathidae > Syngnathus > Syngnathus leptorhynchus. The sequence continues at coordinate 8,313,442 of NC_141199.1, read as the reverse complement.
TTTTTTATCCCCCACACTTTATTCTGTACTTGAAAATCTCTTTTTCAATTTAGTTTTGTGTATATAATGTATACTGAACGTTTCGGGAAAAGATTATGGGGTTAAAAAAAAAAATACGGGACACCCCCCCATCTCTTCAATAGTCCACAACATCACCTTTAGCATTTAAAAATGTCGATTTAAATTGGGATTTTCTGGCACTATATGAAAATGAAACTAGCATGATGGATTTTAAAAATGACTTCCTTGAGTCTAGCAATCCAGCTGCCTCACAACAACAGCAAAACAGCAGCATGTCTATTTGTGTGTTGACTGTTTCGGCTGAAAATAGCAGGGCACTTACACCAAAGCTCATAGTAGTAACTGCAACACTGAGATTCTCCACAACAGTGACCCGACTCACACATGTAGCTTTGGTTGTTGACACCTTCGCAGAGAAGTAGGCTCTGCAAGAAAGAAAAGAATGGATGGAACCACAATTCATCTTGAAAGATTCAAAACATCGATTGAATCACAAAATCTTTTCACCAGCAGGTCATACTTTCAATGAGAGACCGACCAGCTTATGTATTTCAAAGGAAGGGAACCGTAAAAAAAAAAAAAAGTAAAAAAAAAATACAATGTAATCATAAAAAAATCAAAAAAATCCACACCCACCACTAACATTTTTGTAAGGTCAACTTTGTCAAATTGTATTTTTCAGAGTCCACTTTCATACACCATTTTTAATCAACACAACTTTATTTCTAGAAGTAGTACGTTTCTAATATTTGGTAATGACATTGAACTCGAATGAAAGGTCACTGACTGAACGCCAGTCATATCTGGTGACAGAACCGAAAGAAGACTGTAATCAAAATCACACGTGGAAGCTGTATGGATCTGTTCAGGGACGATATTTTCTTTTCAATTAATGATTGATTAGCTGGCCAAAGAAGTTAAGTTATATTACCAGCACAGGTCCAGAACTGAAAGGCATGATAATCCTGGATCCAAAATCCCAGACCAGTCCCTCCAGCTCTCAGGTCATACTCCCACACAAAAGCAGCTCTCAAACATACAGTATTGCTTCTTCCCCCTTCTTGCCCCACACACCTACCCACCCCCACTAACACACACACTCACGTCGAGCCCAGGAAGGATTGCTCTACGGAAATTTCCAAGCAACAGCAGCGAGAGCCGGCCACACGACCCACTTGATCAGCACAAAGTCAAATTCTGACAAAAAAAAAAGTGGCCAGTCTTACATACCTGATTGTGTCATCATTGCACACCAAATTGTTTGTAATCTTTTCAACTATGACCTATTCTGAAATGCTGCTGAACATAGAGACTGAATTCGTGGAGGAATAAAAAAAAAAAAAAAAAAAAAAAAAAAAAAAAAAAAAAGATGACAGCTCAGATAACCTCAGCTGTTTTCATTGCTCTGCTGGCTTTTCCCCAGTTTTTGTTCTGAACCTGGCCGCCTGGGCCTTTATTGCCACTTGATACCTAACCATCTACCTTGTTTGGGTCTTCAGTCCTTATTTTACAAAAACACACCCTATTGGAAACCACAACGTGTTGAAGAAATTGACGTCAACTAAAAAGATGAAGGATAAAAAGGTCAGGAACTTAAAACCCAGTAAACACTGAAAAAAAATACATCTCAGAGAGAGTAGATCAGATCATGGTACAGACCATGTCAACACACACTGTTGATGTAATGGTACTGCGTTTAGACTGGACATATGTTCTTTGGAACCATGTACGATCTTGGTAACCATGGCAACAGTAATTCCATGCTCTTCCTGTTATTTTTGAGTCAATTAGGTGACAATAATTGGTCAACCAATCAATAAACAGCGGCACGTCAAGTGCTAGTGTAGCAAATTCTAGGAGGCAAAACGAGCTTCTCATGCACTGGTTTTCATTTGTGGTCACTCTTCTGGGACCCTCGTTTTCCAACTGTTTCCAGGGTACAACTTTTAACACCTTTTGGAAACAGTCAGAGCTCAAGATTACGACCAATATGCTTGCAAATGTGGCCAATTTTGCAGTGTATGCGTGTAAACATTTCATCTGACAGCACTAACGCGAGTGCACGATTTAATGCTCGCTCTGCGGTCTCAATGTTTAAGAGGGCAGAGCGCTCTGCATCTTTTTAATTGAACTAATAGTGTATTTGAATTATATAATTGGCTGGCGGCTGCTTCCTGAACGGAAACATACAGTTACAATCGCCTACACGTGTCACAGACAACAGAAGACAAAACAAAAAACAGTCTCAATTTTTTCAAAACTGATAGAGAGCTGGATTTATGTATTTATTTATTGGGGTGCTCAATGCTTGGTGCACAGGTATATTATGATACAATGGAGTAGACAAAGATATTCAAAAATCCCTTGTGAACAAAGAGGTGAGTGAACTATATTCACAGCACACAGTACGAAGGTTTGACTTAAAGTAAACATCATTTTGACCTGGTTTTGAACAAGTTTATTTTTCAGCTCTCATGTCACATTACTGCACCAAACTTTCAGAGAGCCACCCCTTCGCCGGTTCCTTCCGAGCAATAATCAGCTGCTGTAGCAAGGGAGTTGCTCCATCGTCCAATTCCATTCAACCAAGATGCATCGTGGGCGGCCATGATGGCTATGCCAGGTAGAAAATGCACTTTTGGGCTGAAAATTTTTCTGGCATTCCTACTTGTTCTTGATTTGTTCCGAATCCAATCTGAGAATTCAGATTCACTGATCGCTTTCGCTCACCCACTAAAATCTCGGTTCGATACCCCTTCCTGCACAACCTTACTTTCTGACTAACAGTTATTTTGGTGCTAGAATATTTGCCTAAATGACAAAGCAGGGTGGGTAAAAGTTAACCATCATATATGATTCATTATGACGGTACGCACTAATAAAGAAAATACAGCTGATGTATTAACAGTAAAGTCATCAGCATACGTCTGAGTCATGTGACACCTCCTACTAGTAAAGGGACATCCAGAAACAAAAGAAATATACACATAGACAGGATAGGCACCATTTCCTAAACAGAGGTTTTAAAACCCGAGTTTCATTCATATAGTGGTGACGTAACCTGTCCGTACAACGCGCAGGATGATCCATCTCTAACCCATGCAAACACAGTTATAGTTATAATTGCATTTATCCAGGGAAATATTTTTGTACTTTGTATAACAAGTAAGGTCAGTGACATACATACTACTGTTCATCTCTATAGTGTTATTATTACTATAGCTCTGCCATTTACCATCATTTACACTTTTATAGTTAATCAGCATTACTGCAGTATTACAATGGAGCTGTTTGCCCTGAATCCTTTTAGTTGGGATTCATTTCACATCATTGCTAAAATGACACAAACCATGGCAATAAATTTCTTGAATTTCAAAATACTTGAAATGGAGAAATGTTCACAAAGATTAATGATTCATATGAAAACGTGAAACTCAACTAAATAGTTTTAATTTTGGTACTTTGCTCCCGAGCTAACACATTTATCTCATTAAGCAAACATATTATAACTCTATCTCCCAAGCCCCAAAGTGAGGCAATTAGAAATGATGAAACATGTAAATCACAATGTTTTAACATACTACTGCATTGTGCGAACAGGTAGACTATACAAGGAATATCAAGCAATAAATGGCGAATGCAGGTTTCATTTTCACTGTCTCTAACTACTTCACTTGAAATGAACCGCACTGAAGAGAAAGGGTTCTATGATGCCAAACCTTTAAACTACAAGTTGCGGAGCGACGTTCACAACAAGTTTATTCAACATTCTTGTTGCTAAAACGCAAGGCCCCGACTCCTCGAGGTTTCTTTAACTTTAGCAACGCTAGGTTTAGTTAGCAAGAGCCTGGTATCTTGTCGTTAGCATTGTGTCCTAACGTAGCCAATGAGTAACATAACATCAACGTGTTGTACACGACAGCCACCGTCTTTTTGTGTTTGACAAACGAGTGAATGTTTACTATGCTAAGGTAACTACCATCTTGCTAACAGATCTGTCAGAGGAGAAAGCTTGATTCGAACCGCTTACCTTGTCTGTTGAAGAGGCTGTAGGGGTGACAGAGTCAACGTTGTGCAAAAACAATCCCATTTTAACAATCAAAGCGACTTTCATTCCTCCCCCCCAAAAAAAGTTGCGACGACTAGGACACAACAATATGCAATGGCTGTGGTTGAAAAACTTCCCCCGAATATCATCGACTAATTCTCAGGCACTGTCTCGCTTAGAGGCCGCTGTGAGTGCCGCTTTCCCGACATTGTGGAGCTTGAAAGTAAGGCACGGAACGGAACGCGGTGAGCAACTGGTTGCTGTAGGAAACCCCGGCTCTTGCAGCTGTTACACAAGATGTTTGTTCCTCCTGCGTGAGGATTCGGCTACTGCTAGTGTCTACTCGACTGGGGTGTGGCGTGATCGCCTCGATCAGATCCATGTGAGCAACGTGAAGGGCGTACTGTACATTTGCGTGGCTGGCACTGGTTGAGCGGACTGCGACGCCATTGGATAACTTGCTGGAAGCTAACCAATCACGATTTCATGCGTCTTCATCAACTCATGCCAGCCACAGGAACAAATGCTCGTTTCTATTTTTAACCCTCATGTAACGTACAAATTTACGGACATGATTTTGGATTTATTATGTTTGACATGTTTAATATGATTCATCTTCAGTGTTTGTTTGTTTGTTTGTTTGTTTGTTTGTTTGTTTGTTTGTTTGTTTGTTTGTTTGTTTGTTTGTTTGTTTGTTTGTTTGTTACTGGTGGTGATACTTTCGTCTGTCTGTCTGTCTGTCTGTCTGTCTGTCTGTCTGTCTGTCTGTCTGTCTGTCTGTCTGTCTGTCTGTCTGTCTGTCTGTCTGTCTGTCTGTCTGTCTCAGTCTGTCAGTCATCGCAATTACTTGGGTTCAATTTGATGCCAGCAATTTAAATCTCCATAAAGTGATTATAATTCAGACAGACCTTTACATCACATTTACTCTACACCCGGGTGGGTAGTTAGAGACACAGCATCTATGTTGGTACCACTAGGAAATAAACCCTGCCAACGTTTATTGAATTACCGGTTTTAGAGGATTATCATTTGAATGTTTGTTTTAGGAGAAAAGGGGGTACTACGTAGGCCCCGGAGCCTCAAACCAGCCCCGCCCCTGCTGTTACGTCACATAGAGTTTCAGTTGTCGCGTGGTGGACGACAATAAAACAATAACAGCCGCGCAATGAGAAGTACGAACTACCAAGCCGTTATATTCATCCATTTATTGCTCATCCTCAGCTGGTGACAAGCTGCTGGTTGACTTTGAGCTAAATCGAGGCGGGGTACACCTGGACTGTTCTCCAGCCAATTGCAAGGCGCAGATTGAAAAAAAGAACAACCATGAACATTTAAACTGGAGATCCGTAGCCGAACTCCCTGCTAGTAGTTATAAATCTACGGCCATCATGCCGCCGAAGGCGAGTTACCCAACTTGAACTTCATAATATGCCATTTTCTTACCATCTAACATGAAAACAATTCATCGTGCATGAATTCCCTATCTTCAAGTGCATCGTGTGACCCAGGTGAGTTAAATATGGCCACAATTGTTACACTAATAAAGGTTGAACAACTGTTTAACTCTTGGAAAATTGCATGCCGATCGAAGATCTGACGTTTTGATAGCTGTTTATGGTTTTGCCCCACAAATTAAACCGTCTTCAATCGGGTTTTCACATTCTGAACTGACTGGTGTGAATCATTACAAAATCAAACACAGTAATTAAATGTAGCGAATAATATTTTGAGCCAACGGACTGACGAATGAATTGCGCATGCGCAATGGTTACAGTAAATGAAGCCGAAATGAGAACGTTGACGTGGTCTTTAAATCGCCGTATGCGTAGGATGAACAATCCCGACGATTTTACCCTCGCAAATAAATGTTAGCCCTATTTAGTTCGCACATTGCATGTTAACATGTTTCAAAATGTAAAATAAATTTAAGTTCATGGCGTATTTAAAAAAGGAAATAAATGTAAATAAAATATATGAAGCAAGAGATTAAAAGGTTTCGAACAGTTTATGTCAAATAGCTTATAACGTATGAATTGTCATATTTAAAAAATGTAATGTGTCCGCAAATTTAAGTCTTACCAGTCACATATGTGTGTTTGATATTATTTATTATTTATTTAACAATTGGAGATTACAGGAAGAGTAGATCACATTACAATATGAAGAACATCATGCTCGAGGCATAGAAATGAAAATTATACACATAATCCATGTATATTTAAACAAAAATATTAGCTTCACTGCAAGCAAATATGCTTGAACTCGTGAGTGAATCCAATAATGAATGACTTCCTTTCTATAAAGGTACTTTTGTAACCATTATTATAAGATTAACCAAATATATGTTTGATTTTTGCACATTTCCCCCAGCAAAACCAAAAAGACATTCTTCCAAAGTAACACAAAGGGGGAGGGTGTGCTTATGTAAATGTGGGTTCAATTCACATTGTGTTCAAACCAATTCAATGTGCTGAACAAATGTAAATTAAAACTAAGTCTGAATCTCACGCTGTTGTTATTGGGGACAAGGTTAAAAGTTTAGAGTCTTTTATCATTATTCATTCAACTTAATAAAAATAGTGTGATGTCTTGGAAAATACAAATGTATGCTTGAATTTCTTTTGTGTGTGTGTGCATTTTTTAAAAACATTTATAGTAAACAGTAATATGTATCCTTCTCTCTCCTCAGTGCTGCTGTAACATCCTGGCAGGCCAGATATTAGACAGCGACTCCTCACCATACAGTATCCTGGAGTTCGTGGGTGAAGGTCGCTTTGGAAAAGTGGCCAAGTGCTTAAAAAAGTCCACCATGGACACAGTGGCAGTGAAGATTATTAAGAAAGGTAGAGCTTTTATCAGAGATACCGAGAAGGAGCTTGCCATGCTAAAGATGGTCAGTGACTTAAACCCAGACCACGCCAATATCATTAAATTCTTTGAGAGGTTTGAATGCATGGGTCATACCTGTCTAGTTTTTGAGATGCTCGACTGTCACCTGTTCAACTTGCTCAGTGGACGAGATTGGGAGCCGATGTCTCTGAGTGAAATCCGCTCCGTTGCCAAACAGTTGCTGGTGGCCTTGGATGCTCTGAAGCGTCTTGGCATCCTACACACAGATATCAAACCAGACAACATCATGTGCGTCAACAAGCGGGACTGTCCCCTCAGGGTAAAGTTGATCGACTTTGGTTTAGCTCTCGTAGTGTCCAGTGTCCAACCTGGGATGAAGATCCAGCCTAAAGGTTACCGAGCTCCAGAAGCCGCCCTTGGCCTTCCCTTCACTGAAGCTGTGGACGTTTGGGGCGTCGGTTGCGTCTTGGTGTTCCTTTACATTGCTGACAACCTCTTCCCAGTTGACTGTGAATACCAGATGATGAAGTGCATGGTGGATGTTTTGGGTCAGCCAGATGATCACCTGCTCCGTGCTGGCAGATATACCAAATGCTTTTTCACTAAGCTGGAAGCCAGTGGAGGTCCACAGTACAGACTGAGTACACCAGAAGAGTACGAAGCAGTCAACCATATCACACCTCTCGAGTGGAACGGCTTCATAGAACCACCCAACTCTCTGGAAGCCCTTATCACCTTTTATCCCGCACAGGCCGAGCTGGCGGAGTTGGCGGACCGGAGGGCATTTGTGGAGCTTCTGAAATACATGCTACATCTTGACGGAGACCAGAGGATCTCTCCCCATCAGGCCTTGCAGCAGCCGTTTATTACAATGGCTCACCTGAACGAAGATCCTGACCACCAGTGCAATGGTTATTTCAGCGCCGCTTGCAGCATGATGAGCAATGTGCAAGAAGAAGACTGCAAAGATAAAGATCCAGAAAATCAGTGTTCTGAAATGGACAAACTCATTGAGTCAGCAAAGCCTACTTCCCTGGATTCCAGTCGTACAATTTTAAAGAGAATTTCTCAACTATGCGGCCGAATCGCCCCGTTATTTTCTTGTTTTAGCCATCCATCAGATGACTGCACGGTAAATGCTTCTTAGATCTTTTCTTATATATTTTAATGTATGTCTACTTCTAGTAAGTCCTTTACTCATTTAAAAACTCCAATTCCAATGAAGTTGGGGTGTTGTGTAAAAGCTAAATGAAAACAATACAATGATCTGCAAGTCTTTCTCGATCTTTATTCAACTGAATACAAAAGTGAGATCTTTAATGATATTTTATTGATTTCATGCAAACATTCATTCATTTTGAAATCGAACCCGCAACATGTTCCAAAAAGATAAGGGCATGTTTATCGTTATTACATCATTCCCCCCCCCCCCTTTTTTTTTTTGTTCTTCACAACAACATTCAAGAAGCCTTGGGAAACTGGAGATAATTGTTGTGAAAGTTGGAATTCTTTCCCACTCTTGCTTGACATACGATTAAAGCTGCTTAACAGTCCGGAGTCTCTGTTGTCATGTTTTGTGCTTCATAATATGCAGCACATATTTTCATTTAGAGACAGGTCTAGACGATGGCAAGCCAGCGTAGTAACTGGTAGGCTTTTACTATGTGGCAAAATCCTGTTGCTATTATTCAGAGGTGGGCATCGTCCGGTTGTTTCGGAGTTTCAGTCCTCAATCCACCTAGTCAACCCTGAAAATAATTTCCATGTCATGCAGGGCCCGCACAAGCACACAGTCAGCCAAATAAATGGAAAGAAACTGACAAAAAACTCACAAACAAGGGCACAGCGTGGTATCTGTCTGTAAATGGGATATTCCCATGTTTCAGAAACTGGGATTTGGACCTTAACCCAAATACTGGGTTTCGACCCTTAACCAGGCATAACATTCCTGTTGGTGAGTCAGCAGCATTGGCCAGTCACTACCCATCAACCATAACCATATAAGATACGGTTTGATGATCTTTTGTTTCTTTCCATTTCTTCCTGCTGGCTATCAACATTCAACCTGTCTTAGATTTTAAAAAGAACAACGCATCATTGTCCGGCCGGACTGCCAACCAGTGGTCCGCGACCCTCCAGCGGTCCGCAAAATTCGATATGGAAAATAATTGTAATAATTTAAAAAATAAAATTGATTTATTATTTGGACTTGATTTATTTTCCAGCTAATTTGGGGAATTATTTACCCATCCAAATGATGTCAAATGTAGCTGATAATCCCAAAATAGACATACAGATGCAAATAAATAGCCTCCTTTGGTGCAAAATAAAATAATATTCCGCCAAAGCAGTGGTCTATAAATTGCTTCTTGGATATAATGGTGGTTGAAAACCCCTGTTGTAATCCTGGTTATTGTACATCACCAGTCCCGTTCACAAGGCTCTCTGTATGGTATACCCAAAAGTTTAAAAGCGTCACTTTCTGTAGGTGTAGGAAGGGGAATGCCAGCATACACCTTGGCGCTACCTTGACGCACCACACTTTGGTTAAGCGAATGCTCTGACAAGCTCATGTTCTTCGTCTTTGCCAGAGCCCTCATGGAGCGGTTGAAATGTGCAGATCCGGTGAAATACAGAAGCGCACAGGCAAACTCATTGTGGGGCACCACAATGACATCTAGCCTGCGATGGCGGCGGTCTGGTCCTGGCAGGCGGCATACGCCCATGTATTTCTTCTGCTCTCCATTCTCCTCATGACTCACTAGGTCATCAGTCAAAAAGCCTGAGTGGGGAAAATAAAAATCTTAACTTGAGTATGTATGGATGTCTATATCGAAATTCTGACAGAATTTACCAGTGTCATGGAGGCTCTGGAGCACTTTAGGGAATACACCTTTGTGGGATTTTCCATCAGGATGTGAAATAAGCACGTCCACATCTCCACATGTGCTCTTTCCTCTGCGGTATGAGCCGCATGCCATTGCCACCAGGCCAGGATCAATTGCCAGGGCAGCATCCCTCACCTGCACAATTGCACATATTAAAAACCTGATCCTGTGTGATCCCTGTTCTGTTGTTTTTATAATATTATGTATATTGTCTACAAGTCATGTTTACACATAAAACTATCTGAACATCTGTAAAGAGGAGCATTGTTATTTGTTTTGTTTTTATTTTGGGGTACATGATTATATGTATATGAATAACCTACATGTGTATAATAAACATGATAGGTAATTTATAAAGAACAAGAGCTACTACGAGATATGTTTTTTTCAATTTCTTCCGCGCTGAACTCAGATACATACATGTTGATGATTTTTTGTTTCTTTCCACTTTTCTTCAATATCTTTGTTATATGTTCAATAAAATCAACCAATCAGTCAAGACCAGCCAGGGCTGAGCCTAAAAGGAGCAGACTTTAAAAATGGGGAGCGAGGAAGTTGGTTTATCTGGAGAGTATATTTATTGAGCTGTTTGGAGGGGTTGAACTGTGACCAAAGGTGGCATTTAGCCAATAATAAAGGCTGGCCCAGAAGCAGCCATGCAAGTCCAAGCCATGACATCACTTCCAGCATTTTTCACAGATGAGCTTGTGTGTTTTGGATCAGAAGCATTGCCTTTCTTTCGCCATAGTTTGGCCTTTTCAACATTTTGGTAGAGGTTAATAAACAAAAACAAAACCTGTGTTGCAAAATGTTAGTCTCAACTCTACTTCTCGGCTAAATCCAATCTGGCCTTCCAATTTTTTTGGCTGATAAGTGGTTGACACCTGGTGGTACGACGTGTAACTTTCCTCTTTTCATGTCTTTATTGATGATATAACTCATGATGAACGCGCAGAATTCTGAAGTCTACAAAACCGGATTTCTATGGAAATGTACAGAAAAATGCATCCAAACAAATAGGAAAAAGCTACATCCTCCAAAAATATATTGACCCAAAGCATATTGCCAACACAACAAAGGACTTCATCGGGTGGAAGGTGTTGGACTGGCCAAGTAAGTCACCGGACCTTAATCCAATTCGGCCTGTATTTCACCTCTTAAGGAGGAAACTGAAAGTAGAAAACTTCAGAAACAAGACAACTGACAGTAGCTGCTGCAGTAATGTCTGTTCCAATACTTTTGCTCTCTTGAAAAGTGGGTGCCATTAAACAAAAGGTGCTCTGTCCTGAGTTTTTTAACGCATCTAGATGTCAATACTGTGAAGGGACAGCTGGACTTCTGAACTTGTGTCTCATTTTTTTAATTTTGCAACCCAAATGTCTTTAATATACTACAACAAAAACAAATGACTTGAACTTGTCATTCCAATCATTTTGGAGGGGACAAATGAATATCTATTTACCACTTTCTCAATGGCTGCAGCTTCATCCCTGGGCATTCTGTCTAGGAAGTCTTCGTAGTGCTTGAGTCCTATTTTCTGACAGTTGCTCAAGTGAGCTTTGGTGCGAATGTCCTCCAAAGTGCGGAATCCCTGATGAATAAGAAAACATTGACAATTGTATTGATTGTCTTCATACCGAGATTAGACTTTCTTTTTTTTTTTCACACCAAGGATGTTCCGGCTTTAAATCTTAGCTCCTTTTGATGTGGAGTTAGCACATGGTTTTCTCCAGACTGTAGCCTTGCCTGTGACCTAGCAGCCAGCACATAATAAGCTCAATACAGTAGAGCACAGGGGTCAAACTCAAGGCCCGGGGGCCAGATAGGGTCCGCCACATCATTTTACGTGGCCTGCGAAGACAAATTGTGCATCAAATTTGTGTGTGATTACTAGAATGACAAAAAGTCTTCAGTTTTAAAACCATCTTTTTTTTTTTTTTTTAATATTTGACCAGTTTTTCCTAGTCTGATTTGAAAACGACTTATTTGTCAGTTTGTTTTGTAGCTTATACTGTCTATAATATGAGGTGCTCATACATTTATTTGGGTTAACAGTCATAATGGCCCTCCGAAAGAAACTATGACTACAATGCGGCCCTCGAAAAAAACGAGTTTGACACCTTTGCAGTAGAGGATAGAGAGTGAATGTTTGACCTGTTGGTACCAAAGCTGTGCTGTCTTTGCTCCTGCACCCCAAATGTTCGTGAAAAGCTCCAATATTGGCACAGCCTCGCCAATGTGATCAAGCTTGCGCAGATGACCACTTTCCATGATCTCGTCAATTTTGTCCGCCATGCGTTTGCCAATTCCTGGGATAAGGCATGCCTCCTGAAACGGTCGGGTCGGGTGGGGGGTAAAATATGAGGAATTGAGGGCATCATTACATCTTGTGATATATATATATATATATATATATATATATATACATACAGTATGCAGTATCCCGCATCACTTGTTTGCTTACCTGATATGATGTAACCGGCTTGTGATAGCTCTTCAATGCATTGACAGCTTTGGAGTACCCCAATGCCCTCCACTTGTCTCCCTGGTGTGTATAAGCCTTGGCCAGTTGTTCTAGTTTGTCAGTGATGTCTTTGTTGAAGTTATTACTTTTGGACTGAGAAGACTGTGCGCAGACCCACTTCCCTGAGACCGCCGTTTGAGTGGTAGGGCCTTGACCTGGCTCAACATTGAGCTCAGTTGCCTCTTCTTTGGGGTGTCGGCCTGTGATGAGAGCTTCCAGATGACTCTGACTGACTGCGTCATCTTCACCCGGCACTACTTCTTTGTCTGATACACTCTGAAACAGTTCGGATAAAAAAATTGTCCCTTTTGACAGTGACCACATTTACTCAGAGAATGGTAAACTTGGTATTTTTTAAATAAGTACCAGCCACTGACCATGTCTGATGTCTCCCCTTGGTTGCTTGGATCACACTCTGGCTTGAGAGACGCTTCCGTTGCACATTTGTCGTCCTCCAGCGAGTCTTTTTCTTGTTGCGTTTCAGAATTCCTAAGAAGAGAGATGTCCAAAGACTGACAATAACAGGACCAAGATAACATCTAAGTCAAACAGGCTCCTCTGGAATGTTGAGAAGACAATATAAAACCAATATAACTGGAGCATCTTATACTATTTATAATACACCAGGTAAACCGACATTCGATTAGTTTGAACCACAGCAGACAAAGTATTGATAGGCGTTACCTCTTTGGTAAAAGACTGTAGCTTGATTCATCCAAGAGTTGTTTCTCACTGATACAGGAGCTTAACCAACTGCATTTTACAAGATGGACCCCAGAAGGCATTGCATTCACTTTGATGAGACGCAGAGCCCTATCACACTCCATGTTGTCATCAACAACAACATGAGTGACACCAACACATAGAGACCTCACTGTCTGGCCTCCGTTCTGTTGAATTTGTCTTTGGAAGATCTGACATCTTGCATTTCCTATCCCTGCAGGCAGAATGTACACTGAGGTACCGATAAAGGTACTTCCTGAGAAAAAGGAGACAAAAAGAACATGAAATGAGGAGCATGATATAAAAACAAAAAATCAAAAAAGTACAAACCTGTCACATCAAATTCAGCAGATTTCTTCTTTAAAGGAGGAGAATCCTTTCCTTGAGAAGCTCTGGTCTTTTTAACTTTGGGGAAAGCTTTCACAATCCCGTGACGTGGTTCCATCTTCAGAGTGAAATGGGCAAGCCAGGGGCCTGCTGCCTAGTTAACATGATTTAGAATAGACAACATCGAGTTATACATGAGAAAATATAAGTATATAAGATGCTTTCAGGATGTTTTTTGATGGCCGTATATGTTGATTCTATAAATATAGGACAGCCATCAAAACTATTCGAAGTACTACACATATTGTTTTGTTTTTTACAAAGTTGAACTGACATTTTCCAATTTAGTGTGTTAAGCACGTCTGCGACCCCTGTGTGATATGGATGGAAGATGAGTTTTAAAAATGGACTGAGTGGAGGCTTGCCTAATGGGGGCGGGGACGCTAAACTCCACACGGGCTGCAAAGTATAAACTGTTGAGCTTTTGTGATCGGCAGTGAAAGGCATTGATCGATACATGCCGATCATGTTCTTTTCCACGGCCAATTACTATCCTAGGCAGAGCGATCGGAGCACCACTTACGTAATCTTATACACCAAATTAATGTAAAAAAATCGTAGGTTCGCTACATTATCTGAACTATTATATTAACGAGGAGCCAGTCATGTGTTCGTGCACACAAACCTCATCGTACCAAACATGTTTTCTTTTTGCATGTTTGACAGGTCCACAATCATGTCTTAGTTTGAATTTAAAATGCACTGTACTTTTGATGAAGCATACATGAACGATATTATGTTAGCTGTCTGCAGTCGTAAATGTGTCGGTGGATTTTATTCATTGCGACAACCGATTGTGATTGTACAATAAACATATTCGTCGTATCCTAAGCACTTTAAAAACATTTGCAATGTTTTGCACTTACCACTGCCCCGGAGGAAACTGTTCCTGGTTCACAAAAAAAGCGAACATTTCCGGTTCATTTGATTTTAATCACCGATTTGAATTTTTGTTTCAACCCCCCCCCCCCCCCTCCTTTGCGTTTAAATTACATTATTGACAAATAATTGGCTATTATAATGTACGTTTTATTGTAATTCATGAACAACACAAACACAAAAAGATTTAGAAATAGTGCAGGAGTTGAGCATCAAACACTTCCGGGTCTTTTGTTTTTACGCAAATGTTTTTATGCATTGTTGGAAATTGTAAGCGATAGGTTTTGATTTTTTTTTAAGCAAGATGATGTGTTTTTTGGGATGTAACTTATTTTTATTTGTATTAAAAATGCAATAAATGCATCTCAGAAAATATGCTGACAGAACCTTTAACACGGCTCCGGGGAGCATGTTGATGACGTCTGATGACATTTCTTTCAAACCAAACATATTTCTTAACGAGGGTGTGAAGTTTATTTCTTAATTAACATAAATTTAAACTTGATTTGTTTTCACTAAAAGCTCTGTGTTAATTTTGTTTACATTACTGTGAGTTGCCGTGGTTACGGGTTGATTCCGGAAGTTTCTCTGCACAACACAACAATGGCTGTGCAAAGCTGGATCGACAACTTAAAATCGTCAAAGAAAACTGCATTAATTCACGATGGTGAGTATAATGTGTTGAAACAACATTTTGTGTATCCGTGTGTTATTTAAATACAACTTTCTGTGTCACCGGTTGACCTGATCTTATTTGCTTCTATTACTGTTTGTTAACGGAGGTAGGAGAAAAGCTCACCCCAAATTATTTTAGCAAATCACAATACAACTATACATATAACAAGAATCATCAACATGGCTATGCACCACTTTTAACCAGTGGTCCTATTCGTCAAATATGTGTGCATCCACTCTTTGGATGTTTCTTTCCACTTTGGGACGACACTGCAGACTGGCTGCTAATCAATAGGATAAAGTGATTGCAAAAATATTTTCAGGGTCAACGCCAGTGACAACTAGAGAGGACTGCTTGGTTGATTGAACGATGACTTTTAAACGTCATGTTAGATACAGGCAGCACGATTGAGTGCTAGTAGTTAGCACATTTGCTTGTTTGGTGCTGATCAATCAAATCCGATATTCATAATTAATTAATATTCAGTTAATTTGCACATCAGATAAATGTCTCAAAGTGTTGGACATATAGCACTCACCGTTTGAATCTCAGTCCCTTCCTATTTGAAGTTTGCATGTTCCCCTCATTCTCATCTGGTACTCTGCCCCCCCCCCCCCCCCCCCCCCCTCCATTCTAATAACCTTCATATTTTGGTTCTTTGAAAACTAAGTTGGCCATATGTTAATATGTACCCTCTCCATAAGGGAAAAGGAAAATCCACTACCTCTTTGGAGATGGAAAAGAAATGGCAGAAGAGTATGACTTAAGAACAGATGAACTTGTTGGTAAGCAGTGCACACCACACGCCATCCACTAGCCATGAGATGATTGATGTTGTGGAATATTTGGTGCGTTGCAGTGCGGAAGTGGCGTCACAAAAACACACTTGGAGCGCAAGGTCAATGGGAGGTTGAAGTTGGGGAGCCGCTTATTGGTCCCGTCGTCTCTTCGGATGCCGAGATCCTAAAAGAGAACTGCTCGAATGTATGTTTTCTCTCTCCGCAATCTTGAATCCAACTATAGGACTGTGTATTTTTGACCGTTTGCACACACTGCCTGACTCTTAAGAGACATCTCTTTTATTTCAACAGCCTGTGTTTATGCGTAAAGATACAAAGAGCAGTTTTCAGTGGAGAATCCGGAACCTCCCCCACCCAAAAGATGTTTTTAATGTTTCGGTGGAAGCAGCTGAAAGATGTATTGTCATAAAAACTTCCAACAAAAAGTAAGTATGCTTGAACACCACCACTTATTGCAACTCCATTGTTATTCCTATAGATGGCACTGTTTGCTCTACATTACTTTTACTAATGTTTCCCCAACTTTTTTCAGGCTCAAACATGTATTATACATAAAAAAAAAAAAAAAATCATTCAATATTCCGGCAAACACAAATGTCACAAAAAATGAATACCCAGGTGAAATATATATACTTTATGCCATCGAGTGCCAGAGCAAGGATGCAATATTTGTTTATCATTCCTATCTGGACCAATAGAGTGAAATTATAAAAAGAAAATTTCAGGACACATCTGATTGATGATCTCACAGCACACAAATGTGCCAAGGCATCATGGAATCATTGAGACTGTTTATAAAGCTGTCTATACTTGTGCATTACCAGGTATTACAAGAAGTTTGCTATTCCTGATATGGATCGAAGTCAACTCCCGCTGGACAGCTCTGCCTTAAGCTTCACTCATGCCAACAACACTTTGATAGTCAGTGTAAGTGTCCAGT
Organism: Syngnathus leptorhynchus; assembly: GCF_054491065.1. Classification (NCBI taxonomy): domain Eukaryota; kingdom Metazoa; phylum Chordata; class Actinopteri; order Syngnathiformes; family Syngnathidae; genus Syngnathus; species Syngnathus leptorhynchus. Next base: position 8,296,706 of record NC_141199.1, on the reverse strand, counting down.
CCAACAAAAATATTGACTGTCTTCCGCTTAAGACCTGTCTCAAATCTCACTCGTACTTTTTTTGTTTTTTAAATACAAGTTGTATTTCCGCATTACGCATATCATGTGCCGATTATAAGAGGGAGCCTATTCAAACTGACATAGGATGAGAAGCAGGGGATACCTTGGACTGATCACCAGCCACCAGCAAACCACACAGATACAGAGAAAGACAACAAATGACATTCACGTCGATTAGGCCGTCATACTTACTGTGCACGTTAACGTGTTTTGCATCCATGGACGCAACTGGGGAAACGTGCAACGCTTACACAGAAATGTCAGAACTGAAGTTTCAAACAAAGAATGTCGCCTGTCTCACTACTTATCCATCCTGTGATGATGACTTAAGTAATTATGCTCTTTAGCTAACAAAAATTATGTTAAGCTAATAAACATGCAGATTTGCATTGTCAATTTATTTTATTTGATTATGTTTATGTTTTACAATTAATATACCAAGTAATTATGTCATGAAATAAATATGAATGTATATAAAATTCTTCTTTATGGATAAGTTAGGCGGTTATTTCTGAGATAAATGAACAAAAAAATACAAATGAGTAAATACATTCAATCTAAGGACAAAATGAAAAAACTTTCAATAAAAAAAACCCCACAATTATTTCCTATACTTAATTGACCGTTTTTTCTTGGTGGTGGGGGGGGGGGGCAGCTGAATGAATGCCTCTTTTATTGCAGTAGTCTTGATTATGTCAATGCTCTGTAGACTGGAATAAAAAATTGGAGCAGGCCACACTTTTCCCACTCCCTATCCTAGAGCAAATCAGGATTTGATTAGTCATAATTGAATTGTAGTTGTGCGGTAATGCATCTTTATTCTTTCTTCAATATTCATTTATACAGTTATTTTTTATTGTTCTTTATTTGTGTGTGAGTGCGCATGTGTGTGTCTATTAGACTACGATGACATTTTCCTCTATCGTCACTCTCGTACAGTACAAGAAACCCAAAGAGATTTTAACCCTCGAGCAGGAGCTGATGAAGGAGCTGAAGAAGTTAAAGGGGACCAGTGAAGGTGACATCGACTGCAAAACTCAGTGAATTCCGAAAGACAGAGAGAAAGCCATATTCTGGTTCTTTTTTTGGTTTACGTATAAATGTGTTGAATTCATGCTTGATTAAAGTCTCCTGACATGTTTTCCATGGATGCTTCAAATGGTAAATACTTTCTTTCTTGTGGTTTCCTACAGTATTTGAAAATTCAAACCACTGACAAGCCTTGACAAATAACATTTCTTTCATTAAAACATTAAAATTGTTGAAAGTTTAGATGAGAACACTGTTTTAATATGACTTTGTTCCATGCTTTCTGGCTTTCTCTCAAAGCCAGCGCCCCTGCGGTCTTGATGGGAGTCACACAACCAAGCCAGCCTCCTTTCATTGATGTGCTTGTAAAGCACTCAAAACACACATTGACCTGTTCGTTACGGGGTCACTCTTACGAGCACATCCCGTTTGTGTTAACTGAATACCTTCATGTTCCTTGCATGTCGCAGGCCACCCTGAAAGCCATTAGTGGAAGTTTGGGGATGGAGGTAGATCGTGCATATGGAACTCTTTCCATTTTACCTGAGAGGTTTCGTGAGACTTCGGGATTGTTCTCACCATCATTCACGCAAATTTGGCTTAAGTACAAAACAATACACAAGACTTTGTTCCACCTTGTTATACATTGTCAACATGTTAGGGTCATCCAAACAACCTTTTTGATCTTATTTATCCATCCGCTCATGTTTTTGATCCATTTTCCCATCCCCATTAATGCTTTGAAATGACAACAGAAAATCACATTACTGTGTCATAATAAAGTTTTCTGCACGGCAAATTTGCTTTCTGTCTATTATTGTCATGTAGAATTTGTGCTGTGGAAGGGTTTGGTACAAAACGCTGCCTTTCGTGCAGGCAGCACGGGTTTGGATTCCCCGCCATGACCCACGGCTGTTCCCAAACTCGGGTAAGTCATGTCTGGGTTGGGTTAGGAAGGGCGTACCAAAAGCATATCAAATATATTGCGATGGAACAAGCTGAAAGTAACAAGTGTTGGCTAAGGACATGCCTTGGTTATATTTTTTTAAAGCAAAAAATGACATTTTTGGGATTACAAAGAAAAAACTTACCCAAAACAATCAAATGTAAAACATTAAAAAGTGTTCCAAGTTCAAACCCCTTGAAATGTTGGCTTATGATGACTGTCTTTAGAACAGCACGTTTGCTGTGTTTGTGGAGTCACTTTCTCCGAGCTCTGCCGATGTTTCAGATTGCTTCAATGCGGCTCAAGCAGGCATAGTGACAATAAAAATGCATAAAAAAAAAAAAAACATTCAATTATTCACTCACTTGATTGTGTTTAAGATTCAGTGCTTAAATTCTGTAGTAAAAACAAACAATACTTTCACATTTGATTTTCCAAAGGCAAAAGAGTATTTAAATATGTATGTAATCTTCCGCTACACCAAGACTGCAAAGGCAATTCCTTCCAAAACCTGAAGACATTCCAGTGTTCCAAGCTCAACAAATTGACCATCCAGCTCATGCATTGTGAGGGAGCGCATGCAGCCAGGTCCTTGTGTTCAGTGTTGCTTCACTGTCGTCTGGCCTCTGACGGTCATGCTCAACTGCTTCTGGGAAGAGGTTTCCTTTTTCTGCCTCCCTTTCACTCCCGAATGCCTCTTCCCAGCCTTTCGCCCGCTTTCAGTTCATGCCACATTTTGCCACACAGGCCCTGATGTTTTTTTTTTTTTTTTTTCTTCCCCCCCTTCTTCACCCAGCCTCCCCTCCAACCCCTCCCTGTGTGACTGGCTTCTTTTTGATAACTGACCCCTCCTCGTGTTATTATTCGAACCCACTATTGTATAACATGGCCTTTTATATGAGCTTTCACAAAGGCCCATTTGATCAGAGGGTTACGGTGTGCGATCGTGAGAAATGCAACTACATGGTGGTAACCTTTGTTTGGGCCAAAATGGTGGGCTGACCTCATCGCTTTTAACGCGTAGCTCCAGCCATTCAGATCCAAGTCTCACTTGCTGAGCACATTCAACTCTGTGGCCTGTCACAGATATTGCCCCTCAGTTATCTGGGTCTCCAACTTAAAGGGGGAAGACAACATTTTTTTTTTTTTTTTTTACAAACATTCATTCGATTCCAAAACAATCACGAGAGAAAAGCCAAGGTTCTTTTGAGTGGATTCTTTAGTGGTTTTAATATACACTCTACAATAAATATCCATTTGATGTCATTTACATTTTTACAGTAGAAATATATTCGTAGATATTGGACAATTCCAAAATGACCTCTTAAAGGAAATTAGTGTCAAATGAAACTCAGATGCTTTAACCAGAACAGTAAAAACAGATAGCTGCCTTGTTTAGCTTCATCGTACTTGAAACATTCTTTACCACTGAACATTTAGCCTTGAAATCGCTTCCTATCAATTCAATGTCCCACTAATTTAATGAGAAATCATATCTTCTCACTAAATCGGAAACAATTATCATATTAGACAGTCAACGTGTACATAAAATCCAGAGTAAAGAATGACACCAGGAGTCCATAAAAAAAGAGATAGTTACATTTGACTGTGAAATGTGAATTGTCCCCCCCCCCCCCCTAATTTCAGAGTGGTTTGTCCATAATGGTTTGTCCACATCGTCGTTCCTCAGCGGCCCACAGAGCGCTGCTGATGCGAATGTTTAGTCCGCTTGCTTAAAGGAAGAACAGAGAGTGGAAGAACATCAAATGGTCTCTTCTCACTCAGCAAGTGGCCACGAGGTAACCGCTTCATGAAGTGGGCCTCTCTCTGGTGCTGCTTGGTCTTTGAGGCCTTCCTTGGACGGCCCTTGCGTGTGAAAGCCATGTACCATCCTTCGTATTTAGCGTTCTGGAGCGCTGTGTAGTTATTTTCCAGAACAATTTCGGTGAAGATACAATCTTTACCTCTTCCCTTCTTCTGTTGGGGGCATAAAGTAGATGTATTTTGATACCCAGAAAGTGGAAAATTTTATACCATCTCACGCTAAAAATTATGTAAATAATGCAATTTGAAGTTGTAAAAAACGTCATTTTGTGTGACAAAGGGACAGAGCCTTGCCGTAAACAGTCAAAATCCAAGAGTCATTGATGCCTCCAGAAGCTTGATAATTGCTAACAAATACCACAAGATGGTGGCAAACCACTACATTTGTCTAAATAAAGCTCCTCAACTCACAGTGACATTAGTTGCTTGGTACCAAGATGCCACAAGATGGCGCTAAAGCAGTACTTTAGTTTTATAGCTGCGAATCCTATGTGCAGCAGGTCCCTTAGTCTGGGTTTCTTTCCTGGGTTGATTTAGTCTACATTTGATACAGTGCAGTGATTGAAATGTGAATCCATACACTTGTCTCCTTATCTAAACTACAGTATTTGGAATAAGTTTGTCCCAATTTCTGTTATCTGTCAGATAGTTTGTTATATAAACAGTAGAGTGGGCATGGCTGGAATATACCCCCTTTTTCTTCTGCCTATCATAATTACCTCACTTATGATTGAGCCTTAAGAAATCTGCCTAGAAATAAGTTCCGGGCAAACCTTTGCAGACATGTTCTAAATTCTTATTCAAAACCTGTTTTTTTCATGCAAAAACAATTGCAACAAATTATCCCAAAAAATCTGTCATTTGTATCATTACATAAAGATCAAGTTAGATTAAATAGGGGCAGCACTTCAATATCACCTTGATGATTTTCATCCAGTTTTTGTCTTGCATAAGAGTTTTTTTTATATATTTTTTTTAATGCATCACTATTTTATACCACGATGGGAAGTATTCAGTTTGAAAGGAACTCAAGCCTAGCATGTAACTTCTCTATTATTCCTTCCCAAAATGTCTGTGTCACATGTTTTGTTTGGATATTGTGGTCATCCACCAACCAACCACACTTCATTTTTAACTATTCGAAGACTGCATTGATCTGTGAATAAAACTGAAAATAGTTTCCAGATCTGTTGCAAAGGTTTCTCCTTTTCAGCAGTGCTTAGGTGTGGCCGAAATACTGCTTTACACATGACTGCAAGTTTTGGAAGGATCCTGCATTTCTTTGGGTCTCCAGAGATACCAGCAGCTTCAAATACCTGCTTGCTGCTCGTCGGTGGCTTTTTAACTGCTTCTCTCTTTAAACAAGACATTGGCATTGCAGAAACTTTCCTTACTACGCCTGCAAATTATTTCACAGGACTAAAATTTTCTTCAATTGTCTATAGTGTTGTTTTTTTGCAAGCCATGTACTATGCCACCTTTTTCATTCTAAAGTGGTTTCTTCCACATCATTTTTGTCATTTACGAACTAATTGTGCTGCTTACCTTTCCAATCAGCTTCCCTCGCTTATTCATGCAAATGTAGTATCCACTCTTCACCCCTCTGATCCGTACACGACTCCCAAAAGAGTCTGTCTCCACCTCGAGTTTAGCTGCATAAGCAAATGTAAAGCAAATAATGAGAAGACGTGGTTTAAGCAATAATTCTGGGATGTCTTTTCTCTGAATGAACTCAATAAACAGTGGAGAATGTCACATCCATGTCATGAAAGAGGAAGTCAACCCCCAAATTTTCTTTACAATAATTTGTTGCATGTGCCCCCACTAGTCTAAACACGTCATTCTGATTAATATTATGTTTGTGGAATATGAGTTAAGCAGCAAAATTCAGCCGTCTTTATCCAGCTTAGAGGGCGGCCATTTTGCCACTTGCTGTCAACTGAAAATGACATCAGAGTTTAGGTCACAGGTCACAACCAATCATGGCTCAAATAAAAAAAAACTGGTGAGCCGTGATTGGTTGTGACCTGAGAACCAGCAACTGTGACGTCATTTTCAAATTGCCACCCGTAGAAATGGATAAAAACAGATGGATTTTGCATAGTTCATATTCCACTAATGAAACATTAATCAAAACAAAGTGTTTTGATTATTTGGGCTGCACAAAACACATTATTATTGTAAAGAAAATGTTGGGATTGACTTCCTCTTGAAGAAACTTGACTAATATTTAAAAACATCCTGTCCAATGAACCACAATTGCAAAGATGGCATCCATTCACTCTTGTTTTGATGTAGCAGGGTGAGTAAATGGTGTACTTTGATGCACTTCAAATGAAAGAGGAAGAAAAGCGCCGCTGGGAGATTTGGGCCACTTACAAGAGTGACACCCACTTTTATAGGTATGTGTTAGGACTCGTGTGTGGGTAGAGAAATCCAAAAGACAAAAGAGTCCATGATACAATGAACTGAATACACGGACCTCGCTTGCTTGTATATATTGAGTTCATGAGAAAAGCGATAGAATTTATCGATAGAATGAGTCTCCAAAAAAGCAGACATTCACTGGATAAATGGAGGCTGTGGTGGAAGCCAACCCGCTAGGGGTCAAGGCTTTTGTTACAATATTCTTTTCGACAATAGTCCGCCTCGAGGTTCTTCAAAGTAAACCGCAAGCACATAACTTGTAAAAAATGATGACGCTTAACTTCCAGCTTCTTTTGCAATCACTCATAGGTCTTACTCTGTCAAACGTTTTCAAGAGGCAGCCAACATCGATGATAATAGAAGCGGGTTTTTTTTTTTTCACCACATACAGTGTGCGCACTGCAGGTGAATTTCAACCACTGGTTTTCTTTTTCTGTTAAAGTACTGTAATAACTTAAGCCTTGCAAAACTTAACATCATCAGTCCGAGGCCCTGGAAAGTCTGACATAATCAATCAATTTAATAATAGTTTCAAAGTTCAATTTTGCAGACATTTTATTCAAATATGAATGTTTTTAATGCAATTACACTTATATTAGTGAGTGGCCACAGGTACTCCTGGTGTCAAAGCTTTCTTGTCCCCCCCACCCACCGTTTCTAAAACCCATTAAATTTGAAAATAATTAGCGTCCCAGGTGTTCCTAATATTGTGAACGCGTTAATGCAATGTTTTTTGTATATTTTAATACATTTTCAATTCTCCGAGTGTAGATAGAAAAGTATCTGTGTTTAAATTGAATTTAGCTGTCGTTAAAAGTTCTTTCAAATTTGGTTGCCGTGTGCCCGTGTGCTTCATTTACCGTGCGCCGCTCCATCGTCCCCGTTTGCGTTGATCCTCTTGTTGGACAGCACCTGGACGTGTTTCCCGCTGGTTCGACTGTACAGTTGATAGGTTCGAGTCAATCGGCGGCTCATCCGGTCCGACAGCCGACTCTGCTCGGTGACATGGTGCTTGAAATTAGGAGGAGACTGCACTGTGTTCTGCAGGACAACAGTAAGCACACGCATTGATTTCATTTTTAACATTCAGCAAATGTGGAGGACCACACGATTGTAAATGGTTTTAGTTCAAATTGATTTTTCTTCTTCATTGTATTATATATTACTTTTTTTTGTTTTTTTTCAGTGGCCTTTGCGGCTCTTTTAATGATTCATTCAGGGACCCTCGGGGATGACAATTCCCCTGTTGGTTATTTTCCTTTACCAGCAGTGATCTTTCACCCCCTTCTTGACTCCCCCCACCCCTCAATACAGCCGTCCACATATGTTTTAACAATCACCTGTCAAAGTGGGGTCTTGCCACTTTTCAAGATGTTTGAATTTTTGCCAATTGCCGTAGCCGTACTAATAAAATGTTTTCATTATTATTGCAATCCAGTGCAGACGTGTAATGTACGAAGTGTCTACGTTACCAGTTTACCCATGTGAATTATTATCAGGAGGTTTTACTAAAGTGAAATGCGTTACCTGTGCGTAAAAGCAAAGCGCTGTGAACTGAAGTAACCTGTTGGAGGAAAAAAAAAAAGAAAAAAAAAAGAAAAAAAGGTTAGATGGTCTGGCCAGCCTTAATTTAATAAAATGTAAGAAATAATAATAATCTAAGTAATATTTTTTTTGTACTTACAGATAACCAAACCTCGATGCTCTCAGCCTCATCTTGTAGTAATTCAAATATTGATTCATGAATACTCCGCTGATTCGCTGCTGGAAGGTCTAAAAAAATTAAGCTCCCCCCTGCTTCGAAATCCTCTCCGATTCAAGCACTACTTGTATGGCTGGAATCAATAGGTCCAAAACCCCTCAGTGTCCCATGCAGGTGAAAGTCCGCAGCATTCATCCAAATGAATCAAAATACGGCAATCCAGAATGAAAGTCCGGCATGAGCGCTGCTGTTCACTTATGGCAGTTGGTAAAATATTGTTTAAAAAGTTGTCCCCCCAAAAGTATCCAAATACATCTTGAAATCTTCATCAATTTGTTGTGACAGTCCTGTAGTGTGAGCGTTTACGCACGGAACTTTACGCACCAGAAATACGCACAACAAAAATGACAAGTAACCAGATCCACAACAGCACTAAATAAATTCTAAGTATGTGTCTCCTTCGATATGCTGCACGTTGTTCAAATAATAATAATAATAATAAAAAGTCCAAATGTCACTCTCCTCTCGCGTGTGTACACTCTCCGGTCCAGCAGCTGCGTCTGCCTCCCTCCAACATTTAAATAGCTAAACTTGCGGGAGAGTCAACATCCTCGGCGAGAGCAGGCGGGGCCTTCAAGCTGGAGCGCATTTGAAACCGAATACTTGTTTAAAATCTTTACATGGACCAATTTGCCTCAGGAGCTGGAGGTGAGAAGTGAACCAGTGGGTTTATTTGTGGCTTCATGTGCAACCGCATGGCATGTATCATTGGTGCCCCTTTTTCCCCACAGCACAAACCACACTAACCATATGTCAATGACAATGGAGTGTGTCTTAGTCCATGCAGAAATCACTTGGCAATTGTTTTTCTATTAGCACAGATGTCCACATGGAAAACGTTCTTGGCATGTACTTAAGAACATCTCCAGTTACGTTAACATATTCCCTGGCTGCAGGTTAGAGGTGCTCTGCCTGTCCCATAGTGCAAACCTCGATGTACTTTTTCATCCTACATATGTAAGTAATATGTATTCCATGTGAACGTATGACACAAAATGGTTTTCTCATGACATATAGCTGCATGGATACAAACGAGTTCTCTCACAATGATTCCCTGTAGTTTGTCACAATCCTGGTTTGATTTTCAGGAGTTTGCGGAGGACCCGCTGTGCTTTTCTTTTCAGCTTTTGTGCATGGAAAGCATGCAATTACATTGTACCTGTTTGGGACACAAATGGCTTCCTGCAGAGCCATATGACCGTTTGACATTTGTTTGGTCTCTGCTGGAAGCTGGAACTGTGGACTTCATTGTGTGAACTTTCAATTAACATTTAAAAAAAAAAAAGTTCTCATCTGAGGTATGATTTCCATCTGTTCGATATATCTGGAGGATAATTCTCACAAACGACAAATACGTATTCTCTGTTAATGTGTCAAATATATTTATTGTTCAACTTTCTAGTGAATATGTAAGACATAAATGTAAAGAGTATAATACGTTCCTTTTAGAAACAATCAAGCATGGTAAATAATGTAAACAATACCTTTAAGAGACATTGAACACATTGAATGATGTAAAAATGTACTGTCCACATATTTTTATCCAAAGTCTTTTATCTTGGTCCAAATGGTCCAATCAAATGCTTAGCTTGAATTGGCTTAGCAACTAAATGAGCCATAGCACATTGTATGACCCCTGCTTTTGCTTCATAAATGCAGTCCCATTTGTCACACACACACACACACACACACACACACACACGCGCACACACACACACACACACACACACACGCACACACGCACGCACGCACGCACGCACGCACACACACACACACACACACACAAAGCAGCGAGAGAGAGTTACATCTAAAATATATATTATAATGTGAGTTGAAGCTGTCATATAGTCGTAAATCAGTCATTCTAACCAATGCAGGGGATTTAGGGGGTGAAAATGGACCTGCCTCATTAGTTCCAGTGGGACGCTGGAACAATGGATTTTGACACCTGGAACAATTCAGCACCTTGTTCAGCTTTGTGCTGACCCCCCTCAAGCAATCCACCCACATGCTTGATAACTCATCATAACATCAGGTTAGTTTATGCACCAGTACTTTCAAGAAAGAAAAGTCCTCTTGTTAAAGGATATGACATTTTCAATCATAATAAAAATGTTATTTATGTTTGTCAACCATTTTCTTTCTGCTCAAGAGACTATAGAGTGGATGGATACACTTTGCTTTTTTTTACTTTATTTTTTTTTACAACTTTACTATAAGAAATTGTAAGAAAGTTTTTTGTAACAAGCCACTATGTTAATCTGTCACACCAATATGGTATCATTGCTGTTGTCCATGGTAACAACTGTGATGTTCAATACAATATAGGCAATACAATACATTTAATCTATTGAAACTCATATTCCAGTTGAGTCATAGTGAGAGTGTAAATGGAATAATAAGCAGTGCAATCTGTGAATTTGAAATTCCCCCAGGTCAATTGTTGGGAAAAATACAACGTCTCCATTCTGTTGCCTAACATCTTGCAAGATTTCAACAAATGTTATGAGATGAGAAAGTATAAATGAAGTATAAATGATGGGCATGTATTTTGCTTTGTTCCTTTGACTTGTTGCTATGAGGTTGTCATTCCAAACAATGAGCCGCCAAAGACTTGATTGCAAGGCGAGAAGAAAAAGTGAGTTTATATGAAGTAAGCAGAAAGACTCAAGTCGAGATGTGACGTGACACCAATCACCTTCCGTTTTTGTCATACGGCATTAAAGATATGTGTTTTATTGTTTGAGATTTTAATCAATTATATTTTTTCAAATATAAGTGCCGTAGTTTTGAAAGTTAAATGTTATTCAAATACTGAAATGGTATTATGACAGACGCCCATATAAGATCATTTCTATTGCCAACATCGCCTATGGGAAAATTGTTTGGGAGATCAAATTGTCCCAAGATTAATTACGTTCAACCCCAGAGATTCCACTTCACCTATTATTGTAGTTGTAGTTTGCTGCAGGTAGACCGACTACTCAAATAGTCTCTCAAGATATAGGTCAGCTCAAGTAAAATATACACAGTAGACACTAAACCTGATCTTTTACTGAATGAATGAAATGAGCTTAAATAAAATATAAAAAAGATCTATGAAGCCTGAAATAGAAATTTTCTAGTCAGTAATAAGATTGGATATTAGCTAAGTGTAATATTTTAAGGAAGCAATACGTAAAAGGAAAGATAGCTGATATTCATTCACAATATATTTAATGTTACTTTTTAGCTCTGTAGACTTTCAATCATTTGTATCAGTTCTCAGTAGGATGCAATAGAGTTGCAAACTCTAAAACACAGGACTAATCACCATCCTTGAATAAGAAGATTTTGATATACTTCTTGTTTTGATCTCTTCGTTGTAGTGCAAGTGTACCAAATGAAGTGTCCGGTGAGTGTATAAATATATTTGACATACCTAACTGCCTCCTGGGATTCCCTTAAAACTTTCAGCAGTCCAAGTTTTGCCACAGATCCCCATTCTTTTCCTCTTCTCCCTTGGCCTTCCCAACGCTGCTTTTCTCATTTGGATCACGTCACTAACGAATACTGTATCAGTGAGTAAGGACAAAGACAGAAATCATTGGGAGCTGAGAAAAAAGGAGAGAAACATTTTGGCAAAGATGCACTGCTCTTATTCTCTGGGGATGACTGACTGAATGTCTGAGACTGCACTTGAGTAGACTACCATTAAGTGAGAGGTTTCGTTCCCCTCGCTAATGCGAAGCATAAAAATACACACCCTTAAATGAGGCCAGGGGAAAGGTAGATAGAATAGATGAAGAGATGAAAACAGTCACACGGTGTGTGAAAATACGGCATATGGACTTGAACAGTGACTCCCCAAAACCTCAAGCATTGTAATTATATATTACATTATTAAATACAAATTGAACCCATTCGACTGCAGCTCAGCTTGTAGTCGTTTCATAATCATAACACAACAAATAATAATATTTGGAATTTGGTCATGTAAAATGACTTTTTGAAAAGGATGCTGCAACAAACTATATTATCATTGATAAACAAATATTCTGCTTTATGATATTGAAATGGTTCCCTGTTTATGGACATTTCTAAACATTGAAGTATCATCAACATCTTTAGGTAATAGTTGTCATCTTGATTGTTTCCTTTTTGTGTCAATATTGATTTCGTTACTCTGAGAAAATCCATCTAAAGCATTTTCATTTTTATTTTATTTTGTGAATGAACTCCCCCCCCCCCAATTTTAGTTTGCGTTACCGCAGTAGTTTTATTCACTCACCTTGGTTTTAATTGAATTATTCTTTGTTCTGTTCCTTAAAAAAATAATCTGGAATATTGATAAAACAGATTTGGATTAATTGATCCCGCAAAGTACTATTTAAAAAATACACCGAGAAATGGGGAGTCAGTGGATAATTTTCCATTAATCTGACCAGTTTGATAGCAGATGATTTTGTCATCATGTGGTGGCAAAATTCCTTGGGAAAATCTTTACAGTGGAAAAAAAATAATAAAGTGAGTGTTTGCGCCATTGAATAATGCTTGTTGGAACTAAGATCTTGAATTATTTCTAGTTTGAATAAAATACTCCAATATAAAATGGTTCCTAAATCAAATAATATAAAATGTCTCCAACGCTTTTTCTTTTTTTTTCACGTGCAGGGGTGGGAGTCTAACCCAACTGACTTTTGACGAGAGACATACTGGAACGGTTGCTCGTCAATGGGGCATTGAGTGAGAATCAATTTCACGCTAGCTGTAAGTCAGCTTTCAACCATTTCATTACCAATGGCCCCCACAATGACTGTTAAGAACGGTAAACTATTGCTTCATAAAACACTAAATGAACAGTCAATTGTGGTTTTTACAGTATAATGAAATCCAAAGTGTATTCTATTCCAACAAATCAACCAGCAATCCGTCATAGTCAAAGTTTGACTAAAATCTTCAGAAGAAATGTTGTATATGACATAATGCAACATTCAAGAGTTCTGCAAATATTCTAAGAATCCAACTTTAGTGCTTTCAAGCTGGGACCTACATTTTTCCTATTGTCGCAATTTCCTTTAGAAATTAGGAACAATGAATTTTTTTTTTTATTTACAAGCAGAATTAATTCATGTTTTTCAATTTGCTTTTTAGAACACCTAATTAAAAAAAACTTACAATGAACATAAACACTGCATGTACAACACTGGTGGGAAATGTAATTTCGATCTCTTTGTGTGTCTTAACATGTGAAGAAATAGACGATAAAGCTGACTTTGAATATAGTAAAATTAGTTAGCACAAATTCAGAAAAAATAGCCAGAAATGTTCATTTGAATCAGGCACTGATCTCTTCTTTTTAGGAAATGAAGGATGCCGACAAGTACCTCCATGACAGTAAAACCATCGACGTATATGTCAGACGCTCTTTATTAGCATGCCGCTTGACAATATGTTCTCACTCTATTTTCTTTTAATCTGAACTGATATTCAAATAACTATGACAATGTGGCAGTAAGACAAATTGTTCACCAGGAGGGGCAACTCCACAAGTGACCCAGAGATGGATGAAAAAAAAGTGATAGCTTGTTGTCACAAACTCAGTAAAATCACCCAGAAATACCTCAGATTTTTTTTTCCCCCAAGATATAATGTTTGGTGTAATTAACTTTCAATAATTTTCTATTGATTGTCATTTTTGTATTAGATTTGTGTCAACCATTTGTCATCAGAGTTTGAGTTTGGTTCACATTTTAGGATTTTGGATATCATTTGAGAAGGTTAACATTGTCCATTTTCCTCTTGAAAAACATCTTTAGAGTTGGGTTCTGCCTCTAGAATTGGCTAGGAATGCTTACCATGAAGTAGGAAAATAATTTGGGGACTGCGAAAAGATTTTGCTGAATGACAACTCCAGCGACAACCGCAACAAGTTGCTTCAGGCCAACGTCACTTTTTTTTATTGAGAAATTTGATTTCTTTTGTGACCATATGGAATAAAACTATCCATCTTCTTTTTTTTTTTCATTGTAGACACCTACATAGAAACTAGCCTATTTAAATGGACAACAATATTTCCTGTTAAAGATTCATTATGGTCATATTGTAAAGTAGATGCACAAAAGAGAGGTTATTGTTTTCATTTAGGTATGAATCATACCAACACTGACTTCATTTACACTCCATTGGCATTTCCCAAAAGTTGACGAGGATAAGCTCCAGCTTGCTTGTGACCGTAATTGATTGATTGATTTGATTGAAACCTTTATTGGGTGCTTACGTATTATCGGGAGGACCTTTAAAAAAACGACTCAAAAATTAAAGTAAATTATTTATTGAAACGATAACATTACATTTGTAATTCCGGAGGCCAGAACGTCGCAATTGCTTCCAAAAGTGACTCAAAGACATCAGTACAGGCAACATGCTTCCGCCACATGAATTCGGCCAAATACGACTCCAAATGGTGACGTGCAGTGCCACAGTGCTTCTTGTTTCGCCACTTTGCCGATCCCCATAGGCGTTCCACTGTCTGCGTATGAGCCCCGGTGTTCGGATCCACAAAGTTGTACTTGTGGTTGACGTTGAGGTGATGAAAGCCTGATTTTTCCATGTGAAAAAAAAGAAAAAGTAAAAATCAAAGGTCCTCCCGATAATACGTAAGCACCCTTTATTGTCCCCTCTGGAGAAAATCAGTTGTCAAACAGCTCATGACATTTAAAAAGAGGAAGTCAAACAGAAAATCAGGATGAATACGATAGAAAATGAATGGATGGATTCTCAGGCCTGACCCAGCCGCAACATGGATCCCAAACGGAGTCGTGAATTTCAGCACCAGCCATGTTTTGCAGTAAAGACTCCCCAAGAGTCCACTTCACGAATTGATGTCAGTAAAGATGCTGAGTGTTATTGTTTTAATTGAGAGAGGGAGCCACTAGAGACCCTCAAAGAGTTTATGCATCTAGACAGCGAGTCTTTCATGTCTTGTGTGAATATATTCTACGATGATAGCAATGAAGACAAAGAAGACAAGGGTTGTATATTTTACCTCATAAGCCCCGCCGCGATTTACTGTCTTGTAAACACATACGAAATAGCATTGGAAATGCTTTAAGAAGGTCCATAAAAGCAGATATCATTCCAGGTATCAGGGGTGGCGAGGAGGCGGGAGGGCTGGGTTGGCCTCCCTCACTTTTTCCCCCCCTACACTCCATTGCGCCATCTCCACATTTTCTCAGCTATACCCTTTCTTCCATCATTCCCTCTTAACTTTTCTCTTCATCCATCTGTTTTAACAGTGTCCTTGTTTTCATTCGCACCCTCTATATTCCACAGTCCCCTCCTCTCCTTTTTGGTTCCCTCTCCCATTCCCCTCGCTGGCGTTTTTTTTTTTTTTTCTTTTCTTCTTGTGGTGGGCAGTGGAGAGTCAAAGCGATGGCTTTAGCAGACCTACCTGCAGGGCTGCTTATGGCAGCTCTTTCATCTAGGCCCTGGAGAAAGAAGCCCCTGGCCCGCAAACAGCTGTGCAGACTTGGGAGTGAAAGGGCCATGAAAAAGCACAGACGAAAACGGAGAAAATTCAGTGGCCCTTTGGGAATCAAACCTCCCTCTGCTTTTCAGTCATCTCTAACTTCACTGTTCTCTGGAGCTTTATCTTTACATGTTTTGTTGTTGCGCGAGCTGTCGGTTTTGTGGTTTTCTTTTTTTGGGGGGGGGCAGCTGCAGAATGTCATATGTATGCTAGGTCTACATTCGTCTGGCCTCTTGGGTAAGGAAGACTGCAGAGAATCCAGAGACTTGTTGGAACATCTTTAAAAAAACTTCACAATGATGGCAGAACACGGCTCATTGAGTGTGGCGATGTGGTAATGATGGACAAATTGCGAGAAAACAAGATCCTTTCCTTTCTTCAAATTAGTTTCCTTGGTATTGCATCAACACATCACATTTAAAGAAGACATATGCAATTTACTGCCGTTCCCAAGGTTTCTTAATATCATGTCTGTGACGTGCTTCTGTTAAATCAGTCCAAGTATCAAGATTTATAGCAGACTATACACACCCTATTTTCTTTTGTCTAAACTGAATTTGCAAGGGAGCCGGCTCACATATGAATTTCATCACCATGAAGATTAGGGACAGTCGACATAGCAGCCGAAACACAAAATACCCTCCGCCCCCATTAAATCGACTTCATCAAGCAGTCAAGTATGTGTTATTATTACTTCTTAGAAGCAAACCCCATCAGATGACTCTAATCTGTACATCCAACAAAATTCCTTGCAGCTCTGCTTATCATACCTAGTTGGTCACGTCGTGGGCAGAAAACCAGAAAAAGGTGTCACATCTTCATTTGCATATCACATATGCAGTGGCAAATGGTTACTAACCAAATATTTTCGACTCCGATTAGCTTCGTCAATCTCTGTGTGAATTGGCAGCAAGTCCCAGCGAGGTGTTGAGCTATCACATGGCTTGACGTGTGCACAAGCAGGCGACATTCTTCAATGGGCCTAAAGCAGATGAGGCCCGCATATGGGACTGGTGCAACCTGCGGTGGTCCTCGCACGCTGACGTAATCACGTTAAATTGTATCTTTCAATAACATTTGAACTCCTGGGTGTGGTGTGCAAAGTGTTGCATGTGTGAAGTGATAACAGCTGCACATTTTATATCTCAGTTTATGAGAGTGGTGAGACCCTTGCAAGTCACATGATAATTGTGTCATGTTTTTTGGGGGTATTGTGATATTTAATGGAAATCTTTTTGGGATAAATAATGAAGTCTGCTTCATTAATTATTGTAAGTACACAAAATCAAGACAGTGATAAAGGCATAGAGAAGCCAAGCTTTTTGCTGCAAGATGGGACTTGGTCACCTTGGCCCTGCACATGATCTGGATAAATAGGACACATTTTTAGAAATAAATGTCAGTGTTACCCATCACAAAGTTGGGGGATGTTTTAACAAAAGACAAGTACATTGTCTAATATTAAAATCCTGCATTGTTTGCTCTTTGTGGTACAAAAAAACCATGCTACAGTGAAATTCCCGATTTTTTTTTTTTGCATTAGCATTCATCATTGGGGTTCAAAACTTCTGCAACTGGTTGACCAGTCCAGGGTGCGCCCTACTTCTTGCTAGCTGGGATAGACTCCGGCACGCCTGTGAGCCTAATGAGGCAGAAAATGGATGGATGTGAAATGTCACACATGTACCATTTGGAAAATATAAAAAACTAATTGGGAAATTGATACGGTAATAAGAACTGGCTAAGTGAATTGAAAGCTAAAAACTGCAAATTTAAGGGATAAACAAATACATTGGAATGCTAATATGGCCCTCAACAGACGAAGATGGCATTTTGAGAGCCAAACTATAGCATGAATATATTTCAGGCTCACCTTCTTTGAAAAGAAAGAAGAGGATCTGGAATTTTAGAGCCAAACGTAATTTCCCTCATGCATCATCACCATCAGTCTACACTGTGGTGAGATCACTGGCCTACTTTAAGATTCCTCACAGTCCTTCAAGAGGTGTGGTTCAGTAAAAATAAACAAATAATTAAGCAAATAAATAAATATGATGGAAACATCTGCTCCAACATGTACTACAATCCCAGTGCCCTCTGCTTTATAGTTCCTCATTGATGTTATGGCAGTTTTGTGTTGGAAGGTTTTTATCTGCTGGAATGTGGTGTATTAATAGTAATTATGCCATGGTTGCTTGAAATTGCATCAATATGAAGATAGAGATGATGTCCGTGGGTGTTTGGAGTAATTGATTACATTAGAGGAACCTTTTAGGTGGAATTCTAAAGTGGGATTGTGTACTGTCATGCAAAACAATTGATTCTGTAGACTTGCTGTAGAGTCCACTTTTTCAAATATTTTAGATTGTAAGTTGTCATGGTATCGAAATTAAAACGGTGCTGAGTTTAAATATGTAAAGAGTACATGTTATATTCAACTTAAATGCGTGTCTTTCTTATTATAATGGGAGTACTTGTGAATAGGAACAACAAAAATGACACAGGGCAGGGCTGCATTTATACATTTTCCACAATACTTGTTTTTGTGGTGGCTCCTCTTTACGCAGACGTTTTTTTTTTTATTGTCGTTCACATGACACATGACGTTTTTTAATGCGTCGTTCACATGAAATCGACAAAACTGCGAGACATTTTTCCTTTATGATATAACGAGAATACTTGTGAATAGGAACAATAAAATGACAGGGCAGGGCTGCATTCATACATTTTCCACAATACTTGTTTTTGTGGTGGCTCTTCTTTACGCAGACATTTTTTTTAATGTGTTTTTTGCATGACACGACGTTTTTTTAATGTGTTGTTCACATGACACTGACAAATCTGCGAGACATTTTCTTCCCCTTTATTATTATAACAGGAGTACTTGTGAATAGGAACAAGAAAATATTACAGGGCAGGGCTGCATTTATATATTTTTTGTACAATACTTGTTTTTGTGGTGGTTCCTTTTTATTCAGAGGTTTTATAAACGAGACATGTATTTTCAAGCCACTAGCCTGAACCTATATCAGATGACTTCCCGGAAAAGAGCAGTTTCTGTCAGAAGGAAAGTGAAAGTAAAGACAAAAGTGAAAGTAAACATAAAAAGGGGGTAGACTTCCTCCTCCTCTATATAAACTGCAGTTTTTCCATCGAAAAAGAACAGAAAGCTGGTCGGACACTGAGCAAGGCTGACTGCAAGAAACTCGACACCACCACCATCATCAAGATAGGTATTTATCTATTTCCCCATGTTATCTGCTTATCCATAACACAGCATTTCCATTTTAGACGGAACTTGAGCACACAAAAGGCAGAGGAAAGACAGGGGTTGAACATCTTCTATGACAAACAGAGCAATCAATTTGTGATTAAGAAAGAAATGACCTAAATGAGATTATCCCCAAGCACATACGCATTCGAGAGTTTATTTCCGGGTGTGGCGGTGCCTTTAAGATGGTCTTGTTTATACATATCGAAATAACGAACGGTTTCTTCCTGTTATGCCGACTACAAATGCTCATTTGGGTTTTTTTTTCCCCTCTCTCCTGTGAAACTAGATTTGTTTCCAACTGTGCTGTAGGTGGTCGTACATTGACGAGGACAATGAGTGAGAGTGCCTTTTTTTACGCCCAAATTTCTTTTTTATGAGCTGCAGATGTTCACGTGAATAAATTGAAAATGTGCACGTTTAGGTTACGGGGACATCATGGATGTTGATACAAGTGGAGCGTCCAGGGAAACAGCCAATCAAGATCGCCTGGCGACTGCAGGTAAATGTCCACTTTTTTTTTTATTTTTTTTTTTAACCTTGATTTCTTTATGGAGGCCCTAATGATGACAAAATAATTGTCAAAACAATTCAATGCAATATTTAAACAGACACGTCAACTGAGGCAGTCCGAGTAAAGATAATTGTGATAAAATAAACCACATTATGGATACTGCAACATTAAGGACAACAATAGTACAGAAAAGACTCATTTATCAAATAGGTCAAAGTAAAAAAAAATCTTTATTTTATTCGGAATAAACCCTTGTGGGGGTCAAGCGGTCCAGAAAATGGATGCATGGATGGATTTAGCCTTTTATGTCACTGTTAAAAATGTGTGTGTCGGTACTGTAACTTGTAACTTAATCTAATGTAGTTACTTTCGAGTAGTCAGGAAAGAAAGTTATATCGGAATGATAGTTATCAGTAAAGTAACTAAGTTGCGTTTTTAAGGTAACTGTGGCAACACTGTTAATGTATACATTGGATAAAGAGACTCTAATTAAAATGGTGCTGCAATACAACACCGACAGGGGTCGCAAATTAATTGTCAGCCCAGATTTAAGATGAGATCAATTATTTACTTTCAAGTAACTACTGCGTGATCTCTCTCTTTGAAGGAGTACCTGCATCCAAAGCCATGGCACAAACAGATCTGAATAGAATGAACAGATACAAGAGCATCATCCAGAGAGTAGGAGATGAAGAGGGAATTGATCCTGCTATTATTGCTGGCATCATTTCCAGAGAGTCCAGGGCTGGAAACACGTTGAAAAATGGCTGGGGAGACCATGGCAATGCCTGGGGACTCATGCAGGTTGGTGGCACGTTATAGCGGTGCGATAGTCGAATTGCTTGAAGTGGTTTTCCAGGGTCCAAGGTTATCTTGTCCAAAGTCAGCTAGGATAAGCTCCAGCTCACCCGTGGCTCTAATGAGGACAGGTTCCATGGCAGTGATTATCAGTGTACGAGTGACACCCTTTAGCTGTTTGCAAAAACAAGACCAAAATCACGATGAATTAATTGTTTAAAGAACTAAATCTAGGACTATTGACATAACTTTGAGTGAGGATTTCAGTAAATTTAAGATTATTGGGATATTTTAGGAAGCTTTAAGAATATTAATATCTATATATAATGTAGCTGTGAAAAATATATCATAATAATTATAACATTTAAAGATAGGAAGCTTTCATAAAGTATTTGAGCGTATTTATGAGTAATGAGATTACTTTTAGGCAGTAATTAAGTAGATTTAAGAGTATTAGGAAAAGTTCCATGTAGTATTTGAGTATATGCATGAGTATTTATTTTGGGTCTACCAAGCAACTCTTTTTGAATGTTGGTCATTATGATGGTTAGTTATTTTCCACGAGATGGTACTTTGTTTTAGAACAACTCTAGAAAATAGATGTAGTCATTTTATATCCATCCGCAATCCTTACAAGAAACTCTGTTGCTGTCCTTCCCACTTTAACTGTATGTGCAGGTTGATAAAAGGTATCACACTCCACAAGGCGGATGGAATAGCGAGGAACACCTCTGCCAAGGCAGAGACATTTTAATCGACATGATCCGTGCTATCAGAAGAAAGTTCCCGAACTGGACTGCAGAGCAACACCTCAAAGGTTTGTTTGTCCGCTAGTAAATGACTAAGACGTCACCTTCTGTCTGATTTTGCATTGAACCTCTGCAGGTGGGTTGGCAGCCTACAACATGGGCCCCAATTCTGTGGAAACATATCAGGACGTCGACAGGAAGACCACTGGACGCGACTACTCTAATGACGTTGTTGCCAGAGCTCAGTGGTACAAAAACAACGGAGGCTTTTAGAGTGAAATTGTTACACGGGAGAAACCCTCTTGACAGCATCGAATAAACACGAGTCAAACCGATACTGTGTTCTTGTCTTGTTCATCAGCAAGTCCAAGTCCGTTGTCATCCCTAATCCAAAATCCAAAGAGCATCAAATACCTCAGCTGCAGTAAGCATATTTCGTGGACATGGGAATGATGTTTTCTTTTTTTAATTTTGAAATTGATTTTAATTGATTGTTGCCAAAAATGGACACTTAGTAAATATAACAGCACCAAAGGTATGGCCTCTAAAGTAAGATCAGTGGCGATTTAAAAAACCCCCAAAACATTTTAGGTACAAAGTGAGAGTTCATTTGTGTCTTTGGATACATTTATTTCTATGAGCCTAGGCGGTCAGAAAAACTGTTATTGAAACAATATCTGAGATGGTCACCTTCAAATCACTGGACTGCATTTTGAGTTATTTTTTGACCTCCATAAATTTGAACAGGAGTCAACATGGAGGTTGCTCAGGTGAATGAATTATGCAGGACTGCCTCGTTTGGTAGATTTGCTTTGTTAGTCGGCGTTCACAAGTGAAATAACGTCTTGCCTAACTATTCCTAAATGGCTCCGATTGTTTATTTCCATGCAGTTCAGTCGGTGGGTTTTTCCCAGTTTCTATGGCCAAGTCCAGATCCCACACATGTATGCTTGTAAGGAAAGTCAAAATGAAGGGGCACTCAAACATTGCGCCTCTTGAGGAACCTCGGACAAGGACATTTCGGCAATAGACTAGCATCTCTTAGTATCTGCCTTTTTTTTTTTTTGTCAGCAGCAAAACTGCTATACTGCTGTTTCTTAACCCTTACAGGTCAATAACTGCTGACCCAAAGAAAGTCGACCAAAAATCAAAAGGTATCTGCTCTTATTTTTACTTTCTCCTCGTTAGCATATCCTGAACATGAGACTTTTTTTTTTCCATCCCACTGTTATCAGGTCTTTAAAAGACAGTCTGAGAACCACAACAGTATCATGACGCGATTGGATTCCTGGCTAAATGCTGCAGCCTCTCTGTTCCTTCCTTCAACACCCCCTCAGTATAAAATCCATTCCTTCAAAGTTATTAAAAATGACTTGTGCAACACCTGGCCCCGCTCTTCCTTCCTCCTCTCCACCATTCTTACCTGTGAAAGTATCGAGAAGGCAAAAAAAAAAAGCCGTGATGGCGCATATGGGTGGTAACATGAGGGGTTAAGTGTGGCAGGTAAAAGGGTGGGGAAGGGGATCTGCAAAGTCCACTTGAAGACAAGGGAGAGAAAAGACAGAGTGTGGGGATGGGGCTAGTGTTGAGTGGCGCTGTGTTTATTTAGTCTGCTTCAAAGGCAAGCCTAATTATTTTACCATGCTGTGCCTATAGAGACTTCAAGATTCATGGGCTGCTCTCAGCTTCTATCTCCCCCAACTAACTGACAGCTTAACCCTTCGCCTCCCAGCAAGCATCTATCAAGACTTTACCTCCACAACAGAACGCATGCTGACACTTTTCCTAAGTTTGCTCACACTAGTCTTGAGACATAGAAGATCGCTTTGTGCTCATCAAAGTGTCTTTTTCATGTTCTTGGTATCCACGTATGGAAGACAAAGTGTCTCATTCCATCACACGTTGAGAGCCAACAATGGCGTCTTTTGGCTGGAGTGATGTTTGCTGTCTGCTGAATAGTTTGAATCTCACAAGTGGGAGCAACAAAATGGAAAAAAAAACGAAGTAACTTTCACTGGCTTCACGTGGACTCCAATGATCTACCACTCTGTAAACCAAACAAACACTGAATTATTTCTTGTTTCTAAATTGGATGCAGTTTATTCTAAGCGTATTTAATTTGTACGAGAATGCTGTTTATTTGCTCACACATGCAGGCGTATATTTGTTGGTATAATGCCCACCCACCCCCGTATGTTGATGATGATGATTGCCATCATCATCAAATAAATACATTTATTATTATCATTGTCATCTCATTACTACCAGTGAGTGGTGAAAGGAGAGTTTATAAATTTGATAATAATATATAAATCAAAATATGGATAATGGCTAATTGGACTTTAAAACAATTATTTGGAACCAGTACTGTCTCTAAAGTATCACTGGTACTTCACGTCCCAGAATGCAATGCAACAGCTCGTGCTTGTCACATTAGCTTAATTTACACTACAGGGCCAAGGGCTCAAGTCTTAAATATAAGTCAACCCCAATTTTTAGCTTTGAAATGAACTAAGTCAAAACACAGTGTTCTGATTGTTTCCATTTGTGGAATATGAATTGAACAGGCAAAATGCACCTGTTTTTAGCCATCTCAGGGGGCGGCCATTTTGCCATTTACCAGGTCACAACCACTCACGGCTAACCAGTTGTCTGAAGTTGAGCATAAAAAATGAAGTGGTAAAGAGGAAAAAATATCTATATATTTTGGAGTGGATTATTAATCAGAAAGTTGACATGCACACCATCCATTGAGTCAGATGTGCAAACCCGTACACCATCGGTGACGCTATATAAATATAGTTTGAATCACGTGCTACGCTAACTAAATGATTAATAGAAAATTGGTGTAGGAACAGAAATCAGGACAAACAATATTCTATTCCTACCACAGATAGACATGAGATGGCAGTTGAGTCACATATAAAATCTATTGAAGAAAAAGTGAATAAAATGTGGAAAATAAAAAAGGTGTATGTTGAAAACCCATTAGCGAACTCTAGCACATGTAGATGTAGATCTGAATTATCTAGTGCTGAAGGGGCAGGGACAGCTGGGGCAGGAACAATAAGAATGACTAAGTCCCTCATATAATAGTGAAAGAGAAGTATCAGTGGTCTTGTTCACTCATTCCTGGCAAGCGCACGGAAGATCACTTTACGTCGAATGGGAATGCCAGTCACTTTAGGAATTTATATGTGTTATTAGTCTGGTCTAGACTAGTTGAGGACAAATGTCATAGGCACGAGAGATGGACGTGTTCCAAGCAATAAACCTTGAAGGATGGTAAAGGTGTCATGATTAGGAAAAATCGGTGTTAAATAACAAAGATATGACAAATTTTGCGTTTTAATTAGACTTGCAAGGATTTTTGCAGTACCTGAGCATCCAGCGTGATGTTTCTGGGAATATCATTTGTTGGTCCATACTTACCAATAATACACATGACGCTCATCTGAGTATAAAAAGAAATAAATACTCGGAGGACTCACAAAGTGACTCCTTCATCTACTGAGCACTTCCAGATTTCTTTCCTCTTAAAGCTATCACAGATTTTGGACTTTTCTTTCCTGTGGCTTGTTTCTTTTAACACACGATTATTAAATGCAATGCAAAATTACAAATGCATTTTATGATGATTAAACTTTGTTTTCAATGTTTTGGTTTTTCATGTAATGTATGTACCGCGATTAGAACTGGAAATACGATTTATTTTTCATGTCTGACATTTATGAGTTTACAGTAAATTCAGACTGTTACTGTGATGTTTTTCCATCAAGAATAAATCAAAATAGAGCACTCACATACCAAAAAATATCTCCATATTCCAAGTACAGTTTGCAATAGTTGCTATGCCAAGTTATGTGTTCTTATTTTGCATGTGTTACCTTCCATTTCAGTGCATGTTTAAGACTTCCTGCTAATGTCCTGCCAGCTTTGCTTTTTTGGGGCGGTGGTGGAAGCGGGACACGAGGTAGTAAAATGTGTCAGTTTGAGATTGCACAAAAATAGAGCCCTATCCGTGTCGTGGTTGGTAAACTTTAGCCAGAACAAAAAAGCGGTTTGGGCAGAAATGTGCCCAAAGAGCCCAGCTGTTGTGAATTTGTGCACGCAATGCATCTGACATTGAAAACGACTGATCCACCAGCTCTCACTGGCTCAACAAGTCTTGCTACCGCTGTAAAAGTCACCGTAAAATCAAACAACTTCATCATGGGAACAAGTGTTTTCTATCATTCTATGTCCTCCTGTTTCACCTCCATCCTGCCTTTGTCTTCATCCTCTGACCTTGTGTCTTTTCCATCCATGTGATCCAACTTTCTATCTCTGTCTTAAGCGTCCCCCCCGGTGTCCATGTTGCCTCTGTCTGATCCCTCCTTCCTGCACTGACCTCTCCCTGTCCTCCCACCATTTATCTGTCTCTATCTCTGTTGTAGCGTTCCCCTTTTACCCCCCTCTGCCTTTTTTCCCCCCCTTCTCCCTTCCCTGCTTTCCTGTGCAGTCTGCGGCCTGTGAAACCAATTAGACCTTGTAAGCGGGGGCCTTTTGCCCCTGTCGTGTGGTCGGTTTAACCTGCCGCTCCAAATGGACATTGTTGGAGAGCTCGACCACCACCTTCCGTGGCTCGGTGGGTGGGTTTGAGATGGTGGGGAACTCGGGGGGTTTAAGCGGTTTATGGAAGGCAAGGGAAAGGTGTGCGTGGGGTGGGGGTGGGGGGCACCAAGCCTCTTTTGAACTTTGAAAAGGATAGGATAAGGATCTGTGATTTTTAATAAGACAGTGGCTGGAAACTTTATTCATTTTTTTTCCAGCTGCTGTATTTTGTGTGTGATTATGTGTCAAGGTTGCATGGATACTCTTCAGCCTCTTTAGGAGTAAACAGACTCCTCTTTTGGCAGTAGACCGTCTCCTTTCACCCTCCTTTCACCCTCACCCTAACTGCCAGGAATGCTTTTAACAATTCACCATCAGACGCAAGCAACATAGGACACTGGGAGATTGGTGCATTCCAAAGGGAGCGTTCTTCTTCTTTTTTTTTTTTTTTTTGCCACTCTTCACATGTCAATCAGCAACACTATCTCCTTGTCACCCCTTCAACCACCCAACCCTCCCTTTGTCCCTAAAAACACACAAACGTACATACACCACTTGGCACCGCAGTTTTGCTTTGCCACATGTCAATTTAAGGGATTGACGTCAAAGTGTTAACTACCCAAGAATGTGGCCTTTAAGGCGAGACTCTGCCACCTTCATCTGTGATTGGGGTCTCCGAGGAGCACCTGAAAAAACCCACTGTAGCAGATCTTCTTTAACAAGACACCAAGGGGGAAAAAAAAAATGGAAGGATTCGTTTCCATCATTATAATTTGAGCTGGTTTCTTTTATCAGATTGAATGGCTACTACAGCTTTTTATTAATTAGAAAATGTCCATAGAGCAGGAAAAAAAAGTTGAAGCTGAGCATCAGACACACACACACACACACACAACTTTCAACACCTCACCTCTTCACACATACTACCCCCCCCCCCCCACTTCCCTCTTTACAGTCCTGGTGAAATTCCTTGGCACATTATCAGTGCGTTGAAAGCACGTGACTGGTATGTGACAGTGTCAGCTCGTGACAGTTCTCCTTCAAAATGGGGGCAGGGAGGTGGGGCTGAGGGATACGAGTCCTGCTGGATGCATGACAGAACCTGTCAGTGGACCAAGGGGAGGGTGGCGCTTATCGATCAAACACCCCGACTATCTGCCATGCTGACCTTCATGTCCTAAGAAGGGCCATTTGAGTGTTGAGGCTGTAATGGGAGATGCGGGTAAGTGGGGGCTGAGGGGGGTGTCGCCTTCTTCTTGTCATTCAGTGCAACCGCTGGACTACATACGACAGTTCCTGGTCTTCCCATCAGTGCCAATCATGTTGATTTTGTTTGTCTCTGCAGATTGACATCATCAGCCACATCAATTCAATCAATTATTTCATTGTCGTGACATGAACTTGATCTGTTCAATTTTGATTGGTAGTGAGCTCAGACGTTATACTATATGAAGCCTGCAACTGTTGACCAGGGGTGAGGAGTGGGTGGAGTCCCCTGTTACCCAAAGTCAGCTGAAACCCTACGACCATAAACCGGATAAGAAAATGGATGGTTGAAAAGTTGTCATCAAGTGTCATGTTTTTCTATACATTTCCATGATACTACATATTGAGTAAATGGGTAAAGCATTACATAAACCAGCCCTAATTTCTTTTAAATAGCTCATTGAATGAGAAGATTTAATGCGATGTGGATTAGACTTTGCAGCCTAAAAGCCAGAGAGTAAGGAAGACTGCACTGTAATTGCAAAATCACTACATGTGCAGTTTTCGTTATTTTTACATTTTAAAGTTTTGTCTTTGCTATGCAGTGCTTTCTTTTCCAAACTGTATTGCAGTGGGATGGTCTGTCAACAAATTGCAGCACAAAAATAAGTGTAAAATTGAATCTTGTCCGCTCTCTCGGAATCAGTCTAGTAGTGGTCCCCAAACTTCTTTCCGTCTGGATCTGGTTCATGGTAGTGCTTTTTTTTTTTTTGAGGACCAGCAACCATTGACTGCATGGGTGGAGGCGGGGTGTCGGTCTGCCGATGTACGTATATTGGAAACTAATCGCGGGGGATTAAGATGAAGTCCTAAAATACTAAACTGCTAAAATACCAAAATTGCTTAATGTCGTCGCATATAGGATATTTGGATTGGTAGGTAGGTAGGTAGGTAGGTAGGTAGGTAGGTAGGTAGGTAGGTAGGTAGGTAGGTAGGTAGGTAGGTAGGTAGGTAGGTAGGTAGGTAGGTAGGTAGGTAGTATGGATGGATGGATAGATGGATAGATGGATAGATGGATGGATAGATGGATAGATGGATGGATAGATAGATGGATAGATGGATGGATAGATGGATAGATGGATGGATAGATGGATAGATGGATGGATAGATGGATAGATGGATAGATGGATAGATGGATGGATGGATGGATGGATAGATAGATAGAAACAAGGAACGTATGTTCTCTCTCATGCAATGTGTGGGCAATGGGCGCCACCTGCTGGCTGTTCGTCTTTTTACAAGAGCGTGTCACCAAGTCTTTGGCTAATTACGCCAACCATCAGCTCTGTAAATGTGCTCAAGTTGTATGCGTTTGCTTTGACATGGATGCATTGGTATTAGTTGTTACGTTATGTGCTTCTCTGCGCACGCACAATAAGCTGCAAAGACGGACTGCGCGTCCAGTCAGTTCCTTTCTCCCTTCCTTCCTGACCTATAAATACTCTCTCATCAGCAGAGGCTGGCTGTGAGAGGCACTGACCCCCGTTCTCTCTCTCCGACCAGCTCAACAGTGATTGATGGCAGCCTGTGCTGCTGGCGCTAACCTTGCACTTGGGCTCTGGCAGTATAAATGATGGCAGGTCAGTGGCACCAAGCGTGGATGGAGGCTGGAAACGCTCTCTCTCTCTCTCTCTCCTTCCCTTCTGTCCCGTTATCATCTATGTGATGCAGACATCATCATCATCTCCACTGAGAATAAATAATAGTGGATCAGGTGACAGCGCCTGCCCAGGCCATTGATGGGAGCTTTAATTTCATGGCTAATTTCTCCAGGCAGGCACACAAAGGATCGATGCTGCCCCCCCCGCTCATGCTCTTCATCCCTTTGCTTCCTTTTCTGCAAAGACGAATGCAGATGTACGGACACCCGCCCAGACATTGAGCTGATCCGTAAGCACGTGGGCTACAACTGTATGTTCGGCATCCTTCAGCGGGTACAAGAAGGAACGCGTCCAGGAACCCAAGATGTCCTAACCATCGATTGGGCTGCAAAAGAACGCTTTGGAAATAAGAGCAACAAGCAAAATATGAGCACACAGCTCCCCACCTGTGTGTTAAAGTGTGTTAACCATCGCCATAGTGATAAATATCAACCCCCTCAGTCCCTGCTCGCAGCCCCAATGGGAGACGTTCAACGCCAGCCCCTCCGTAATGACTTTGTCTACCTATCGATCCAGCTATGATCCATGTACTGTAATTCTTATAGCATCAGGCCCCGGCCCCAGCAATAACTCCAAGTCATGTTTCGGCCCGCCCATCCACATGACACCTTATTAGTTTGAGTTTGGACTTTTACCTCGCTTCCTCCCTTCCTTTTCTCGTGCTCCTTCCCCGGGGGCTTCTAATTTTTTTGTCCTTGTTCTTTCAAACTAATACCATCAGCGCTGGGCTCTTCTCTCCGAAGACATCTCACTTTAGTCCGAGCCACATATCTTCCTCTCCTCACTGCGTAGCTCGCAGTATGATACGGGTTAGTGTCTGCAACGGTGCCTCATCTGTCTTTCGTTTGGAGCACAGCCCCCGCGGGCTCCCGCGGAGACTCCGCCATCCCTCTTTAGACTCTGTTCTTTTCTCCCCTTTGAGCCACAACTATATTTCACTTCATTTCAACCCTTTCTTTTTTAGCCTGGGTGTAATAGCCGCAGATATATGGCTTTGCTTCTGTAGCCTTTTGAGCTTCCTCTGCCTTTTATAAAACATTGTCAGAGTGACAAAACAGCCGCCCTTGGGTGTCCTGGAACAGGTGCACCTTCATCCTACGGCTATTTCTCAAGATCCCAAACTGATCCTTTTAGAAAACCATAACATCTGGGTCCTTGGAACAGGAGTTCCAACAGCCTGGACAGAATCGTAGCTCATCTCTTTTTTGGCCTGTCTGCCGTCGAGCCAAAGATTGTCTGTCAACTCGGGTTTGTTTTTTTATGAGGGCTGATTTAAAGAGCAGGGCTTGCCATCTGAGCTAAACCTGTTCTTTTTGCTGACACGCCTGATAAGTGCTAATCAAGGAGCTGGAGATGAGCAGTTGAAGCTGTCTGTTGAATGAGCTATTTCACCGTGTGAGGGTAAAGGCATAGAGATGTGGGGGGGGTTTGTTCATTACTGTCGCTGTTAGAGAGACTCTAATGATGTTCCTCCTGGCCACTGAGACACATAACAACCTACTACCTCTGAGGCATGACTGTGATTGAGATGTGAGTAAAAGCGAGGAACGAAAGGAGGGAGCAGATGGGCCTTGCAGAAAATTAAAGCGCCATGTTCTCTACCTCCACTTTATCTCGGCCCCCGGCCTCGTTCTTACTAACGTGCAAGCTTTTTTTTAAACGATTGTAAAGGTTCATTCAGCCTCATTACCTTCACCAAAGGAGTGACTCTTGTGTATGAGTGTATATTTATTTGTTTGGTTAAATACAGCTTCCCGTTATCTGCTTTTAATACAGTTTATTAGCCTTTTTTTTTTTATATGGGAGACATTTTTTCACAGCTCAGATATTATTTAATAGACTATAATATTGTATTTTATAAATTATATAATAATAAAATAATTCACTAAAATGTAAACAATGAAGCAGTGCATGTTGATGAATTAATTGTATTTTCTTTTGGTGACTTGGCCACTAGGGGGTAGTACAAGCGTTTCATAACACTTTCAAGTGATTTAGTAATTTCAATGTAATATTAGCTGTTTATCGCAGAGAATAAAGAATATCTGCCTATAAGTATTACTATATTGTCTGTCTACATGTGTTGATGCACTGGTTGTG
The DNA here is from genome assembly GCF_054491065.1 of Syngnathus leptorhynchus. Lineage (NCBI taxonomy): Eukaryota > Metazoa > Chordata > Actinopteri > Syngnathiformes > Syngnathidae > Syngnathus > Syngnathus leptorhynchus. The sequence continues at coordinate 8,266,196 of NC_141199.1, read as the reverse complement.
TTCAAATACCAGTTGCTTAAAACCTTGAGACCCTGACAGATTATATTATAATGTTCATGCAAAAAAAAGGAAGGACAAGCACACAAAAGCTGCTTAGACAGTGCTTGTTGAAAAGAATACTTCTCGTAACTTCACTTAACAAGACTCCGATCTGACAACGATTGTTTTCTCTTCTGTTTTCTCTTATCTTTCTTGTTAGGTTTGTTCCACCTGTTCCGGTCAGCCTGGTCCCTTGTATTACCCAATCTGCAACCTTCCACCATTTGTGTCAGTTTGCTTGTATTGAGTTTCCTGTTTCTTCTTAATTTTTGTTGGCTTCTGTTTGTCTCTGTCATGTTCTGTGAGTTTATTCCAATTTTTGCTTTGATACTTTGTGTCTTGCTTTTTTTGGATTTCTATTAAAGTATCTTTACAATAGACTTTTTATTTGACTATTTATGACTCACACATAATAGCACATCGACACTTAAGATGTCTACAACGGCTATTCTTGCAAGCCTCTGGAAACTCATTTTCGAACTGAGTCGGGTTAGAATTTCTTGTGTTCTTTCTGCGGATGTGACGTCGAGCGCTTTCTCAGAAAAAAGTCAAGGATTTTTTTTTACAATACATAAAATGTGATTAACAAAGAAAAAGTGATTAATCACGATTAAAAATTTTAATCGCTTGACAACCTTTGTATTTTTTGATTCCACATGCTTTGTTTGTCCAACAACCCTCAACTGGTGACACAAACTGATTCAAGCACAATTAAAAATATATACCTTTCTTGGGCTAACTGATATCATCATAAAATGTTACACTGATGATGAACCTTCATATAATTCTAACACAAATGTATGCAACCATTCTCAGAGGCACGTACTTTGCTCACAACACCTATCACTGGATCTTACAATAGTTGGGGACCTTCTCTGGCTCTTCTTCTTGCTTTTAATTACACTGCATCTCATCCAGTGCAGCTCAGTGCTGGCTGAGATGATGTTGCGCAACATGGCACTACCACAACAGACTTGCCCTTATAGTACTACAAAAACTCATAAATTGATTGCATATCAAAATCGCCAATCGCCAACGCTAGTGGAGAAACGTTGTAAGTATACCACATTAGCCTTGGCGGAGGTCTCTGTTGAGTTTTTCCATGCCTCATGTTTCTCCATCCTGAGACACTCTCATCCACAAGACACACAGTCTATCTCCTCTCTCGACACCCCCCCAGCCTTAATTGGGAGTCAGGGAGAGCAGTGGAAATCGCATTAACGCGGGCCCTGTCTGGGTGTGCCATCCATCTTCTTTTTTATTACACCGCACCGGGGCTGCCTGGGCGCTGCCGTTCGATTTGTCACCGGCCTCGTTCGCTGATAACAGGCATTTGTCATCGCCTTGCCTCCCTGTTAATGTCATCATCTCCTCCCTGACAGCGGCGGCCCTCCGCTGGGGGAGCGCTGGCGACAAAGCACATCCGTCACGCGAATATTTCCACGGCTAAAGGGACCGCGCACCGCAATAATCCACATTAAGGCACTTATGAAGGCTGCAACGCGGGCATGCGCGCACGCACGGGGTGCGCGCGCGCGCTCTTCCGTCAGACACGCACGCGAGGAGTGTGCTCGTTAGTGGAGGTGGGGGCAGACTGGGGGAGAGAGAGGAAGAGGTAATTTGTTGCAATTAATTACACAGTGAGTGTGGCTTTGTTGTGTGGGAGAGCATTTTATCTGTTGGACTTCTTCCTGCGCCAGCCTGTGATGCTATTTGGCTGATTTATCGACTGGCTCTGCCGGAGGGCCTGTGCGCTCTCACGTGTTCCATAATGCTCTCTAATGTTATCCACGCACCCATGCGGTGTGAAGACTGAGTGACAAGGAACACTTGGTCGGAAAGGCCGATGTGCAACCACAGATTTTGGTCATATCACTCGGATGGAAACATTTTGTCATTCAACAACTCCAGAGGTTGGCTGCTTTTTAAGTCCTTCTTTACGTGACAGCAGGTTGTTGCTCAAAATGCTGGGATGCAAACAGTTTCCATTCGGTTAAATATTTTCAATTAGCGGATGTTTATAGCACTAGCCAATGAGGGGGCATCAGGGTCATCATAAGCACTCGTAAAACAGTGTTACAGGTACTACAGATTTTTTTCTCTCCCCCCCTCCCCCTTGTAAGTGTATGATAGGATTTATGTGTGAATTACATAGCAACTCCCTCCCACCTCGTACATTCCGTCCTCTCTGAGTAAGATGGACATGCAAGCATGTGAGAATATTTTTTTGTCCTCGTGCGTGTTTGTTCCGCAGGAGGTCTGACAGATGGATCAAGTAGCCGAAAGGGATCCTTCAGTATTCTGAATGGCTATCACTGTCACATGACACATGCAAGGCGCGTTTGTTATTCAGGCTACAGAAGAGCACGTTTATGATCATGGCAGCTTTCACACACTGGGAGAGAGCAAGGTTGCACAACACAAAAGGGTGGACATTACGTTTTAATGTCTCATTTCCATGTTGATGATGGAATAGCATGGTTGATTCTCATACGCTGTCTGTTGCCTCGTCGTCAAATGTAACAGTAAAACATCAAATTTGAAGTCTGTTGTATGGATGACTAAAAATGTTTCATATATCTGTAATACTTTTTAGGCGTCTTTAAAAAAAAAAAAAGTTTTTTTTCTGGGAGCTTCAGGGATTATTATCATTATTTAATCTGTTATTGAGATAATTATTTTGTTCATTCATTATTAGGTCCACAACTGATGAATACATAAATGCGCTCCGACCAACTACCTATAGTTCTTCTTAGTTATAGTTATTCTTGGAGCAGGCTTCATAAGCAATAAAAAAAACATTCTACAACTTTAAAGCCCAAGAAATGGAGCATTATTAAACAATAATGCTGCTCCTTCGGCAAGTGACACAAAGAGGAAAGTTGTAAAACATTTGAAACATTAATGGGTTCTAAATTCCTAATTTTATTGAACACTTCTTGTCTCTGACTACACATTTTTTTATACAAAGAAGTATTCTCATACACACAACACCAACAAGCATGTTGATAAATAACTCACATAACATAAAATGACTACTACAGTAGTCACAATATCTCTCTTAAATAAAAAGAGATAAACATCACATTCGGAGTGTGAGAACTGTAGGACAAAATTACATTTTGGGGTGTCAAGACATTCATAATGCACTCGACATTGACATGTCCTCCCTCAGAGGTGTTATATTTACATCCATATATTATTGCTCACGAGATGTGTTCAGATTGGGTTGTGGAACAAATGTCCTGGATAAATGGTGATTAAAATGCTCAGACACTTAATTGCCATGTGACTTTGGAGTCACACACAATAAAGATTCTCTTTAAACATTGTTGGTTGTAACACGGAAGGATAGACACGTGAGTTGAGCCCATAATGTGCCTTATACACATCTATCACAGTTTTATCAAAGCAAAAATGTAAAAGGTCCGCCTGCTACTTTACATCTCGATGGCCCAGCGTCCCATATCCGTTCATGTGAGACATTTTCAGATGCTCGTTGGATGTCAGCTCCTCTTCAAGAAGGTTGTTTTTAGTGGCAAACATTTGACTGATTTCCATGAAGGTTTTGTTCTTGGTCTCGGGAATGATGAAGATGGTGTAGACGGCCACTCCCAGGCATATTGCGCAAAAAATGAGGTAACAGTAAGGACCGGTTGCCAGCTGTGGAGGACACATAAAGGAAAAAAAAAAAATCTATTATATCGTTCTACTCTATCCTGTCGGCTGTATTATTAGAACTGTCTTATCTCATGCTTGTTACAGCTGGAGCAGTTGTGAAAGGGTTATATAAATAAAGTTGAGTGCGGAACTGTTTTAATTGTTGTTCATCGCAGAGGAATGTTTATGTATAGTTAAAAAAATAAAATAAAAAAAAAAGACTAATATTCAAAGAAATAAGATGCCAAACCTTTGAACATTTTGTTTAGTTCGTACCATTTTATAATGATATAGGCCAACATATTTTTACGCTTTAATAAACAAGAAAATGTTAATTCAGCTGCATGAGGCATATCTGTGACGCAAGGCGCTTTAGCTTTATGTCTTCATCGTCAAAGTAGAAGAACTCTTTTTTTCCAGAGACGACCCATGCGGATATGCTTTTAGTTTACGTTTTATATCGGCCCAAACGTCCTTGTACCTGTTTGGGGATTTGCCTGACCGTTCCGCGCCATATTAGCTATTTCAACATAGCGAGGGTGTGACGCACCTTAACAATATAATGGATGGAGGTCAGTCGATAGTTTGGTGCGTTCCATTTACCTAAAAAGTCAGTGATGGGAATTCCATGCTAGAATTAAGCTGGTGACCATCATTCAAGCTTTTCTCATGCTTGCCTTGTTCCGAATCTAAACAACAAACATGCAACCTTCATACACGGCGGATGAAGAGGAAACAGCAAGCTACAGAAAGGGGTGCCTCTAACGCTTTTGCCAGTGTGAGGACCCCAGTTCAAGATCATCGACCCCCAACATCCTTTGGACACACAGCTGTGGTGTCCTTGAGCAAGACAATGACATACTGGACTGCCCTCAAGCCACTTTCATTTGTCCCTCGTCGCTACAATGTGTGCCTTTAAAAATGTGTGTTGGCTGTGTCCACTACTACGATGGGTCAAATGCAGAGGTGCAGATTTTATGCGTGAACATGATAAATAAAGATTATTATTTGACTCCATTGTTGACATAAAGTAAAATGGTATTCATCACAGCTTATATAGACTGGTGTCTTTTTTTTTTTTTTATGTCTGCGTGTGTGTTTGTCTCCCTGTCTTTCTTTAGGTTTGAAATGATTGTTTCATATTGAATCCTGACATACGCTTTGTGTCTTGTCAAAAATAGCCAACGTATTTCAATTGAAGTCTGAAAACTGTACTAATGTTCAATACTGGAACAGAGTAGAAAGATAATGCTGAACATGGAGCCTTTTTGCACAATATTTCTGCATCACAAAGCCCCAGTTCAAATAGAGATCTGTCAGGAACACATAAATGGAGTCTCAAGACATGCAGATGAAAATGAGTTCGAGCGGTGCTTCCCAACCTTTGTTGACCCAAAGCACACCCTTTAAAAATGCTGGGTTGAAAACAACCCAACTTGGGTTAAAAGTTGGACCGACCCAGGTGTCCAAAACAGCCCAAACCATAGTTTTTTTTTTTTGCAAAACACATTTAAATCAACTTTATAAGATGTGATAATTTAGTCAGACTTTTCCAAAAAGTGGTATGTTTTTCTTTCAGAAATGAAAGAATGACATTGGGTTCAAAATGCACAAAACTGTCAACTGTTACTTTGCCTGGCTGGGAGCTAAGCAATTCTAATTCTCTGATCTTAGAATTGCCCCAGTCGGAATATAAGATCACTCTCTCGTTTTGGTTAATGTTGCAAGACAAGTGTGCTCTTAACAATCTGTTAAATGTGGTTCTGTGTTAATTCTTTTTCAGACTTGACCCAATAGCCCATACTATGCTAGTCATTTGTTTTGACAACCAAGCAAAAGTGAAACTCGCATTCGCCACGATGGACAATTTAGGGCAGCGGTTACCACTGACAGCCCCCAAGTCATGAATCACACACAGACCTGTTCTAAAAACAGCTCACCAGAGAAATGACACTCCCGATAGCCTAATAATGATTAAATCATTGTAGATAATAAATGTGAGAAATCATTCAACTGATCAGTGCCTTCACATAGATTCATATTATTTATTTGAATAAGATCATTTAAAGTAATTTGAGCAAATTTCCAAAGTGTGGATCAAAATAGTAGCCGTTCATATGAAATAGTATCTCACAAGTTGCTCTCAGTTTCGAACAGGTTATTGAGCGTAATCAATTGACCAACCCCAAACTTCTAAATTAAGGCAGCTAGAATAACCACCAGGCTGCCGTAACATCAACGACCAGCTCCAAATTCATTGTTTTTGTGGTTCTGAAATGTAATTCCTTAGCATTTGCATCTACCAAAAGGGTTACCAATAATCTTTTTGAAATGGTTTTATGTCACCTCATAAAGTTCACCAGATCAAATTGAAACCTTCACATGCAAGCCAATGTCTTGTGATCAATAATTAAGAGTGAAAAAATGAAAAAGTTCTGACCTCAAGGAAGGGAAAGACAAAGCCAATGGTGAAGTTAGATAACCAGTTGAGACAACCTCCCATCGTGTAGGCTGCTGGTCTGTGCGACTGTTTGAACAGCTCCGCCGTGATCAGGAAGGGCACGCCGGCTACGAGAGATTGTGAAAAATGTCAGATTTCTCAATCTGATAGCAGTTACCAGTGTGTCTGTCTCTCTGTCTGTCTGTCTGTCTTGTAGTAAATAAAGTGAGTTACCGCAGACAGTTTGGTGCTGTAAAATTTAAGCGGCAAATAGTTTTCCAGAAATTAAAGCAGTGACTTTTCTTAACAAACAAAAAAAAAGCAACAAAAACATTCCGTTATGCTTCTTTTCCAAAATGTAATTTATTTTGTGACGAGGAGGACATTTTCCAAGTTGGAAAAGGGCCAAACCACAAGAAAACCATCTTAGTCAGTAATTTTTTGTATTCATTGATTTTTTTTTTTAGATTCTCTGTTGGCTTTAAACACACAATTCTTCATTGTTAAAAGTGATGAAGGAGAAATATGAATTTTCTATCCAATGCTCCAACGATAAGTATTACAAATGCCGTCCTCGTTATCTGCGCATGATAATTGCGCAGATGAAGCTTTAATATTGTCGGGCTAATAACTAGGCCATAATTTGTCAACATCTGCGGTATGTATGGGAGGCGTCACGGTGCGTGCAGGCTTTAGTCTGACGGAAGCTGCATTCATCATGCCGAGCTGATGAACAATGAGCCATTAAAAGTCTAATTGCGGCAACACAAACCCTCGTCTGTGCGCCGAAGTATAGATTTTTGCCTGCTTGACGAATGACGTCGTGTATGCCGGATTCTCCCCAATTCATCATCCTTGCAGGTCCGCTCAACATGGCTTCCAATGTTGTAAATGATTGCCTCTTAATTCACTTCACTCAACTCTTTCTCTTGTATAAATGACTGTGGGAATGGATGTAGTATGGCACTTAAGACTTCCTAATTTACAAGACTAATGAAATACAATATCTGTGTGCAGGCGAGATGGAGAAAGAGAGAGAGAGGGAGGGGATGGCGTTGGCTCCATCATGTCCAGGAGGAGGCAGTGTTACCTTGCGCACAGGACATGACCCACAAGTTGGTCTAAAATTGGGTGGATTGAACCCAAATGTTAAGTATCTGGAGTCATCCTTACAGTCTTGGATGAACAATTTAAAGAATAGGTGTAAATATACACACCACACTGACAAATGTGGGATTGCCCCCACAAAATTTACAAAATAATTTTGAAACAAAATAAAAAATTTTAAACTATCTGTGTGACACGTTTCTTTGTACATATCCCATTATAAAGTGCAGACCCATGGCAATGTGTACACATTTTTGTGTGTCTAAATTGCGCTATTGTGGCCTCAAATCAGGTGCGTGTTGTAGTCCAGAAATTACGGTATTATAATCATAAAAACACATTTTGCTCTTAGTAAGTAAAATGTATGGTGAAGGGATGGATGGGTAACTGGGGTTGACAGTTTGAATGTTGAAATTAACGTTTTGTGGATGAACATTTTAGACAAAGTGACACTGTTGTGTGCAGTGTTTGCATTCATTTTGCTGCACCATGAAATTAGTCGCAATATTCCTTTCAAAATATCATGGTATGATATTGAGTCTGCGTTTTGTTTTTAAGCCACAGGCCAAAGTGGAAAAAGAAAAAAGTCATTGAAGAACTGTAAGGGAAGACGGTAAGCAAAACTATAAAGTGGAAACAATTTTGGCTAATTGGTACTTTGATATAGTATTCACCTGGACCGATGCAGAAGCCAGCAATAATCCCAACCACGCAGCCCACGCTGATGTAGCGCATAAAGGACAACTGCTCCTGTAATTGGTCAAGCAAGTCATCATATTATTTAGCTGAGATTCAAATCTTTCATTAAACATAAAAATGCCTGGAAAGTACAATATATCAGGTAACAAACATGAACTCATTCCACCTGATTGACGAACGAAACGTCAACAAATTATCCGAAAAATTTCATTTTGTCAGTCTTAATTTGTCATCTATCATCATTCATTCTCTTCCACTTATGTGAGGCCGGCTCATTGGCGCAGCAGCTTCAGCAGGGAAGCCCAGACTTCCCTCTCCCTAGCCACTAGGTCCAACTCCTCCTGGAGGATCCCAAGACAGCCAGGAAATATTCAACACACATTCAAATGCCTTCTTCAAGTCCATGAAGCACATGTTGAATGATTGAACAAACTCCCATGCATCTTTGAGTTTCCTGCCGAGGATGTCGAGCCGGTCCACTGTTCCAAGACCAGGACGAAAACCATATTGTTTTTCCTGTCTGAGATTCAATTTCCTGGTGGACCCTGCTCTCAGCACCCCTGAATAGATCTTACCAGGGAGGCTGAGAAGTGTGTAGTTGGAACATACCCTGGAACCACCACACTGGTCTGGAAATCCAGAGGAACAGTCCTTGATGGCCATGCAATGTTTCAGAGGTGTGTCAACTATGACAAGCTCCACATTCACACCTTTCAGGAACTCTGGACAGATCCCATTAATCATTGGGGACTTGCCACCAAGAAGCTTTTACAACCAGGGCTCCACCCTCAACAATGGAAGCATGAAACATGGTCCACCCTGACTTAATATCCCACAACTCCCCCAAGAAGTTCTACTGGAGGTCGGAGTTGATACTCCTTCCGACAGGGATCCTGCCAGACGTTCCCAGCAGACCTTCACAACACATTTCGATTTGCCTGGTCGGTACGGGATCTGGCCCACCATGGTGATCGATCGGTTGACAGCTCTTCCCCCTCTCTTCAACTGAGTGTCCAAGACATGCGGCTGTAAGCCAGATGACACGACTTAAAAGTCGATCATGAAACCTTCAGTCTAGGATGTGCACATGTGGACATGAACATGGTGTTTTCACATTTATAGCCCACTGTTGAACTCCTCCAGTAGAATGAGTCCACAGAGGGAGCACTCACCAGCACATCATCCAAGGACTCCAGGAAGCGTGGGTATTCTGTACTACTGTTTGGTCAGGACTCGTCTACCCACCCGAAGGGGCTGGGAGACTACCCTCTTGTCCACTGCGGGTAACCCCAACAGAGAGCCAGGTAGCTCGGTGCCTCCGTGGGTAACTCCAGAGTGGAAGAGACTGGAAGTAGAGCCCAAGGCATGTGTCGAGGCGAGCCCGACTATGTCAATCAGCTTTGGTGGAGAAGCCCAGACTTTGCTGACCTCAGCCACTTCATCCAGATGATGATGATGATGATGATTATTATATATCAGTGTTCATGTTACTGAAAGTATGTTTTAATGAACAGATGGTGATTGGGGGACATTTTGAAAATGCAGACTGGGAAGTATAAGCAATTGGGCTAATGGTTGGTTAAAATGTGCATTGTAAATAGGAATTATGGACTATGGATCATTTTAAAAGTGAAAAACTATAACGGAAGTGGTGAAATCAAATGTTGGTGTACCTGGAAGAGGACCGACACGGTGATCCCAACACAGCAGAGGCTCATGAAGATGTAACCACCAATCATCAAAGGTCTCCGACCCACACGCTCAATTGCAAAACACTGCAAGATAGGAAACAAGGTGGTCATCTTTAGACATCAGCATCTCATTCATTTGTCTGCATCTAACAATAGTTTGTAAATCCATTCATGATTTTATCCCTAAAACAAACATACTACACAATACATTGTTTTCCTTTGTTATTCATATGTGGCAGGTTTTCTTAGCACGTGTGCACTCACACCCAGCATTCCGGAAATGACCTCGATGGCTCCAGTTCCTACTGTGGTATACTGAATATGGGGTTCTGGAATTCCAGCATTCTTGAATATATCATTGGTGTAGAACCATATCTGAAATTGAGAATGACAAGACAACATCATGTGAAAAAGTCTTATTTGCATGCATTTCATCATTGTGATCATTATCATCCCAGCCCACGTCATTCATTCATTTTAGTGGCAGCAAATCTTCTGGAGCAACATGTGTTTGAAATTAATTTGTGTATTGTGATTAATCACATTCTGCTGATGCAACATCTATCTCTTAGATGAAAAGGGACAATAAAAACAAATGATTAAGTGTCAAGGAATGAGTTTGTGAACTCCATCCTTAAGTTTTAGACACATTTTGTCGTGGCACCAGGATGAACAGAGCAAGCAGTGAGTGAGCTCAAACAGCTCCGAGGCTGATGTCATCCCTCAAGGTGCAGCACAAGGCTGGCACCCTGAGGGCTCCTGGCACTTGCCTGCAAGCACTCATCTGAATCTTCTGAACCCACCTGTCCTCTAAGCTCCATTTGGATCCCATTTATAACTTTGCTGTCAAGTAAAAGGTGAGCCGCATAACTGCTGTGAATATCATAAAACTGAAGGTCACGATCCAAATTTAACATTCAAAGGAAAGGGGAAAGAATATGAAATTAATGCCATTCATGTTTTATAAGCATGTTCTCTCCTTTGGTTTATAACACATCCAATTAACAAGAAAGTAGTCTGTAAAGTGGCAGACGGAATATGGCATAAGAAACTCCAATTTTAATAACTGCTGACAGCACGTTACAGGCATCCGTGTGAAGTGTGCATGTTCTACTTTTAGTACATGTGGCACTCTTATTTACTTGAGTAGAATTTAGCTAACTTAACCATGCACAATCTTTAGAATGGTTTTGACGTTCTTTTCATACTAGCATTGTTTTTGAAGTACTGTACATCTTATGTGCGTTACTGTCGCCAGACATTCACAGAACGTAAAACACTGTACATACGTTCTTTCCACTCAGCTGGTTTTTCCATTTTCTCTCCTCAGCTTTTCCCTTTTGTGCCAGCTGGTATAAAGAAGGAAGGAGAGTTTCTTCTTTCTAAGCGCAAAACCCTGGGACTGTACACTCAGCAGAAAAGCGAGTCTTGATGACATGAATCAAGAAAATGGTCCCCAGTGATGAACAGCTAAGTGAATGCCTCAAGAGGCAGAAACCCCACGATGACAAGCAAAATGAATGTGAACCACTAATGTAGAGAGGTACAGTGGATCGGGAAGACCAAAGTTACGGAAACATCTGTCGAGAATTGGGAGCAATTATGTTTAGGGGTAGAAGTGGTACAATCCAAGTCCTGCCTCTCAAGTAAGTTACGACATAAGTTGCATAGGAAATACATGGCTGGATGGAACTCGCATGTGATCATTATGAATGCTTGAAAATGTAAAACACGTTCCATGTTCATGTTCCGGTGTGGCAGTTTGGAACATCTGGGACTGGCAAACCCAGCGGGGTGTACCCCTGCTGGGATTTTGTTGCAGCATGTGACCCAGTGTGCCTGAAGCTTCCATTGGCACAGTGCAGCGAGTGTTGCCTGTATGTAGATGTATCAACCCTCCAATGGGGGCCAGAGCTCTGAGAGGAGACCTGAAGATAATGAGGCGTGGTTGTTTGCCCCCCTGCTTAGTGGGACTGTGATATATGGACAGGAAGCCATACAGATGGAGAGGGAGCACAGCAGGGAGCTGCCATAATAACTGCGCAAACATGAGCGAGTCAATCCAACTTTCCTCGACTCACCGCATCAATGCCAGACAGCTGCATGCCGATGTTGACCACCACGATGGTGATGACTTGCCAGCGAACGCAGCGGTCCATAAGGAGTCCACACACAGATACAGTCTGGGTGGAGGACAAAGAGCGTTGTTCCTCCTGCATCTCCTCCACCTCCAACTGGATGTTGCCTTTAGCGCGGAACCACTTGAGAGCTGGAGGAGAGAAAACATGTCAAGACAAACAGTGATGTCATTCTCAGAAAAGAACTCGTGGGATATAATATGTAACGAGTCCAGTCATCTTAATGAGGACAAGTATAGAAAATGGATGCTTGGATATAGCATAATTCCAAACCTGCAATGGTGGCGTGAACATTTCCTTTTTCTATCAACAGGTATCGTGGGCTCTCAGGAAACCATGGCAACAGCATCAGCTGGACCAGGGTTGGAAATACTATCAGGGACATGAGCAGAGGCCAGTGCTCTTCCTGGAAGGAAACAGCAGCTCAAACGTACAGTAGAAGACACATGTTGAACACTGTTATGTCAGTACCTTTCCCATCAGCTCTTGGAGCCCCAGGACCTGAGCAGTAAAGACCCCAAGACAAATATGGATGCTCGGAATAAGACCCAGGAAACCTCGTACATTCTTGGGAGCAATCTCACCAAGGTACATTGGCACCACACTGAGAGAGATACCTGTTCCATCAAAGAGAGAGCCTTTCATTGCTCTTTTTCAATTGGCTAATATTTGACATATTTTCCGATTATTATTTTTTTTAAATGCCATAATTCTAATAACACAGCATGTACAGATGGTCTTACCGGAATGTACTCCAACAATGAAGCGCCCGATGATGACCATGGCTGGTGCCCTCCATGCTCTGCTGAGGCCCATAAGACCTCCTCCAACAAACACAAGCACAGTTGATCGCACCAATGTCCCCTTCCTGTTCAGACACATACATTTTGATTGAACAATAGATGTTTCTAGCCACCAAGTTGGAAAAGTATTTGATATTGACTATGACACCATTAACACACTCACCTTCCAAACTTGGTTACGAGTCTTCCCACTAACAAGGCTCCAATCATTCCACCAATAGCAAAGATAGACACAGTGAGGGAATATAAGACTGTGAGGTGCCTCTCATCTGGAATCCAGTTATATTTTTCTTGAAGTGTCTCATTGTAGAAGTTTTTGATGTACTGGTGGAGGAAAAGAAGTTATTAATGCTACGACTGTATTCGAGCCACCAAGCAGTCGAGGCAATATAAAACGATGACAAACAAGCACAATCACATCAATACAACAAATATAGTATGAAGATGGTGCCCATTGAATTCAGCCATCATTATCCTAACAGAATTTAGTTAGAAATGGCACAAATAGTGCAACAATAAAAGAAACTCTTCTGAACTGTCAATTTTACTGCAATTGTGTCACCAGTAGGTGCAAATATTGCTAAAAAACAGTTCACGAGTTTCATTAAAAAGAAATCTACCCTACAATTCAGAATGTGAGATGATTCACACATGCTGAATGAAATAAAATAAACACCACACACAACATTACATAAAATAAAAGCAAATGTTTGCACTTTGTGTTGAGTAGATTTTTGTGTTCTGTTACAATTCTCCTTGACAATGAATTGATACTGTTGGAAAGCCTGCTTGTTTTCCTTTTATATATTTGAAGAGCTCTCTTCCAAAAGAAGATAAATGTAAAGTAATTGATCTTGCATGACAATCATTGTGTAAAGACCATATTCGCTCCTTTATTAACCAATGAATTGTTTGAACAGGCAAAATATATTTGTTTGTCAAGTGTTCAATATGAATAAAGAAATGTCATGCTGTCATGTCAATGTCATGTTTCCCTAAAAAATAAAAATGGATTTATGTATTGTACAGTGCGATGGAAAACAGCTCTTTATATAATGCACTTGAACATAATATTTGTGGAAGGTCCTTATTGTGTCTTGAGGTTTGACAAAAGGATCAGAGAGTTAAACTGCTAACATAGTGACTAACCAATAAGCGGTGACTGTGATTTTAGGTCCATAGAATCCATTACGTGACAACAACCTATAATATGGCTCCCCACAACCCTGGGCAGAATATAGAAAATGGATGAATGAATCAAATCAAAGTTTTTTGGATCAAGGCTTTCTCTTGCCTGTCACTCAACCAAGTTTCTTCAAACTTGTGAAAATGTTCTTCTCTAAGTCAGATGAAGACCACAACAATAAAACCGACTGGTCGGTGGATGGATGGATGGATGAATAAAAAAAATTGCATGATTCCATCATCTCAAGAGCAACTGAGGTCAGCAACACCAAAAAAATGTGGCTTGGACAACACTGGTGTAACAAATGCATAATGAACCCTACAAGTCACATGTACCGTGGTTAAAGCTTTGTCCTAATCACATTAACCGCATGTGGATTAGTAATATTGCATGACGTGTAGGTCTCTGGGAACTTGTCCTAGACATGTGGTGCGTAAAAATAAGAAACGGCTTCTCTGTGATTAGCTTTGCCACACACAAAAAAAAAAAATACAAGTCATGAGATGTTACCGTGAAAGGTCGGAGATATATATATATATATATATATATATATATATATATATATATATATCTCCGACCTTATATATTTTATCCATATATATTTTATCCATGAACCATTCAGCATTTTGTTCATCTATTTTATATATACATGTATATGATGGTGATGACCTCAGAGCTGGATTTCGCTGCAGTGCTTTGGTTAAATATGGTAAAGCAAAGCACACAATGCTTAGAAAATGACCTGGAACTTTCCCATTGATTAAGATAATCTGATTCTTGGCAGCACTTGTGATAATTACGTTTCCTTCTCGGTTACAATCTCAGCTCTGACTTTTTAATGTGGAAGTTACGTGTTCCCTCTGCGATTGTAGATGTTCTCTCCTGCTACTCGGGATCTCTTTCACACGCCGAAAACATTCATGTTGGTTTACTGAAGATGAGAAATTAGGGCTCGACATAAATTTTTGATGCCGATATTTGAAAGACCATAAAACAGATTATCGATAAATACGAAGAATACATAATTTTTTTTTTTCATCACTTCCACAAATATGTAAATTAAAGATATAAGATTCGACTGTTTGACAACAAAGGCAAAGGCCCATCAGTATCAGATTTTTAAAAAGAGTAAAATTTGAGGACAAAAACATGCAAAAATAAAATGATTCGAAATATTTCTGAAATGATTTCACTAAATTAAAACTCAATCAACTTATAAATAGAAATACTTCTATCTTGTACTGGGTGCTGCACACTGGAGGTAGGTTATTGTATAGGTGGAGCAACTTGAAAACCTTAGCTATGAAGATAAACAAAAGATGGGCAAACGAAGAACATGTTGCCAGGCACACATGACCGAGTTTTTGTCACGTTCAAATTTAGTGTGTATGTACTGTTTTATGAGAGACGAATAGAATAACTGGCCAAATTTGGTCCGATGTTGATGACTGTGAAAAGAGCTCCCATTTAATCAGTTGGGCACCACTAGAAATAAATGTGAGTGGTGTGAAAGATTGCTTGTTTTTATTTGTCTGGTGGTCAGTCCAGGGCACATTACTGCACTTCAACTGTAATATGCTTCAACATGTCTGTGACCCTGAACTGGATAATCAGTACAGATGATGGCGATATTAAACGGGGCTTAGTCAAAATGACAAAGAATATAAGAAAGTACTACATTTAGCGCAGTACGCGAACCATGAAGCCCGGAAGCTTCAGCATGGGGTGAAATGGAAACGGCTCTCAGTTCTTTTCGGTTGAGCACCGTATCAAATCAAGTATTGACGGGTTGATCAAGACACTTTTCAATTTAACATGCAAGGCCGCATGACCCCGCATGACAACTAGATACAACGTCTTAACACGTTTGCTTCAAATAGTATCATGCGGTGTTGGTTCACAAGAGGTATTTGAGGTTTTCTAAGGGATTAGGCATTAAAAAAATGGAAACATCTGCAGCAGTCATACAAACCTCTGCAGGCGAGTTGACCACAGCAAGATTGAATCCATAGAGCATGGAACTGCCAAACGACGCCAGAAAAGCCACCGCCAGCAGTGACTTTGAGAGGTTCTGAGGAGCAGACAAATACTTTATTCCACATTAAAAATAAAGGATTTTTTTTTCAGCAAACATGAGACGTACAGTAACTTACTCTCAGTATGAGCAAACTCATACGTACATGTTCTTAATGTAGGGAAGCTTTTTTTTTTTTTTTTTATTACTTCTGTAGGCTATTTATGAGGCCACGTTTGGTGTTGTGTTGACATTGTAAATTGGCAACAACATACAAGAAAGTTGAAAAGGTTACCAGGAATATCTGTCTGTCCAGCAGGATGTCAGTCAGTCAAATGAAACAAGATGGCATTCAAATCTGAAAGCTTGATTAATGTTGCAATGGAATTACTGCTTTTATCAGTCTATTCAATCTGAAGTCACTGGGATAAGAACTACAACCAAAAACTAAACCTCATCGGGGAACTAATGAAAATCACAAAGCTCAGTGAAGGAATCAAAAGGTAATTTTCTGTCTTCATATCATTTGATTGAAGCTATATTTACATCACATTTCTTGTTTTTGAAGTTTCTCCTTGGATACACAGAGATTGAACAGACAGGAAGCAGAGGCCTTATCTGGTCATACAATGCATGACATAAAGAAACTTAATTTAGCAAAAAACAAAAAAAAGCCTGCTGGAGCGTCACTACAACACGTGGGCTGCAACCGATAATGCTGCCCAGTCAGCATTTAATTTAGCTTCATTAGCAGCAACATGAGTGTTTTTATTTTTAGAGGACACATTTCCACATATTCTTTTTTTTTGGTGACTGTTTAATTCCCTCTTTTGTATCTGAATTTGTTTTTCAGGTTTTTCCAATTATTGATCCTCCTTTAAATGGTTTGCTGAAAGTAATGCAAGTGTTTGAAGACAAAACAGTGACGTGCAAGTTTTAAATATCTCCACCATGTTCTAACTTTCTTCAATCAAATGTGACAGTACTCACCGAGTTGAATTTTGCATCGTTTAACACCAACAGTTCCTCCACCATTTCGACGGTGCAAAGCAAGTCCCTCCGTAAGAAATAAGGAGAAATGTGAAATTCATGACCAACTTTATTAGGACACGCACATTTGTACTTGCCCGCCGCTGTCACACATTTGGAGGCGTGTTGGGGGCGGAAGGTTGTTCAACTCCAAACTTGTCATGTCACGTGGTACAATTTCCTCATTGCATTCTAACTATTATTGAGGCAATATTTGAACATTGAAAAATCTCACGGAACATCCCTAAACCTTATGATACATGCACTGAGAAAAGACAAAAATATATTAGAACAGGCTCAATAGATATCTTCACTGGTGAAAATAGATATACAGTGCAACACGATGAACATTTTTGACAATTTGATGACATTTTATCATTTTATTTATTTGCATACCAAGGCTCATTGTATGTGCAATCTTCTCAATTGTTGTCCATTAAGGCCAAGAACATTTTCGCACCTCAGTGTTACTAAGAAGCATTGATTTACAGTCAATTCACAACCGAAATTTAAATATTTGTTTCTTGAGATGGTATTTATTGATTCACAACAGTATATTTTTTTATTGATTGAACTCTGAAGACCCATTTTTATTCTTTGGCTTTTGACTGACTTTTGGATGTTTCTGTTGTGCTATTGCATATTATTTTTTGTTTTAATGTACTATTTTCATTGTCTTTGTGGTTGTCCCATTGCTATATGTGACGCGTATTGTATTGTATTTTCTAAAAGCACTTGGTTGCATTGCTTTCAATACATGCTTATACATGATTTCAAAATATGTTATTCTATTATTGTTGTCTTTTCCATTCAGATATTTTAGCCTCTATGTGTTTCCATGTCAATCTAATTTGTCCAAGGGCTTCAGAATCAGTAATGATAACTGTGAAGTATTTTCTTTAATTCTGTTTTGTCATGTTATTAGAAAAAATATTGATTCCAAACTGCTCCAGATGCTGTAGGTGTAATTCTTGTCAAATGTTGATGGTTTCCAGTTCCATGATTGTAATGATGTGCTACTGAGTTATGTGACATGTCTTAAATACCAATGACTGGTGACTGAAAAGCTCCCTGTGACCTCGAATTGTAGACAGAAAACCAGTTATTGAAGAAAAGTTCAGTTTGTACTTCTTTACATTATTCTCTAGAAAAAAGTTGTTCCGCTTAATCAATGCATGGCTGCATCATTGTCCTCAAAACACAAACGATTGTACAGTCTTCTGACTGAATAAACTGACATTTGTTTTCTGCACATGACTGTCTTGCGTGAGGTGGCATGTGGAGGCCTCCTAATGGCCTCCTTTAGTTCCACTGCTCAGAACTTCCCATATGACTAGCCATCACCACTCTGCAGTAGCTTTATGATTTGCTCTTTAGTTTTTCGTACAGCATACACGACCTCTGCAGGAGAAAGTATGCTTGCACAATGACATTTTTCATCAGTGGCACTTTCAGAATGCATGCTGTGTTTTTTTTCTTTATTCTACAAGGGGAAACATAACATAGTTGCTGTAGGGAATTCATTTTAAACATGGCAACTATTGGCCCTGACTGATGGATCTATAAATCAGACGCAGTCCCAGGTTCTCACACAATTGGTGAGCTAATTCCCTAAATCTTGTGAATTTCCTGTCATCCATCAGACTTTGTAGCCCCAGCCAGTCATCTGAGCCTTTCACACAAGTAAAATTCTTTGTGCCTTCTAACGTGTCTCATTGTGAAATATTTGGAATGTCATGCTGCTTTGGCGTGTAACATCAATCACATTTGCTGCAACAAAGGGCAAAATGTACACGTATACTAACATCATTAACATCAAATGACCAACTGAGATTGCATGCTCATTTGATCAAGAGACTCTTTTAACCCTATCCTACATGAGTCAGTAACCCTGCATGCTAGATTTCAATTGTGTTATGCAACAATAAGAGGTGATTCTTTCCTGTGTTTATCATAACGCAAAATCAGCACAAAATAGTTCAATCATTAGGGCTTTCCCGCTGTATCTGCCATTTAGTTGATTTTGGATGACCAAAATTCAGATGAGTGTGGTATTGGCAAGATTTCCACCAGTAATTTGAGTAGCAAGAAATAATTATCTGAATTCTCAAAAAAAAAAATGGCATAACTCCAATAAAAGATGACTTGACATCGATACATGTGCTTTGATATGATTCAATTTTATCTAAAAGTTTGAATCATTCAATGTGATTGATTGCATCATTACATTGCCTTAATTTCATTCAGAGCAACCTCAAACTGAAATTAATGCTAAAAATAACGGAAATAGGCTTTCTTACTTAAATACATTATTAGGCGCCTTCTGTGTGCAATGACGATACTCAGCATATCAATAATTAACAAGTCACTGTTTTTTTTTTTTCAATTTGCCCTCCCTCAGAAGATTATGTTAATCAATGTGAAGGTATTAACACAAGCATAATTTTGATGACATCAAACATGAAATTTAAGTTCTAAATGTGTACATGGAGCTTGAAGTCTCCCTATTCAGCGAATGATTGTGGCTGTAAAATATCATTGTAAAATTGGAATTGCGCATTGTGTCGGGTCTGTTTAGGGCATGGGTGTCAAACCCAAGGCCCGGGGGCCAGATACAGCCCGTCACACATTTTATGTGGCCCACAAAGACAAATTGTGCGTCGATTTCATGTCAATTGCTAATTGTCTTTACTTTTCAAAAATAGAGATTGCCAGTTTTTTTTTTAAATATCTAAACAGTTTTTACTCATCTCTGATTTCAAAAGTAGTCATCAGTTTGTTGTGTACAACACATTATATATAAGGCGTTGACAATCATAACAGCCTTTTGAAGAAAATTACGACTACAATGCAACCCGTGACGAAAAAGAGTTTGACACCCCTGATTTAGGGTAATTGACAAAAATGACATGGTGAGAACACACAAAGTCAAAATTTGTATTACTACGAAACATGAAGGGAACCTGTCAAAGAAATACTTGGGGGATAAAAAGACTACTTATATTAGCAAAACCTACACGTTTTTACGATAATGATACATGCAAGCGTTGATGTGTGTGCTAGCAGCCCATTATTTCAATAAACCTCCACTTGAATACCACTGACAGATCATCTGCTCAGAAAAGTAGATATTGAGGCCTTTAATCAGCCAGCCCCCTCCGTGCCACTGTTATCTCTTGTGCAGTATTTAAATTCCTCATTTGCTCAGACAGGATGGGCTTGTCCCCCATTGTTCTCTCCAACAAACTGGGGAGATGATCGTGTTAAGTGCGCCCATGATTGATGACTGCTGATGAAATCTAATATAGTCACGGCATGTCATCGTTTAGCAGAAACAGAATTAGAGCCCGCGACGCTCGCTGATAAAAGTATGCAAATGTACTTAATGTTGCTGAGTTGGATTTGCCGCAAGAGAAGTGTGAGGTATGAGCCGTGGAAAAAAAACGATCGCGTGACTCCCTTACAAGATTGGACACGTTTAAAAACCTTGAAGTGGAGTGACCGGGCTCCCAAGATCTCCCCGAGGTTATCGGGAGCTCAAAAGCAAAAGGCTTTGAAAGACTTGAAAGATAAAGCTTTTCATTGCCGACCCGCAATGTTGCACTGATGCTGCGAGAGAAATAGCTCATTGAGTTGATGAATAATTGAAAGCTCTGCTGAGCTGAAAGCAAATGAGACTATAAAGACTCCATGATTGCTTGATGGCTCTGAACAAGTCCTGGAAGGACGGACAGTCTTTAAGCAACCTGTGATGTGGCAATAATCCACAGAGCAATAACAGCCATAAGAATTTTTAAAAAGATAAACATCTAAAGGCGCCAACTATACAAGACTGGTTCTAAGTAATGGCTTTTGAGTTTTCAAATTAAAAATACATTTCAAAGACAGCATCTTTAATTTAAGATTTTATACCAATCTAATCCGGCCAGGATTTTCAGAATTGACAGGTACAGGCCAATGTAATTGAAACTATTTTGGGAGTATTTCTTTGACCAATCAGACTCCACATTCGGCATGACATTGTCGTATTTGCCCCCTCATTGACTAGCCAGAGCAAGTCTTGTTGGGAACTGCACCAGATGATGTACATGGCACAGTTGCTGATGTTACATTGTCTCTTTGTATCATATTGATATTTCTTATAATAGTGATGCAATTATTTTGGATTTAAGAGGTGGATTAAATTGGGTAAGACCCTGCAGAAGGCCCAGGTATGAAATTCATTGCCTGCAGCTGATTATAACCACAAATGACATCTGTGTAGTCACTTATTTGGTTAGCATCAGATCTGCAACTTTGTCTACATCCTTGTAAAGGTAATTTCGTTGAAACCACATTTTATTTTGATTTAGGATTATTATGAAGTATATTATGATAAAATGCATTTGTTCAAATAAAGGCTTCAGTTTATAATAAAAACGGCTGATTATCTCTGCAATATCAGAAAGCGTAAAAAAAAGAAATGGCGGCATAAATTTACAACACTGCTACTGCCTCAAGTGGACTTTTACATGTAGTGCAACTCATCCAAATGCCACACAAGCAGACAAAAGTGATTCCGATAACAAGATAGAAATGCTGTATAGCTTCTTTGCAAATCTGCAACTGACATAGCATGCAAAGCTGTAATTGTTTCAATGATTTTTGGATAGTCCATATAGAAGGATAAAAGAGGAACCCCAGCAAATAACTTTCTCACATGCACTAGATTGTTGTTGTGTGGATTTAAAGCCTTGTCAAAGCAGTCATAAGTCTCAGCGACACTCTGTCATCCTCTCACCTCCCTTCCCTCCCCTGCTCAGGGTTTTATCCACTCTACAACTACATTAGCAGTTGATTTGGGTGGAATGGATCTCCCTCCTCCCATCCCCGCCTATTCCCATTGGCTACGACTGGCCCTCAGCCCGGCCCACCTGCTCGGCGGCGCTCCGCTTAATGTGACTGGCCGAGGATGATGGATCACCTCTTGTCACTTCCACCTCCTCTTCCAATCAACAACCACCCATGGAAATTGATTGTTCTAATTTGCTCTCATTATTATTATGATATTAAGCACAATATACAGACACAGCTCACTGTCAGATCTAGGCAGTGGCGTCATTAGTTACTGGAGCTGGAGAATATGCCTCGGCGGGATTTCTCCTTGCAGACAGTGAGATGTAAAGGAATCAGCCAGCACAAGAGAAACACATTGCTTTTCTTAATAAGATTTGCCGCGCAGACCCTCGCTGAGGTGATGTAGCATCTAATTAAGTTCAAATACGAGCATCTGGGAAAGAGACTAGGGAAGATATGATTAAGTTCTTCCATGTTAAGAGCGGGAGATGCAAAAAAAAAGAGTCAACTCTTATCTTTGTTTCAGCAAATGATGCAAATACGCTGGAGGATTTATATTAGGGACAAGTGGGGCAGTGCCCTACTAGATCCAGCAGATGGTGCTTGGTGATTAAATTGGGAAATGATTGCATTGAAATAATGTTCTCTCACAATCTGTGTTGTTTTGGAGTCATTTACTCTTCAGTTTATGTTTAAATTTGATCATGCTTGCGTTCAATCTCTCTGTCCTTAATAGGCCGTTTATGACAGCATAGTGGGCTTTTAAACGAGCTATAAAATTAAGAAGTGACTAGAAAATATAGTGCTTGTGGTGTGTGCTTGAGTAGAAGTGCAGGGGAAAAAAAACAGACTCTGAAATGTCCTAGTTCAATACAAAAGTGAAAATTATTGATCGAACTGTCATTAGACACACAATTTAAAGCTTTTTTCCGTTTTATTAAGTTATATCATGTTCACACTGAGAGAAAAAAAAAACACTGTTGTGGCTGTCAAATGATTCTCTTAAATAAAGCCATGGATGGGAAATATCCTGCCGCTCCAAATCTGTTGCATCATTGTCTTCACTGCTTTCTGGTATTTTGCTATTGCAACTGTCCCTTTTCTAACTTAGAATCAATCCATTTACCTCATTGTAGGCTTTTTTATTTTTATTTTTTTTACATCAGGTCATAATCTGCAGAATATGACGAATAATAAAGTAAACCTATTTTGCTAATTTGTGACAAGTTACCAGGAAACAAAATACAGAAGAAAGTACAGATACCAGAAGTACAATAACAAAATATTTATACTTTTTTTTCCTCCACATCAAGACACAAATGGGAACATTTTATCCATTCAGCATCGTTGTCAAGAAGTCCCAGGTAAGGTGTGGAGTGAGCTATGCTCTCCCCCATGTTTAGGGTTAGGGTAGGGTCAATGGATTAGAATTTGAGTGTGAATAGTTGTTTGTCTGGTGTGATTTTTAGTTTTACCGAAAATCCCAGAGCACTATTTGTTGTTTGTGCGGTTTTGTACAATGCTGTTAGAAGAGAAACTAAAGTGGAGGAGAAAAACAGCAAGTGAGTGGAGAGTAGTTTTCCCTGTATGTGGCCTTCTTAAGTGGATGGTGCCCCATTTTCCAATATAAAAATGCCACTGTGCAAACATACAGATATTAAATGCTTAAGTCCAATTAAGCTCCCTTGGTTTACTTCACAGAGGGGGAGATGTTTTAAACATTTTGAATGGTTTGGAATATGTAGAGGAAAAAAAATCCTTTTACTGTCCAATTTCATTTTGGCCTAATCGGTCCGTGTTTGTTCTTTGACTTTGCACACCACCTTTTCTCATTCCTTCTTTAAGACAACATTTGCCTTGGTCATCAGATCTGGAAAGGAACAACCAAGGTCAGCAGTATTATTATTCAGAGTGCTATTCCCCACCCCACCCCCCACCTTTACCCCCGGCTGAATTCACAAGGCTGGTTTGAGATGGTACAAATGAGACTCCAAAAGGCCAAAGCAAATACCATGGAAATCTGCTGATCCAGATATTACCGCAGCAGCGCCTCCAGCTGTATACTACTTCGATGTTCCATGGACCAAAGTGTATCCCCAGCCATGCTGTTACCAGCCCAGGGTATATTGGATGGTGCTTACATTAACACACAGTGTCTAACAAACCGCTTACGCTCCTTTAATTGGATTACAAGGAGAGCTGCATTCCCATTGGTGAGATTAGGAGAGTCCGGGCACAGAGCCGACACCAGCATTCCCCACCCTCGCCTCGCAAGAGCAAGCCATCTGATTCGTTGTCCTCCTTAACGACCTGCAGATGCCAGATGTTTGATTGGTGGACTGGCGCTGGCCTGGGTGTTTATTGGTCCGTGACGGTGTAATAAGGGGGGGGGGGATGCCAAGTCAACTGCCAGAGTGTTTAAGTGTCTTGCTCTGATCTAGAGTTGATTAATGATGCGATCTATTTATTTACTGGTCTTAACTACACTTACAAATACACAGTACTTGATAATAGTAACAGTGAACGCCAAGAGAACACAACATTCTTGGCATCTTTTTTTTTTTGTTGGTCAACATTGGCCAGTGAAAGTGGTGTAATATTTTTTGTTTGTTTTGGTACTTAGGATTCGGAGCACTCTTGTTTATAAAAATGTAAATTATATGTTGAAATAGAATAAATGAATGCACACAAAAAGCAATGTTGGCATTCTGTGGTTAGTTGGCAAAATAAAAGGTTTACGGGAAAAAATACGTTCGTATGGATTTATTTATCTGTAAATTCAGGGTCTCATAGATGCTTTTAAGTAAAGAACAAGAATTTCCTTTTTAAGAAGATTCAAATGTAAAGTGTGGGAATTCCATCCATCCATCCATCCATCCATCCATCCATCCATCCATCCATCCATCCATCCATCCATCCATCCATCCATCCATCCATCCATCCATCCATCCATCCATAATTTTCTGTGTTGGAGCCTATCTCCGTAGTCTCTTGGTATTAGGCAGGGTACACCCTGAATTGGTTGATAAAGAAAATGTGTTATTATTATTATTATTGCTGTTGGTATTATTATTATTATTATTATTATTATTATTATTATTATTATTATTATTGCTGTTGTTATTATTATTATTATTATTATTATTACAATCATTATATGTAGATGTAATGCTATCATTATATTAATTAAAACTATTCCAATTTTACATAGGGCAGTGAAATGCTGTGAGTAATAATAATAAAAATAAATAAATACATAAATTAATAATAATAATAATCCTTGGCCTTTGTGATGGATCACTTTGAGCCAGTGGTGATCACCGGTTGAAAATGCAGATGTGCGTTTTCAACTTTGAGACGTGCTTCTGTTTGAAAATGTGTGGGTGTGTGCGCGAGAGAAGGTGCACCTTCTGACCTTCCACACTTCGACCTCTCACCTTTGGCCCCCGTTGTAAATCTTCTGTTTTCTCCCCTTTTTTTTTTACACATTAGCCAAACCTCTGACCACTAACTTATGTGATGGCCTCGACACAAGCTGCTGAAAAGCTGGCAGCTGCTGGCCTCCTGCAAAGGCAGACCCTCTCCATCATGGCGCTGACACCTTAACTGTCGTGCTCTCGCTCAATGAGGAAGGCCCCCCACCACACACACACACACACACACACACACACACACACACACACACACACACACACGCACGCACATACGCACACACACGCACGCATGTGCTGGTGAAAGGACAAACGCAATGACAAATCCTAGACTTATTTTAAACAGGTGTGACTCTAAAGTCATTGTTGCCCCACTCGAAATCCAATTTTATGTAAAACTGTACGCAACCCTCAAAACGTCAGGTTCCCCTCACACATCTATGGATCCAAAGCCCAAATATGTTGGTGATAAGAGTCCCAGTTCTCACATTGTACACTTTACACAAGAATGAGAGCCACACAAACGCTTCCTCTTTACAAATGCATTCACACAGGAACCAGGAACCATTGTGTCTTAAAGTGCTCTCTGTAGGTGACGTGACCTTTACTGTCTGTCATAGAGGCTGCAGCCAAGTAAACCAGATGGACCCAATAGGCCCAAACAACAGGCTGAGTTAATATGTAGCTTAAAACAATTGTGTGCTCTTCGTAACAATGGTGCGAGTTGGGAGGGAGGAGCACTCACTCAGGCTGAGGCTGAAGATGAACTCTCAGAGCATTCTTGGTGGAGTTCATAAAAATGAAGCTTAAACCTACTTGATTCATCACTGTCTCATTTGGGCAGGAAAGTAAACGAACATGTAACAAAGAAAGGAAGGCTGGGCCCAACATGGGGCTGTGTGTTCTGTCAGCAATGAAAACTGCAACAATATATCATCACCAGTGGTAATATTACACTGCTACAAATTATTAGGGATATGCTTTTGTTCTTTTTCCTAAATTGTCAATGTAATATGCAGCGAGTAACATTTCTTTAACTTGAGCAATTGTCTGGGTTTTATTGAACATAAACACCACCACCGCTTCAGCAGTTTCATTTGTAAAACTTGACAAATGTAGTGTTTCGAAGTATGTGCAGCAGAATAAAACAAACGCAGAAAAATAATTCTTTTTTTTTTTTTAACCATTTCTTTACTTAAGTCACTAGATGGTTTGTTCTGCATCACATTTAAGGTCTCAACAATTTTCTCATTTTGAAGCAATTTGAATGCTTTGTAATGTTGTGGCTCTTCCTTTCTACGCTACAAGTTCTCAATAGACTTGAGGTAAGAAGTTGATGGTTGCCATACTGAACATTAAAACCTATACCTCATTAATACATATATTTTTTGCAGTATTTGGTGCATTGTTGTGCATAAATGCTACAGTATTTTAGAATGGAAGACCTAAATAATTCTTCTTTTTATGGAAATGGTCAATTAGAAATTCCACATACTTTACATGGATCAGATTTAATATGTTAAATAGTCTCTAAAAGGGTCATCCATGTCATTCACCATTATTCCAGCTAAAATATCAGTTCACCTTGCTGACGTACCAGCCTTGTTGGTAGATGGCGGCCATCTGCTAGAACTCCATCCGTCTGGGCCATCCAAAGTAACGAACCAGTGAATAAAACTGCTTAGAAATTAGTTTTCATGTATTTCTGAGCCAATTGCAAACTTTTCTCCCTATGAGCATTAATAAGGAGTGGTCAAGATACAGCTTTACCGTGATACAAGACTTTTATTATTATTATTATTATTATTATTATTATTATTATTATTATTATTATTATGGTCCTAACTCTCTGATTATGCATTTGGTTAATCCATGAATCAATCTATTAGCCTATATGGACTTGGTAACTGTCAAAATGATCAAGTCAGGCGTTTTCTCAAGACCAATTACCAATTTTATTTTTATATTTTAATATATACTTGATAAAGTCCAAAATAAATGTAATACAAGACAAGCATACTATGACAACGTACTTATGTAGAAAAATAAATGAATTAATATAGAGTTCTGTATTTTAGTGTCCTCAAAAGGGCGAATCCTTCAATTGGCCATTTCTTATAATACATTCTTTTAAAGTGGATTATTATAAATAATTTGTGTGATGTTGAAATGAAGTTAAAAACTCTGACAACTTGATATTTTCTCTCTATGAGGTTGAAGTCGTACTCTATAAACGGCTACAGAATACCAGTAAAATCGTTTTTTTATACTCGATGGTAACTATTGTGTGATGTATTCCAATTACATGATGTGATGACACTCCCCCAGTCTCAAAAACAGAGTTGGGACGGTTTCTTTCATGAATAATACCACTGACAATATCACTAACATCGCCATTATGGGCCTCTAGTCCAAAGCAAAATCACGTTCTTAAGATCAGGGTAATTTCCTATGCAAATGGCCCGCCATCATTGTTCCCGCCTCGTTAATCTGGGCGTGGGCTCCTTTGACAAACCCCTCTGTGATTGATGAGGCCCTGACAGCTCCAATGTGTGCAT
The DNA here is from genome assembly GCF_054491065.1 of Syngnathus leptorhynchus. Lineage (NCBI taxonomy): Eukaryota > Metazoa > Chordata > Actinopteri > Syngnathiformes > Syngnathidae > Syngnathus > Syngnathus leptorhynchus. The sequence goes on along the minus strand of NC_141199.1, from coordinate 8,238,565 downwards.
GCATTTTCACAGATTGACATCATCATTAAGGAGCCGAGCAAGCAGAGCTTGAATCACTGCAGATTTACTCCCCCCGCCGGCTCATGCACACACGCCACACAGGCATCTCACTTTAACAACTACACACGGGTTGATGCTTGGGTGAGTGTCTCTCTCTCTCTCTCTCTCTCTCTCTCTCTCTCTCTCTCTCTCTCTCTCTCTCTCTCTCTCTCTGTCTGTCACACTTGCACAAAAGATCGAAGCAGCCCAACAGCTGAGCTCTCCTCTCCCTTCTGTGCCCACAGAGTGATGCAGGCGGCAGCTAGTGCTTGGATCCGTCATGTTGAAGTTAATTGGTGTAGGCTTTAAGCAAATTTCCAGCAGCACTGTGCCACTTGATGGGTGAGCCGCTCTCACATGGCATCTATTGATTCACCTAGGGGTGGAGAAGACTCCCAAGGTGCTCCCTATGTCAGTGTCACCCTGTCAGGGAACTCCAGATAGGTCCACTCTCAAGAAAATGCTGCACACCTTTTCATTGAGGGTAGGAAAGGTTGCTAAGGGCGTCTGCTTTGACGCGTATTGTATTTCTAAATATTAAGTAAGTCAGATGCTCATATAAAAAAGAGAGAGAGATCCCAAGCTTGCGTAATAATGAGCCAGACTTTACAGTATGTGCAGTTTTTGAGTAAGTTTAATCTTGTTCTTTATAATGAGGCTGATTTTGGTTACAGTTATAGCAGCTCATGGTGACCGCAGATTAAAAAACAGATCAAGTTACCTGGATCAGATCGATAGATGATCAGTTGTAATGTCTTAATTTGCAGATCGATAAATTATGTTATTGATCGGATCTGCAAAACAAGACATTACCGCAAACAAAATCTCATTGTCGCCAAGGACATTCTGTGCTGCCATTGTTAATAACCCCCACCCTCATTTTCCATGTATGAATGTTTATTTGTGTTTGTCTGAGAATTGTTTGGGCTTTAATTGTTATCATTTATTTCCCCTCACTGTATTTCAATTGCCGTCAGTAATTTGAGATTTTTAAAAACAGAAGTGAGGCAGTAGGCTGAGCTAGCCTATGAGCAAGACCACACTTGTTGAAAATTAATTACAATATGCTGACAGGCATTCCAATATGATTATTATGGGAATGATTAGCCAATAACAACAACTTACTTGAGCAAAAAATGCGTCAAAGTATGTTGTCGAGTGTCCTTTGAAAGGTTATTAATTTCCAAAAAGTAACATCAGCATTGACTGACTTGTAAATTTCCCCTAATTCATCGCTAAACCTACAAATGAGCCACAGAGTTGAGGATATCGTTCAACGGAAGTCATTTGGAAATGGGAAAGTGCTTTTTAGTTTGCCCTCTAGCTAACACAAGAAACATGGCGCGTGCTGAATGAGCAGGAACCGAAAAAGACAAAACGCCGCCTGAGTGGAGGCAGCTGCAGATGAGCAAATAAAGCATTCAATATTTATGACTGAAATTAAAATCAGATAAAGATGTCACATATTACTGCGTCACCGCCCCTCCTCTCCTTACTCTCAGGCCTCTGGTCCTAACTCTCTGGTAGTCACAACTCTCGACGCTCTCAGTGAAAGAGAAGCATTATTCCTTCCCAGGCCAATGTCTTCAAAGACAGTAATGAATGCAATGCAGTGACCCAGAAAATGGACTTTAGAGAAGGAGAGGGGGGGGAAAAAAAAGCAATCTTGCGTTAGTGGCGGAGCATTATCACTTTACTCCCCACCCCTCGTCCTCTCCCCTCCTGGGCTAGTGTGTACGATTGTGCACGTGTGTTTGTGTGTGCACCTGCTATTAAGTGTGCGTCTCAATGGTGGTACGTGTCTGAATGCGTTCATGTGAGTTTGTATGCACGCTTCTGATTTTGTGTGTGGGTGTGTGCATGTGTGCGTGCAAACCAGTGGGTGAGCTGAAGTCTCAATCAAGAGAGAATGGGCGCAGGCTGACAGGCAGGCCCATTGTGGGGTTAATTAAACACTTCAGGTTTAACACCCCATCCCTGTCGTTAACCCAAACACTGGCTCATCACTCATCCTTGCCACACTTCAGTTAGAGAGCAGCACGGGAGGCGGGCGAATGGGGCCACAATGGAGACGTCACTGTGGATGGACGTGTCGGGGTCGCTGGATGTCAGATGGCAGAGGCAGTGAAAATTTTTCTCCAGGAAAATTGGGGTTGCAAAATTTCAGGAATGATCAAAGTTGAACTGGGAGATATGCTGATGAGTCACCCACTGCGCCACCGATCGCAAATTTAGTGCGGATGAAAACAAACAAACAAAATATTTGTTTATATCGTGTTTTAATTCGTGGAAAAAAATTCTGTTAAATCATCGACTGTCTTTTTTTTGTTACGAGTCACAGTGAACTAAGGTCTGTACATAAGCAAACTTTATAAATGTTATATTTTATTGAAAGTAATGGCTTGGTTGACCTTTAGAAATTAGTAGGTTACACATATTTCATGCTGTGTTGAATGAATTATTTACATACCTCTAATCTAAAATATTAGATGTGACCCTTTATTAATTTTTTGTTTCATGTTCAAAACCCTGGCAAGCATAAGGGAGAATATTCAAACTTGACATAGAAAGGCCAGAGATTCAAACACACAACCTCTGACTGTAACAAAGATGTGCTGCGGTGGATTTGGAAAACATTTTTCTCTTCGGAAATACAAATGAAAATTGAAATATCTGTTTCTGGCTCAAACTGTCTACTCCCAAAAAAAACTTTATTCCATCAAGGTACAGGCAATGTTTTAGGTAACATAAACATAGTCTCAACAGTCTATGTTGCTTGCTATGTTTATGCTTAAGTATAAATATAAGTTAAGCAGTGTCAGAATCTTTCCATGAACTTCCATACCACATTTTAACCTTATTCTTTTTTTTTTTTTTTTTAATGAAGACCGGTTATGCTCAGACAAATGTGCTGACGGAGATTACAGCTAAGTCAATTATCTGTTAACGCATTGGATCATCACTCGTGGCCCTCATTAAAAAAGGAAACCCACATAAAATCAGAGCGTTCTTCAATTTGATATTCCCAGACTTGACCTTTTGATCCAGGCAGTGGAGACAGTCATCTCACCTCAGCCTTTGTCCTTTGTGATTATGTTGCTGAGTCATACTCATACCAATGGAGATGCACCAGAAAGGGAGCAATTAAAATTCCAAATTACATATTTACAAGATTGTAATGATATGATATTATTTCATACATGAATTATAGTATTCAGTAAGACATATCACAAATTTAGAAACTGAAGACAAAGATCTTTTATTTAGTATAAAACAAAGAGAGAACTTTAGAGTAAGTGAATGAGAAATGGTCAAGCGCTGGTCATTTGTGGGAGTACATTACTGCAGTGTAATGGATCATTGAACCACTAGATAGCAGTAGTTTACACCACTGACATTAAACGGTCCATACTTCTTGGGTGGTTGGTTTGCAACAATTTTGGACAAGTCATTTTGGATCTAGAGATATAGATATACAATAGATACAGCTACACCTGGTGCTGCATGCATTACACTATAGGTATTGTATATGGTACCATTAGACCAAATTTAAACACATATAGCATGTGTATTAAAGTTAAGTATAAAGCTCCTGTGCAGTTTTGGGTGCTCAATACCTCATTTAAAGGATCCCCAACAGTGCTCAGAAAGTAGAAAAGAACCTTGGATCTTCTTTTTTTTCATCTGCAACTGTTTTTAAGCATTCAATATTTTGCTCCCATTTAATGACATTGTCAATGATGTGCAGATATGCACATTTTTATTGATGTATTTATTGAATTTATTTATTTTTAGTGTCTAATTGGGCATTTCTTTTTTTCTGTCATAATATCTTCCTCTCCATGCAAAAAAATAAATCCATTTTGGAATAATATGAAAATAAATAAAAAGTATAGGTCGATCAAAATTTTCCCCACATTTGTGTCGTTTTCACTAAATATTTATTCAATATGTTTGACTGTACGTATAATATATTAATTCCTGAGTTGAGAAGTGTCTGCAAATGATTGCTTTTAGTGTTCACACAATTTTAAAAATAATTGTCCTATTCCTCTCAAAGATCTTTGCGGAAGTTGAATAACACATGCTGTGACTCACAGTCTATCATGAAATATCAAGACATCATTAACCTTGCTCAAACTAATCGATTGTAGGTATGGTCTGACATTTTAATCCAGATGTCAGTTCAGTGCTCCAGTAAACACATTAATATTAATACAAATCACCACAATAAGATAACTGAATTTCTTCTCTCACACAGGGACAGGTGTTTTTTGCAAGTTGTTCTTACAACTAGAGAGTAATTAAATCAGCAGGAGAGTTTAAACAAGCACATGGCTCGAGTGTGCAGGTTTACGTTGCTTTTGATGGACAAAATTAGCTTTGCAGATGTGAACTAAATTTGATTGTCTGTCTGCAGATTAAACGATGACCGCTCAGGTTGTAGTTCTGGGTCGTTGTGTTCCTGTTGTTCTTGCGTGTTATTGGTGAGACGCAGCCATGAAGCAGTCTTTTCATTAGCCATTAGCCCATTAGCCCGTTAGCACTCAGGCTGTTGGAACAGCTTGAATGTGTGACGCTAATGCTTCGGGGATATAACCCAAAGTGGAGCCTTGGAAAAGGGCCAAATAGGAGCAGCAGTACAACAACGACCCACTTCCACTCCACCCCCTTCATATTATCACCTCGCGCTCCCTCATTGTTTTTGCCTTTACTCTTAATTCCAGTAAGATCTTCAAGATACATGAGTAGATCTGTTCCATCCTGGCGCCATATGTTAGCAAGCAAGACTAATGAACATGTCTTTTCGAATGCGGCTGGGCCATCTTTCTCCTTCAATTCTCTCTCTGTTGCCCACTGCAGTTTTATCCCTGGTTTGTTTTCCAAGCATTTCTCATAAAAGTGATTTATCAAAAACACTTAATACAAACTACCGATGTTTCATCGTGAATGATTCCAAAGGCTGCCGAAGCTGGTGGATTTTATGGCTCTCGCTGAAAAGGGTACCTCTCGGGGCCATGTTCTGTTCGCTTCTTGTAAAGTACTAACGCACGCACAAACACACACACACTAGCTAGCCACACTGGTGTCGACCGGGGATGGGCGGCAAGGAAATGTCAGGAGGGATAGAGGTCATTGCGCTCCAAAAGGATAAACACACACTACACACGGCTCCTGACTGCGTTATCATTTTTCTACCCTATCGGACACGTCTCTGAATGTATTTATATGTATAAACATATACTTTATTTATATTCTCTGAGGCCACTGCACCGAGGAAATGATATTGATATCTAACATTTGGAGCGCCAAAGTGACTGCCAGGATGCAATTTGTGTTCTATCTCCGTGTAAAAAAGGGGGCCGTGATGCCCAGGGGCGGCCATTTCCTTCCCTGCAGTGACATTTTTAACAGGGTGCCTGCAGGACAGCGGGTCGCAGTCTGAGCCGCACTCCACCCGTCATGGTAGACGGGCCAAGCGGCGCACCGTGGACGTTGTCTTTCCTTGGCTTTGAACAACTCCCAGTGTGAGCCTGACTCCATTTGTGACACAAGGTTGAGAATGAAGCCTTGAATTTGGAGAGTTTGATGGGATTTACTGGTCATTTTGTGCAAAAGAGTTTAAAAAAGTTCATTTTGGGAATAACTACTTTTGAAACCAGAGGCCAGTGAAAATGTTTATTTTAAAACCGTGGTTCGTAACAAAAAAAAATGACTGCAATAGCTAAGGATAGTTCTCAAAAAGTGCGGTCCAGAAGTATGATATGATAACCCCAAGATAAACTTGTTCAAAAGTCAACCCTATGATTTTCTTTGTTATTGTGTTTGTGGAATATAAATTAAGCAGCAAAATTCACCCATTTTTAATCGATCGTAGGGGGCTCACCAGACTTCAGAAGTTGAGCCGTGATTGGTTGAGACCTGGGAACCGTGATGTCATTTGTGGCAAAATGGCCGCACCCTTAGAAGGTTAAAAACAAGTGGATTTTAACGATTCAATTCATATTAATTCATTCATATATATTTAGGGTTGGGTTTATTTTACTAATACATTTAGGGTTAATTTAGTTTAGTTTGGAATTTGATCTATCTCAGTAATGCCGCTGCTGCCTGCATTAGTGGTGCAAAATATTCACACTTTGCCGGTGCATTCAATGTGCAAACGCTAGAACAGCCCTTCTGGCTACCATGCACCACAAAATGTATCATCGTATTCTTACCAATGAAATATGCATGTAGTGCTTTGTCCAGTTGTTAGCACGCCCGTACGCCACACACTATGGCATTTTTGTCATCTTGACAGAAAATAAAAAGAAAACACCACAATCACTATACTCAAGTTAGGTGCGCTTAGTGAGTGGCAATGTAAAATGGCTGCCAGTAGCTTCACTTCTTGCTACAGCCAATAAACTGAATTGTTAGTCCTGTCATACTCTATAAGTATTTCACCTCGGCACTCAGCTTGCTAAGGTCACATGGCTAAACCCAGTGAACAGGTGAGCCAAATTCTGTCATTACTTGAGCCATGAGTACCGTATTTCCCGGACTATAAGGCGCACCTAAAAACCTTTCTCAAAAGCCGACAGTGCGCCTTATATATGGACCAAATTCCTAAATTTAAACTGGCCCAAAGCATTGTGTCATGAAATCAATCATAAGTGGCCTGGTGAAGACTATGAATCATGAATCAAAAAGACTATGGATCATTATTTTGTGATTGTAATTTGTTGCGTCTGAAGTTGAAATAAAAAAGATAAAATGGAGAATGATTTGATTAGGATTAAAAATGTGACATGATGCAGTAATGGTGCGCCTTGTAGTCCGGTGCGCCTTATATAAGGACAACGTTTTAAAATGGGCCATTCATTGAAGGTGCGCCTTATAGTCCGGTGTGCCTTATAGTCCGGGAAATACGGTAACTTTGTTGTTTCTTTCACCCAAACCACCCTGAAACGTGTTATGTTGTACATATTGCCCCCCTTTTCAAATGTTTGTATTGTTTTTTTGTTTTTTGTTTTGTCTTAGTTGTCACCTTGTATTCTAACCTCAAATTTTGGGGTGGACTCGAAACACGGACCTCTGAAAGCCACACACTCTTCATTAATAGCGATACGTCCAGTTTCAGGTGCCTTCTCTCTTCGTGCCTGTATTCATCAAAGCAACATTAGTAGTGTATCAACATCAATTTGCCATCATGAAGCATGGCGCTGCATTCCACTCGAGTGTGACCATTATACTAATGAGGTTAATGGTTCAGCTGTGCTTACCATAAGATGGATGCCCCCAGTGGAACCTGTCCCTTTTTTGTCGATGTGTGTCTGTGTGTGAGGGTGACTTTCCTTTAGCAATGCAACAGCATGTAACAATTTTATCTCTTCATCCCCTAACATCCATCATTGGGATTGTGATGGTGTGCTCGCTTGTAATGAGGAGAAAACTAGATGTCTCCTTGCCATGGTGACCCTGGTTTACCTACTTTTCATAGTACCACGTTCAGGGAGCTGCCTGGACATCTCTGTTTTTTGTTTTAATACAAATGATAATGTTAAAATTGGTTTCAATGTCCATATTAATGCAATAGTGGTTATGTCATCTTGGAGTTCTGATTTTTCATTCCAAAAAACAAAAAATATTTGTTAAAAAAAAAAAAAAGACCAGACAAATATATAGTAAAATATGTAATTGAAAATAATTCAGTTACATTACTTTAATACTATATTCTAGATCTTGGATTATAATGCTGATTGTATTTTTTTTTCCTTTTTTACAATTAACTAGTAACTGTATCAGAATACATTAAAGTACACATTACTGTACGGTAGAACAGCACACAGCTATTTAGTCGTTACTGGCAGTTTAACGAAATCCGAAACAAAGAAATCGAATATATATCTTAGAAACACTTTTGGGGAAAAAAAAATCAAAAGAAAACAAAAGCCTGTCAGTCAGAGTTATGTGTTCCTAGCTTTACATTGTCCAGAGTTATTTTTGAACTTTACAAACTAATGTGATGAACTAATGACTTCTTGTAGGCTATTACAAGAGGGCAGATTACTGGTGTCTATTTTTGCTAATTACAAATGGTAAAACCAGTGAAGCCTTTTATAAGCTAGGATACCGTTTATGCCCTGCCACATGCTATTCAGTCTAAAAGTGAAATAACCCTCAGGAACGAGATCGCACCATTTCTTTAACAGATGGGACACAACAGCCATCTGTATTGTTTTAGATGCATTTAGGTGGAAAAATTGTTTGTCTCTGTACCTGTTCAGCCACTTTAAAACAACACACAGAACGTTAAGAGATATGAGCCCCGCCGTTCGAACAAAGCGAGTGGAGAGCTAATAAACACTGCTGTTATTGATTTTAACATCTTGATATAAACAGTTACGAGGCCTCAGAATTGTTTGTTTTGTTCGGTTTTAATTTTTTTTTTCTAATTTCAATTTCCGCATCGGTACATTGTGCCAATGCTTGTTTGCACACAAGCCCAAAACCACAGTATTGCTTCTTAATTAGATTTACAGGATATTAAAAACACAGTAGGTGCTCCTAAACGATGATCATTGGAGACAGTGCTGAAATAGCGGGCTATCATAAGTCTTTTTTATAACACGACTTGAATTGTAACAGTATCTCTTTTTGTTTTTATAAATGTATTCAATTACTCCCACCAATCTCTGAAAACATGAAAAATGTCAAATTAGGAGTGCAAATTTGCAAACGCATGGTGGTGACTCTTATCAATTTTACCATCTTCAGAATGGCGCTTTAATGAAGAAAACAAAGTTGGACTCATTTGCGGTTAATGCACTCAAATGCTTTTTCTCAGTGGGTGCTGCCCAATAATCTGAGGAAAGAAAGGGCACTGGGTCTCTGGAGGGTTACAACTTTAATTGGATGATCTCAAACTCCTTTTTCCCAATTCCAAATGTAAACAAGGCGTGTCATGGCACATCTAATGACAAATGAACAAACCTAATAAAAATACCTCTCAGATCTTTCCCATTTATTTCCTTTTTGACTCTATCCCAGAAGGCACATCATAAGATATTGCGCTGCTTATGATAATAAGAAAGAACATTTAACAGACTTGAGTGAAAGGCAGAATCCCCTCAGGACATGTCTTCTAAATTTGGAGACAGGAAATGGGAAAAACTAAAGAGGAATAAGGTTTCATTTGACTAGTATTCACATTCGTCACAAATAAGTGATGACAAATACAAAACATATGTAAAGAGTACATCCACAACCAAAATGTCCCTTTTACTATGGTTGTTATTTATTACTCACTGGATATGTTTTGTTGTGTAGTTCCTTTCGGAAAAGTATTCGTAATTAATCACTCAATCAATTACCTTTTTGTAAATGGTCATACAATAAAAATAAAAATTTTGCTGTGGTTTAGACATTAGTTAAACACATGTAATAGTCAAAACACTCTAATGATGTTTTATAATGCTATACTAATTGTGTGTGAAAAATTAAAAATAAGATCTGTTACTTTCAAGCACTGTTACTTTCCAAATCCTTCCCTCAGTTGTACCGAGAAGGTAAAAAGTTGCAGTTAAAACTACGGAAACCATAACAAAACCTTTTATTATTTGATCCTTATTACTGTATATTAATTCATCCACTTATATTGAAGTAGCTATAATAACTAACCTTATTACACAGTACTGTACATATATGCATTTCAATTTTTCAGTTGGCCTTGAATGCCTTGTGTTTTATGCGTGGCTCTCCCGGTGTACATATGGGCGATTATATCGGGCCTTTAAATTTGTTTCCTTGTACCTCAGCGAATGTGTTGAGTAGCTGAGCTAAAGACTGCTGAGCTAGTGAGTTAGCTTAGCCGACCCTTGGGCCTTTAAAGCTGCTGAGCACAGCACGCACAAAAACACACACACACACACACACACACACACACACACACACACACACACACACACACACACACACACACACATACACACGTGCACAGTGGGCCCTGAAAACACATAAAAAGTTTTCAACCCCCGGACACCCGTGTGTATGAAGGGCGCTATCTCAGCTGAGTAGTTTAACAACACTTGTATCAACGTCTCAAGGCTGTGAAATACGCAACTGACACACAACCACTTGCTCAGGAATTGGAAAAAAAAACAAAGCAAAAAAAGGTGCTCCATAAAGTTCACGCTGGTGCTTCGTTTATTGGCTCTGGTAGGATCAGAATCGCGTGGCCGATGGGAGCACCGGTGCACAGACGGCATATTAATTCACCGCTCTTTGTTAGAACCTCCGCATGCGCTAAAGATGGTAATCCTAAGTCATTTGTTAGCGCTGCATCGGCACTTTGACTTTTTCTAAAGCTACTTGAGACAGCAAACGCCTCCGTCTCGGAAAATAAAAAAATAAAAAACCAAATAAAAATGACAGAAAATACACAGCTCCAATTTGCAATTCATACACATTTGGGGGAAATGTATAATTCCATGGCTGTTATTCAACTCAGTTCATTAATTAAAGAAAAAACACAAGCATTTCTTTATCTGCATTCCCGCCATCTTTTTGATGAGCTTTCTTCAGGAGTAATTGAGTTCGTTAATTAGACGGAATTAGGCTCTAATTATTCCAAAGGCACAATGCCTAGGGGGTGTAGCGAGGAACCAAATGTGCCATTTTTCACTGCCTTGCCACCCCAACAGCTTTCACTAAATCCCCTCTAACTCTCTTTGATGTCCTCTACACCGCCACTTTCACAGGAAATGGATTGGATATCAGGCCGCCTCGTTCTGCCACTCTTTTGACATTTGCGCCGCCTGATTTCCAGACAGTAAATGCATTTCATTACAATGAGGTGTTTTATTTTCTCCTGCTCGCTCTTTGTGTTATATTCAAGGGGATGGACATCTGTCTTGTTTATGTCCGCTCACTCAGTGGCAGTCCTCGGCTATATCACGTTTTTATTACTTTAGTTTTAGGTGGTGCTTTGTCACGCTACGGCCCCGGATTTAAAAGATACCACATTCTTACTTTATTACAATATTTAAGAGATTACATTTTCATTCCCTTTACAAAGCAGTTTTATCAATTGTTTATAAATGGGTTATTAATGTGAATATGAGCGATTTGTAAATCCCTAACACACTGTTGTCAATCAACAATAAGTGGAGGCTCATAAATTCAAGATTCAAGCACACATTATTGTGCAAATCTCTCATCCTGTGGTCACCATTAGCTGGCACCCTTTGTTGGGCAAATGACAATGTTAGTAGAAAATTTAATAGAGTACAATTATATATCAAAAAAAGATGCCATGACTACAATGACCACATCACTACTACTACTACTACTACTACTGCCTAATGTTGGAAATATGTACATACTTGTGCCTCTTATGTGGATGCTGTAACTGAAATTAAACTGAAGGTCCTCATTGTGGGAATTCAAAATATTCCATTTTATTCTTTATTTTGTTCTATTTATAGATCTAAAATGTCATTCTGTCTGGTGATAATTATTGAAATACTCATAGCAATGTATAAAAACAAAACGACAACATCAGTATGTATACTTTTCATGAAAGATCCAGTCATAATTATAAAAATTTGAATGCACATAAAATATCACGCATAAATATAAGATTTTTTTATTGATTGATATGCAGGAGTTTCACATCAGTGAAGCTTTATAAACATTCGCCAGTGGGTGTTTGATGTTTACATGATTTTGGAGTGAGACACCAGAAATCGTCAAATCCATACAAGCAAGATTTAAAGGCCTGAAACATTTGCACCGTTATATACAGTACATACACATCCAGCTGCTCCAGTCAGAGTCTCACATGCAGATGTTGAATTGGACAGACCACCCTGAAGCAATGTGGCATTCAGATCCACAAGCCTCAGTGCCGCCAAACACGCCATGATGGATCGGCCGGCGCTCATGCCAGCTAAGACGATTGAGAGACTGATGGCTCCCATTGGTTCGGCTCCAAGTGTTAATGGTTGTTCCCAGATTGTAGCATGAAAAGCCCCTTTAGCTGCTCCTAATACGGTATGACGAGGGAAAACAAAAGACCGATCCAGCTCAAGTCACAGGGCGCACGCTCAAAATATACCGGCGCAACAATAAAAACAAATGCGTTGTGTTTTTATTAATAACTTACATATTTATATTTTGCAATTTGAAAAAGAAATGAGAATCACCACAGAAGAACCAGCGCATCTATGCTTTTCTCCTCCTTTGGTGTTGTGATTCAAGCATTCCCTCATGTTCAACGGTAAAACTGTCGGCCATTATGAAAAGCGCCATAAACTAAACGTTGTTCGGAGGTGTTTTCCTTTATTTTCTGATGCCAGATGCAGCATGTTATATGAAATGCCCCTGTCATATTTTTCATGGTGACAGCGTCATGGCTTTCTCTAAGGGGGCACTGCGGTTAGTTTATCCTCAACCGTTGTATTACCCTTTGAATGTCTCGAAGTTAAACTGCCGCTGACAGCTTATCAGTCAATGTAATGCACAATGCCTCTATGTGTGCAAGCAGGGGAGTAATTCAATATCCCAATGATTCAAGGCAAAAAGAGCAAAACACAGATTTATTCCGCTGAATTGTTGTGAAGAGGGACATTAATGTTGGTGGACTCAGAAGAAAAATCTATTGCACGCATCAGGCTTCCATTTGGAATTTATACTAATATATTATGTTTACCAGCAGACAAATGGACAGCTAAAACAAAAAGATGTAAATCTGGAGGTTTGTTGTGATAGGAAGTAAATATGTCTGGACATTTATTTTGTTCACTGCCAGACGCTTTATGGTTGCTGCACTTTTTAAATACACTAAGAAAGCACATCATTTCTGTAATACTATTTGCATTTTTAATTGACACACCCAAAAACTAACATAAGTGACTGATTATGTTGTCACTTGGTTTTTAATCCACCCCCTCAAAAAGTACTTTACATATTTCAGATTCAGATTTCAATTTCACAACTCATAATAGAAAAAAGACTTGATAAATAAAAAGGACCGCAGGACTAAATTTGATTTCGGTAACAAATATCAATAAAGGTAGGTTAGCATGTTAGCTGCCACCATCAACTCAGGCAGACGATTTGGGTTTGGGCCAAAACTAAAACAACATTGTGCAATGATATGCAAACAACTATGTGTATGGTATATGCTTTCATGAATAGATATTAGCAGCTAACTAACTAGCGTAACTTTAATGATTCTCTTAACAAAACACTCGGGTAACGTAAACATTACCGACTAAATATTAAAATATTCTGAGATCTGTTTTATGTGTTACACTTCATTGTCACTTCTAAACTTTGTTTGATCAATTGTAAATTGACATTGATTTTTTTCTCTCTCCATGTTGTTTGCTCTTTGTTTGTCTAGTGTGAGGTTGAGTTTGGTTTGCACCTCTCCGAGGGCACGCTCTGTCACAAGTGAAGCCGATCTTTGTGCAAGCCATGAAACCCCAGTGCCGTAACCTCTGACCTGGTACTAAGCCCTCTCCCAAACAGGTCTGCATAATAAACATATTGGTGAGGAGTTATGTTCATGAGATTGCACGCTTGCGCCGTTTCACATTTCTCAGCATTTCCTCAATGATGCTGCAGCGTGTAATCCAATTCAAAACATTGCATGCACAATCATTCCATAGCCATCCACTAAAAAGTGACAGTGGACCAAAATAGTACCCAGAAGTCAATGACACCACATTCCAGACTTCTCCATCGCTTCCATACGTGAATTTCTTACATTTTCTTTTTATCTGCGGCACCTTGGAGTTTACGAGGGGGGATCAACATTTTTGGAATGACCTTGTCCCCTGTCACGATTTTGGACTCAAAGGGAGAAGATATCAGAATTGGCTGCTCCTGCACCTGTTCTACCAGATGTAATCACGTCAAGGCTGCATTATCTATTTTTACATGTAACTTTTGCATTATTGCAATCTTTGTTTCACTCGGGGTGTGCTTCAGAATGATCCTGGAAACGTTTCTGTGGTTTTAAATTTCTTCCGACAGAGAGAGAGAGAGAGAGAGAGAGAAACTAATATTATTTTTATATGGGTAGCCATATATATATATATATATATATATATATATATATATATATATATATATATATATATATATATATATATATATATATATATATATATATATATATATATATATATATATATATATATATGTGTGTGTGTGTGCATATATAAGGAAACCCTTTGCATTGAAACGTTTATGTCGGACATGAAGAAAATAAGATTAGTATTCTAGGTCTTAAATATACATGCACTTGTACACATATACACACTATGCAGGTGTTTCCGAGCAGAGCAACAAGCTGTGTTGGCTCCTGTGAGCAGCTGTTGAAACACAGCCAGATTTGGAAATTTAGACAGTGATGAACTCCACATAATAAGATGAGCTCAATTCCCTTATCCAAACATCTACAAGTGTTACCAACCTAACCTAAGGCCACCTTTTGGGCTCAAAAAACACACAACCGAGGCTCATGTTGTTGTTTTTTCCACTTTCAGGTCACTTGAAATAATCACATATACTACACAGTGTTTCAAGAGAACTTGTTGCAGAGCATGGCTGCAGGGAAATCAGATACTCTCTTAATCCATCTGGTGCCGAACTATCATTAATGAACCTGTAATCTGAGAGCCGGTAACCTGTGAACTTGTCATTCAAAGCACACAATTTGCTATGAATCACCCAAAACAGCCTTATCTCTTACATGTAATGCACTAGCAGTGTCTTTTTTTTTCTTCAAGTGGGATATGAGCATAGTGCGGTCACGGCCCTTAGTGGAGGCATTAACTTAGTGCTGGAGTCAGTCCGTTTCCTGCCACACAGGGTTAAGGTGTCACGACTTGAGCTCTGATTGAGTTACGGTCATGCCGCCTCTCAACACGGCTGCCACTCACATTTGCCAAGACTCTGCAAGACCAAATAGACCTTGATGTGGCAATTACACACCGCTACACACACACGCACACACACACACACACACACACACACACACACACACACACACACACACACACACACACACACACCAAGAAAAACCTGAGGTCTTTTTAAACTAATGTGTTTTTAAATTGTTTCTTCAGGGGTGTTATACAGTTGAGACACGTTATGAGTGATTGTTAGAGGCTGGCTATCAAAACATAACGTACTACATCCTCTAAAGGTAACTATAAACGGCTCATAATGAAATTAAAATGTTCACAAGCACTCCACACATTTCTTATTTGACACCCAAGACAGAATAATTTATGGTATTTATGAGAAAGGTTGGGATGCCTAACTGGGTCTTGGAGACAATAATATAAAAGTGTGAACGATTTCCAACTTTTAGCTACTATACGGGCCATTTTAATTTAATTTGATCAGTAACAACAAATCCCATGGAATTTCAATTTGAAATCAACTCATTTTACTGATATGACTTTTTGGCAGTTTTTATTTAAAAGGGAATAATGGTTTATAAAAAACATTTGTCAATACTATTAATGTCATTTTTTTTTCCTTTCGGTTTTAAATGCCAAAGGGACAATCTCTTTTCGGGACAATGACTATTTATATGAGAAAGGAATATAGTTATAAGAATACTGTTTCGGAAGCGATACAAGCTTTTGCAGGTGATCCATAGTGTTCTTCGGAACCATCCAGTTTTCTTTTTAGGTGGGGGGGGTCAGCGCCAAATGAAGCGCTAAATCAATTGATCTATTGCGATTGAAAAATCTTTGCAATTTTAGTGGTAATGAGAAAAAGATCCACTGGTTGAAGTTTGTAATGCTGATTGCATGCATAGAACTGTAAGACTGTTTGCCCAAATGAGGTCATAGTTTTTTTTTAAGAATATAATTTCAAGAAATAAGCCAAAAACCAACAGAAAAAAAAAAAGGTCAACAGAACACACTGAAATCATATAAGAGTTACAGATTCTTGTTTTAATTTGGACTCCTTGTTTATGGCCCTTGAGAAGGTTTTTTGGGGTATTTTGGGTCTTAATGTGGCACCACACGCATCCAGCCAAATGATTGTGCGCTCCTCTTTTGATAAACAACTGAATCAGCATGGGAAGAACCATTGATTGGTGACTTAATTCCCAATTCAAATTATCATCCTGGGTCTATACCCGAGGTTGACACCAGCCTTGAGCTTTGGTGCGACTAAATTATATTCTGCTTCCTATTAGCCTGCCTCGAATCTCTCTCTCTCTCTGTCTAATACAGGCATACACTCCCCCCATCTTTCTCCACTGTATACTTCCCTCTCGATGCAGCTCAGGTGCTGATACAAGCAGAAATCTTGCACGCCCCATCGCTCCCAGAGCACATACACTCATACACATTGAGCACACGCACACAAATACACCCCCTCATACACCTTCATTCACCGCACCCCTTCGGAAAAGCCGAGGGGAGGTAGCATAAGTCTCCTCGCTCTTTGCTGTGTTAGCATGGAGGCGATATGAAGCAGTGGGAACACTGTAGTAGTTTGTTGAGGGACGATGCAGCTGCAGCACATATGCGGCGCGGGAAGCGGAAGATAAGAGATTATCACGTTGATGCATGGGCAGTTTGTGGTCCTAAGTCACCCAAGGTTGTGGCCCCTCTCTCCCAATGAGGATATAGTGGCCAATAAGTACACTACCTCAGTGCAAAGACAGAGAGAGTTGAAGGAGAAGAAGAGCGAGACGTAGTAAACAAGAACGAAAAGGCAAAAGGGGATGAGGAGGAGTGGATTGAGTCTGCTATTGTCTCTGCTTCATCAATATCCTCTTATATAAATGTCAACTGTACAATTTCCCTCATCACTGTTTCACCACCCCACTGGCTTTATCCTCTGGTACAAGGGGAGGGACATCACTCTCGTGCATCTCTTTTTTATCGTTTTTCTCCCACCGCACTCCCTAAATCGCTTTACTCTTTCTGCCCTTTCCACTCGTTTCTCTTGCATTCCCTCCTTCCCGCTCTCCGTCAGCTCTTTATCATTCTTTATCTCCCCTTTTCCTCTCTCCCTCCTGCCTCTTTGCCTCTCATAGCAATGCGTCACTAGCCTGCCCCCATGAAACAAGTCAATTTTCTGCCAGCTCGGCGGAAGAATAAATCTCCCTGGCGCTGCTCAGAGCGATGGGGATATTTATCTAAGTGGAGTGTGTCCTCCTCGGCTCAACGCCACCGACTTCTCGTCTAAGGCGCTTTTCCAAAGGGGATGGCAGGAGGAATTGCTAAAGAGGGACGAGAAGGGTAAAAGAGGGAAATGAAAGGAAAGGGGGCTAGCGGAAAACAAACCAAAAAGCGGGTGTCACAATGGCACGAGGGGGAAGAGAAGGAAGAATGGAGAGAATTAGGAGGTGAAAATATGAAAAAGATGGATTGCTAGGGAAGTAAAGGAGGCGTCTGGAACAAAGCCTATAAAGCCGCGCGACAGAGGAGTGAGGAAGGGGCATTAGTCGAGCCTGCTCGGGCTTAAACGGCAGGAACAGGCAGAGATGTGGATGAATAGCGGCCATCCTCCTCCAGGCCATACTTTTCCATCGGAGAGAGGGAGACGCTTAGCTTATTGCGCTTGCTGTGAAAAAAAACAACCCAACAACACAGAAGCCTTAGAAAGATGCGATGAGCAAGGATGAGACTGAAAATGATGGCTGACTGATGATGTCACTGCTTTTTCCGCAATATTTGAAAAAATTAAACAACTGACAAACAGATGATCAGATAAACAGATAATCAACATGAGGTGAATATATTCGGACTACAATTGTATCTCTTACATTATTAATGAAGGGAGATCTTTTGCGGTGTAACAAGTCAGGAGATTTAAAAGGCTTGGGGCAGCAGTGGGGTATTTGTACTGGGGGGGAAGGGGGTCTTTTCTAGCTACCAGCATTAAAGCAAAGTAAATAGCTGTTGTGTCTCATTACCATTCAATTTTCAAAAGGACTGTTAGTATAATGAATGGTTGTGTTATTTTCTATGGACTTCCGCCTACCTCAGTATTAAGAGCAATAATTTCATTTTTCATGCTAGATAAAGTCCAAGCAAATAGATCCTTTGCAATTAAAATGGTCAATTTTGCTTATGCACAACAGGCGCTGTGTAATACCATGTTTTGGTCTTAATTACCTACAATAACCATATGATATACTGGGAAGAAGGTTCTTTGGAGGAGTGTATCATACTGTATGTAACAAGACACTAAAAAAAAAAAAAAACAATAACGCCAGGGAGATCATATCTGTGTAGAGCAAAGTATTTCATTTTAGGTGTTTCCACTTAAAGGTGAAAAAAATAATGGAACACAAAACGGCAATCAAAAAAAGGAACTTAATGTTGAATGTTTTCATGTTGGTTTTATGTCAGTGGAACATTAGAATTTCCATGGATCAAAAGCTACTGGTCTGCTCTTCATTGAAATGTGGAAATGCTTTTCAATTATTTCAAGGTTAAAGGTTGAGAGCCCAACTCAGCCTTCTAGCCTGAGGTTTTTGTTTGTTTATGTTATCACCAATGGTCATTACTACAGACACGATTATGGATGATGCCATCAAATTCTTTTTGAATCGGCAATAAAATGAATGCTGATTCTATTGAGTTGGCCGTGCCCGTCGCTGAATTGGGTTGTTATTCGGACTAGTATAGGATTGGACCTTTCATTAGGTGCACGTGCACAATCTGTTACAATCACAAAAAAAAAATGTTAAGAGGTTGATAACTTGATGCAGTTTTTCCCACTTTTCCTTGAAAATACATGTTTGAAATGGGTGAATTCACAGGACCTTTTCCAATGAATTACAAGAGTGGCATCAATTTTCAGTATGATGCACTGCGAGGATCTCGCAATAATAAACATCCATCCATACATTTTCTACATATATGATTTATCTTTATTAGGGTCACTGTTAGGCTGAATGCGTCCAACTCAACTAACTCTGGCCAAAAGGCTAGGTACACCCTGGACCTTTTACCAGTTAAGCACATGGCACATTCAACCATTCACACTCACATTCACGCCACTGGACAATTCGGAGTTTTTATTTTACATGCATGGTTTTTGGAAATAACATGGTTTATTAAATTTGCAATTTAGACAAGTGGTTGCACAAAATAATTCTAAAAATAGGATATTACTTGACTTAAAAATGTATTTTGATACAGATGTAGGATATTACTTGACTTAAAAATGTATTTTGATCCAGCTGATTTTAGATTCAAACCCAGAATCTCTCTATAAGGATGACACAACTACAGCCAAAACTATAAATACACTGTTAACAGTAAATTTGTTGAATATGTCATATGTCAGCTTGACAACAAACAGGCAGGCTTTGACCTTCCTTCGACCGACTATTTAAGGCTGTAATATTTATGTTGTCACGAGATTAGCATGATGGATGCAGACACTTCATTAGAGACAAATGAAGGCTGTCTTGACACGATTATGGCAAAAACAATAACAGCACGGTGTGAGCCATGCAGTGATTGATAATACTGCAGGGGGGGCGGGGGGGGGACTCAATTGTGGTGGGCTTAACCAGGCTTTCCCTGAGGGGGTTTCCTTTGGTATTAGTCAGACAAATCCCTTTGTCAACCTCTCCCCTTGCCATTTTTATTCATAAGCATTTGGCCCTAAGAAAGACATCAAACCTCGAATACAACGAGAGGTCAACATCATCTTTGCGCAATGTTAACCTCTGCATTGATGAAGCTAATTCACATTTCCTCAGTCCAGCCTACGGGGGTTCCACAGAAAGGGGGTGGAGGACCCAAGGGAGGCAGTGCGGTGTGTGTGCGTGCGTGCATGTGTGTGTGTGTCATCAACCACTTTGTAGAGAGTGTCCCTCTTGACCCAAGGCCCTCCACATGGGGTTTGTATTGATAGTGTTTCATGAAAGGAGGGGAAAGTGAATGTTGTCCCAACTGATTGGAATGACAATGGAGGCATATGGTTGTGTGAGTGTTGCTGTATGGTCATGGCAGCCACCATATTCCTCCGCGCAGGGTTGCCAGGTGCTTCATAATCGGACCCACTGAGAGCCGACAAATCATACACAAATGCGACAGTCTGGCTCGTGGCTCCTCTTCCCATCGGGTGGCCTTCTTCCTCTTGCTAGTCTCCATCTCTTTTCAGCTGTGCAACTCGAATTCGCCATTGCCGAATGCAAAGGTGGCTACACTGATCAGATAGTCGGTGCGAATCATTTGTTATTGTCTTTTTTTCAAGATGTGAGGCCCACAGAGAGGTACAGAATACAGATGTCAGCAGCAGCAGCATCTCCATCCACACAAAAGGCTCTTCTCATGAATACTCAGCTCCACCCTAATGACTATTCAATACAGTCTTCAGGCTGTAGATGAACGGCCATTCCGCAGCAGCATCTGCTGTGGGCCCAACTCGCCAGACGCCAGCCTTGTAAGAGGCTAATTGAAAGACAGAGGCCACCTCTTGGTGTTTGTTTGTGTTTATGTGTGTGTGTGAGTGAAAGAGAAACAAGGGGAGCACAAGTGTCAAAGGGTGGAGAAAATGAGCAACAGCAAGTGATGGGGAGAAGCAGGACACAAAAAAAAAAAATCCAGCCCCCACTGAAAGAACAGCTGACCTCTCAACGTTTGTTCCCATGCGGCCATATTGGAAAAGCCCAAATGGGCTTTGAATGATCTCAAAGCAATCCTACTTCATGTACGTAATTAGAGTGGTCCTTTTGGGGCGGAAATCATCTTTACAGAGACTGCAATTTTGTTCAAAGATGCATATTTGTACTGTTTATTGTGGGAAAAAAAAGTGGCCATATTTAATACAACAGGTGCTGCAGGTAGCAATGGTGAACACTAATGCAGGCACATAAACAGAATAGTCGTATCTAGAAAATACAACACTAATTTTCATTCTATTAATACAGCAAATTAGTCTTTCTGCTTTTCACCTCAAGGCATATTTATACTGCTTTGTAAGTCTTTGCATCAAATAAATAAATAAAAAAAGAAAGAAAAAAAGGCTGCGCAAACGAAAACTGAAGGATTGCTGTCATAATTCTTCCCAGTTCTCCTCTGGCAGTTTTTACTAGCAAAGGCAGTGAATAATCTTTACCATCCAGCCCATCCCAAATAACACAATCCTTCAGCACTACAGCTTACTGTGTTTTATGGCGAAGTGCAGATGAGAAAGAAAAAACATTGAAATGGTGCACTGCTCATGCTGCTCTTGCTGCTGCTGCGGCGGGATAGCAATCAAATAGTGCAGTCCTCAGATGTACAAAACTAAATAAGGAAATTGTAATATATACTTACTAGTCACATTATTAGGTACATCGGAATCTCATGAGATCCAGAGTAAGAGCGCTATCAAACAGTGGGTACCACTTCATAATAAGGGTACCCTTAATAGAATTTTTGTAAGGCTATGATGACATAATAGACGCATTTTGAATAATTAATAAATAATTAAAGACCTCTGATCGTTTAGCAACAATTTTTGTTGGCTCACTAGTTTGGCATATTTAAGCAAGTGGAAAACAAATTTAGGCAACTAGAAAAGAGAGAACCTTACTGTAAAGTGTGACATTGAATCATCATTGAAAATTTAAAAATGTCACTTTTGGTGCTCTTATATGTAATAATTTATTCATACTTTCATTATTTTAATATTATGTAATTCATTAATACTTATAAGAACAGTTAGCAAGGTAATAATGAATGGATAGTCTGCTGAATAGGATGGCCTCATTGTAAAGTGCTGTATCAAATTTGACGTTTACAAAAACAACAAAGCTTAAAATAATAAGTGGAATGAAATTAATCTGTGTTGAACTGCACTGCATCATTTTGAGTGTTTCTATTTTGTGCCACTCCTTTCTAAGTAGCCTAAATGCCAAAAAGTTACAAACATCTCTTGTGTGCAATGTTGTTCTCCATCAGTGCAAACTACAATTGCAATTATAAACATCGTAAGTTTATACCTAATTAGAAATCGCACTATTATCCATTAAGGTTTGATGCAGGTCTTTTATGCCTCCTTGGATTTTACCGACAAATGAAAGAATCAGTCTCTAGGAATCAGCGAGCATTCACTGTATTGTCATATAACCCAAACAAGGACAAAAATAATTAAAAGATCGTACGTAATTCAACTTTCAAACTCGTTTCAATTTCTTACTGATGGCTACATACAATTGCAGGAGGAATGTTTTCTCTGAATTAGGAATGCTTATGTTCATGCTACACTAAAAACCAGTGTACTACATGCAGGCCCCAAACCACACCAGTCTGGTCAGACATGCTGTTACTGCCTGGCAGGGATGACAGAGAGAAATAACCCACCAGTGTATACTTCATGCGCATTCTGTTTGTCACGTCAAAACATTATTGTTAAATATCTATTGGCTGAAGCTATCACAGCAAAATCTACAACAGAGACTTTGTCCTCCATCCAGAGAGCCATGAAAAGGTTTCTTTAAAGAGGGAGTAACAGTGCATTATGCACTCCCCATGGGGCAACGTCTGTGCTTCTTGTATTTCTTGGGAGTCTGTGCACCTGTTTGTGCTTTTCCTTACATTGGGGGAAAATGTCTTGACTTGTAATTTATTGACTGTTGTGTTCAGCTGCATTTTATGTCCCCGTTTATCCATTCAGACGCTTTTCAAGGCTTTGGGAAGACACCAGATCAGTTTCATGTCTGATTACAATGAATTTGCTTAGTGAAAGAATCTTTAAGTAGAGGATGCAAGATATACATATATTATTACCCTAGTAGCATAATTCCCTTTAGTCGTTTTTTAATTTACAAGATCAATATACAATATCAATGAAAAATACCACGTGTTTGCAAAATAATTTGGAGTTTTTTCCCTTTACTTCTGTTGAGAATCTCTACCTCATGGCAATCTGCAAAAGTTGAATTGAGGCTTGTTTGTGGAGTTTTTTTTATGTATTTTTGCTTGTCCCCCCCAAAAAAAAAATCAAAATTCATATGACTGAGACAACTATATTGTCTAGTACGTATTTCAGTATTAGAAAAAATCCACTGGAGATTGTTAAATATCCATATATATACATGTATACTATATATATAAAATATATATATATATATATATATATATATATATATATATATATATATATATATATATATATATATATATATATATATATATATATATATATATATATATATATATCTTTTTTTTTTTTTTTTTCTAATACTGAAATATGTACTAGACAATATCAGTTGTCTCAGTCATATTAATAATTACGTCGATAGATAGATAGATAGATAGATAGATAGATAGATAGATAGATAGATAGATAGATAGATAGATAGATAGATAGATAGATAGATAGATAGATAGATAGATAGATGGATGGATGGATGGATGGATGGATGGATGGATGGATGGATGGATGGATGGATGGATGGATGGATGGATGGATGGATGGATGGATGGATGGATGGATGGATGGATGGATGGATGGATGGATGGATGGATGGATGATTACAATATACGTTTGATCATTATAGTCCATTTATTGATATTCCTATAAAATATTCAAAAGAATACAGTGCTGAGACTACATAACAGGATTAGATTTGTTTTCGAGGTTGCATGTCATTGTTAAAATTGCAGAAAATAAAATTATGTTCCCAATATGATCATACTTGGCACAAATGTGCTGGAGGAAAAAAAAAATAAGCAACTGCATGTCTAGACACCAATGGAGATTTGAGTGAATTGACCTTGGACAAGGCCGCTGTGAAGGTCCAGCAAAGACAAAAGGTGTGCTGAGCGGCGCAGTGCTCTTACATTGATAGGACTCTTGTTCTGCGATTCCAGCAGCACTGCCACTGTACTGCAAGACAGGAAAAGGCGGGCCGTCAGGGATTTGTTAGGGGCCTGTTATTACATCTCCAGTCACATAAAATATGGCCGCCTCTCCACAGACCCGGCTGCCAGATAAATCCACCCTCCTCCAATCACACTGGCCCTTGCGAAGAAAGCGCCCAATGGTGCGCCTCAGAGAGTGACCCTCTGGTAATGACATGTGATTTATACAGTACATGTTTTATACAGAGTCACAAGCCGAGTATCACTCTGTCTCTATTTCTTGCTATCTATATATGGTGTGCTGGGAGTTAAGGGGCCTTTGGGAGAGTAGCGATCCGACACCCAACTTTGGGGTCCCACAAAATGGCTACAATGTGGATTGTTCCCCTGCAGCTGTCAACTAACAGCCGCCTAAGCCTGCAGTGGGTGCTGCCTCTCCTTACATGAGGTCACTAACACATAGGAGGATGGAGCTTGGAGCTAACAGACTATAGTGTGGACGGCCTAAATCAACACCTGGTTGGGAAGCGGTGATAGGGGAGAGGCTGTGCAGACTACAGAAGCACTGGGAAATGCTACAAACATATTCGATGACAAACAAGACCTTTAAGTGAAAACATGTCATTTGGGACACTTAGCATATATATATATATATATATATATATATATATATATATATACATATATATATATATATATATATATATATATATATATATATATATATATATATATATATATATATATATATATATATATATATATATTTATGTATATACATATATTTATATATATAGTGTGTGTGTGTTTATTCTCATTCAGCATTATTAATAGGTTTTACAATTTACAATTTTCTAAAACTTGCATCATGAAAAAAATCATTTTACATTTGGTTTGAATAATTGAACAATATGTTATAAAACCTGTATTGTCTTTTATGTGATCTCACTAAACACATTTGTGCATAAATAAGCACATTTGGTGAAGCGACAGAAAATAAGTCACGTCTCTACCAAATAAGCAGTTACCTCTGAAATTAAACCTCAACCCTTGCAGGAGCAAATAAAACTGACAGGATCAATTATTCTCACCCAAGCAGATTATTGTTATTTTAGTTTGTTTTCTTTTTGCCTTCATTTATTTTCTGTGAAAATAAGACAAACAATTGCTAGCATTTAGACAAATTACTATATGCAATACTGGCATGAACAAAAAATGAAAGTATGTAATTAATAATAATAATAATAATAATAATAATGATAATAATAATAATAATAATAATAATAATAATAATAATAATAATAATGTTAACAAAGACTATAACAATTCATCTTT
The DNA here is from genome assembly GCF_054491065.1 of Syngnathus leptorhynchus. Classification (NCBI taxonomy): domain Eukaryota; kingdom Metazoa; phylum Chordata; class Actinopteri; order Syngnathiformes; family Syngnathidae; genus Syngnathus; species Syngnathus leptorhynchus. The sequence continues at coordinate 8,213,348 of NC_141199.1, read as the reverse complement.
TCACAAAGACTGGTATTTTAAAAAAGAAAATCATCCGTATTTGTTGATAAAAAAAATAAAAAAACGCACACATAAACAAAATGTTAACAATTAAATCAAGAAATTTAGAGCAAAAATAAAACGATGCCATGCTTTTTTTTATTCTGATTTAGAAAAATTATATTTCTGAATTGCATTTCGTAAATGCCAAACCTGCACGCGGCGCGGGGACATTTGAGAGAAGATGAAGTATTTCTTGCAAGTAATAAAAAGGAAGGCAAAGGTGTGGAAAAAAAGAAGCCCATTGCCTGAATTATGAGCGGGCTTTGGTGATGCTGAGAGGGCCGCATGCTGCTCTTCTCTGGCGCCCCAGAGGAGACATCATCAGAGCTGATATATGGCTCAGCTCGACTTTACCTTTACAAAAGAAAGAATCATCCAGCTTTGATCGAGGGGAAAAAAAAAAACCATCCTGGTGACTAAATGCGACAACTAAAACAAACCTGTGTTTGCCCGTCGAATAATCCAACCTCTCTTGAATACAAAATGAAAGAATGCAAAAAGACGCCATCTGAAAGTGGACTTTTATGCGTAAAAAGGCTTAAATAGGCAACGGATTGTGATTTCTCTCCCTCTCTCCCGTTTGCCCCCCACCCCTCCTCCTTCTTTCTCCTCTCTCCCCTCTCCTCCCCCCTTATTGACTCCACAAAGCTATCCTCGTAAGTCACCACACGACTAAATTAGACCAAAGATGATATGAGTACAACGCATGATAATTCCGGCGAGCTCCTCCTCCTTCCAGCCATGCATCCTAATTAATGGGACCCCCCCATCCACCCCCCCCCAGTCGCAAAAAGCTCTGCGCTGGACTGCAACATAGTCAAAGAGTGAAAGGGAAGAGGGCGAAAGTGCCACTGGAAATAATTGATTAGCTACCAGTCAGTGATAACTTGTTAGTAATCGTCAAGTGTTTGGAGCTCGCCATTTTTAGGGAGGCTTTTCGCTGCACCGGACTCCGGAGGCGCACTTTGAAGGCATCCCGTTTTGGAATAAGATTGTCCACCTCCAATCTTCCTCTGTTATGTGACTTCTTGCAACATTCTCCCTTGTATAGCCTCACTCGTTTTAAGAGCTGATTTTCCCCACCCCGACCGAGCCCAACTCACCACCAGTGATGACATCCAAAGAAGTGGCCAAATGTGATGCGGGGGAAAACAGGAGGCGAAGCCCGTTGGACCACTTGCCACCCCCCGCCAACTCCAATAAGCCGCTGACCCCCTTCAGCATCGAGGACATCCTCAACAAGCCGTCCGTGAAGCGAAGTTACACCATTTGTGGCACGGCTCATCTCATCTCGTCCAGCGAGAAGCACCGCGCCTCCAGCCTGCCTCTGGCCAGCCGTGCGCTGCTCACCCAAACCTCGCCGCTGTGCGCCCTGGAGGAGCTGGCCAGCAAAACCTTCAAGGGGCTGGAAGTCAGCGTGCTACAGGCGGCTGAAGGTATGGCGTCCTAATGATAATAATTATGAAATTTGTAAAAAAAATATATATATATTCAAAGACATATGTATCAGTGCATGCCAACAAACACAAGTCAAATCCCCAAAGTTTTTGAAGTCATCTACTTTTAATTTTTGGCCTTTTGCTTATTCTTGCTGTGGTCCCGTATATGGTTTCGGAGCCTTACACGTCAATTTAATATACACTCATCGGTCACAACATTAGGTACACCTGCATCACCACTGTAGTGTAATACAAAAGAATGGCTTCGTTTTGATCGGTATTGAAATATATTTATGGCACAATTATGGGATTGTTTGCATTGCACTGCACCGGGGATATTTTGATGATTTTGGTAGTCACCGTTTTAGTATATGAGCTGTGAAAGACTGCAAACTGCAACCGTAATTTTTAAATTAGTGCTAGTTAAAATTGAGTATTGTGAGATGAGTGGTCACGATGCTGTACATTAGGGGGCCACTTTTGGTGCCAAAAGTCAGCTTTTTCTCTCATTTTCCAAATAAGCCATTGTTGTTTTTGTTTTGTTTTTTCACCGCTGTGCATTGTCCCCTCCAGGCCGGGACGGCATGACCCTATTCGGCCAGAGAACCACGCCGAAGAAGCGCCGGAAGTCCCGCACGGCCTTCACCAACCATCAAATCTACGAGCTGGAGAAGCGCTTTCTGTACCAGAAATACTTGTCGCCGGCCGATCGGGACCAGATCGCCCAGCAGCTCGGCCTGACCAACGCGCAAGTCATCACGTGGTTTCAGAACCGCAGAGCCAAGCTAAAGCGGGATCTGGAGGAGATGAAAGCGGACGTGGAGTCAGCTAAGGCCGTCGGCCAAGTCCCCTTGGACAAACTGGCCAAGCTGGCCGACCTGGAGAAATGCGCCAACGGCACGCTGGGCCATCCGCGAGTCGACTCCCCCACGCGGGGAGGCCAGCAGGAGCACAATCTCGGCCAGAAAGTGACGAGGTCCCCGCTGTCGCCTTTCTCAGACCACACAACGAGCAAAGAGTGCTCGGAGGACGAGGACGTGGAGATTGACGTGGATGACTGATGGTGCGGCGCTACAGCGCGGGAGTGCCAAAAAACAATTCATCAAGAAAAAAAGACGATGAACACAAACAGCGTCGAGGATTTACTTGTATAACGTACTGCTTATATTGTGTACCACTTTTCTGAACATGTACCAAAATGTAATTATACTTTTGTATGGGCGCATATAAGCATGGATACACAACAAAAAGAAATATGCAGTTGTAATTTACGATGTGACAGTCTTTGCAATCAGAGCAATATGGTCAAAAATGACACGTGTAAATTATTATTATTATTATTATTATTATTATTATTATTATTATTATTATAACTGTTTCCCCACCGCCAACATACATACACAGGCGCACGCACACACCTGTTTGTTACATTATTTTTCAGAGGGCCTCACCCAATTATGTTTTGCATGCAAATGCGTGATTTGATTTGTGATTCCGATTTTATTTATTTTACGATCGTTTATTTTTAATTTAAACCTTTTGTTTTGTGAGCCGGTGCAGGCTCGCTTCCTCTTTTCACCTTGTGCCGCAGTGCATGAAGACTGGGACTTTTTTTCCTACGATGATGCATTTTATTTGCTGGCTAAAAAAACCGACTTTTTATTGCGGTGAATTTGAGGCTTTTGGGGGGGGGTTAATTTGTTTGGATACCGTTTGTTATGATTTGAACACCTGTAAGTGCCTTTCTAAAATTCAGGATTTGAAACCCAATTAATGCACAGACTGCAATGTATATAGGCAAGAATGGGAATAAAATGGCTTTTTTTCCTGAATATTTCCTTACGTTGTAATTCTTAACTAAGCATTTTTATACTTTCTCAAATGCAGACTAATAAAAACCGCGTGCTATACGACACGCCGCTCGGGCGTGTTAAAGCCATCAAACGCGTCTATTTAAATGTATTATACTGCACTATTTAATCCCTTTGTGTCCTTTTCTACGGGGACGCTCTAAACATATTGTGGTCCGGAATCTCTCATGTCCTTTCACGTCTTAAAAGCGTATCGTGGCTTCTTGACCCTCAGACGTGTTTCTCCATTCGGGCCAAAAATTTATGTGAGAAACACAAATCTGGCCCCGGCAAATAAAGACGAGGATGCCACGAAAACACAAAGTTTTGGCCCAGTTTCTGCCGGCTTTTATGGGGCTTTTTTGTTCTGTGGGTCCGGGCCGTAATTTTGAGCGTAAAGCATGAAAAGTGGGGACAAATGAGCAGCGTTCCCTGATGTGCCGAGCCACAAAGGCGCTGGGCGGCCCCCCGCTGCCTGCAATACTGAGACAAGTGTGTCCCACCGCACAAAAAGGACGCAAACGTTTGGAGGCCATATGGTTTTTGAAATTTCCTCACGATTTCGGACAATTTGATGGATTGAGTTAACCCTCCTTTTAAACAGTTGAAGTGAGTGCGAACAAAGGCCATAATGCCGACATAGACCCTCCCTTCATGAGGGCATCTGCGGCTATTAATGTCTGGCCCTTTTCTTTGCCTGCAGTTTTGAACAAGTCAATGAATTACAATGAAAGTGGCCTTTTTTTTTGTGAGTCACTTGTCTTTCTACGCTTTAGCTGTGGAATAATATGTTTGACTTCTGTCCAAGAAGGGTTTCTAAACAAGGAATGGATTTTTTTGAAAGTGTTTTTAATGTTAAGTAGGGAGCCCATAAAGAGTTGAGACTATGAAGGCATTGATGCCAAAGTCTGGTTAGGGAGCCTTTTGTTTGTTTTCTTCCTTTTGCTTCTTTATTCCTTTTGTCTTTAAGGGGTTTAATGAAGCTGAAAACATGGTGATGTGAGAAAGAGAGAGTGTCATGAACAGCAACTCAAAAGGCTGCCTCCCGTTTAACCTCCTTTGTTCAAAGAAATGATAAGTAGACCTGTCTCTTTGTGTGGGCTTGTTTTAGTGTTTGCTTTTTTTTTTCCCCCAACTCTAAACTTCAATAAGTTTATAGGACTGTGTCGCCAGTATATATACTGCAAGTTAGTCAACTTGAAGTTCTATTGAAAGCCAATTAATTAATCCTTGGGCCATTACATTAGGCACACCAGAAAACATCTGCACTTTCACAAGAGTATTATCCTATTTTGTTCTTCTTATGCCCATTGTGTCATCTATGAATTTGTATGATGCAATCTGCCTAGTGGCCAATGAGGTGTTTTTATGTCATGACTCCCGGCTACAGTATTCATTTTACGTGTGGGTCCCATCCTGAATCAAACATATGCATGATGAGAGAGTGTTATGGTAGCCCAAGTTTACGGATTCCACTTGTTTATTTTATGAGGGCTTGTCAGGAGGCCCCATGAAGTAACATTAGCCTACAGTCTGTGGGACCACTCCATGGTAATTAATCTGAAGGTCTTAAGTGTATTTCAGTATTTCACTTCAAGATGGGGGGGAAAAAATCACTACTTCAATCGTCCGGAAAATTGAAGTTTGATGCATGAGTCCCTACTGAAACAATACTACAGTCCTCCCCTTGCCCCCCCCCCCCCCCTCTCATTTCTCTCCCCCACTCCCTTTTATTTTATTATTTGCACCTTGTGGAAAACAGTTTCAGGTGCACAGCTAAATTAATTTTTGAGCTGATGGCCGAATGACACAACTGCTGTGAGAAAATGGAATGGATGAACTCCGTTTTAAATTGTGAATAATGAAACCGATGTTAGTAAAAATATTAAAAATGGCATATAATGATCATCAATAATAGTTATTATATTAATCACAATCATTTTCTCATAATTAATAACATTGTCATCATTGTAAAAAAATTGACATGTAAACGACTTTATATTTGCCTCGAGTTAAATCACTCTATATATCTAAATGGAGAGGGATTGCAGAGTTTTAATCATAGCCTTCCTGCAGAGCCAGTTAATACTTCAAACTTCAATTTTACGGGCGATTGAGCTAAGCATGTTTCTGACAGAATTGATGTATGTATTAATTTCCTTTAACTGTTGATTAATTAGGCTGCGCTGAAGGCTCACACAGAACGGTTTGTTGGCAAATTTGCATATTAATCAAATTCTAGTTGATCATTCAAATAATATATAGTTGGACATTTAAAGAAGCTTGAAAACAGCAGGAGTACACCGTTTTGCCTTAAAATGAAGCTGCTACATTTGAAACATTGTATTTTCACCTAAAACGTGCGCTGGTGAATAAACATGATTAGATGGCAACCAAATAAGCAGAATGCCCTAAACATTCTTGTCGTAAAGAGTTGCAGTCTATTGGTGTATTAACTTCAACAACTAAGAATCAAAAGACATGGGTAGTATAACGGAATTCAGTGATCATATGTATTCCATTGTTAATAAAGAAAATCATAAACAAAAAGGTAAACAACTAGTTTTAATATATAGAAACGCCATCATTTTAATGAAAAGAGAAGTATTTATACTAGTAGAAATTTGGTGGTGGTAATTGTAATTTGTAATTACAAAAATTATTATCATTATTATTATTATTATTATTATTATAGTAGTAGTAGTATTAGTGTTATTATTATAACCTTACTAAGGCAATTGAGAACAGATTATCATTTGTAATGCCAAATAGCAGAGTAAAACAAAGCAAAAGAATAGAAAATAAATACACTAGTACAGAGAGAGATATTTAACTCGAAACATTGAGACGTTGAAACGTTGTAAAGATGATTTATGCGTTTAACATTATTAAAGGATCGACAGAACACCCTAGTGGTTAAAATTAGCATACAGTTAATCAGGACCATGTAATTACGCATAAATACTATTTTTATTGATATTTTATAAATATGTTAAACGGCATACTTGTTTGATGGGTGTATTTTCTTCATATACTAAAGGTATTTGGCGCACACCATAACAAAGTTTATCTTGCTGCTCGCGGTCACCAGAATTCACGTTTGCGAGAATAAGCGGTTCGGATAATTGATGTATGGGTAGAACATTTGTGACTCGGAAACTTAAGTTTGTTTTCAACGAACATTGTGATATTCAGGGAGTGACAAGGAAGATAAGACCAATCAGCGAGTCTATTAGTTAGGAGAGGAGTAAACTGAGACACCTGCTGGCCAATAGGGGCAATGCACGCCCACTACACTGAACAGACCACTTTAATAAAATAAGAACATCAATTATAACATTGATAATAATAATAATAATAATAATAATAATAATAATAATAATAATAATAATAATAATAATCCATTATACATAATATGAATAATAATAATGATCATATTCATCATCATGATCATCATCATTACAGCGACATATTCTGACAGTTCCTCATTTACTAGTACCAAAATGTTTTGTTGTTTTTTAATCTTGTTTAAGCATGAAAGCAGGTAAAGGTGTACTTGGCTTTTGACTGCGTGACTGAAAAGTTACTTGGTAACTACGGTCTGAAATAATACAAAAATATTTAATAAGGTAAAATTGCCAATAAAGGCACAAAATTGAGTCAGAAGCTAAAAAGTACCCGAAGTGCATTCATTGACCGATGAATATCGCGAAGATTTATTTCCTAAAGATTATTATTTTGTCTTTAGTCTTTTAGTTTGATGAACACGCACTAATGCGTAGTTTGCACGCAGCAGTGGTGCTCTTTAACGCGTTGCAGTTACGCCGTCGCGTGAATGACGTCATCAATATTGGCGGCATTTTGAAAAGGAAATATTTTTGTTGTGGCGTAATTCAGTGAATTCAACTTCGTCAAATATGGTAAGCGTTAAGTTCCTCTAACTTGTGTACTTAAGGTTTAATTGCATTAACACGAATAGTTTGTTTTGGTTTCACGAATGTCACACTACAAACAACGATTTTACATGCCATGGGCCACCGCAACATCGCCTGACTATAAAGTCCCAACCTGCGTGAAGCTACGGACTAAGTAAAACTCTCATACTAATTCATGGCTTGTTTTAACATATTCATTCATACAATACAGGTACCTTTATTGCTTTTGTTTAATTAAAAAAAACATGGAAGGACTACCTTGAAAAAAATCACATCAAATTTTGAGATCGTAATATTTATTGTCTTAATGATAAGAATGCTGGAATGGGGTAAGTACTGTTCTTTCTCAAAATACTGCATGACATGATTTTACATTCTGCTCAAAATTGCCTCTGTATATGCAGGATGAACTTACACAGGGAAACCAAGCTCTACCTGAACTGTCAGAAGCTGCCCAGTTGGAACTAATGAACCAATGTGAGCAGCAGTTTGTTCATCTTGAAAAGGTGATTTAGATATCCATATTATACTTATGTCCTTGATTCCTGATTGCGTCAACTCCAATTCTGTTGAAACTAAACAAAATTCTTACCCCGTTGCAGCTTCAAAACAAAATTATGCAACATGAGCCAGAGCAATGTGAAAATACTCAAGAGCAGGTGAGATGACTGCACATTTTGATTTTGTTGAACATTTTCATCTACTTTTGAGTCTATACTTGCCATATAGCAGGCGTACACACTGAATTTAGTTTCCTGATACACTTGATGTTTCCTTTCATTTTCCTATATCCTTCATTCCATAATTTTTTTTGTTCCAAATTAATTAGTATTTTTCATTGTGGCCTGGGCCTGTTTATGAGTAAAAAGTATTGGTGATCATTTTTGATAACAAATGTGATGGTTTTCCTTTAGTCAGTTAATCGGTTATTAGCAACAGAAGCGGAAATGAAGCAGTGGCTCACGGTGGAACCGAGATGTAAGTAACCGTAATAACATTTGTATATGCAATAAATATGACTTTTTACACATTCATCATAAGTTGTATTCTGAAACAATATTAATTAGATCATTAAATAACACCTACTTCTTATAAATCTAAACGAGAATAACGTTCAATGCAGATGTCTCCCAAGGTTAGTCTTAAACCTCATGCTGTTTTTTGTTCGTTCATATGTTATAGTCTATACTGCAACCCAAGGACCTAAAAATAGCAAACCAGCAGCGATGGGATTTTCTAGGAATGTTGTCAGTGGAAGCAATCATTTGTGATGTAAATGTTAACACTGGCAGGGATTTACAAGTATTGCAAATTGATATTTATCTCTTTCCTAATAATTGTGAGAAAATATGAACCAGATCTTCTCATAAATGAATATAATTAGTTATTAATAACATACAATCCTAAAATTACCAAAGTTAATTTGAGGATAGTATTTGCATATTTCCAAAGTGTGTGTTATACTGGTAGTATTGATCAATACGCAAGAAAAAGTTTTGTACTGGATATAAATTGTTGGAATTGCATCAGTTTCCTATATTTGTTTTCATCCTTGTAGTGCTGGCAGAAAACTCTGAGGTGTTACTTAAAGCTGGAAAAGAGGAGGTACATGCACAAGAAAAGTACACCACTGAAAAAGGAGCGTGCTTCTGATCTGACCACCCTGTTTTCCATAGATGCTCAAGCTATGCTCTGAACTTGAGATGGTTCTCTCTTGCTACGAAGCAAAGCGAGACAATCTACGAGAAACTAAAGAGCTGTGCGTAACCTTGTATCTTGCGCGCACGCATGACTTTTTTTTGTTGCGGCGTGTTTTATTGACGGGTTCGTGTCAATTGTGTGTTGAAGTGAATTCAAGTGGTTGGAGGAAAAGGGGCAGGCGCTACAGGCTGTCACTGACCATGCTAAGCGACTTCAAAATCAAAGTGAGAAATTATCAGAGCACAGGTGAGTGCGCTTAAGTTTGACCCAACTGATCTGTTTTGTCACATTTGTGTTTGAGGCCAATATCAATGAAATGTGTCAATCAGAATACCTAACTAGTGACTGGGGTTGAAACATTTCAACTTCTTGCTAGCCTTTGGAAGTGTGAAGTTGTGAATAGATGTGAGGTCTTGTACAACCACTTAATGCACTTGGGTTTCTTCCACTTAACATTCAAGAAGGTCTTACTGCACCAGTACTTTCACATGAATAGAAGTGTCTGTTAATGAATTCACATTATAGTGGTTTGCGTGTGTCGCATGAATTCCAGTGTTGTGCTTGAAACCAAGGAGAAGATCAGGAAAATGAAAGCCTACAATGAAAAGCTGATGGAATCTCTGGGGGACATCCTAGCAAAACATGTTCCTTCTCCTTGCAGGGAGAAGGTATGTTCAGTTTTCTGCTGTTCCCAAGCATGTTGAAGCTGAGACCAAATCTAAAAAAAGTTTGATATACTGCTGCTCATGATCCCCATTTTTTTTTCCAGAAAATTTCCAATGATCTAAATGAAGACTTTATTTCCCTCACTGATATTCTGGAGGTGAGTTCTGTTGCACGACTCAACTTTCAATGTTTAGAAGTGTGATTGTGAGTGCGAATGGTTGTTTTGGGATGTGTGCCCTTCGATTGACTGGCAACCACTTCAGCGTGATCTGAGAACATGAAAAGGCGTTTTTGATTCATTCCGTGAGAATGAATCATATTCACTGTTTCCTCTCACAGCTGCTCATGAACAAGGCCCTAAAGACGCCACATGACCCTTATGTGACAGTAGACTCCACTTTCTGGCCACCGTATGTAGAGATGCTACTCCGACATGATATGGCTGTCAGACATCAGGAGAATAACTTCAAGATTCGCCTGGAAACGTTTTTTTGAAGCTCTGCTGGATTTGGCATGATACTAACTGGACCAATCCCGAACCTGTTTTTTTTTCTATTTATAGTTTTGTGACTTATGTGATATATTTGTACGCCCAAAATACCTTTGGTAGCACACCTGCAGTCTTTTGGGATCCAATGCACGTGTGGGCTTTAAAAAAGATACTGTATACTATTTTTGATTGTGATTTTGAGTTGATTAATGACACTGGTCAACAACAAATCCTCATCAATAATGGATTTGTGTCCCTAAATGTATTCATGGTGCTGATGGAAAAAATATCTTAACTCTTTTTTTTCTAGCACATTAGGATTAGGAGATATGTTCATTTTTTGTTTTTAAGTTTGAGCTTAAAAATCTACGCACAATAAGGATTTGTCCATGTGTTGCGGCTTATGTTATACATATTGAATATATTACTATATTATGTATTATTGTTGTATTCATGTTATTATTTTATTATTATGAAAATCTGACAATATGACAATGACTATAATTTACAGTGGATTTCTTTTGTGACACATAACCATAATTATTAGAAACACCTATGGATATTCTAAACCACGGCAAATTAAAGCCACAATGATAAAAATAAAAATAAGAAAACACGTGGCACCATGACTTACTAGTTCACACTGTAACTGAATTGACTCAACAAAAATTTACCAAGTGCACGGCTCAAAAGTCATAACACTGATTGTGTACTCTAGCTGTGTAATGGAATGGTTGTACATAGTGTACTTTACAGGGTTTTTTTTTTTTACCCCTACATTACACTACCACCTTACGGCTATAATGATTGTTATTAATTGTAATGTAATTGTGTAAAAGTTGCATGAATAAATTTGGCATTCTGAAGCCATGCGTAACATTTCCTTTGATCCGAAATGTTAAGAAATTCCGTGCGTCATATGACGTCATCGTGCCCGTCCAATCCTGTGTGGCCGCCGCGTCAGCTTGAGAATTTCCGTGGGCGGAGAAGAGATTCCGGTTCCGGGTGTCTTCGTATCAGCAGAACGAAGGCGTTCGCTTTTCTGATTATGGTCTTTTACCAGAAACTTTTTTCAACTATCGACAGATCATTGTAGTTGCCATTTTATTCGACAAGTTAAACGGAAGAAGCGAACATGACGACCCGTTCAGAGCGAGAGAAGGCCCAGAAACTGAACGAGCAGCACCAGGCCATCCTGTCCAAAATGCTCAGAGAGGAAGACAACAAGTATTGTGCCGACTGCGAGGCGAAAGGTACGACATTCACCCCTGACGATAATTGATTACTTTTTGCCACACCTACGTCGACTTGTATTTCTTCGTACGCATTTAGAACAATTGTACCATCCGTTAGCCGATACAAGGCGACTCCGAGGTACGGAAGCGGCTCCGGGAGTCAGCTGACACCGCGTCCTTTGAAGCTAAACTAAGTGCCCAGCTAGCAGGCTAATCGCTTTCGTAAAAACACGTCGTATGTCTTTAGTTCACAATGAATCCGCGTCTACTTTTCTAATCATCACAGCATGTTGATCATGTTTTTTAATCTAATCCCATCGTCACGTCACAGAGAGTAGTGTATAGTGCATAAGTAGTATTTGCGTGCTACCTGTAAGTCATAAACCACTTAATACTGGTTCGATCCACCATGAGGCCCCTTTACCTTTTCAGGTCCGAGATGGGCGTCTTGGAACCTGGGCGTATTTATCTGCATTCGGTGTGCGGGCATCCACAGGAACCTCGGTGTCCACATATCTCGAGTGAAATCAGTCAACTTGGACCAATGGACCTCAGATCAAATCCAGGTACGGTAGTCTAATCATTTTAGCTATAAGGTTTTGCCATTATCTATAGAGTTAGTCAGAACACAAGGTACTACAACTCCCCAAGCGCAATGAATGAAATCAATAAACAGTGATCGGTTGGGGCGCTGCCTGGTAGAATTAAATGTATGTTTTATCAATGCTAGCGACATGTAGTGATAGACCAATCAAATGGGCTTCCACTAGATATCGCAAGGTACTAAGTAAAAATAGTACATGTCCACCTGTTGCCATTCAAACAACAAAACTCAGGTCTTCTCTGCACCTGACAATGTCATCGAGGACCATGGAGACATGTTGTAGTGCAGGACAGGGATGCACATCAATAAAAGTTTTATTAGACAGCAATATTGCAGTGATCAAAAGTTCCTTCATTAGAAGAAGAGTAGATTGATTTTCGGACTGATATTTTGACGGACCTTTCCACTTAACAGCAGAAGGAATGACACCCATCTTAAAATATAATCTTTTACCATTACGTGCCATTTTAGAATCATGGGACTATATAGTTGAGAATCCTGTATTTACTGCAACAACTAGTACACAACTGGCTTGTTGGTTTTAATTAAACTTTTTTTTGCTTCAAAATGTGTCAGACCAACAGACTAGCTGCTAAAGTCCTTTGTACCTCCTGCCATCAAATTGTATAACTCATCAAGGACAAAGGAGACCTCACATGATTAGCATACCCAAGTGTTACCTTCAATATTTTATTACTCAACAATCTATTTATTGCTATGCAATGTTCTCTCGTACTATTTCTGTGTGAGCTACTGGAACCAGAATTTCAGAACCAGAGGGAGCAATCCCAAGGGATGAATAAAGTTGAGTCTAAGTCTCACATTTTGAATACAAATCCTCCAAATGTCAGTCATTTAATGGTTATTCGGCGCTGTTATTTCTCTGACAGCTTTTACATGAACACAGTGATCATAGCCAATGAAAGAGTATTTCTGTGTTAACCCCTCAGTGCTCTCTTCTTTTTGTCAGCGTATGCAGGATATGGGAAACACCAAGGCCAGGCAGCTATATGAGGCCGATCTTCCAGCAAACTTCAGACGACCTCAAACAGACCAGTATCTTTCGCTACCTGCACTTACATGAAAGTGTCAATATGCAGTCGCTCATCTTTAAAGCCTTGGTTTTGGAACCAGGAGTGTCTAAACTGTCTCCTGGATTGTTCTTGCTTGTAGCCTTCAGTGGTCTCCCTGATTATATCCCTTTGATTGAAGCTCATTCCATTGTGCACTTGTACCGCAAACTGTGTATTTCCTTGACTCTCGTCTCAGAGCAGTTGAATTCTTCATCAGGGATAAATATGAGAAGAAGAAATACTACAGCAGGAATTTGACCAATGGAGGAAGTGTATGTCGCTTTTTAACATTACTCTTTGACCACTCTATACTCCGCTCACACTTGCACGGATTCCTTTATTTTTTTTTTTTTTCTGTTCGTTTCTCAGCCTAAAGATTGTATTAAGAAGGAGAAGGAGACTGAGCGAGGGAACAAGGTGTCATCTTACGCCAAGGTAAGTTCTCATGTACGCATTTGCACAATCTTCTCAGCTTTCACCTGTTTACCCTCTTAAATGCCGATTTATCTATTATTTTAAGAAGAATGAAGACTCAAGGCCAGCCCCAAAAATCAGCCCAGTGAAGACACCAGAACCTTCCGTGAACCTACTAGCACTTGGTGAGTGTGCTGCCTGACTGATATAATTTGCACGGCATCGTCATCCCATGTAAAAGTACATTAGAGGGGCAAAATAATACAAATGCTCTTGAGTTTGCTTTTGTAATGTGGAAGCGAAACCCCGCTGGCAATGTCTATCAGCTACATAAATAGTGTGACGTAATATGAAATTTTACGCTGCTCACGAATTCAACAAAGGAGAAGAACGTGACACACTAAACAAACACCAACTGTGAATGCCATCCAGTATTTTGTGTTCCTACTTGTAGTTATTTATTACAAGAAAAATACTGAGACAAAATATTGTCCTTCCAATTTCTGTTGCGCACAAAACTGCAGAAAACGATATTTCTAAATCCTCAACAGCCGACAGGCAACTGTAATGAACTGTGTTGCTTGTCATGCAAAGTTACTTGTTCATCCAGAAATGCAGAAGCAGTGAACTTCTGAAATTCTTGGTCTAGCAGGAAGTTAAAGTTGCTGATTCAGTCAATGATGCGTGTTGCTGACTTTAGCCTTTTTTTTCCCTATGTTTCAAAATAGCAAACAGGATAGGGTCACTTTAAAGTCACATATGTGGTGGACCACAATTCTTTGATGCTTATTGTTCCTCTTGTAGGATAAATTGCCTCTAAAAAGGAGGGAGCTGCTGTCTTGTGGTCAATGACAACATGATTTGTGGGATTATTTTTATCATCTCGTTAAACAAAAATTAGATGGAGTATGTGTTAGTGGAGAAACATAAGGGTGATTTATTTATTTATCTCTTACTGTCACTCATTCTCTTCTCACACACACACACACTTGCACTCTCCATATTCGGGATGTCCCATTAGTTTCGATCCGAATACATTTGTATTTGTGCCCGATCCAAATACATTTGTGTATGCGCCTGACAGATCTTGCTTACCTCGCGTAGTTATTTTCTACCTGTAAAACCAGTCTTTTGACTTTTCTGTTGTAGACGCACCGGCAGCTGCACCGAGCAACAATGGGATCACGAGCACAAGCCAGAACAATGACCTGGACATTTTCGGTCCCATGGTATCCAACCCCCTACCGTCATCCACGTCGACTGCTCAGTTTCCTCAGGTAGAGCCCTACCATAGTGCTGGCATCAGGTGGAATTAAAAAAAAAAAAAAACATTCTTCAGGAAACTCTAAACTTTTGCTGTTTTTTTCCCCCCCCTATCTAGGTGAGCTCCAACAGTGTTGCCGGCACTCCTACACAAGCCCCGCCAGCAGCAGTGGGTGGAGCCACGTCGGTGTCAGTACACGGCGATCTTGACCTGTTCAATGACAGCAGCAGCAGCAGCACAACTAAGACAGAAGAGAACACAAAGAAGCCATTGTCCAAGGACTCCATCTTGTCACTCTATGGAACCAACAACATGACACCACAGGCTCCAGCTGGTAAGAGAACAGCAAGTTCTGCAACTTATCTACATAAAACCTAGAAAGAGTACTGTGTCCTATCATTAAACATCAAAAGAGTAGTCCTCACAAATAAACCCAAGCAAACCTGTATGTCACGGTACTTAAACATTGTTTTTTGCGTAATGCTCTTTGTCCTCTTCCTCTCAGCTGGCATGTTCATGGGACCCTCTCAGATGCAGTATCCTGTCCAGACCACTGCTGGTTATCAGGCCTTTCCTGGCATGGGCACTGCTGTGCCCCCTACGACCGTCATGGGTGCCATGATGGCACAGAGTGGAGCAGCCATGATGGGGCCCAATCCGGGAATGATGGTTGGAATGACCATGCCCAATGGCTTCATGGGAAATGCCCCTGCTAGCGGCGTGATGGGCATGGCCCCCAGAATGATGGCGCCACATGGCAGTGCGATGCCTGCAGGCATGGTGCCTGCCCAGGGCATGTACGCCATCCAGCCTGGGCAACAAGCTCAATGGAACATGGCTCAGGTATAGCTTCGTAAAATCACTGTGTAAAATGCCCTCGCATCCATATGCAAGCTTCTGACCAAGCAAATATAGGATGGAAAAATACTGACAGCGAGATTAAAAACTATGCAAGCAAATGTCCCTGCCAAACCATATTCGTGATAGCAGGATGTGTGATGGTTAAGTGTTCTTTACGGTACTAAGAGTGGATGGGAAAGCTTGAGGAGATTTCTGGATGTCATTTAGAGCTGCAGTAGAAATTCTGATCACCAGAGGGGAGGCACGACCCAGGCAAGAACACTTCAGTATGCCAGCCTGTTTTAAGCATGAGGACTCCCAACATGGAATTTTTTTCTCAAGAATATATGCAATGATGTTTTGTCGGGTCATTGCTAGATACAGGGTCGTTGACTGTCACATTTTCCTTCCCGAGTGTTGACTGTAATGTGTTTCCCACCCTCAGGTTAGCCATCAGATGTCAGGGTTGCATCTGAACGGCGCACCCGGACACATGGCCTTCGCTCAGCCTCCAGCTGCTATGGGTGGTTGGGCAGCACCCGCATCCGCCCAAACTCTCAGCACACAACTATGGAAGTGAGAGCACGGACGGACGGACAAAGAAAGAGTGGTGCTTGCAGAAGGTGCAAAAGAGCTTTTGTGTTTCTCTGCAACTCACAATGAACTGATGTCGATTCCCACCATGGACCAGCCTTCAAGAACAGGAAAATAGTTATCCCTACTTGTCCCCCCCCCCCCCCCCCCCGCCCTCTCCTTCCTTCCTTCCTTCCTTCCCTTTACTCTCTTTCTCTCTATTGTGTGAGTGAATTGGGAGTCTTACAACCTGGCAGATTCTGCCTGTCGTATGGTTTTTGAGCATTGCTTTTATTTTCCTTTTTTGGAAAACAAATTTAAGGAAATAACAGTCCCAACAAAAATTGTATTGACATATCAGAAAAGCTGCAGGACCAGTTACACAAGCTTTTATTGTATCATGATAAGATTATAGAACATTGAAATAAATAGTATTTAAAGGGAGAAGATAGGACTAATACAGTCTTTCTGTTCTGCTCCCAAGTGTACAGCGCCGTATAACCTTCTTTTAAAGTACTTGTGGTTCCCCTATATAAAAAATAAATAAAGAAATAAAATAAAGGTCATGATTGATGGCTTGTGTCATCTCTTTTAATGGATGAAGAATGAATGAAAAGTTCAAAGTAAAGGGAGGTGAGTGTTTGGCATTACTTGGGAATATGTTGACATACAAATGTTGGTTCTACAATTTTTCATGATGGAGATATCAGCTTTTTATTTTTTTAAACTTAGGAGTTTGTAGTCAGTGGTTCTAAACCATACAAAACAGAACAGAACCACTTCATTAACATAAGGAATGGTAAACTGTTGACACTTAAGATGATATATAATTTTCTTTTAGCTTCCCTCACCACTTGAGATTGATAAACAGTTAATGTTTTGAGTTTTTGTGATGGACTTTAATGACACTTATTCCAAAGTCTGTTGTGATAGTTCTTGGTGGTCAGTGATATGTGGTCAGGGCAGGCAGGTGAGTGAGCACCTCCCTGTCCCCTTCCCTGCATGTAAATAATAAAACAACTGAAAACAAAGATTATATCATTTCCCATTTTAGTTCTGTGGCCCATTACAGAATGTAGATTTTCTTTAAATAACGTAATTTTAATTTTCCTGTTCAAATACATGGGTTAGAGGGAAAACACTACTGTGTGGTTTTGCATATAAAATAACAAAATGTTATTCCCATTTCTTGAATGTCATTTTGAATCATTTAAAACATTACCCTTGAAAATGTTTTTTTTTTAACACGTGCTACTGAGGTTGAGCACTAGGTGGCAGTATTGTATTAATTTTCTTGTTGACCAGTCATGATTTGAATCGCTAAAAGCTGTATAAATTTAATCTGGGGTTGTGCTGGGCATTTTACATATGATTTTATTTAGAGTGTTATTTCCCGAGTATCATGAACTACAAATCAAATGGGTGGAATGATATGACGTAGTATTAGTGAGTATGATGGAGTACAGATGAAATACCTTCTGATGGTGTCAATCAAAACTAAGCATTATTATTTCTTAAAAGGTCTGGCTCTCGGTCTACCCAATGCATGGCATTACAAAAACGGATATTATATATTTGTAAAAGGAAAAACAACTCCAGTATGCTTTACATTGCTTTCAACTGCTGGCTGTCCAAATGCACTGTAGCTGGTGCAATGAATGCCTTTTTGTGTAAAAGTCAAGCACATCCACATGGAGCTTTTTGGAAAATTCAACTGACGCAACATACTCAGTTACAGTTTGACAGCCGGGGAAAATGTGCCTCACGTTGCCTTTCTGGAGCGAGGTTCTTTCCCTCAGCGATGACATTCAAGTTTAGCAGAACACGTCTTGTCAGTACATACTATGGCTGTATTCCTCCACCCAGAACAAATAAACCTACCCCAGTGAAGGTTTATACAGGTGGATGTGGTATGTCAAGTAATCCAAGCCCTTCTTTGTACAAAACCTGTTTTATTAATAGTGTGCTTTTTGTTTAAAATGCAGTCTCACCATTCCAAACACTATGAGTTGTGCACAATTAGGTCGGTCCTTGTCTATGACTCCTAGGATTAAAAGTGGGTGTGGTAATTCAAGCCAGCCCAGCTCTACCTGTTTAATTTCCACCTACCAGCCAAGACCTCTTGCACTGCACAAATCACCCTTGCATGTTTTGCCAATGCTGATACCATTCATTTTACTCAGATGGTGGTATGGGACAGAAGAGGTTTGTTCCCACATGCACAAAAGAGCTAGCTACCTCATGCTTGGCAAAGCCTGAATGCATCTGAAGTGCTTTTTGCTTATGTTCAATTCCGATCTTTGCTCCATGCTAACTTTGGAAAGTTTCACGATGAGGTTTGATGACACAGCATGACTGTTGCATAATTAAATATGTCACTGATATGAGAACTCGATTTGTATTTGTGAAAATTCCATGGTGACATTACACAGGTGGGTGTTTGATTTCTGCTTGCTCCTCCAGCAGAAAGAAGTTAAACATGGTGGGAAAGTTCCAGAAACATATTTGCCAAAAATCAAAGCAGCCGGAAACATACAAAGTCCGGCTTTGAATTTTCATAGTTCCGGTTTCATAATGGCGAGTCACGAATGTTTTTGTGCCCATGGTCCCCTCCTAAGTCTCTCTGCGCGCCTCAAGGCCGTTTCACATGGCAGACCTCCATGCAAGGCAAAGAACCCATTGAAGCGGCTTCCTCTCTTATTTTTTATTTATTTTTTATTAGAATTCATCCAGACTTTCTGGAAAGGTCTTTTTCTAATCAGCATGTCTTATCGTTACTGTTTGTGGCAGTTTGAATTTTAATTACAAATAAAATCAAACTTGAATGAATGCATTTTCTCATGAAGACAAAATGCATGACATTATCTACAAATGTTATATTTAATTATGATGAAATGTTGAAAAACTCTGTAACCAGTTCAGGGTGTACCTTACTAATAGTGTAAATTACTGAGGTTAGCAACAGAAAAAGCAACTTATACTATTTTGATTGTAAATATACTTGGTGCTTCTGACTTAGCCCAGCTGAGAAGGCCTTGCTGGGCCTGATGGTTCACCACTAGCTTACAGGTGTTTATATTACTAAAAATAATAACAATAAAACATTCAGTCTCACCTCTGGCAACAGTTCAAACTAAACTTTATCCAGTTCTTTTCAACATTCTTGGCTTTGTCGCAAAGTTATCAGGATTAGATTGTTATTTTCTGAATCGCCTTTGCACAGCATGAGGTAACACTGAGCAAAACGGATGGTTTTATGAGCTAAAATGCCTTTACAGTCATATAGTGGGAACATTTAAGCTTAAGCAACTTTGGGTTCACTATCGTCCTCAAGGATATTTATTTTAACATGTTTGGAGTCAAAACAGCAATCTTACGCTTAGCTGGCCGTTCACCCTTTTATCTGTGGTACCCTTACAATACAATCCTCCCTTTCACGTTGAATAAAAAACAGCCGCGGTGATGATTTGCAAAGTAAAATGGTAGTCATTTAACAAATAAAATTCATGTAGTCAAATTTTATCTGACAATATTATAATCTGTAGAAAATTACCTGTAAAAACAATTGAGTGGATCACTTATGTAAGACCCGAGTCAAGTGGAAAAATAATGCCAACTACTTGGTATGTACGCCAAGCAGACAAAATGCATTCAATGTTCCAAATAATCTGAAAATTCATTGTTTAGCTTCGAATAAATGGTGTTATGTGACCTATGACCTCAAAACTGGTGTTTACTGTATACTTTACAGTTAACTCATAACAAGCCATTAGAGCTACTGCTTCATATCTTGTTGTTTATGTAAAGGAAATATTCTGACCTTATTATCGCAATGGCTTTGGCTGAGAGCAATGTTGGAAGATCTTTTACATAGACAGTGTAATGTAACAGCAGCGTGCTCAATATGTGTCCAAATATGGGCCCATAAAGCTTCACAGTGGGGGTAGGGTGCTGTACTCCCACCCACTTTGTAATCGCTGACTTTCCAAAGCAAACATTACACCATTGTTTGAGAAATGTGAACTCCTCATCGGGATTTTGCTGTTTTACTGCTCAAAATGTGCTTAATGTAGTGTGTCACTTACACTTTATCGCTCCATGCCTTTTTTTCTATTTCCTGTTTCATGCAAATATGTAAGATTATGTCATAAAAGGCCGTGCTTTGTTCAAAAGGCTCGTCTTGACCCTCCCTTTACTTTTTCATAGCTACAAACGCTACATCATAAATGAGTCCAAAGTGCGCTACGAGATTTTAACACTGCCTGTCTTTGTTCACTTTGTCACTATTTGCATTCCCAGTCCGTGTGTTTGTATTGAAGTATGTGTGTTCTTGTTACTTAGGTAACAGCGTTGACAGCCTCCAGGGCAAAGGTTACTCAGCCCTTAGGGTGTGTCATCTATTAAATCCAGGGGTCATTTGCTCTGTTTGATTTTCATTTCACTTAAGGTTTTGAGTGCAATTTTAACATCAACAAGTTTGAGCATTGTTGAGCCTTTTCCTGACAACACCGCCCTTGCGTAACACTCATTTCCACCAGCCCATATCCCACCTCCCGCAATGTAAACTCAGTTGCTATGACAACTGCATAAACAGAGACATCATAGCATTCAGGTTTTGTTGCAAAAAAAAACGACACACTTTGTAATCCCCAGCAGGTTTATTTTTTTGGACAACACATGCAAACACACATACAGACATTTCCTCCGTTTCATAAACTTTAACGCAGCCTTTCGTCTCCTCTCGGTCTCGAGCGCGGCATTCAACTTTCATCTTCTGTCAGTGATTTTTTTACCATAGTTTTACATATCAGGTGTAATAGCTTTGTGTGTGTGTGTGTGTGTGTGTGTGTGTGTGTGTGTGTGTGTGTGTGTGTGTGTGTGTGTGTGTGTGTGTGTGTGTGTGTGTGTGTGTGTGTGTGTGTGTGTGTGTGTGTGTGTGTGCATGTGTTTTTTGTCCTGCTATCTGGACCTTTTAGCTGGAGGTGCGCACAGTGGTTGTTGTGACTGTGGTCTTAGAGCTCCCTGTGAAGAAGACAAAATGGCAGTGTTTCAATTTTCCATGCGATTATGTAATATATCATTTCCTGGGGTTAAGAATCACTCACCTGAACCAATAGGCCTTAATTGAGAAAGGAAAGAGAAAATAAACAATGAATGGAGTGTTCCATTTTTTTTAATGTATGCATTCTCCAATTATCTCCATTTGCGTCTACCTGGATTCCTCTGAGTCCAGTAGGCTCCTGTAGGTTGCAATCTCCTGCTCCAGCCTGGTCTTGATGTCCAGCAGCATCCTGTATTCCTGGCCCTGCTGCTCAATGCTGGTACGCATGTTGGCTAGTTCTCCTTCGAGCATGTTGATTGTGTTCTGGAAGCCGGCGAGCATGGCGCTGTAACGAGCCTCTGTGTCTGCTAACGTGTTCTCCAGCGCCGCTTTCTATAGAAGATTAAAACAAGAAAAACATGTTTAGTTGAACCGGTGTCACATTAGATGTTGAAATAGAACAATCACATCCTGGTTTGTATCTGAAACTGGCTACGCTATTGTCTTTTTGACTGCAGAGGCCTTCTTGAACTAACAAGACCATCGTGTTCTGCATTCCTTCCCTTTTTCTCCAAGCTCTTTAATGTCTACCAGAACCTGACTGGACTGCGAAATGTTTTTTCCTCCCAGCACCCCCCCCCCCAAACGCATTCTTCAGTAAAGCCCTCCTTCTGTACCCTTTATCACTGTCTCCGTTTCCCTGGACGAGAGAGGAATTTTGCTCATATAAGGCGTGATTGTGACAAGGCTGTCTGGCTTTCGTCTCTCACCATGCTGAGTTCGGACTGCAGGGCGATCTCCAGACTCTGCAGCGTACGTCTCAGGTCTCCGATTTCTGTCTTGGACGTCTGGATGGTTTCTGTGCTGATGGTCACCTCCTTCGACAAGGCGGCCGACTAAGGAAGAGAAAAGCGTGATTTCAATTCTTCAGTTTGATTCAAAGTAAATGAGGTGGGTGGGTGGGGGTGGGGGTTACCTTCTCATTAAACCAGGTTTCCTGGTCACGGCGGTATTTATCTGTGATAGCCTCGTACTGGGCGCGGATCTCTTCCAGGATTCTGTTGAGGTCCTGTTGGGGTGCGGCGTCAACCTCCACATTGACTGTGCCGGTCAGCTGTGATCGCATCGCTGCCAGTTCCTGAGCAGCAGACACACCCACCGAAAAAGTTAGCATTTTAAACCTCTCACAAGAGTTGCACATGTCATGCTTGTTGTACCTCTGCGTGGTTCTTCTTGAGGTAAGCCAGCTCATCTTGCAGGCCTTCGATCTGCATCTCCAGGTCAGCTTTAGTCAGAGTGGTCTGGTCGAGCAGGCGGCGCAGGTTGGCGATGTCGGCCTCGACGGACTGTCGCATCATCAGTTCATGCTCGAACCTGTTGGATTTTGCCATGGAAAGGACAATGAGCTTGGCGTTTGGAATATGAGCACTGATTAAAGATATTACTTAAGGCCTTACTTGGTTCTGAAGTCATCAGCAGCCAGTTTGGAGTTGTCAATCTGGAGGAGGATGTTGGCATTGCCGATGGTGGCGCCCATGATCTAAATTAAAGCACAATTTGAGAATTGGTCAGACAGAAAGCAGTGTTGCTGTTTTTTTTGTTTTTTTTGTTTTTTTAAAAAGCACCCTATGTGTGAACTATGTCAGGTCAATGTCAATTTTAACGTGTGCAGTTTAACATTTCTAAACCCATATCGTTCTAGCATGCTAATGATTAACAGTAGCCCAAACATCTTGCACGGCATCGACGCTGCCTACCTTGTCCTTCAGGTCATTGATAATGGCCCAGTAGTTGCTGTAGTCCCTGTCGGCGGCAGGCCCCTTCTGCTCGTAGTACTCTCTGATCTGCTTCTCCAGCTTGGCGTTGGCGGTTTCCAGAGATCGCACCTTCTCCAGGTAGTTGGCCAGACGGTCATTCAGGTTCTGCATGGTGGCCTTCTCGTTCAGCTGAATGTTGTTCTGGTCCAAGGCGTGTGACAGGTCGAAGGATCCCGCCCCGGCGCCGTAACCACTGCCATACCCGGATGAGACATTGTACATGGTGGAAGAGGAGATGCGAGGACCTCTGACGCTCAGTCCGGACAAGCTCCGAGCCTTGGGCGCGGCTCTGGATGAGTAGCTGTAGCTCTGCCTGTTCATCATGACAGGCCCACCGGTGATGCTGTAGCTGGATTGCATGGCTGAGAGTCTTTCGAGAGAGGAGACGAGAGGAGTTTGAGCCGCTTGGACCAGGAGTGGAGTTGGGTAGTGGCGAGCCAGCTCCTGATATAGTGCTGGTCCTGGGGCGGGTCTGGCTTGGGGGGAGGGAGGGAGTTAGGGAGGGTAGGAGGGGAGAGAAGGAGGGAGTTTTACTCTGCCGATCTACACTGGCTTGACACAACCACCACTTGTTTTCCTTTAAGGACCAATGGTTTTTTTTTTCCTTTCCCCTATGAGGGCACTCTCATGGAATGTGTGTGTTTGTGTGTGTTGCTGCTTTTGTGTCCATGTTGAAGCAGATAGGGCCCTGCTGAGGTGTGTGTGTGAGATTGTGTGTGTGTGTGTGTGTGTGTGTGTGTGTGTGTGTGTGTGTGTGTGTGTGTGTGTGTGCGTGCACGTCACATTTGTAATTTCTGCCTGTTTATCTAAATACCTGCTTGTCTACTCTCACGCCATTTTGAATAATTGCATGCAAATATGAATTTACTTGGGTGCTTTAGTTTTCTGACACGAGATGATTTTAACATCAACTTAAGCTCTTTTTTTCTATCAAAAATGAATGTCCTTCCACTCTGTGGAAAGAATGAACGTTTTGTAACTCATGCCAATGACCTTGTGGCCAATATTGCATTAACACTTCTTTTCATCCTTATTGACAAGCCCATGAATAAGGAATGTGCGCCCCCATTGTTCACCACATCACAGTCGACATGCCATCTCAGTTCCTGTGTGTGTGCGTGTTCTCGAGTGTGGTGATTTTGGCCCCCGTTACAGCCTGTTTTTGGGAGGAAACGGGATTGTGTGTCGTTTTTGTGTGCATGTCTGCTGGAGTTCAAGTGGGTGTGCAACTCCTTATCTTCATTTTGGGCTCTGGGCCAACTTTTTCTCTACTGTGGAGATGGGAGAGGCTTGTGGGGTCATAAACCCCTCAGCCAAATGGAGAAGTGACTCATGCCTCTTATTTGTTGCAGGAGCAGGGTTTGGTCTCACTCTACTGTGAGAAATGTTTCACTGATATGTTTCATGACACTCTGTTCAGACTGACTTCACGTCCACTGTAAGACCAATAAACTATTTTGCTTGTTAAATGCCCTTTGAGGTCTTTGAATAAATACAAAATTGCAAAGATCTGCCCTCTGCCCTTTGTCTTTTTTAGGGAGCAATGGAGTTCAGTTGAAATCAGCATGGAGCAGTGTCAAACTTTTCACATTGAAGTGATGCAAAGCTAGTTTCAACATTCATTTCGGAACTTCATCATATTTTACAACTTTGACACGAAATGTATTTCTAAGTGAAATCCCGTAATCACTTGTTTGGATCACAATTGTAACGAGAAATAATGAATCCTAAGTAGTAGAAAACAGCACATCCTGCAATTGTCTAGTAACCAGTCAAGGGTGCACCCCACCTGTTGCTAAAAAATGTAGTTGCTAATGTTTCTATTTCATTATGAGTATATATTTTCTTCCATTATGTAGTATGCAAACTCGTCTGTGTCAAAACATGACATATACATTTTACATATTAAAATGCAGCTTCATCATGACAGTTCTCTATCTTACAATTAGCAGAGTAGTGTGGCATCTAATAATATAATAAAGTGTTGCCTTGACTAAGTTTAATATGACCCGTGACGAGGCATGTAACAAAGCACTCGTGTCAAATCAACTCCCCCATTGAAATAAATGGAACTGCCATTAATCCCTTCCACCACTCAAAATAAAAAGGGGAAAAAATGATAATAGTTTTACAAAAAGTCACACCCACCCATGTTGTACCTTTAATTTTTTTGATCATCTAATAAAAGGTGTTTTCAGACCCTGATTACAGACCAAGCTACGTTCCATAATGCAATTCACATCTTGAGTTTTTGAAAGTTGTTATTTTACCAGAATTCTGACAGAGGCCTGTTTGTTGAAAGTCAAACATATAAAGACTCATCAGTCAGCAACAAGTGATTCCTTGAGGTATGCTACCCGCTGTGAGTGCAGTCATCGTGTCCCATTCAAGTACAGACCAAAAAGTAGAAAAGCTGTAACAAGCAATGCTTTAACAGACTCACTGACTAAAAAAATTGAAGAGTATTTGTGCACTCTAAGTTATTTATTTTATGCTGCACTGTGCACTATGTGGAAAATGGGCGTTTTTCACCTAAACCAAAGATGACTCATGCTTAAAAAAAAATCCTCTGCAATTTGTCTCTTCTGCTTGTATTTTTAGATCCATTTGTAAATTCTGATTGCACACAGGGATTTGCAACAGTGCTGATTATTAAGAAAACTTCAAACTCCTACGAAATCACAGTGACTTAAACGGGATTTGGAGCAAAGTCTGCATATGTCACAATACTTGTACGGACTTAAAGGTTGCAACCCGTGCAGCAGTCATAAATACTGACACATCTTGTCCCGACAATTTAGAACCCACAAATCTTCAAAAACATTCCTGCTAACTTTATCTAAATCCATGTGTACTTTATGGGAGTGTTCAGTTGTCAAACTGCATGACTCTGTGAAATATCTTCTGCCCACTCCCTCCCTTTTGGTCAAAGAGGTGAAGTCAAGCCAGGATGAGTACAAGGCATATACTTGAAGCAAACACATCCACCTGTGTGGATTTAGAGTCGGCTTTTACTTTTCTTCATTTCATTTTCTTCCACTTTACGTTCCTATCCTATCAGTAACATTAGGCTGTAAAATCATTAGCATGTTGTCAGGGACAGAAGACAAATGGATATAGTGGAACATTTGACTTGACTGTAATCATGAATAGCTAGTCAAACATGCTTGCTCTTGACCATACCAATAAGAAAATGGAAACATGCTGACATTATCATAGGCCAGCATACTGACCCTGCGAAGACAAATGTGAAATGCCATTCATTTAAGAAACATTATCATTGCCAATAATTCAATTTACAGTGTATGCTCTACTTGGGCAGATTAAATTGACATGACAGCACGCATCGGCTGAAATATGATCGGACAAAAAAAAAGAAAAATATCTATGTATTTTTGTGTGCACATTTTATTGGAAACAGTCCAAATGAGAGAAATTCTATGAAATGAAGAGTATAGACTGTTGAGGACAAATTGTTACAAATTTCAGGGTGTAATTAAAATTTAGGTTATAATTTTAGCTAAACTTGTCTGGTGATATTTAGGCCAGCAGAGAAGGCATTGTTGGTTAGCGTGCAAGTTTAATACTCTGAAGTGACATTTTGACAGATTTGCTGATTTCTGACCTGACATCAAAAAGAATAGTGGTCCATCTTTTAGAGAATGACAAGTTGAGCATTCTGTCTTCTGATTTTTCAAGGCCCAGTGAGTGAAAAAAAAAATGACAACAGGAAGCCTATTGTCTGTGTCACCTTCAAGTGAACGTACTGTAAGCTCAAAACAGTTTCTGTTATTTTACTGTATCCCAGCAACACGTACAGTATGTCACTCACTACTCAAGCATGAACGGCATCTATTGTCTTCCAGTTTCATTCACTTATGCATACTGTATATGATCATTCGTCTTTTATCGTATATGAATTCTGGATTTAAAAAAATATATATATATATTAATGAGAGTACTTTTCTAGACTCATGCATTCTTGCAGAGTTGCAGATATCCCTTTAACACATATTTCGTATACAGCAAAGTTAGCAGGTCTCTGTATGGATCAACAGTGAATCATAGCAGTGCACTGCTGTACGCTCCCAAGCCTACCACACCCCAGCCGAGGCATTATCACATCCTCTTTCAACTATTCGGACCGCGCTGTGCAGTAACTCCCCAGCATACAACTTCTATGCCAAAAGTCCAACACACAAAGTTATTGACATGCGCTGTCCTAGTTTGTGTGTGTGTGTGTGTGTTAAACATTCACCATGCAAGAGCTCAAATCTTATCTGTTTTAATTCCGGTAAGCTTGTGCTGTGCTTGTTTAAATAGATATTGTACCTTGGATTACTAATAACAATTTAAAATTGATAAATGTAGAGGGAGGGTTGGGTCTTTCATATTTGGGACATTAAATGATCAGTGTAGCCCATTCTGGTTGTCATAGCTACACTTTGCTCTACTTTGCTCTTTTGCTTTAGAAGGTGTATTATTTAGATGTGTAGTGTCTTCCTGTTGTGGTTATTGATAACAATGCAATATCATATAGTAAGATAAGAAATACATGGTATTGACATCAACGCTAAAACACGTCTTGATATTTCCTCCAGATGCTTTCCTTTAACTTGACAAACACACCAGATAGTCCCAGTGCCACACCCTTGATGAGCTCACATACTTGGCTTGAACACTGGAGGTAACTTTTACTATTGGACAGCCTCCTCTAGTGGCACTTTATAAAATGCAGGCAGGCCAAGAAAACCTTCATGTATAAATATGAAGCAATGTTTTTATTTTTAAGGTGCCATAGCAACACCAACCTGCCCTGCACGGCCACAAACCTCCGCTACATGGCATGCTTGTTAAAACCAACGCGCCCGCTGCACACCTACCTGTCATAGCCGAGTCTGCCTTGTGGGGCAGCATTGAGCCATAGAGCAGCCTGACTGCCAGAAAATACAAAGGCAAAGAAAAAGTAATCACCGTTGCGGTATGTTTGCAGTAATAGTAGCAATTCTTGTGGTGAATGACTTATGTAAACACTCAGTACAACCAATTGCTCCTCTTTTATGGTGTCTGGCAGTAATGCGAGCTTCAGGTTTCTTACATACCTAACTGTAATTCTGTTTATATCACAGAAACGGAGTCTGTTGCGAAAATGGGTTTAATCAACCAACATTTATTCCTGTCACTCCTATTGTTGTCCGTGCAGACAAGAGAGGAAAAATCTCACACCCCACTCCATAATCACTCAGGATAATCATTTAAAGACATCTTACAATAGGCCTTTGTTCTTTTACAGTGAGGGGGAAAAACTCAAATTTAGCTCCAATGTAGCAATGGGAGCTTTAACTTCACCCCCCAGGAGAACCTACTGTTGTATAATTCAAGTCACTGATGTGATTAAAACATAAACAACAGTATGGACCCTTGCTTTTTTTCACTCTCTTCCTGCGATACACACAGACACGCTGAAAGTATGCACTTTTGCAGAAAACCTCCACAATGTGCATGTCTGCGTGTGCACAGCAAGGAGCTGCAGAATGTGTCTGAAGAAGATGGAAGTCAAGAGCTCAGAAGAGAGAGGCCCCAATCACCTTTTGTTCAGATTTCAGTGCACATTAATTCGGTCGTTTTATGTTTTTTTTTTTTTGTTAGGAGGAGGAAGAGTGGGCCTGGAGGCCTGTTGGGGGGTGTTGACGTATACTATGCCAGGATTGCTCACTGTGCCATTATTCTTTAAGCTCGCCTGACTCTCTAACATTGCTTGGCCTTTGGATGAGAATCGTGTAAAATAAAGCCAGTGTGAATGTTGGCACGAATGAAATTTCAATAAGAACTGTTTCCATAGTGTCTTCTTTCATAATGATACTTCAGTGAACCTTCAATATATTTCCTCAAAATGATGTTTTACAACAGTGGTGGCCTGCATCCAGCCATTCGAGCCTTCTATGCTGGATAAACTACACCATTATTTACAACTTATATTAAATTGTAAAAATTTATTTACCATCAACTTCCGAAACCCAAGTGCTCATGTTCTTACAACTGCTTGTTCATAATTTACTCAAAATAGCTAACCGAACTCTGGATCCAAAAGGGACGCAGCCAATCCTGGGCTATTTATACCTAGTACATTGGGTTAAGGATTTCACCCAACATGTTGGGCTCAATAACCAAGGGGTTAAAAATACTAAACACAAGACTGTAAGCTACCAAGAAATGGGTATTGCTGTGTTTTTTTTTAGAAAAATAATGCTCTCAGAAGAAGGAGACATTGTGTGTGAATCTTTCTTCTTGAAGCACTTTTTACCACAGATTTCTCCCGTTCACTTTTTTTCATCTTATCCTGTCTAGGTCATAGCAAGGAAGAAAGCAACTGTAATGTGTGTTGCTTCCTTGCTTGGTTTGTCTCATTCCGTTGCTACCTTGTGTCTGAAATGGTGATTACGTAATTGCCAGCAATACATACATACATTCACAATCATTCTTAATTTTGTGCATTTCAACCTGTGAAAAAATATAAAAGCCATCTTTGCAGCTTTGCAGTATATTTGATTTATTGACATCCGACGTGAGCTCCTTTGAAGAAAAGCCACTATCACCTCCACAAAATCAAAAATATTGTGCCGATCATTTCTTTTCGTTACACAGGTTGAAGAGGACAATATTAGTTCTATTAGTGTGTAGAAACATTAAAAGTGCAAACATTAATGGCATCAGATTCTTTAATAACAAGCTTTAAGACAAGTAAGTGTCAAAATATAATTAGTCTATATACTCGCTGTCATATTTGAAATTTCCGGAAAGTTTACTTCATCATCTTAAACTTTTATTCTGGCAATAAGTTGAAATTGATTACTATATTTTTAATGTTTGAACACACACAGCCCAACAGAATATTGGAAAATTAATATTGAGTAGTGTTTGTGTGTGTGCATGTGCCTGTGCCTGTGCGTGTGTGCGTGCGCGTGTGTGTGTTTGTGTGACAATAGTAGGCAAGCAGGGCAACATATTTGTTGTGAACATCTCACAGAACAAAAGGCCTCCTTGTCTTTTGTTGTCCCGTGTTCATAGAGTATATTTCACCGACTACAGGAACATGGGAGATAAAAAGCAGATTCATCTTGCAATGCTGTTCATACATTCTACAATTCGCCAGTTGGGCTAAATTAATGGATTTATAGTGTTTTGGAAAATAGAGCCTCACATTTGTATGACTGTCGAATGGTTCTCAAATTGTCTTTAATTAATATGACCTACTTTTGGATCGTGGGCGGGGTCACTCACCGGGTAAGCAATTATTAAATGGCCGCAGCTCATTCACAAAAGGTTGCTTGGTGCATGCTGCAGGCCAAACATAATAATTATATATGATGTGGTTTTCCTCTCTCTGTCTATCACACAATTACATTACATTAGGGGTGTCAAAGTTAAAGTGTTCACTTTAAAGATTAATTGGATTTTTTAAAGCAGCCTGAGAACATTTTGTATGAAGAAAAGCAATGACTGAACCAACAGATGGATATTCCTCAATGGTCACCATACCATCTGTCAACCTGCCAGACGTCGCTCTCTTTATCGGGCTGACGAGAAATGTTGTGTGTGTGATGACAGAGAACAGCAGTCAAGCAGCACGGCTATGTTGCTCAACAAGATGAGCGTTTAAAATACAAATATGCAAGTGATCATTTTACACTAGAGTGAGGATGTTGTTTCTGGCAGTTGTTGAGACATTTTGTAAGAGCCTTTTGAGCCACTGGTGACAAGCAATCATTATAGTGGGGACAAACAAAGACTTGAAATTTTGTTGTGAAAATTATCGTGAACCGTATCATGTAAAAATGTGAAAATGATTTAAAAATGTGAAACTAAAATGAAAAGAAGTTCAAAAGTGAAACAGTTGGCGTTTCATCTTTTTACATGATAATTATCACATTTTTACGTGATACGACTCATGTTTTGAATTGATCATGTTTATGTTTTTACATAAGTTTCATATATTCTGGTGTGGCAGCAATATGCTTTGATAGTTTTGTTTAAAGGTTTACAAGACAGGTTTTTGATGAGTTAACATTTTAAAATATACTCTAGGTGGCTCGGTGACGCACTGGTTAGCACGTCCGCTTCACAGTTGGGTTCAATGTGTGGGTGTGGGTTCGATTCCTGCCCTCCCTGTGTGGAGTTTGCATGTTCTCCCCGTGCCTGCGCTCCAGTTTCCTCCCACATCCCACTCCAAATTGTCCTTAAGTGTGAGTGAGAGTGCGGATGGTTGTTTGTCTCTGTGTGCCCTGCGATTGGCTGGCAAGCGGTTCAGGGTGTCCCCTGCCAACTGCCCGATGACTGCTCCAGCACGCCCGCGA
The DNA here is from genome assembly GCF_054491065.1 of Syngnathus leptorhynchus. NCBI lineage: Eukaryota > Metazoa > Chordata > Actinopteri > Syngnathiformes > Syngnathidae > Syngnathus > Syngnathus leptorhynchus. Next base: position 8,182,010 of record NC_141199.1, on the reverse strand, counting down.
CACCCGTGGAGACAAGGCGGTACAGAAAATGGATGGATGGATGGAATATCCTCTATAAAGGGAAAGTGGACAATCAACACAAAACAAACCTTTGTATAGTGCACGTTGTGCGTTTTTATCTCTTAGCTAAGACAACATTCTGAGGGAAGTCATGATGCCGCAAAAAATATTTCACTCATTCACTCATAATCGATCATTTTTTATCACAGAATTCCTCACAGAAGTGCAAGTTTTCATCCTGACCTCATGACTGAGGCATCATTCCAGACATCTTGTTGCTATTTCCGGCATTGCTTTTATTTCTCTGCTCATCAACATCAGCAGGAAACAGTTAACGTGAAATTTCGTTTTAATTATTTTTCACCTAGTGCGAATGTGACAAATTTATTTTCCATCTCACGCTTCCTTTCTCTTATATGAGGCTGTTGCGACACTTTCAAAACATATTTTTATAATAATGTAGTATTTATCAACAAAACTTAGATTGTAGCTCTAAATATCTAATGTTGGTTAAGAAAAACATTCATTCATCATCCGTATAGATGAGGTCAAAGGCCAGACAACCACAACAAGAATATTTTAATGTTTACGTTTCCCCACGTGATACGGCTGTGTGACACATTGATGAAAAACGATTCCGCAAGCATCGGTAAATGCAACCTTGCTCATTCCTGCTCTGATATATTTGACTTTGACCAATAACCTTGCTCTCAACCTTTGGCCCTTGTTTGGCAAATGTGAAATTGTCACCGTTGTGTGTAATTTCTTGTCACAGCTGTGAGCAAACATTTTGAGTCAACACTTTATGACATTTCGTCAGTGTCAGTGCAAACTGCTTGTTTTGTCTGGGAATAAATACGGAAGGTGACAATTATGCATTCCTAACAAGATTTGGGGGATAGTCAAGAAGTATTCCAAGAATGGTCATTCGTGGAGAAATGATAAAATGTGGAATCACAAGTTGGACCTGTAATGGGGGCGGGATGAAACCCTCACCCACTAGGTCTGGTGATGGAGCGATTGCATGGCGTAATGGCAAACACATTCTTCGCTTTCAACTAAAACCCCTCCCACTTGACACTATATATAACTCAGGGAGCAAAGTGATGCTCACAACTGCAGATCCTGTCCAGTATTCCTCACAGGTCTTACATCCAGATCCTCCATCATGTCTCTGAGCACGAGATCCTACGGGCAGAAAACGCTGAGCGTCTACGGTGGAGCCGGCGGTCACGGCACCCGCATCTCCTCCGCCCAGTCGTGCTACCTACCCGCCCCTGGTTTCAACCTGGCCGACGGCTTGGACCTCCACGTCGGCGCCAACGAGAAGGCCACCATGCAGAACCTGAACGACCGTCTGGCTTCTTACCTGGAGAAGGTGCGCACCCTGGAAAAGGAGAACGAGCGATTGGATAAGCAGATCCGAGACTGGTACCAGAGCAGAACTGTCGTCAGCCGCGACTACACCAATTACTTTGCCATCATTGATGACCTGAAGGATAAGGTGAGCGAAATCACACATTTCAGGATTATCCCCTGTGTCTGTTGGCCAAAGCCTATCCCGACAGCCAATATGAAGTTTTGCACATTTTGACTGAAAGTAGGATACAACTGAACCTGAAAAGGTTACTCATTGGCTTGCAAACAATTCAGAATCTGCCCATTACTCAAAGTCTGCAGAAATTAGGCTCCGCCCTCATAAGATGTGAGCCAATAAAAGTAATACTGGTAGAACAAGAACAAACAAAATATGTTGTCACCGGGGAAATTAATTTCATGTTGTGACCATCCCTCCATCCATTTCCAACACAGCGTATCCTATTCAGGGTCGGCCTCGACATTGGCATGAGGTCTCTGACCAATTTCTGTTTCTTTGTCAGATCTGTGTCGCTGCCAGACTCAATGCCAAGACAATCCTGGACATGGACAATGCGAAACTGGCTGCTGATGACTTTAAAATGAAGTGAGTATATGCTGTGTGTGAATGTGTATTATTACCACATACTTGACATCCGCGTCTGTCCTCTAAACCTCACCGACCACGCTCTCAGGTATGAGAATGAGCTAGCCATGAGAATGACCGTGGATGCTGACATTGCTGGGCTGAAGAAAGTGCAGGAAGAGATGAAGTTGATCAGAATGGATCTGGAGTGCCAAGTGGACGGTCTGAAGGATGAGCTCATCATGCTAAAAAACAACCATGAAGAGGTGAGGGTGTCTCCACCGCAGTTTAAACAAAGGTGCTTGAGCTAGAAGAATGACTTTTATCTTGATCAATACATTCCGTCGCATGAATAACACCCGTGATGTGTTTACGCTAAATTCTTCACCTCAGTGTGTCGTCAACATCATCACTCTTCTATTCACTATTCATTCCATGGTATGTCAAGTGTCATCATTTGTCACATTCTATTGTGGTTTTAGACAGTCCTAAAGAACACACAGGACCACACTCCCCTCTTAGAACTGAGGAAGTTCCATGTTAGGTGAATGTTTTTACAAATACCTGTGCTCTTTTGAACACTGCCCTCTCCCCCGAGTTCACTTCCATGCATTCTTCTTTACTTCCGTGAGCTGCTTGATGCAGTTTGCCTCACAGGCCCATTTGAACATTCCAAATGTATACACACACACACACATTTTAAAAGGAGCAAAACCAGGAAAGTCATCAGATGAGAAGATTCTTTCTTTGATTCCTCACAGGAATTGGCTCTGCTCAGGAGTCAGATGGGCGGTCAGGTAAACGTGTCCGTGGACGCATCGCCCTCTCCAGACCTAAACGAGATTATGACAGAGATCAGAGAACACTATGAGGCTATGATTGCCAAGAACCGCAGGGAACTCGAGTCCTGGTACCAGACCAAGGTAAAGATAACAAAATCAATCAATTGAATAAATGGAGAAATTAACAATATCGCATTGTGTCTGCGATGTGCCAAGATGGCAGCAGTAGAGCGGGAAGTGATGACACACACAGAGTCTTTGGCGACATCCCACTCTGAAATCAAAGAACTCAAGGGTATACTCCAGAGGCTTGAGATTGAACTCCAGTCCCATTTTAGCATGGTACGTCTAACCCGGCGACTCACTTAAATGTTCATCTCAGACTGGCCCACTCGTGTCTTTTTTGTATTACGCCACCAGAAAGCATCCCTGGAGGGCACCCTAGCAGAAACACAATCCCGCTACGCTGCTCAGCTGGCAGGTCTGCAGAACATGGTTGTGAGTTTAGAGGCCCAGCTTTCCCAGATCCATGCCAGCATCACCAGCAATAAGCACGAGTATGACATGCTGTTGGACCTTAAAACTCGACTGGAGATGGAGATTGCAGAGTACAGACGGCTGTTGGATGGAGAAGAGGACAGGTAGGAATGAGACAAATTTCTGAATTATAAAATTCACAATATCAGAAAAAAATGAACTCATGTGTTCTGGTTTTATTCTTCTCCACCAGCTCAAAACAAGGTTAGTATCCTTGAAAGCACAATTGGTTGAAACTCAAGGACTACATTTGCTAAGGCTTCTTTTTTTTTCGTACAGTGGTCACCAAGGTCATCACAGTGGTGGAGACGGTCGTCGACGGGAGGGTGGTTGAGAGCAGCAAGACTGTCGATATAGATGTGGATGAGATTGAGGGATAGCTTGGAAGAGACTCTAAGACATTAAAGATCGTGCAGTTCATACTTGTGTGGTGTCCTTTTTAAAATCATAAATCAATCAATAAATAGATAGATAAATCAATACACCAAATGAGATTGTAAAAAGCTTACGTCCCAAAGTTCTTCCCACCTATTAACATATTTTAACTGACTTCAAAATCAAAATGCAGAAATGTGGAGCCTAATTGAAGAGAGAATTGACCTGTTTAAACCATGTATTTAAAATTTTATTAGAGCTTATTAAGACTCGCCGACAGCATCGGCACCCAATTTCATTCATGCTGTATTGCAGAAGCTGGGGGCCAGACTTATAAAATGGCAGGTTCTTAAAATAATCTTGAAAAGGTCATTTCAAAAGCTAAAGAATTTACAGTAGTTTTATTTTTATTTCATAGATTGCCTGTTCAGAAATCAGCTACTAAAAACTCAGCCATGCTTATTTGTTAACGACTTTTCCTATTTGTTTCATATTCCAATCAGTGTTAAAACCCATCAAGCTCATGAAATTCCGTGCCAAAAACGGCAAAATCTAATAATACACCTGAACTCAGACTTGACCCTTTCACCACCAGCTTCATTTTGATCCCTATTATACATAAACAGTGGGAAAAATTAGATTTTGACGACAAATCTCCAAGTGACTGTTTCTGACATTGAACTGACTTTTGAGCAGGTAGTCCAGCATGCACTGAGTAAACCTAAAGCATTCTCTTCCACAGTGACCACATTGAAAATTGACAAAACCACAGCCTGAAATGAAATGCAATTTTTAAATTGCATTGTTTGCTTGTTTGAAACCTTGTAGACTACAATGATGTGGAAACTATTGTAACATTTTAATACACCCTGAAGACTTTGTTTTGTCCATATTTATACATTTGCCTGATCTTCATGTCAGACCTATCACACACTGAAATAAAACGGTTGCAGACTGAAAAAAAGTCACACAAGTGATCAAACACAGATACAAAGGAGTAAGTCGGCAGACAGGGAGCCTTTTATTCAATCATTTTGTTGGTTTGCAATGAAAGAATAGTATTTAGGCGTCACATCCTTTTCGGCTGCTGTTTGTTGAGTCAGGCATCTTATGTGGTAGAGGTTGTAGAGGATACCACCCTGCCATCCACCAACTCCTCTGTGACCATGACTACCCTGGCGGTGCTGGATTTGGTCGCAGCGATGCTGGGGAAGGACAAATACAGCGCATGTATGAAATACCAGTTAAAAAGTAGGTGGTTCAGATCTGAAGACCGCACTTTGCTTCTGCTCAAACAAACTGTAAGCCAATTTTCTCTCACCTGCCCTCGCCATCCATAAGTCTCCTGTACTCTGCAATTTCCTTCTCAAGTCTGGTCTTAATATCAAGGAGCATGTTGTATTCTCTGCTCTGGTTTTCCATCTCGGCACGCAGTTGCATCAGTTGTTCTTCAAGACTTGTGACCTGTGACTGGAGTCCTTGGAGGATCATGGAATATCGGGTTTCGGTTTCGGCTAACGTGTTTTCCAGGGATGCTTTCTGTAGGAGTGTGTACATGAGTGATTTTAGTATTCAGGAATATGCAAACAGGGACATTTGTTCCAGCTGACAGTCGCTTTTACTTACCATGCTAAGTTGAGACTGTAGTTCGATTTCCAAGGCCTGCAGGGTGCGACGGATCTCTGAGATCTCCGATCTGGAGGTCTGGAGAGTTTCCGTGCTGACAGCCATTTCCTTGTTCAATGCCTCGCTCTGCAAAAGATAGACTGTTATTGCCCTACTCCAGTACATGCTACGGAACAAGCCAAAACTTTTCAGTGGGAATTACCTTGCTCTGGAACCAGGCTTCCACATCTCTCTTGTTCTTTGCGGCCATGTTTTCGTACTGCTCTCTGATCTCAGAAATGACTCTAGTCAGGTCTATCTGTGGTTTGGCGTCTACCTCTACGTTGATCTGTCCAGTCATCTGTAGCCTCATGGCTGCCATTTCCTGTTATGTACAAAGGTTGGTAAGACATTGGACGGAGAGAAACTAGTAACTCAGACATAGAATATGAAAAGGTTTGCTGCTCACTTCCTCGTGGTTACGTTTGAGGTGGACAAGCTCATCCTTGAGGCCTTCGATCTGCATCTCCAGGTCTGAGCGGACCAGTGTCAGCTCATCCAACATTCTCTTCAGACCGGCAATGTCCGACTCCACTGACAGACGCATAGCCAGCTCATTGTCATACCTGTAAGACGGCAAGAGGTCAGAAAAGAATTCAAAGTGCTTTTAATTTGTTGTGTGTATTTGTTGTCAGTTTTGACGCTTACTTAGTTTTGAAATCATCTGCTGCCAGTTTTGCATTGTCAATGGCCAGGTAGATGCCTCCATTGATACGTGTGGCTTCCTGGATCTATGAGATTTAGAAATAAAGCATGTTTCATGACTACTGTACACCCATTTTAGAAGAAGAGGTGTATTCTTACCTTTCCCTGTAAGTCGTTGATGGTGATCTGATAAGCACTGTAGTCGCGGGCAGTGGGGGAGGCCTTGCTCTCCAAGAACTGATGGATCATCAGCTCCAGCTCGGCATTGGCCTTCTCAAGACTGCGCACCTTGTCAAGGTAAGAGGCCAGGCGGTCGTTCAGGTTCTGCATAGTGGCCTTCTCGTTGGCGCCGACATGCAGATCCTGGCCGTCGCCCATGCCGAAGCCTCCACCCCCTCCCATGCCGAAGTTGTAACCTGCACCGCCAGCGTAACCTGCACCACCACCGTAACCTGCACCACCTCCAGAGCTATAAAGGCTGCTGGAGATTCTTGCGCCGCTTCCACCAGCACCTCCATAAACACTCGAAGCACGCTCCCTACGAATACTGCCGACCAGGTTTCCACCCCCGAAGGAGCGGCCGGATAGCGAGGACCTGCTGAAGTTTGACATTATGTTGACTGGTCGGTAGTGTCTGCCTGCCTGCCTACTCAGAGAGGAGATGATGGACTGAGATACACAGTTCCTCCTGGGTCCCCTTTTTATACAGCACAAGGCGCCTCTGGTGCAGGTGGAGGCGTGTGGATGGGAGGAGCATCAACTAAGATCTGCGGCCTCACCCTTCCCGCTTATCCCTTGAGTTAATTTACCTGGTGGGATCTGAAGGAGAAAGTGGAGCATCTGGAAGCAATTTAAAATATATGTATATATACTTGTATGAATTGAATAGATGTACAAAATGTCGGATTCTTGTCGCAATCACACTTTATAAATGTGTTTGTAAATAAAATATTTTATTGCTTAAAAGTATGAATAGTGAAAGGGCCGCACCCTTCCAGGTCAGCCCGAGGCTGCTTTGTCAGATCCAACCGGTTTGAATTGTCAAGTCAGTGCTCTGACAGAGGATCTATGTTCAATGAGTTACTGCTATGCTAAACTCTGTGGGCCAAGGACAAAAACTTGTTATATAAAAATCAAGTATTACAAATTCATGCATGCAGAGAACAGTTTCACTCCCCTTCAACTTTTATTTTGAGCAAATATGAAAACGACCTGTTTCATCACTGAGGCTGTCTACAATTCAATTTCATGAAGGGTTTTCATACGGGTTGAATGCAGTTGTTAAGAATTGAGGCTAATCAAGCAGATCCATGTGTTTCTTTAGTATCACCTCAGATAGGAAAACACTTTGTGAAAGGCACGTCGTAAAAGGAGCACAATTTGATTGAATTACATAACATCTATGTTGACGACTGTAGTTCTGCTCTGCACTACAAGTCAATGCTTGGTCTTTGCATAAGAGGCGCAATATGACACTGAGACTGTGACTGGTGGGTGCGGCAAAGGAGCAATAGGCTTATCCGAGCATGTTGCTACTCTGGTCGAGTCGGTTTCAGGAACATGAGGTATCAATTAAAACAACGTGGCAAGTTGGTACCTGAGGATTTCACAATCTGTAAAGCTGTGTGGCCTGTTCTCATGAGAATGAAGTAGAATTTTGTATGAACAGATGCGGAACATTCGGAAAACAACCGTGGCTCTTTCAAGGTTACTTAACAATGCATTGTGGTTTTGATCATCAATCATATATACCGCAAGTATGGTAGCTAGTTTTATTATTGTTTGAATTTGTTGTGCATAAGAAAAATGTAATAGCATGCACTGCTCAAGTTGCAACTATATTATTTTGCAGTAAGTAATGCAGACAATGTAGAAATAGATGGAAGGATAATTAAATAACTTGAGTATTTGCAAGCTCAAGAATTGCACGAATTTCTTGATTGGGAAATCAAATCAAGCTTGTTGTACAATGTAATTAAAAAGTACTCTTGAGGAATCGTCTCCAAATCCATCCATCCATTTCATAAAGCTTTGTTTGGCAAACATTTTGCAAGTTGATGTCACGTACAATCAGGCTCTACGCCGTAGACAAAGATGTCAAACTCAAGGCCCGCGGGCCAGATACATCCCACCACATCATTTTATGTGGTCCGCGAAGACAAATTTTGCATGGACTTTGTCATTACTAAAATTACAAATTGTCTTCACTTTTAAAACAACAGAGACGTTACTTACAATTTCTATTACCATTTTTTTTTAAATATTTGAACAGTGTTTACTAGTTTCTGATTTTAAAACTAGTTATCAAATGAGTTTGACACCCCTGCTCGATGACTATCAGAGAAACATGGATGGTTATGGAGAAAAAAGGAGAAACAGATTTGAAGTCTTGAATCTTAGATTAGCTCTCTTGGCAAGCTCTATTGAGCAAATGGAGACACTTTAGTGTCAGGCCGACCAGTTGCACATGCTCCTACTTGACTGCAACGGGTCACGCCAAAGTGAACAGCGACGTTGGTATGTGGGGCATTAGTGAAAGGTGTGCCAGGAATCTTGGAGTGAGCTGAATTAGCAATTTGATTTGAGGTTTTTAACATTTCCTTCAAAACATTTTCTGATTCATCACGAACATCTCTAATTGATTGAGGTGGTATGACATGATAATGGTGTGTATTCTGAACAGGATCTTGATCTGTGCTCCAACTGGATCATTGCAAAACTTTAATGTGCCTCCACTTGAAAGATTTTCTTTGTTCGCATCATTGTAATTAGGTTGAAAGCAACTTGCAGCAACTTAACATTTGGAATAGTTTCCAGGATTTCCACCTTGACGTCCATCACAATGATTTAATTGATGTATGATGTATAAATGACTTCTAAATTAGACACACATCACAAAAAAACGTTTTGTTAACAACTCTGACCAATTGGAATGATTTAAGAACTTGCCAAGTATATAAAATGAGGCTCGTGAAAAATCAAGCCGTTGTCTCCGCTCTCAGACACGTTCATTAAAAGCGCTGGTTGACACCACGCCCGGCTCAACTGCCAACCTACTAAGATGAATGCAACTTAATTTAGCATCTTTCTTGTGAAAAAAAATCAGGAGGACTGAATTAGTGAAGCACAGTGAAATGCATGCCATATCTCCACAATTGACTACTTCGTTGTCTTTCAACAATTTCAGCAATCTTCAAACAGGTTCATGTATTTGGAAACACTTTATGGGGTCTAAAGATTTTTTACCTAGGTCATACTTTTTATTTCGTATCTTAAAAGAGTTGCGCGCACATTCATTCTGGAAAAAAATGCATTCAAATTCACTTTGCAACACAAAATGCTCAGTGAGCAAAAAAACAAGATTGCAGCTTTAGGGGAAAGAAGTTAGAGCGTGTCAGAAATGTGCTTTGTGCCCTGACCTGCAAGTCAGAAAGAGCCCGAGGTGCTCTTAGTTGGGTGTGGAGAAAAAAATGGAACTTAAGACATAAAAGTGCACAGTCCACCCCGTCAAACAGGCCATCTGCTCCTAATCTCCAAGGGAATTTATTCACTCCCTCAAATGCAACAGGTTATATGAACATTATTATTTTTTTTTTAATCTTTCACTTGACAGACATACAAAGAGCAAGGAAACAATATTTTATCTTCTGTCTATTTTAGGTGAAATAAGTGTATTTGGCCTGCACTGAGGGAACACGGCAACAGGAGCTGCTTTCTTTGTGAACTTTTAAATACTATGCTTGAATTCAGGTTCAGACAGGTTTGTGTGGTCAGGTGACAGCCTGCGGGTGTTGGCCCCACCCTTTAACTCTCCTCAATGCTTTGTGCAGCACTCTTTGCATGCTCACGGAGATCTGGAAATTTCCAAGAGATTGCAAAAGACATGAACAGAGCAATTGTCCACTCACTTGCAACATTTATATGAATAAAAACAAAGGAATGACTTACAGATGGAGATATTGTATTTGGGGAGCTGCCACATTTTGAAGAATATTGCGAGTGTTTATTGCAGCTGCTATTTAGTAACAGATGCACTATTGTACGTACTTTTTTTTTTTTACTGCACGCAATGCTTCTGACTATTCTTGCTCCAGTCCACATTCAAGTTTGCATATGCATTGGATTTCTTGTCATAGTGTCTGCATATTTATCAGTCTGCACAGATGCCACAAACAGTGCCACTGCTCATTCTTCTCAGTCTCACTGTTGGTCTGTCATTGGAAATAAAAGTTGTTGATGATTTTTTTATAAAACAAGCTTTGCAATTCTTGCACACAGTTATAAGTACAGTTCATGGGAATGTTTGTGTTAGTACTTAAGCTTTCATGCCACATGTTGTTTCTTGTGCAGAAGACAAGGGAGTTGCCAGGTGCACTCCTGAAGGTGACGCGCATTCATTTTTGTCACGGAACGCCCGCGGGTGTCTTGGTTGAGAACAGCCTGGTCTTGTCGAGGCAGATTCAGCAAATGTATGGAAAGACGTTTGAACAGTATGTCCCTGTATATCCGGCTGAAGGTCCACCACGTAACCTGTACTTTTGCGCTATATTCTGACTGTCTGCTGTATGCACACTTGCTCCATTTTTGCTCCTCTTATTTATTTATTCATTTATTTACTATTTATTCATTGCTCTTATTTATTTATTGTATGTGCCTTCTTGTTTTTACTTTTTGTGTTGTTGACTTGAATGTTTTGCTTGTCCGTGGATCAATATATATATATATATATGTGTAATATGTCTTGTCACCGTGGGATTGTAGGAAACGGAATTTCGATCTCTTTGTGTGTCTTGACGTGAAGAAATCGACAATAAAGCGGACTTTGACTTTGACGTAATTGTGTGCACTTTGTGCTCACTAGTAGTAACATAATTCAATACACAAATAGAATGACAATGACAACTTTGCCTTTCTAACGAATATATAGAGGAAAAAAAGTGTCCTAATTAACAACTGTTCTTTATGAGTACTAGTAGTGAAGCGCTATATTCTGATCTCACTAGTTGCATGCAGTTGTCAACTAGTTTGCGGTTTGGCCTCCCTAGCAACAAAGTTTCCCAGAAGTTTGCCAAAGGAGCTCCAGTGTGCTAAAATGCAATGGAAGGCAAGAGTTATTGGTGTGCTAGGAGGAGGTGGGCGGTATGATAGAAGTCATTATACATGTGCAAAATTATGTTAGTGCACCTTTTGTGATATATATTCCAAATTTGTCCTACTGACAAAAGAGCTCAATCTTAGTCAAATAGAAATCAAACCCCTCCCCTGCACACGTTGTAAGACTTTTATTCTGCTTGATGGTGCTCAATTGCCTTACAGGTGAGGACAAAGTATTATGGACTTTGTTCTTGATTTATTGAATAAATGTTCTAACAATTCCCCATATTAATGTGAACGTGATGGCTGGCATGCACACTTCATCGACAAAACGTTTTGTTGGAGTCGATTGCTCATGCATCGATCATTTCTTCACCACCTACAAACATGCTATTTCAATTTTTCATTTATGGTGTCCCAGAAAATATCAGCCTTAGAATATTTCCAGTGCATTAATTGCATAAATTAGTTAAATCAGTTATGAAATAGCATATATATATATTGTAATATAACACTTTTAAAAAATCATCGTCACCATTGGCCTTCGTTACTGAACGTCATGAGGCAAAGAAGGTAGGTTTACACTTGGAAAGACAAAAATGCCACCTGGTGGCCAAGAGGCCAATAGTACTGCACAGTATTACCAAATAACATATTTACCCATTTTAGTGAACACAGTTTTAATATTTCTGATTATTAGATTCAACAGTTGTTGAATTCCTGTGAATTATCCATCCAGACAGTTCGTACGCACATCCACATCTTTGGATAATTTAAAGCAGAGGCGTCCCAACTCGGTCCCAGAGTAGTGTTGGCTCATGAGTGAACGATTCGTTCAAAAGAACGAATTCATTCAGTGAACGAGAGTGAACGAATCACTTCCTAAAGGCCACTTCATTAGGGAAAAAGCTTAAGTGAAAGTGAAAAGTGCTACACCCGCCCTCACTCCCACCTCCTTATTGGCTGATTGATTTGTGACGTCATTCGGACACTCCATTAGGTACACCGCCATTTTCAGGTGTACCTAATCACAGGCCACTTCATTAGGGAAAAATCATGGTCAAAGCTTCACGGAAAGTGAAAAGTGCCACACCCGCCCTCACCCCCACTTTCTGATTGGCTGTTTGATCTGTGACGTCATTCGGACACTCCATTAGGTACACCGCCATTTTCAGGTGTACCTAATCACAGGCCACTTCATTAGGGAAAAGTCATGGTCAAAATTTAAATGAAAGTGAAAAGTGCCACACCCAAACAACCCCCCACTTTCTGATTGGCTGGTTGATCTGTGACGTCATACGGACACTTCATTAGGTACACCGCCATTTTTTGGTGTACCTAATCACAGGCCACTTCATTAGGGAAAAGTCATGGTCAAAGTTTAAATGAAAGGGAAAAGTGCCACACCCGCCCTCACCCCCACTTTCTGATTGGCTGTTTGCTCTGTGACGTCATTCGGACACTCTATTAGGTACACCGCCATTTTCAAGAGTAATCAAACCCTAATCACAGGCCACTTCATTAGGGATAAATCATGGTCAAAGTCAACATAACACTCACTCGTGAATCTTTGCGAACGACTAATCAGCAACGAGCGATAGAGCGACAGCCAATTATTATTATTATTATTATTATTATTATTATTATTATTATATAATTTTTTGGGGGGCGGGGTAGTTGTATTGTTTGATGTATATGTTGTGCTCACGGGATGTTGTAATATAAAGAAAAATGTGTCCGTTGCCGTTGTCGACATTACCGTGTGTTCACTTGATTGTTTTGAAAGAACTGGAATGCACATCCCTATCCCAGAGTGCCGCTGTCCTGCCAGTTTTATATGCGTCCTGCCTGTAATACACAGTTTGTGCCACAGGAGGGCAGCATTTACCAAATTCACAGACAATAGTTGACAGCTCATACCGACACGAATGAAGTTGGAATGTTGCGCAAAAACAGAACAAAACGATTTGTAAATTCATGTCCGCAATGACTTTAATATAATTTTAATTTTATTTTATGTCTAGCATCTTTAAAAAAAAGTTCCATCAACTCTCTTTTTAACGACACTTGAGAATAATTTAGGAACCAGACACACTAACTGTTGAAGGTGAAATTCTTTGCATTTTTGCTGGACATACAGCTTCAGGTGCTCAGCAGTCCGGGTTATATTTTGCACCCCATTGTGTGCAATGAAACCATAATGTTACCACACATGCTGAATGTGCAATCCAAATTGCTTGGATGTGCCCATTAGAGTTAAGCACATGTACCCTGTAAAGATATGTCTGTTCACTTTTTACTCAGTATAGAAATATTTATACTGTCATTGCGACTGTTCACAGAAGTTATACAAAAGACACACACCATAAACATGCAGCAAGACACTTTTATTTTGTATTAGTGGTGTTTTCAAGTCAAAATGATAGTTTTTCCATCACACAAATTAAGCTATTTATCTGTGTGGACTATATTCAAAACAATACTTTTAAAACCAAAACACTGGATTTTGTGCACACTTAGCGAATGCAACACCTTGTGATATGCATGATGTACATGTTTTTTGATTTTATGATTGCCATATTCCTTTCTTTGTCCAAATACTGAGCAAGTTGCTGCTCATTTCTCTTTTATTTGCTGCAAAAATGTATTTATGGGGAAAAGGAGAACATCTGAAAGTAAACACAGCTTTTTTTTTTTTCATGTTGTGTTTTTCAAAAGGAGAGAAGTAAATGGTTCATTTAGGAGTATGCGTAACCATTTACATATCTTCTCTCTGAGTGTCCACGCTGGTGGACACCACCTTTCCGTCGACGATTTGTTCCACAATGGTCTTCACTCTCCTCTCCACATGGGGCTTGTGCTCTGCGGAGGTAGAGGGAAAAGAGGTCATGAGAACATCCAAGAGAACACGTGGTGTCAATTCATGGATGGAAGAGTGACACTCGCTTACCTTCCATCGTGACCACCTTGCTGATGACCAAAGGCCTTTAAAGAGAGATGACAGTACGATATGAGTAAGGTCATCCATCTCATACATGGATTGGGAATGAATTTGCTCTCACCTTTTCTGCTCATATGATTCTCCATCCAGCAGACGACGGTACTCGGCAATCTCCCTCTCCAACCTCATCTTGATGTCCAGCAGCAGTTGGTACTCGGTCTTCTGTTGCTCGATGGACACTTTGAGGTGCTGCAGCTCTTCCTCCAGGCGGTTGATGGTAATCTGAAGTTGGCTGAGCTGTTGGCTGTATCGTGACTTGGTATCGGCGAGGTTCTGACGGAGGCATTCGATCTGCGCGGCGGAGGAGGTAAGCCTGAGCGGAACGGCTACGAGTGGGCACATGCAAGCGGACAGGAAGTTGGCTTACCTCTGCAAGGATGCCCTGATATGTGATCTCCAAACTCTGGTATGTCCGCTTCAGCTCAGATAGTTGGGAAGAAAAGGTTTTTACGTCTAGGTCGTAACCTTTGATTTCGGACTGGAGGGATTCCATCTAGAACACACACAAATAAAACCATCCCATTGACCATTTGCCCGCTTTCCGTCCGTTCATTTTCTACAGCTTGTGTCCTCATTGTTTTTTTTTTGTTTTTTTATTTTAAATTTTTCATTAACCAATTTTAGGGAAATACAATTTGAGCCATGTAACAATGATTCCAGGAAACCTACTAATATTAATGCTCGGTGGGCCGGATCAAGGAACAATTGATCCATTTGTTGCCCCCGTGCCACACTTTGTTCACCCCTGCTTTAGTATGTCATTATTTTGTGCATTTTATTGGATACATTGTATCCCATCTCACCTTCACTTGGTACCATCTTTCCATTTCCTGTTTGTTCTTCAGTGCCATAGCTTCATACTGCTCCCTCACTTCTTGAAGGATCTTGGAAAGGTCCACAGACGACGGGGCGTCCACACCGACGTCTAAGTTACCAGTGCATTGTAACCTTGCTGCATTCATCTCCTGCATCATGGGAGAAAAAAATGTTGGTTATGCACATGTTCTACTGCTGCGAGGAAGAGACCCATCCAGCAGAGGGGAGCATTTGATTAGAAGCAAATGAGTTGAAATGAACTGACCTCCTCATGGATTTGCTTGAGTTGTGCCAGTTCATCCTTCAGATTCTCTATCTGCATTTTCAGGTCACTAATGGCAACAACCATGCTGTCACGGACCCCTCGAAGACGAGCCAAATCAGACTCCACCAGTGCACGCGTGTTCATCTCCACCTCATATCTTACAGAAAAGACGGGTTACTATTCATGCATCAGGTACTTTTAAATCCATTTTCAACTTACTTCATTTTGAAGTCGTCCGCCGCCAGTTGAGCATTGTCAATCTGCAGGATGATGCTCTGATTCTCTGCATACCTCCTCGCAATCTAAAAGAGAAGAAGGACATTCTGACGGAATGTGGGAGGAAACAGGAGAAAGAAGCATGGGAAGAACATGCCAACTCTACATTGGGAGCAGAGATTCGATTCCAGAACCTCAGCTAGTGGTTAGCATGTTTGCCTCAGAAACAGATAATCCTTTGAGCGTTGTTTTGGACGTGGGCGTCTTTCCAACATACATGGATTGTGCGAAGCATTTGCTGGTTATCTGTTATCTAAAAATGTAAACGTATGTGACCCTGTTTCACTTGAAAAGAAAACCTGTTTGATCAACAAATATTTTTGTGTTTGGACTAACACAATGCAACTGTGCAGAACAGATTGAAATATTGAAACCATTTTTTTTGGGGGGGGGGATGGATAGAATATCAGTTGCCATTTCAATACAGCAGCAGCATGCGAGTGTTTTGTTTGCTACTTGTCTTGATATTGGTCTTAAGACTTTTCATTCGTACCAAGCGTAATGCTTTGAGATAACCTAGGAGAAACATGTTCCACCCAGCCACACCCGCTTCCTCATTAAGTCTCATGGTGGATAATGAGTCTAGACTTGCTCTTTGATCCTTGGTTGGGTTTCTTTTGCATTGCAGGAATAGAAAAATGTTGTATGTCTTGGATATTGCGTGAATAAAACTAAAAACTAAACTAAATAGTCACCTGAGCTCGCAGTTCATTGATGGTGACAAAGTAGGCAGTGAAGTCCCTGGCAATGTAAGACCTCTTCTCCATGAACTCTCTGATTTGCAATTCCAACTTCCTGTTGGCAGCCTCCAGAGAGCGTACCTGTAGACACGCAACAATTTCAGACAATCAACAAGCCATTAAGTCTTTGCTTGAAGTAGTAATCATTCCTGTGAGAACATTTCAGTATAAGCAGCCGCCATTATGTATGTACGTTTTATTATGTTTTGTGTTCTTACTATCCGACCAAGGCGCACATGTTGAATCTAACATCACACCACCAAATAGATATGTCAGAAAAAGTTTTGGCGTTGTTGTTGTTGAGAAAAACACTTAATAGTTCTGTCTGACACTGACAATGTTTGGCATCAAAATATTTTGAGACTACCTTGCTGTCTTAATTGTTCATTTTATTACCATGTACAAGTAAATATAACTGTGAATAACAGACCTATTAAAATACAAAATGCCTGAAAGCAAGGATTTGGGAAGTACAGTTATTGATGTTACAACTAAAATGATTTGGGTCATTAACATTTAATATCTTTAATGAAACTCTTGATAGCTTTTTTAATTTTCAATGTTTAATTTGCCCAAACAAATAGTTGTGCCAGGCATTTAAAATGAACAAAATTTCAACAACTGTATATCACTTTAGGAAAATAAATGCTTTTCAAATTAATTCAATGGAATTTCACATACACCCCTTTTTATTGATCTATTGACAGATTTGAATCAAATGCTCTGATTCAGTCCGAAGGTGACCATTTTAGAAAAAAAAAAAGTAGAAAGACAACAAAGAAGAAGACGAAGAAAGACATTTGTATCCTGCCCTTGTTCCTCCTGATCTCTTACCTTATCCAGATAGGTGGCCAGGCGGTCGTTGAGGTTCTGCATGGTGCTTTTCTCATTGGTCCCCATGATATCAACACCGAACGAGTTGCCCTGGGGGAGGTCGAAGGAGGCATAGGAGATGCGGGTGCCAAAGCCCCCTGCGCCAGCGTAAACGCTGGGCGCGCGGTTCTGGTAGAAACCACCGGACAAGGATGTCTGGCCTCCCCCACCCAGCAGTCGGCCCCCGCTCATGCTCATGGTGCTGGCGGAGGAGATGCTGCGGGAGCTGGTGCCTGAGCGGCCTAGGATGAGAGACATGGTCAAGAGATACAGGTGGAGGCTGCAGTCAACGAGGAGTGACTGCCAATGGCCCAAGTGGACATTTTATAGAGTACCTGCAGATGCCACAACTACGTTTGGCATTCAGATAATACTTTTTTGTGCTTAGTAGGTGTGAACGATTGCTGGTGACAGGTTGACAATCAAGTTCAGCAGCTAGATGTCTGCCTCTGATTACCTGAGTCAATAACACTTTAGAGGAGTAAATGTTTTAAATGGAGTCGGACTGGTTGGACAGCAATTTGATCACGAAGCTTTACATAATTCCCTTTTAAAATGTTCCTTATGTGATGCTGTTTTACATGAACATAGATGACAGGACGAATGACTTAAGAAAAAAAACAATCACTTTCTTTGTCTTTAGGATTCAACCAGTTCCGTGCAATTGCAATGTGATTTGTATCCAGTTTTCGTTTTTGACCAGAGGCATGGATTTGACATCTTATTGCACACTTCCTCAGTGTGGGCTTGTTTAGTTGAACACAAAGCTATTAATTATTCTGTATTTTTTGAATGGCAAAAGGTGGAAACACGGGCTACCTGTATCTTTCGACATCTAGATGCAGGCAGGTTGTTCCGCTGGTAAGAGCCATAGATTTGGGATAATGTCTTGCCGTGGGTCTGAGAAATGACTATTACTTTAGTATTACTAAAAGGGAGGTACTGAGGCTCTGCGAGGGTCGAAAATGAGATCTGCCATAAATGTTTTTTTATAAATGAATAAAATAACCTTAAGATCAATCCTGAAACACACACGGAGCCAAAACAGGGCTTCTAAGACCAGTTCTGGCCTTCATCAACAGAAAGGCTAATAAATTCTGCAGTAACTGCAAATCAATAAAAGTTCTAGGAAAACCCGAAAGGAGAGGTTTAAGGTAATCAATGCAACTGGAGTTAAAGCATGCACATCTGTTTTCTCACAAACGCTGGATTCTGGCTGGCAATGTTTTTACTATGGTATTAACAAGTGGGATCGAAAATAAGATCCGAGGCAAAGATAACAGCCAAAGTTTAACTTGGTCTTATGTGGTGCAAGAAAGTTGTTGTGATTATGAAATAATGGGATTCTAATTAAAATACCAATTTTGTCCAGGTGAGTTGAAGCAAGTCAAAGATATAGTTTAAAAAAAAAAGGTGGCTATGGTGATTTGGAGAATTGACCATTTAGAGCTTAGTGCATCAGCATAAATGTGCAAACTTCTTCCATATCTCCTAAGTATCATCATACATGAAAACATGTTGAACCTAAAATTGAACCTTGGGGAACACCTCAACCGTTCATCCATAATAACATAAACTTCTCTGCCAAAATGATGCAATCATACTCACACTTTAAAAAGCCTTTTTGGCATTATTTGGGCACGTCCTCTACTATCGTAGCTGCCAATTTCTGAATAGTATTCCCGCATTAATGACTTTTCTGCTCAGAAAATCATTGCACAGCAAAGAGTTTTCTATTTCACTGGTCTCTTGTAACCTTTTCACTGAACACTCCACTTTAGCTCACACCCTTCATTGCTGCCAAGCCACATTATCTATCTCCCATCTCCCATGACATTTGCTCACTGCCTCAGCTAGTGGAGCTCCAGCTACGTTTGATCAATTTTGTGCACCCCTAATTGCCCCGCGTGTCAACATTATGGATAGTTGAGCAATAACCTTTTAAAGAGAGGTATTTTAACAGACACAAATGGGTCTTAATTGATTTTGTTTTAAATGACTGAAAAGTCAGTTGGTGTTTGTCTTAAATGTGACAAAGTGTCACACCCATTACACTGGCAACGAGATGATTAAACACATTTCAAAGAGGCATTTATTCAAACAAGTATTTGAAAAGTATGTCTGTGGTGTGTCACACCCTTCAACAAAAATCTTGACATGTACCTGCAACTTATTCCGCATAAACTCATTTTGCAGAACCGGCTTCTCTTGGTAACTGCCCTGTGTTTATTAAAAGATATATTTCTTAGAAAAAAAACAACTTGGGCCCTGAAGAAGAAATTACAATTAAATATAGAGGTGTACTCTATTTTTTTTTTTGTATAGGCTTATATTTTATGACATTTATAGCTTTTGTATGTGGTGTACTTTCTAACTCCTGGAATACAATTCAGGCCACTTCACCAAATTACAACAAAATGCGCTTTTCAGATGCCTGGAATGAGATTGTGATTATGTTCCTTTTCTGTAAGAGCTCTAAATAATTCACAAATGGTTGTGCACTATGCTCAGCTGCAGCTGTCATCTGCAATACAGAACTGTGAATTTCTGTTAAAAGCACCGTAGACATTTTTGCCCCCAGACATTTACAAAGATTGGATTTTAACATGCACAAGTCGTTGCATACTATAAAGATCATTGCACTTCAACATAACAGAACATTTTTAAAGTTAACGTAGAAATGAGTACAGAAGTAGTCCAAGAAGAATTTCACAATGTGAGAGTGTAGTCACCTCTAACCGAGCAACAGGTGAAGGGAACAAGCGTTTTTGTTGACGCATAGATCAGATTTCACTGATGGGTGTGTACGTGTTTTAGTAACTATTTAATTTGCTTAAGTTCACATGGCACTTTCACAGGCTCAAACTCAAATTACTTCATCATCTCATTTGTTGATATGCCAGGATCCTATGATGCTACAGTATCTGCTGTTTTACATAATGTAATTCTTTGTGCACACAATGTTATGTTATAATCTATCTTAATGCATTTGTTTTCCCTGAAGCTGCAAAAGTCTTGCAATTAAATGGATATTCCTCATCCTTTCATACACAATACCTTGTTTCCAATTAGAATACCACAAAGATATTCTTTTGGAGTAGTCCAGGCATGATCATAATAAAGCAGATGAGTCACTAACGTATTTACGAGGCTGCTATTGCATCAAACATGAGTAAACATTTGAAGAAGGAGGTGGAAAAAAAGTGTTTACACGTATCGTCAAGCTTCTAAGAGATGAGTTATTGTCAGAAATGTCCACCTAAATGACACCCGGTCTTTTGGTTAAAATGCACTTAGGAAATATTGGCTTACGTGTGTAAATAGATTGACTTGTTTTACAGTTATTGCAGAACAAAAAGCTTTCTCACAGGATTATTGACAAGTGTGCATGTATCATCACCTTGACGTCCATCTCTCTGGCGTATCTGTGGCCTAATCAATCAAAAGCTCTGTCATGGACACTTATTGATATTTGTCATTTTTCCAGCTCAAATGATTCACCGGTGTTATAAAAAGGGGAGCTGTTAGTAGACGTTTGCTAGGTGGTCATGTCAGGAAACGGGATGGCAGCGTTTGCGTTGGTGTTTGTTTTGCTCGCATGTGCTGCTGCTGCTGCTGCAACTGGGAGCAAAACAGTTGAGCGATTCCAATCGGGGAGGGAGGAAGCAAATAGCGCTGCAGGCAGACAGGAGCCTCTGCCTTCACGCACGGTGAGACGGGCACACCTTTCCGAGGATGAGCGTGTCATTATGGCCAAACAAATCATGCAAGCAATCTCAGGTATGTTGTGGGTTTGGGGTGTGAAGAAAATGGGTCGAGGCGAGGGCAGTTATCCAACAGGTGCTCCTACATATGTGCCTCACGTGGTTCATTTCGGAATGCTCTGTTCACAGAGATGGTGAACTCCGACTGCATGATGGACCGTGACTATCAGGGCTGGGTGGATTTTGGACGGCGGGACGCTGAATGAAAGCGGGGCGGTTGCTGCCGCTGCCGCTTCAGTGTTCAACCAATGCTTTTGCCTTGAGCTGTTGTGGATTTAATACTCTTGCAATGCCATGAATAAAGTTTTTTGCAAATTCAAAGCAATATGGAAATACAAGATTTTATTCACAGGTGGGATGGTATATATACACACACTGCAATATTATAGAGAATGCAAATACAGACAGAGCACGTTCAAAGTGCAGACAAAAGTGTTTTGGTTAACGTCAAGCACAAGTCACCATAACTTGTGTTCTTCGTTTCATTCCCTTTTAAAACTACAGGATCCTATGCTCTTATGCTACAGATAACTGCATTAATTCCTCTACTTTCAATGATTGTTCGATATACGGCTTTCAAAAGTACATATGTACCATTACTGTGTTTTCTAACCCAACAGAATGACATTTCCTATGAAGTCATGAATATGATTTTTTTTTTTTTTTTAAAGACATTCATTCACTTGATTTAAAATGAGTGCTTTGGAGCAGTTTGATGCCCAAACAACATTTGCCATGTGAAAACAGCTAAAGGTGAAAATCAACGATTCAGTGCAGTCATTGTTTCGTCCTCTCAGTGCATCGTCATCTATTTCTGTTAATGTAATTATACATGATCATGTTATATACAAGATTTTTTTCTCAATACAGCAGGTAATACACAGGAAGACCAGAATATGTTTCAGTGCAATTTGAAAGTTCATCAGTGTGATAGTAACAAATTACTGCATGAAATTTACATCAACTACAAACACGTATTTTTAAAGAAAGAAAAAAAATGTGTCACTAACCTCTACGGCATATGGTATAAAAAGATTATCGCAGCTTTTTTGAAGTTTCTTATTTGTGTGGAAAACTAATCTATTGCTGCAATTAAACAGCCTGAGAGTGGGTGATTGTCCTGAGATGAACATAGGTGAACACATTGCCATGACACAGAAAAGAAGAGGACCATGAGAGTCTGGCTGTAGAGCAAACAGACACAATGTACAGTGGGCCAAGAGCAGTGTGATGGTTGTCCCAAAAAAAAATAAAAAAAAATAAATCACAGCTCACTATCCTCTAGGCGGTCACTCTGTGCAGCCTGAGACGCGAAAGCTTCTCCAACTAGGTTGAAGCTCAAATTGTTCCTTTTCCCAGCCATGTCCGGGCATGAGCCCCCACCTTTATCGACGGCGCCGGAGAGCCGAGGCTCTATGCTGTGGATACTGTGTGTGTGTTGGTAGGGAGAACAGGAGGCGGAGATACCTCGTTCTTCAAGAAGCTGCAGGAGCCTCGGTGATGACCGGCTTATATTTAGGGTGGTGGAGGCCGTGAGGCCAAAGCATTGCTGGCAGGATACAGGTGAAGAGCTCACGTGCTCACAGTTCGGACATAATGGCAGGTTGATAGGGTGATGGCTGCAAAAAAAAAAAACAACAACAATGGGTACAGAATGGTGCAAGCGCTTTCATTGTGTTGGCTAGCAGTTGTGGTGAATGTTAAAAAAAAAAAACGGTTGATGAGGAAATACTGAGGCAGCACAATCGTGAGGTTATGAGAGTCATTAAACAAATTCAACAAGCCACTCGAGTATGAGAGGTGCGCAAACAAGTTAGATCGGATGGAACAGCTCAACAAGCTTTCAACACACAAGTGTATTTGAGATGAGGCTGTGTGACAAAACAAAAGGGCACACCAATACGGAAATGAGCATCTACGTCATATGCTTGACCTCCAGAAAGTCCATGCACTATTACACGCTTTGTGCTGCTACGCGTGGTGTTAGAAAATGCTACTAGTAGCGCACAGATATGAATTTCCATACATCACAGAATGAGGCCATGATTCATTTTGTGATGTTCAATCTCTGACCCCCTTGACGTCAAGACGGTGCTTTGATGCACGCTTTTGTGCCTCTCTTGTTAATACCTCAACACAGAAATTGAGGATTTGAGTAATAGTGAAGCTACCCGCTCTTACTTTGCTCCTTCTAAAGTTGGAGCAAGAGCCTGGACCGACGTTTTCTGCCACTATGAGGGGGGGAAAGGAAACGCTGGTCAAATGAGCAAAACTGATCTCAATGACTACAGTGCCACTGTAAAAGGATGAGAACGCCTGATTGTGACATCATACAAGTCAACTGTTCAAAGAAAAGGTTTTGTGCGATTCAAGAGATATTTTGCCTGTAAAAAAAAGTTCCGATTCACAAAAAGAACAAATCTTAACACCTAAATGTCAACGCCGGTGGGAACGCTTGCAACAAAGGGAGAGATCAAAAAACGTGCAAGACTTCGACTACAAGAATTCTTACCCGAAAGGGAATGAAGGGATGAGGAGGGATGGTTGGGGAACTTGGCTGTGGGTTGTGGCAGGAGTGGGAAAAGTCGGAGGGCGGTTGGGACCCGATCGAGAGACTGCAGGTTATTGGAGGAAAAACATCACATTCAACTTCTTACAACATAGCACATGCACACGTAAAAACTTTTAAAAAAACTAAAAAAATGTTGTTATATATTTTTGCTATATCCAGGGGCACAAAAGATGAACCGTGAGATAGCGGTGGATCACTGTACATGTGTTGTAAATATTTATTACTTATAATTAATAGGTGTCTTACCCATGCTGTGAGCTCCTGAGATCAGCGACAGGTCAGGTTCATCCTCCTCCAGGTCGTTCAAACTGTACACGTGCTGTATGTCCACTTCAAGCTCCCTGAAGTCCTTCGTCAGGACGCCAGGACGAGGGTGTAGGATACCCCCCAGGTTTGGTTTGGCCAGCTGCTGCCACTGGTGTAGAGTCACTGAGCCTGAGGAAAAACAACCACAGGCAACAGTGCATGAAAATAAATGACATTTTAGTGCCAGTCACAACAAACTCTATCATAGACTGCAGAAACACGGACCTCTATGCCAATGTGCTGCCATAAAATATCTTACTGTGAAATAAATTGCTACTATATTACTAGTACTTGATGGACCCCTACCTGTGTTGCATGCTTCCTCTTACTTGTACGCTCTTGGTTTTGCCATTTTAGAACAATATTTGTAACTGTCTAGAGCCAACATGTACAATGTAACTCTGTTAAAAATGATTCATCGTAACAATCATTAAATGGTTGGTTCTCCAAAAACAGCCTGCAGGCTTTTCACACTGAACTTAATGCAACAGGTTGTTCACCAACCATGTGTTATGTGTTTCAGTTGGGTCAGCACGTGTATACTGGCATTTGTAACTATGTCAACCGTGCAAAGATAGCACTACTGACACAGTTACTACATTTCTATTAGCTTTGGCCCTTGTAGCATTACAGAAAGAGCACAAAAATACACAGAGAGACGTGAATGGTTTTTCAGCGAATACCTAAGATAAGTTCCTGGTCATTATATTTAAAATCAAAATGACAGCAAGTACAAAAAAAAGACTGTTGCTAATGGTAATTTATTACTTAGCAATTCTCATTCGGGATTGTAGAAAAGCTGGTTTTACTTTGTTCCTAAAGCCCTAGTGATAACAACCATCAAATGGTTATTGTTTTTTAAAACGTTAATATTGGGAGACCTTTAAAGCCTTTTGACATAAGAACAATGTCAGGTTTAAAGAGTTGAGTGTGTGATGATTAGTGTGTGTTACATGATCATGCCAAGGATGTCTAACATTCTTGGTGTTACGTTGCTCACAACAAAAACCTGTCTGTAGAAATGTAGATTAGTATTCCCTGCTTGGAAAGATAAATCAAGCAACTACCTTCCAGAGGTTTGACGATCTGCAGGCGATCAGGCAGGTATGACCTGGATCCTGAGGAGTCACAGGAGTGGCGGGAGCTTCCATTGGAATAGTTGGTGCCGGTTGATGTCGCTGGGCTGGAGGCCAGGCTGTCATTTGGTGTCAAGAAGCCACTAGAACCCTCATCCCCGTCACTGTTTGCCGCCAAGGCACGCAGTTTCCGCTCGCGCTCCACATCGAAGAATGGCCGCTCAGAAGAATGGTTCTGCTGGCGAGCTGACAAGCTGCGCAAGGCGGCTTCAAGGTCAGGGCCTCCCGGAGTACCTGGCTGGCCCAGACGCTTAGGCCCACTGATGCTACACAAATAACACGACGATGTTAAAAGTGAGTGATGACACACAATTGTGTGTTTAGGTTCACTGACGCACCTATCGTCTTTTTGGGCCAGACTGGAGCCGGGTTTGTCCTCCAGAGTAAGACTGATGTTGTCGGAGCCATAGTAACTAGTCCGGGGGGTACTGGTAGAGCTGGAGTGCACGGAAACCGGGCTTGACCCTGGGAACCCGGGAGAGTGACATAGAGAGCGCAGCCTCACCGACCTGTTCACCACACGTACGGTTTCAAACACACGCCTCGGGTGGGTTCTGCAAGAAAAAAAAAGAAATCTTAAATTTGATTGAAAAAAATACTTTAAACACTGGTCATAAGCACCATAGACTAAATGAACTCCAGATTCAATCAAAAAGCTGTACAAAGAAATGCTTATAGAAATTCGATAATGGTAAATACACACTTTTTGTTTTGGTCCTCATGACATTGTGCAGGTGTTTTCATTTTTCAAACTGCGTTCGGGAAAAAAAAAAACTAAAATATTTAAAGAAAAAACAAACAAAAAAAAAACTACAAATTGTAGAAATAATTCAGAATACTGTACCTTTCCACTTTTTCTTTTTCAGGATCTGATAACAAATGCATACAATAATGTCACCCTCTACTTACTTGTATTCTGACGATGCAGGCGTGTCCAAGCCTTTACGGAAAGTGCCCTCTATCTCCGCTGCCAGGCTGTCCATGGGGAGGACAGAGGCCAGAGCAGTATAACGCTGCACCGTGCTATTAGGCAGGCTCTTATTTCGCAGATTTTTGATGTCCTCTCGAGTCTCGTGGAGCATGTCCTCACATTGGGAATACTTGTCCCGCAGGTCTTTGAGCTGCAGACAAGGAAGAGACAAAAATGTCAAGCTTAAATCATTCACGACTAACAATGTACTCTATTATGATCCATTTTAAAGATACAAAAGCCAGAGCAAGTCTCTTCATCAAAGTGAGTTTGAATTGCTTGCCTCAGACTCCAGTTTCAGGTTATTCTCACGGGAGGCACTCAGATGTTGATTCAGCTCCTCGTTCTCATTAGTAATCTACATGGACCAAATGAAAGTCAAGTATTGGAAAGTTTGCAACTTGACAGTATCATTTGTGGAAGCAAGAAATATAGTGGACTTCAAGATATTGTGAAGATGCAGTAAATCAGTGCCGCGGGAATAGGATTGCCAAATCACTGGTCAGTTAGCGCAAGGCCTGGTCATCCACTTACTAATCGAACATGCATGGCTAATCGGAGAATCTTGAGATTTCATGATGTGTCGGTCTGATTGTTCTGCATCGGCACATATTTAGCTTGCTGCTGTGTGCATTTGATAACAGTCACCGTGATAATTGTGGTGCGTTTGCGTACTGATGGAAATCCCAGCATGTAGTTTAACCGAAGAACCTGGATTGTTCATTTTCACCAACATAAAATACTCAGTCAAGTCGTGACACCTTGACTGTGGTCACCACTCAGCTGCCATGCCAGAACAGCAGTGTCTTTAAACGTGACTTTATTCTTATCGTCGCAATATTTAGACAGCTAGTCTAAAACAGTTAAAGTCAAGTTGATTATTTTTAATTTTAATCACAATCACTTTCAATAGTTTATTCCTTACACTGTCTAAAACCTTTGCAAAAAAAACCCCTCACTTTTATTTAAAAAATACAATAAAAAAAAATCGAGTGTATTTATTTATTTGTATTCAATTATTCCACTTTCTCTATATATATATATATATACATACATATTTATTTGTATAGCACGTTCACAACGTCTTTCATAATATGACAAATTTTATTATAGAAGCTGAATCCCAATATAACACCTTCTTTATTTAGTCTAAGTATCAAAGTCAGTCTTGAATAAATTTTATTATTTTATTTTTTTTACTCACACGTTTGCAACGGGCCTGCAGGTCAACAATCTGGGCAAGAAGCAGGCTGATTTCCTCTTGTTGACGAAAAGAGTCTTCCATTTTGCGCGCTAGCTCTTCTGATAGATCCACTACTTGCTTGTTGACAGAGGCTTAAAAAGACACAGGTCCCATATTGCACTTGATTGTTTAGCACAATCACAATGTTGCAATTTCAATTTTGGTGAAGGAGATGACTTACATAGCTCCTCCACACACACCATCATCAACTCCTGCTCTTGTTCCTCGTAATCCGTAGTCTCTGTGCAGAGCTCGTTGGCCTGCAAAAATAATGTTGGGTCTCGTCATTTATTTGACGATACAAACATTGCACTTAATTGTGCACTTAATACCTTTTTCAAAAATACCAAACATTTAAAAATAAAATAGTTACATTTTAATTATTGCCACTAGGTATATAAAAAAGGAAAGGACACATATTTTTGACTTCATATTTTACAGTCAACACTGAAAGACGGTTACCTCCAGGCGAAGTTTGCGGTTCTCGTCCTCTAAACATTTCAGTTTCTGCTGCATGAAGTCATAGTGGACAAAGTTGCTGAGAGAACTGCTTGATTCATTTTTTGGGATTCTGTAAAGAACAACATTTTCCCCATATGAGGAATACAATTACACTAGTTACATTTGGTCTAAATATATGTTGATCGTTGATAAAGAAACCAAATCATTCATTATTCAAATCCATTGGAGTAATAGTAAAACAAATACGGAGAAAAGAATTTGTATGAAAAATAGAAATAGTAAAAAAATATATTTAAAAAATAAAAATGCAAATGTGTGGGTATAGGTAAGTGCTGACTGTAGACGACGATTAGAATAGTGACCTGGAGTTTAAATACAGCCTCAATGACAGGCAACAATCTCTTAATTACATCCGGCCAAAGGACCTGTGTCAATGCTTCTCACGTTAGATTCTTGTGCTACTTCTAATCCCCACTGACCAATCGCAACCTTCCACAGACATTCACACTTTATAGGCGTTAGAGGAAGAACTTTAAACTGGTTTAAGCTCCATTTATCACATCTGTGTCAGTTCCTAAATGATAATAATTAAATCACAAAGCTTCGCTCTATGCTGTGCATGCCAAAGGTGTTAAAGTCTTTTGGGGCAGGGCACATTGTAGTAATGGATCATTTAATTTTAAATAAGATGTCCAAGAAAATAGTTGAATAATTGTTCAATTTAATTTATAAGAACTTCTTATAATACAAACAGCTGCACTGACCATAAGCCATATTTTCCGTAGGTTTTTTTAAAATTTATTTTGCAAAGTGATAGTACATACTGTATATAAACCTCAGACGGACTATCACTGAAAACAGATTCCTTGACTAAAAATCGCCAGATTAGCTTCCGTAGGTTTTTGTATGGAATGCTAAAACATTCCGCGACTTTACCACCAAAAGATCATGTTTTCATGATTATGCAGCACAGAACGTTTTCGCACGATGTTAATTGTTAAGAATCTCTCTTTGTGCGTGTTGTACTCACGTTGAGTGTGATTCAGCATTTTCTATCTCCTCTGTGCTTGCGTAGAACTGGAGAAGGTCATCTCGCATAGAAAGCTCATGACGCAGTTGAGCAATCTGAGAAATAGGTCACCATAAATTGAGTTCATTTCAGTAAAACGGTTGAAGTGCAATTTAACTAACGTATATTGGGTTTTAGTCGTACCTCCTCCTTTGCACTCTCCAGCTGTTCATCCAGTATTCCATTTCGGCTTGTCAGTTCTTGGTTTTGTTTCAGGAGCGACTGACCAATCCGTGCTGCTAACTCCAGATCACGCTCTTTCTGGAGAATATCACATTCATACAAAGTGTACAATAATGCACAACAAGGGAGATCTTTCAAGTTCTTATTTATCGTGTGTGTGTGTGTGTGTGTGTGTGTGTGTGTGTGTGTGTGTGTGTGTGTGTGTGTGTGTGTGTGTGTGTGTGTGTGTGTGTGTGCACATCCTGTGCATCTTACCTCTTCCAGCAGGTGTGTGACTGCCTTAATGTCATGATATGTCTTGGTGACCTGGCCAACTCTGTCTGAGCACAGCACTAAGAAAGGGAGGCAAAGAGATTTCATGATTACCTCTGCTTCCTTCATAAATGTTTCACACAAGAAGGTGTGAATGCCATTCAAGCTCATTTGCGACCCCTCCTGAGGATAAGCGGTTCAGAAGATGAGGGAATTTATGAATGGATGCTACAGGTGATTTTCACTCTGCATAGTATTCGGCTCAACTGAAGCAATGACATTCTCATTCATCCAGATCTTTCCAGATTCTCAGGGGCATTGAATGGATGGCAACTGCACAGTTCTGAGAGTCTTCTCAAAGACGTTTTGCCTCTCATCCAAGATAACTTGATCAGTTCATGCAACAAGGCTTGGTTTAGTCGGACCAAACCGAGTCGGTGCGGAAAATAGATCAATACACTTCATTGGTTGGAAATAAACTTGTTACAACAACAAAAAGGAATCGATTCATTCATGTGGAGCCGCTTTCAACAGACCATAACAACTCCATGTGGTCAGTCAGATAGCGATCCTATTAGCTTGATCCTTTTTAGCCAAGATAAGACTCCTCTAAAATCCTGGTTCACCTGGATACCGATATAGCCCAATTGGGAGGGGGGGGGGGGGTTGTCTGCAAAAAACAAACTGGGCACAGGAGTTGTATAGCAGGGTTAAACAGTGGCTGGATTTTGACTTTTGTTTATTGGGAGAACAATATCGTCCGAGAATAGATCCATGACCAAATTTAATTCGATGACATGATGTGCAAGATTAATTGGTGATGGGCTCACTTACAGTGGATAACAATTTTACTCGACCAACGCCCAATGTAAGGTTTGCATCACAAACGCCCCAATTCGAGAAGGTCTTTTTTTAATGTAATCTGTGATGGTTAATATATCACCAAGCGGTCCGAAGCAATGTCAGAATGCTAATGTGTGAATCAGTCAACACTTGTGGAAAGCCACAAAAGGCTAATTTGACTGTCCCCACAGGCACACGTGAGCAAATTACACATTAATTAGTGTAACGGAGTGGCGTATGACATCACCAAATACAAATACCACCCAAACCAATGGCAACAACACTACACTGTGCTTCTATTTTGGTTTTGAGCAAAATCGTGAGTTGGCTGCAATGTCAGTGATGGTTTTGCTTTGAAACTTCATCGAGCCAAGTTGGTCATGTCATTGGCTGAGAAATTCGGTGCGGTGACTTATTGTATTCATTTGTTCCACCAATTTGTAGCAGTGCAAAAAGTGCAGAACGTCTGCCTCAGACACATTTTCAGAAATGACTAAATATCTATTTGTTTAATTTTACACTTGATGGGTGGGCAGGCAAACCATAGACTCAACCATCTGCATACAAACACTAAAAAAGTACATTTCTCTTTTTAACAAAAAATTATTGTATCACACATACTAACATACCTAAATGTTGCAACAATTTGTAATATGCAAAACGCGTGTGCGGAATTCAAATGGCAGTACAAACAAAATAATGCACCTGCCTTTGATGCAGGTTGACTTTGAATCTCAATATCCAGTTGTTCATTTCAGGCTAAGCACCTAAGTCTGAATAACCAGAATGAAGTGTGACATTTGAATCTTAGCAAGGCTTTTGTCATACAACACAGTAATTAGATTGGGCTCCTTGGATTTGGCTGCCAAACACTTAATAAGGCTAATGGAGAAAATCTAATGGCCTCTAGCTGAGGTGACACTTGAATCATTTGTTGTGTTTGAATTATAGAAGACAAATCGCACTGAGCCTGTTGATTTACTGCAGCGTACAGCTACTTCCATCTTTTCTAAATAAAAAGCAGACATCTGGAGACAGCCTGAACACACTGCAAATAGGATGAACAAAGTATCGACATATATGACTTTTTTTTTTATGTGTTGGCCTTAGAGGTCATAGCTATGTAACAGTTTGGCTGACAGGACTGCCCGTTCCTCTTAGGTTCAAGAACAGGTAAAAAAGGACTTGGAGAGATTAGCTCGACAAAATTTCAGGTACTTCGTAATTGTGTATAGAGGAAAATACACTGTTACGCACTGTACAGATAAAGTAGAGTTAAAGCGAGGACCATACCCAGATAAATATTTCGACCAGGTTTCATATCAAGTAAAATATAAAAATATATGCATTTTTCTATCTTAAACCAGATTTTATTTAGAAAATCTTTCAATGGCAGAGGTTCCGTTCACTACACCACTGGTTCTCAAACAGCGAGGGCACATGGCCAGAATCTCAAAGGACCACAGTTGATAATTATTAACGACATCCCCTGATCCTAACTCCCAGGAGGACGAGGAAAAACACTATCAAAAAACTAAAACAAAATGTGCACAATTTACTTGCACTTGACCTGGCAGCCTCACAGCGCAGGAAGATGAACGTAAGAGATTTGCTATGACAGCTAAAGGTTTTAGGGTTTCGGTGCTAATTCTAGCGCTACGTAAACCAATAACCTAATACAGTACTGTTCTCCTAAGGATGGGCATTTGCTGATTTAGGCGTACTTATGACGTCTGTTGGTGTGCAAGGATCAGACAGGAAAGGATAAACTCAGAGATTAGGATTCACATTGTTCCATCGTCTATTGTTGTACAATAATGTCAAGTCTTGCCAAGCCTGAAGGCATCACTCTGCAACGCTTTCAATTTCATGAGGGATTTAAAAAACCTATTACCAAAATGAGAGAATATCTAAAATGGCTAATATTTGTAAAATATATACGACAGACAGAGATGGATCTTCATTGCCGTGTTTTTCAAAAGGAGCGCCTGTGTCGCAGTGCCAGCAATATGCCCATTTTGAGAAGCAGTAACACAGAGGATGAATCAAGGGTATGCTTGACAAATGTGTTGCTATTAAATCACCGGGTATCCTATAATAGCAATATTAAATTCTGTGACAAATGATTAAACATTAAAGTAGTTGTAACATGGCATGATCATTAGTATATTAGTTTCACTCATTCATATTAGTTTCATTCAATGACATTTACCATCACTGAGCTAGATCTAGGGCAGCAGCACACATTTTATTTAGTCAAGTAAAATAGTAGGAAACTTAGTCAAGTAAAATAGTAGGAAACTTCCTTTCACTGTCTCTATGCCACTAATTATTATAGGAAAATTAAACTATTATTTTATATTTCTAGAACATTGCACATAAAATGCATGTCAATACAATATTTTGTCAAAACTTACAGGAGAGACCTGTAAACAATCATTTTAAAACTGTTAATCATTGCATGACCCTCAAAGTCATGACTCCACAGCTTGCACTCTGCAGTACATGCTGCACATAGTTAAGTATTAAAGCTGTTAGATAACACAAACCTCAACATTTGAGCCAGAAAACTAAATCTACTCAAGAGACGCAAAACATTTTAAAGCTCCTCCAGGAATCCCTAATAACAATTTCATCATCCTCATCCCTATGCCTTTATCTCACCTTGCTTTACCTCCCTGCAAAGGTTATTGTTGTTGTTATTGTTGTTATTGTTGTCGTTGGCGGTGTTGCTGTTGCGGCAGGTTTTGTCCTCTAGCACAATATCGACGGCGCTCCTCTCTTCTTCCTCCTCCTCGGATGCAGAGGAGCTCCACACCTCCATGGTGACCACAGAAAAACTGCTCTCAGTCTTGCCATCCATCATTTAAATCCTCCTTATTCTACTGTTGGTTTCCCACGCACGTTTGTCGTCTCCCGAGCATCATGTTGCTGGTTCGGTAAAAACAAGATCCCCTTGCCTTGAAGGGAGTGGATACACCTGTGTTTGTTTGTGGCAAAGACTCTGAGCTCCTTGGTGCTAATGCATAATCCATCAGTCTGTAAGGTCCATCTGTCGTCATTCCTGCCTACGTTCACCTGACCACGTTGGACGACTGAGAAAGGACAGAAGGAAGAAAGTGGAGGAGGGGTCATGGATGATGCAAGCTCTAATTCATAAGACAGATGAGCTCACGTTGAGACCCCTGGCTCATCCACTTATATAAATATTGGTGTCCTATCAATATAATGGTGCAAAATTCTAAATGGCAACACTGGTACAGTGAGAATGATGTCATATTAAGCTCATCCACCCCCGCGCAACACTGGATGGTAGTTTCCAACCACGTCAATGGCTGCTCTGATTCACCACACAAACTTGAAGTCAGCATGATAGAGAGAGGGCTCTGCGGAAGATTGGTGCAGACAAAGCCACACCCACTCACTTTGTTGATGGATTCAGAAAGAAAATGCATTCAGACTGTGGTGGGTGGAATGTTTTTCAGTTGTCTTACAAAAAAAAAAAATATATATATATATAACCTTCATTCTGGATTGGTGGACTGATAAGTAATAATAATAAATAAATAATAACATGAGTGGATGCACACATTTAATGCAATGAAATCTTCCCTTGAAATACAAAAAGATATCAAAACAGCAGATAACTGTGCACTTCTTGCACATTAGAAATTTCAAACAGCAACAAAGAAAGAGAATTCTCATGCATGCAAGATGTTATAGAGTGTATGACGCAAACATCTCAAAAGTTTAACATTCTCACATCTGGTCTTGATGCTTAAAGTTGCTAAAGCAAACACTGCAGGGTTTGAAATATTAACCACTTCATATATTTTTCACATGTATAAGTGACTCTGGATCAAATGTATCACGCAAGACAATTTTAAGAATCTTAAAAGCTTAGCCGATTAGGTCTAACCGTCTACGGCAGGGGTCGTCAATCCTAATTCTCGGGGTCTTGTGTCCTGCATATTTTCCATTTCTCCCTGCTGCAACGCACCTTATTCAAATTGAATTGAAAAACAAAAGAATGGAATGAAAAGAAAAGTCAAGAAACGGCAAGAGAAACCTATATGCAGGCTGGATGAAGGTACACTGATCAGAACTAATCTGAAGGCACCATAGCCCCCATGCACACAAAATAAAATCAATACAACATGCTCTCTCTCTTACAAACGGAGGAATGACGGTAATCTAAATTCCACATATTGGCAGCAATGAAGATGTAACTGAGAGGTACGTAGAAACTAAACAACACCATATGCCGACTGAGAGAACCAGACACTCGAGTTAGCAGGTTAGTCTGTCCTGCTCCACATAGGAACATGTGTTTTGCCATCGCTTAAGTACAGCCTAACTAGCATTATGAGGATGCAGCCACGTAAGCTCATGAGTTCCTATTCCTCCAAACAAAGGGTCATCAAGAGTTTCAAGATGGTGGCTCTCAGCTCTTTTTTTGGAAAAATTCATTCCTGAAGACAGCACATTTTTGGATGACAATATTTTTATCTTCTGCAAGACCAACACAAAAAAAAAAAAAGCAACCAAACAAAGCCCAGGGAATAGTTATTGAGTGAAGCTAGTCAAGTAACTTATTTTTTGTTATAAGTATGCACCTTGAAAAGTAATTATACAATACTCCTTTACCAATTACTTGATTTCAAAAGTAACAAAATTAGATTACAAATTTCATATTGCTTTGACTTCTTCAGACTCACCCTTGCCACGACACAGTAGAAAACCCACAGTGACTAGGATAAACATCTTTCATCTAAGACAGTGAGTAACTGAATAATTTACTCAGTGCTGGAAAAAATAAGTGGTCAAATTCTCTTTTGCTGTTACTGGCATCACTAGGTGGGTCACACTCACACCAAGTTTGAAAGTCAAACTACACCAGAAAAATCCCACCAGTATAATGTGCACATTTCATGATTCCATGAAAAAAAAAAAAATAATAATCAATGCACTGGACAGGTATTTCTAAATAGCACGCATGCCATCATGTTTTCAACATTGCCACTTGGCTATTCTATCTGAAGATCTACTGTTTAGGAAGCCAAGTGACACAAGGTTAAGCAGCTTGGTGACATTGCTGACCTACGCAGCAGTGTGTGGAAGGGAGGGAGTCTTTGTGCACTTGAGATCACCGCAGACAAGGTTGACACAAAAACGTAATGATTTGTAGACAGAATGAAGGGGCATTTTGAGACATTGTACAATCCATCCATCCATTTTCTGTACCGCTTTGTCCTTATAGGGGTCGCGGGCGTGCTGGAGCCCATTCCAGCGGTCATCGGGCAGTAGGCGGGGGACACCCTGAACCAGTTTCCAGCCAATCGCAGGGTACACAGAGACAAACAACCATTCGCACTCACACCTCCGGACAATTTGGAGTGCTCAATTGGCCTACCACCAAGCATGTTTTTGGGATATGGGAGGAAACGCGGGGGGGCCGGAGGAAACCCACGCGGGCTCGGGGAGAACATGCAAACTCCACACAGGGAGGGTCAGAGGTGGACTCGCACCGGCACCCTCCTAACTGTGAGGCGGACGTGCTAACCAGTGCATCACTGAGCCGCCCGACGTTGCACTAATGACAAAAAAATATTTTTGTTTGAGAGGGCTTATTCTCATCGCTCTGGTTATGATAATTGCCATATTATGACAAGGAGTTTTGGTTGGGCATGGCAAGTTAAACAAGCTGTTCTGAATAAATAAACAGTACATTCCTGCAAGCAGGCAACAAAATCTGTAAAGTCTTGCAAGTGTTTGATGAAATGTGGAAAAACCTCCGACTTTTAAATTCCAAAAATGAGTACGACTGTATGTTAAGGGGGAACAAAAAACTCACAGAAGTACTTGAAGGTCTCGTCAATTTGCTGGTGTGTGAGGCCCAGGACGACCTCTGGCTGCAGCAGAGGGGTGTGCAACCAGTCGTCATTTTCGTAGCCAAATACACAGTCTGCTCGGAGAGTGTAATTGGGTTGGCCCTCTGACAGGAGGCTGACTATCTCCAACTCTGGCAGGTCTGCACAGAGGTCTGAGTACAGCACATCTTTGTGTTAGCACATTTATTTAAATCTAAGAAGAGATGAAAAAAATCCATTTTTTTATACATTGTCCTACCTGTGAGAGTAGATGCATCGAGGCAAGATGCTTGTCCCAGTTCTCCCTCAGCTGAGCCGAGCTGAATAGGTTGGGGGTCCAGATCCAGGGCCCCCGCCACCTCCCCCCAACCCACATGGAGGGAGAGGGCTGACTGGGAGTCCAGGTGGGCCTGTGTGAGCCAGGCGGGAGGAGAAAGACCAGCCGGAGAAGAGATGCGTGGGATAGTTTGTCAGGAGATGGAAAAGAAAAGCCCAACTCTGTCCCCTGGTGGCTGACCGTGACAGCACAGGACGCTGGGTTTGGATGCAAAGCGGCGGCAACAACTAAAGTAAGAAAAGAGAGGGAAATAAGAGAATGGAAAATGATTGAAATGTGGTTGCAACGTATTTTTGCATACTTGTAACTCCCATACTGGTTATTGTGGTCATATGACACTTTTCAAAAGACTTAACAGAAAACTATAAATGAACAGTCTGTTGTTTAATGAAAGGAGCGTTTGACGAAGGTGTGTGCAGGAGGGCTGGGCCTCCTCATGTGTTTTGGCTCATATTGAGTTACCACAGCCTGAAGCTGCACGGATCAGGTTCTTCGGCATAACTGTAACACACCCATGGAGAAACTCTGCAGCAAGTGCTTGCCCACATTTACATGCAAACTGTTTTGTTTCTTAAGTTTAAAGCTTATCTTCGGACAGTAATAGCTAAATGCTTAACATTTAGATATGTGCCCCAAATACAATTTCTCTGAAGTGTATCGTTGCTGTTTGTTTTGTTGTTTAAATTGGGTCAATGTAAGACATTATCAGATGAAAGCATTCAAATATGAAAATGATCAATTTACGGAAGAGTTTTGTTGTTAATGGCTTTTGTTTTCAAGCTGGCATTTTGAACTATTGAACCCATACAAAACATATACAGGACAACATTATTAATCATTACCCAAACATCAACAACGGTTTAAAATGAGTTCACTTTATTCATTCCTAATGGTGCAACTGTTTAAACAAGCCAGTTAACATTGAATTGTTAGGCGCATTATCAGAATGAATATTAGCATAATGAGTCTTTCATGGAGAAAACGCTTTCTTTGGAAGTTTTCTGGCATCCAAACAGGCGTCCTTTCGTCAAGGATTAAGTTGGTAAAAAGAAATGTATTGTGTTCACCACGTCAGTCAGCAGAGGTCACTGTTGCCAATGGAAAAGCTAAATTAATATTACATTTCTTATCGAATAAAGACTCTTGTGTTAACAGCATCACAGTTACGTTCTATAAATACGACACGACATGATCTGTTTGCTCCACTTGGGGTAACAATGGGACACATGATACCTCCATCCAGTAATTGAAGTCAACTCCACATGCTTCCAGAGGGCAAAGGGTTCACCTCTATTGTCATGTTGAGCAGAACGCAGACACTTTCACCTAATTAGGCATAAATAACTTGATCCCCACCAGTCCCCTCCAACACAGTCCACAAACTCCTGCCAGCACACATATCGCTATCACAAACCCTTTAGTTTGACTTATTCCTGTTGGACTGTCTGGCTCTCTCCCGAGTGTGTTGGTTTGTGCCGGCCCAACATTTATTCATTTTTTGCAGCCCATGTTTTGGCTCGCGCACCCAAGACTAGTAATTTTTCCAGACAACGACTGTAAACATTATTAATTCTTACATGGGAGTATTCTAGCTTCACACAAAACCAAGATGGGACAATTCTAATTTGGCAATAAAGCAAAGTACACAGTTGGATTATCACACTTGCGGTCATACCTGCCGTCCACTTTGTAGTGATACTGGACATGATTATTAACCAGCAAACTCAATGTTTGTAACTAAATCTTGGCAGTGTGCCGCGTGGGATTCTGCAAAACAGTGCACCGGCATCAGCCTTTGAAAACATAACTGCATTAAAAAATGAACTTCATTAAAACTTTAATCATTTGCAACACTGTAATGATCAATAATGATCATTATTAATCATGTCACCGAATGGCTTCCATTTTACCAGGTGGTGCAAACAGTCTTTGTCCTTGGAACTTGGACCTGAGCTTAACTCGGCAAGCTCCTCAATGGCACTGAGTGCAAAGAATGCAATGCCCTGCCAAGGAGGGTATGTACGTGAGTGAAGGCACATAGCTTTGCAAGGGGGGAGTGACTTGGCAAGAGAGAGAATGAGCCATCGTGATATTGATTAACAGCCCACAACAACAAAAAATTATGAGAGAATTTAAAAATAATACAGCAACACTTTTTTTTTTTTTCCTTTGAATTGTACAACTCCTCTAATGTCTGTCTCTCAACAGGAACTATCCATTAATATTCGGAGTCATTTGTGAAAACAAACAGACTAACCTTTGGGTTTAATCAAAACAAGACATTTGCAAACATCTGCTTTTATTTCGATTTTGTTCATTCGATGCCGCAATACAAAACCCTACTGATGTCAATTTTATAGAAATATAGAAATCAGAGCTCAATGTATTTTTCTTCTCCTTTACAATCGTGTTAATACAGTGAAACGTTTTTTTTTTCTCTTGAAAGTTCAACGCAAGATAATGTTGTACAATTTTTATGACTGCTTGTTAAATGTCAAATAATTAAGACTTTGACATAAACATAGCACTACAAAGGGGCACATGGTCATCTTTCCAAACTTGGTGTAATAATTATTAAAAGTAAAGTTCGGTTTAATGCCAGTTTTAAAGGTATAGTTGTGACAGTTCAGGGCTAGCACTTTCTCAATAACTTAATTTCCCAACAAGGCTCTGCATGGATCTGTTTAATACAACACAATATGCTCCTCAACTAAACTTGACAGGAGGGAATGCCTAGTTACCACTAAAATCTAACAATAGAAAGACTCAACTAAAATAATTAGCAACTAAGAAATGCAACAAAGTTAAGATTTAAAGCTATTTTCAAGACTTAAAAAAAATAAAATGGGAGTTAGGGGGTATGGGACACAACAGGAAGGGGGTGGGGGGGCAATGTTAACAAGAATGTCACCCTAACAACTGTGAGAGCTATATGTGGACCGAAAGCTCACGTGAAAAGAAAGTGGTCACAAAATAACCCCAAGTACCATTTTACTTGTTCTATAAAAGACGATCAGCACTGCAGTCACCTTCAGTAACTTTGGCTCAAAACCAACTGTCGGACAACAAGTCCCACGAACTAGAAAGCGTGAATAACATTTATATGATGTCCAAAAAGTTCTTCACCGCTTTGTAAGGTGTATGCGAGCTTATCCAAAACTTTGACCTAACACCACAATTGGTCCTCGCAAAAGTTTTACATTACTGTACAAATGCTCCATACAATATGCAACTCGTATTTTTCACACAGATAACTGATCAAATTACAACCCGAAAAAGCGAAAATCACCTGCCGATAGCTACAATACGCCAGCGTGGACCCTCGTTTACCTCGATGAAACCACAGGTTTTAACGCAAACACAACTGAACACACCAGATGATGGGAAGTCCCCTCACATTGTCTATGTAAAATCAATATTGAATGGAAACAGGAAAAACAAAACACGTAGCTTGAATAGCATATGGTTGCAGGCACTGCTGGAAAGAAACCGTGATTTAATTTACTTAAGTTGACAAGAGCAACAACAGCACTGTGCTGCATCAAAACTGCAAATTCAGCAGAGCAATGAAATAGTATGCGAATGTACTAAAGACGATCACGACTGAACAACCTGCAACCGAGAGAATTTCTTAATATGAAAACACTCGACGGGACTTACTGTGCTCTTATAGTAATCTTGTGCAGTTAGGACACAATCTTGTTTAACGTGAGCCCATCGAGTTCAATTTTCCCTGCTCCTGAAGCTCTTTCACCGGCCTACTGCTGTGGTGCTGTGTAAAATGTGTGTCCTGTAAGAGGAGAGAGAAACAGTAAGAAAAGGCAGAGGTGGGGCCAAAAGCAGACTGAGATATGAGCACGTTTTTATCTTTGCATATGTCATACAATGTCCACCTGATCGACATAAAACAGTTAAGGTGGTGAGTTCATTTCCTTAAATCCATCAAAAATTACAGTACAAAATACATATTCCATATTTATGGTGCTTTACAAAAGCATGAAGCACGAGAAATCCTCAAACTGGAGGAGTAATAGAAATGACAGACAGAATGGCAGCAGTGAATTAAGAACAACTGACCAAAAAGTTAGAATTTCAACATCTGCATAACGTGCATAAAAACGTTCTCAGCAAAAACAAACTTGTGTTGTCACTTGTGGCTATTGTTTCTTTAGAACTCCAGATTATGAGGTATTTATGGGGGATTTAAGAGAGGTCGGAAGTGTGTAATGTGATAATCTGGAGTTTGGTGGTAATTTACATCCACAATGGAAATACAGAACAGTACAATCATCAATAAACTAATATCAGTATAAGATTATAGTCAGCGCAGAAAATATTACGCTGATGTGTATGACAGTGATTTTAAATCTGAAGACCCAAAGTTGTATTTTTCCTCAAATATTTAATATAAATTGTGAATTAAACATCAGCAGCATTTAGAGGTTCCACTATTGTATATGCCAGTGTTTTCTCAGGCGAGCAAGAATTTGCAAGTGCATCCTCAATTCACTTTGACATAAGACGTTTCTATTATGTTTCAAATAAACTAAGTGGAGAAGATCTGCAATGTTATAGTTAGTAAAATTACACTTTCTTTCTTTTTTTATATGAACATTCAATAGATGGCTCGGATGTCATTCTGACTGCTTCTCAAATCTATGCTATCCATGTTCCAGCTGAAGAAGTTATCCATGTTCAGGTGATCTGAAGAAGCCAATCCCAGCTGAGGTAAGAGGTGGTAAACACTGTGGACAGGTTGTCAGGCAATTGCAAAGTATATTTTAGTTTGTATATTTAGTCATGGTAGTCGACTGGTTAGCACATCTACACTTTTGAAAAGTTTGGATGCTAAAAACTGCAAAACTAAGAATAAGAACAGTAACTACACATAGTTTCGTTAATGTTGTTGATGATTATTTAAATTTAAGTGGCAAATAGTGGATTGGCATTGGTTGAATGCATCAGTATTGGTTATCAAATTAAGCCTTATATATATAATTTAAAAAAAAAACTTTACTATGTAACAGGGATCCCCGAGCACAGTGCAGTTCACTCCGCAAAAACAAGTGGCAACAGAACGAAGTTCTAATTTCGAAGTTCTAATTTCCCGAAAACATCGGCATGACGTGCAATCAACATATTGCTATTTCATTTTCATTATAGTTGCTAAAAAGAGGACAATTTAGGACACCAGTACGTACTTCGTACCGTGTCTTTCACACCCACTGACCAGCACTTATATGGAAATTTCCCCTCACAAAGTTGAGTCAGTCAAAACCTGTGTTGCAGAGAATCTAAATGTGCTCAGTCTGTAAAAAGTGTCATACTTACATGTTTCTTTGATTCGCGTTTGTTGTGTGGTAGCAGGCAAAATTGAAGTTTCCCTCAGTAAAGTCGCGATCAGCTGTCACTGCAACTCGTTTGCTTTGTGTTCCATTTGGTCGATGTTGGCGGGCATTGTGGGTAATGTAGTTATTTACGCAGCACGACTTGAGGGGAAGAAAGAGAGAGAGAGAGAGAGAGAGAGAGAGAGAGAGAGAGAGAGAGAGAGAGCGAGAGAGAGAGAGAGAGAGAGAAAGAGAGAGAGAGAGAGAGAGAGAGAGAGAGAGAGAGAGAGAGAGAGAGAGAGAGAGAGAGAGAGAGAGAGCAAGCAAACCCTTCCACACAAAATTGGACTACAATGGATTCTTCCCTTCGCTGTCGACCTCTAGTGTTATTAATCTGAATGACAACGCCTCGTCCTCATTACACGACGTTTTTTCTTGTAACAATTAACAGTAATCTAACAGTGGAATGGATAATAATAAAGAAAATGTTTATATCAAATACTTTTTTCATAATGTAAACGCAACAGTGTATTGACAAGAATAAAACAAAGCATTTTTTGTCATTTACATATAAACATTAAAGTGAACTGTGATGCAAAAGTTTTAACCTTTTTTGTCTCAATTCTTTTTTTCTCATCCTAATTCAAGACTGAGTCAATTAACACTGCTAACATCAATAAACTACAGGAGCGTTTCCTGAGGTCAGCTGACTAAATGGTTCACAGTGAGCAGACAAGACAGCTATCCTTGTGTGTGGTCACTTTGTAAGTAATGATTAATAATTCACCACAGTCTCCATAGATCTAGCTAGTGGCTTCAGGCCACTTCCTCTCCCAAGGACAATGGGACCATTTCCTGCGGTTGTGAGACAGAAGATTAGAAAGGACAAAACAGACCACGCTTATAAATGGGCGTCCAGTGAGACAGACATGCATCATCACAAGCACAATTAATAGATTTTTTTTACAAATTTACAATCAATTCATTCAGATCTACATCCACAATTATCTGCATGGTTGCGCTGCATCGGACATAATTTACACATTCAATAGAATGACCACACTATCAAAAACGAGGGGCCGTTTTTTTCCATGTAAAAGCTGCTGTACACAGTAAATAGTCGATACAATGTTGCCATTTAGGCGCACTGCATTAAAGAAAAATATATATGCCATTAACTTAGGACAACAAACACAAACCGCACTGTAGGATAGTCCAATCATTTTGGAAATATTTGCACTCCTGAAGCAACAACATCAAAATGACAAGGCTGATTTTATTTCAATTCAAATTAGACACTCGATTTGTTTTGCAGTCTATGTGAGTCAGCCAAATTTAGTGATGACGGCACACACAAGGATTTAGGTTTGGCAATATTTACAGGGCACCAACCATTTTCTGGGCAGATCAGGGTGGGCAAATCACTCTTGACACAGCAAGAGTAATCACACAAAATAATCCTTCAGAGACATCAGAGAATTGGGTCTTTGCTGATGTTTAACGTAAGGAAGGGGTGAAGAAAATGCTTAGATTCTGACTGATTGTCACTGTACCCCGCTTTAGTCCCTTAACAACAAACATTGAAATTATGCACATCTTCTCTACCAGAACATCAAATAAGAATTCTTGATCATTGAAAAATCAATACGTACCACAGAGGAACATGAAAATGTTACATTCGTGTGTCTCTTTGCAAGAGATATGGAGCGGGCTGGCCCACATAAAAATCTGCATACATTTGATAATCATGATAACGGCATTAGAAAATAATTATATCAACAAAAACACACACACACAAATAAACAGTGATGTACAGCCAATAAGGATTTTTCAAGAAAAACAGGCATGGTTCCCCCTTAAAAAAAAAAAATAGCAGAAAAATGTATTACAGAAAATAAAAACGTTCTGTTCTTCAAATCAGCCTGTAAAGCATTTCCAATAGTAAAACTTCAATAATATTTTAATTTGATGCATTTAGCTATTTTGTAAGTTACCATGGAACATTTTAAAGTTTGAGACACAATTTTAGAATCGCTTTGTTATTGTTTTCTTTTTATTATTGTTGTTTTCAAAATATGGTTTGGAATTTAAAATCAAGGGAAGCTTCACCTTTAAGGAGGGAGGGAGTTGACATGTTTCTGGGTTCAAAGATATGAAAGGGTTGAAAGAGGGTAGCTTGCTGCTCGCTGCTTGTTGTGTCCTTTGTTGTAGTGAAGAGTCAGAGACATAACTTGCCATATTTCAGTCATGCATTTATTTTTTTT
This sequence comes from Syngnathus leptorhynchus, assembly GCF_054491065.1. NCBI lineage: Eukaryota > Metazoa > Chordata > Actinopteri > Syngnathiformes > Syngnathidae > Syngnathus > Syngnathus leptorhynchus. The sequence goes on along the minus strand of NC_141199.1, from coordinate 8,138,401 downwards.
GTGTTTGTTGTTGTTTTTGTCGGTGGTAATGTAATGCCAACCCTAACCCCTAACACACACACACACACACACACACAGCAAACAATTTGAAATGCACCATACAGAAAAAAATACATGAGGACAAACACGATGGTATCACTCTGCAGTGCATGAGTAATTCCATTCCCGACTAAGGTGATTCACTTTGCTTGTCTGGTTTCGTTGTTACTCCATTGAGGCGTGGCCTACTGGTGCATCACACGTCGTGTCAGCACCGCATCTACGTGAGTTAATTGTTTGTTGTAAGCGAGACACTGGAGATGGCAAAAGGACCCTACTTCAATTTAAGTACAAATACTTGTGTAAACAAATACTCTAGTTCAGAGTTGGAAATGTCAACATTTTGTTATACTGTCACTGTGTTATACTGGGTGGGACATTACGTCATTGGATAGAAAACTTTGCTGCAAGCTGCAGAATAATCAAGACTACATGAAGGCAAAACGCCATTATACATTTAAATGCAATACAGCTTTATTTATAAAGCGTCTTTCACAACAGCTGAAGCTGTAGTAGATCAATAACAGCAAAGTCAGTCGAAAGCCCCCCCCAAAAAAAAGCTCAAAAATTGAAATGGGTCTCAAGTTTTAAATATGGACACAGAGGGGACTTGGCTAACATTTAAGGGGAGGTCATTCCAGAGGGAAGGATCGGCAACAGCGAAGGCTCGATCCTCTCTGAGGCTCAGTTTAGTCCTTGGTACTTCCAGCAACGTCTGGTCTGTGTACCTGAGGCACAGGGGAGGTGTGTAAGGGTGGAGCTGAGAGAGGTTAAATGGGGCGAGGCCATTTAACGATTTGAAAACGCATAGCAGTATCTTAAAATAAAACTCTAAAAGGAAATTGGGAACCAGTGGAGGGTGGCCAAAATTGGGGTTATGTGCTCCCGCTTACAAGCTCCAGTTATAGGAGGCGAGCAGTAGCATTTTCGACTAACCCGAGAAAATGCCATGTTTATGAAGGATGGAACCTCGGTGCAGCAAATACAATGGAAATCTAAATTAGTTACTGCAATCTGAAATAATACCCTTATTCCCGGAGATTAGATTTAATTTTACAAAACAGAAACTGGTGGAAGCGCAACGTTATTGTATACCCAGCATACCTAGATAACTGTCAAAGATGAACAGTTCTTTTAAAGGTGGGGGCTTGCTTATCTGAGTGTAATAAACATGAAATGACGCAGCCAGTTCGAGCAGTTCCAGTGAACAATGAGGGAGGCGCAATACATTGGTGGGAGAAAGCAGGGTGGGGTCGCTATGAAGGGGGCGGAGTTTGCTTGGAGGTGACGCGACTGTTGGGGCTTTTTGTGCGTTCTGTGGAGTGAGTGAGAGCGAGGACAACAGTAGTGCTGCAGAGTGGAAGAGAGAAAGAGTGGCAGAAAGTTGCGGAGCTTACCCGATAGTGTGCTGTTTTGAGGGGTAAAAAAAACAAGTCTATCTTGGAATACTCTTCGAATACTCATCTGTGAAATTCGGCAGGTGAGTTTCACCATATGAATATTATTTCTCCTAACTGTGCTTTTTTTTTCCTGGTGTTTTTTTTTGTTTGTTTCTGTGAATGGGAACTTGTAAACTATGTGATCAAACCACTCGTAATTCTTGGAACAATGCATGTCTACGTGTTGCATATTTCAAATGAAGCTTTCTGTTTTTGAAGCCCTATGTTCTATTTCCGCGAGGCTCGCAATGGCTACTGTTTGAGCTGGAGTCATCGACACTTTATGGTTTTCTCCCGTCACTGTGTTTCAGACTTCTCTCTTTGAAATCAAATAGTATTTTAGGGTGGGAGGGGGGAGGCTATGCGTTCAGTATCGATGGTTTCGTGACGTCACTCACTCAGTGGCGAGCGCTCGCAAAGTTCAACGTGTGCGCGTCCGCGTGCGCGTGAGGCAGGTGAATAAATATTTTATTATGTATGTCTTTTCTCATAATTTCAATTCACTTTTTGAGTAAGTGCCATGCCGCTTTGTCTTGCAGAATAGGGGATCTGTATAGCTCAACATTTGTTTTTTTTCTGTGCAGCATGGGAGTACCCCCATTGAGAAATGTATTCGGGCAGAACGAGGTTCGAGAATATAGAATATAGTTCTAAGATATAGAGAATTATTGCAGTATAACTACAGTAACTTACAGTACATAGTGTACATACTGTACCTGTCAATGTGTCAATAACAGGCTCGAGACTTAATATTTGAATTAACCAGTTTTGAAACATGGGGTGATTGCGGTTCAGTACCCCCCAACCAGTACCCCGATTGCGACTTTATATTTTTTTCAAGGTCTTCAAGCAATAAATACATCTCTATAACCATAAGCAATATCAGACTTCTTATGCATAATGGTTTTGGTCTGAGTAAGGCAGTTTATTTATTTATTCTTTTCAGAAATGCTGGTCTGCCCCCGGGCCAGTTTTAGTCCAAATTTACAGACTTGAGTGTTTCCAGTATTGCATATTTGCATATATTGACCTAAATGCAGAAATGAAATAAAGAACCTCAGTGAGATATGATGAGACATAATGTAACAATATGTCATGGGGGGTCCCATAACGGTCATTACACTTTGAGTCCACTGAATCGGTTTTGCATTAGTTCAGTTTTGGGGTCATATGTCACAGTGCTGGACCATTCCTGAGAAACAACTCTTATCGACTCAACTTAATTAGCGTTATCTTACGTAACAATTTAACTCGGTCTTGTAAGCATTCCCTATTAAAGCTTCACATAATTGTACCAAACAAGTTTGTCGTAAACACAAGTCAGATTACAATATACAGACAGCACGGTCTCGCACTGGTTAGCACGTCCGCCTCACAGGTTTCGATTGCAGCTGCAGCCTTCCTGTGTGGCGTTTGCATGTTCAACGTGCCTGCGTGGGTTTCCTCCAGTGCTTTGGTTTCCTCCCACATTCCATAAACATGCATGGTAGGCCGATTGACCTTCCAAATTGCCTCTAGGTCTGATTGTGAGTGTGAATGGTTGTTTGTCTATACGTGCCCTGCGATTGGCTGGTGACCAGTTCAGGGTGTCCCCCGCCTCCTCCACAACCATCTGCCCTACCCACTTGCAACCTTCGCGGTGGTAATGATAAGCAGTTCAGACGATGAATGAATAATATTTACATAATACACAGGATATAAAAACTAGAACCTCCCAACTGACAAGAATGAAGAAGTTTTTTTTTCCCCCGAATTGCAGTATGTGAAGCTTCCATGTACGATATATTGTACTCAACAAGTTCTATCATCGAAACCGAAATAAAGAACCGACTCCAGCCGATTTGATCATTTTGCTACTCTTCAAGCGAAAGTGAATTCACTAAAAAAAAAAAAAAAAAAAACTTTATAGGAGAATATGTATTTTCTTTTTACTTGTTGCTTTGGGCTCATGAAAAATATGGTCATTTTAACCACTGAGACAAACCACAGTAAGAACAATAGTCTGGAGATGAACTTGTTTTCAAAATAGAAGGAGCCTCTAAATTTAAAAACCCCCACACATTTGACCTCAACAGCTAATTCCATATCGGGGCCATGACACATCAGTAATGCCTGACACAAAATAATGAATCATCTCTCCCTTACATGGTCTTACTACAACTCGGAGCCAGCCAAACGTCTGGCGCTGCTGCCAAACGGGCCTTGATATAGTTGCTCCAGGCTTGACAAGAAAACATTTTTCCAATCCTGCTTAGCGGTGGTCACGGGAGCACACATTCCTTTCATTTAACTTCACGAGTAATTCCGCTGAAATCAGCATCAAGCCGAAATGACTTTCATCTCATCCGCCTTTTTCGATGCGATTAAGTCTTGTCGCGTCCAACTTTTTTTTACATCTGTCGATGTAAACTCTGGCGTGGTTTGGCCGTGTAATGAGATTTGATGCTAGTTTCATCAAATCGCATCATCTTTAGTGGCGTGAAACACGAGCCAAGCAACACTGTTGTCCTTTTTGTTTACTATATTTGCAAAGACACCATCACAAAGTCATTTTTTCCAGGAAATCCAGCTTGTTTAAATTGTTGAGTGCGTTGTGTCTGCTGTGCTGCAACAGACAGCCCCCTCCACCCCCCGGGTCTGAAAGCTACACCCGTCTGCTCTCAAAGAGGAAAAGGGGGGTGGATGGGTGCTGGGGGGGCGCAGTAGGGGGTGACTTGCCTTAGATTTCACCGATACAGCTGTGATGGCACAGTGATAATCTCTCCCCTCCTGCTTAATTCCCTCATACTGTCCTACATTAGCAGAGCAAGGGGGCCAGGAGATCCTTGCGTTTATAAATAGGTCTACACTTCGTAAAGGGGATTACTCTACGGCATGTAGCCTAACCTCTTTGTTTGCTTGGAATAATTCATTTTCCTTTGGATTCAGTGTCTCCCCCCCCCCCTCCCTCAATTGTTGGTGTACAGGCTCAGTCGCAGCCTGGCGTACATGTCGCGTGGCCTGTTATGTGTTCGCATATCACCTTGCCGCTATGCTCTGGTGTTCCCGTAGAGTAAAGAACGCAGGGAGATAAAGTTTCTGGATGGCCTTCAGGCTTCACTCGACTGTAGGTGGTTTTATCGGCATCAAAGTAGGCTAAAGGACTTCCAGTGGATTACATTTATATTTTCATCTGGCAATTTCCCTAGCTCCAGCTTCAAAAACATAAATGTTTAGGCAGTATAAAAAAGTTTTCCAGTGAAATCTGAATTAGTTTCACTTAAGTCTACTTGAAGCAAAAGCTATAGGGCCATCAAGATTACATTCCACCTCATGCATATATTATCATTGCTGTCATTACGGGCCGTGTATCTCAAGCAAGAGGCTATAAACTTGAATTTGGTTTAATAATTCCTTTTTACTGAACCCTGGTGTCTTTGCTCATTTCCTTCTGGAGAGCAAAGCACAAGGGTGTGGTTCTCAAATCAGCAGGGACACCGACTGTACTTGTTGGATAATAAATATAAAAACACGGCAGCATCTCAAATGGAAAGCATTGTTTTGTTTTTTTTCTCTTGTTTTGTCTTTACAAACTTTTGATGTTTAATGTATTTGTTGCTTCGGTTCTGAGCAGGCTTTGTACTTTTCAACTGAGCAGCGCATTCTTTACGCTGCCATTACACGTTCCCCCTGTTCTCTCAGGCAATCTTCGTCTATTGAGATTGTATTCTCCCTGAAAAATTCATTATCTGTCAGAACGCCTCACTGTGCAACCACACACTGATGCGTGGCGGTTTTGAGCTTAAAGTGCTTGTCCGTCCGTCTGTTTGTCCGTTCCCATACATGGCTTTGGCCACCACACTTGGCCACTGAGCACAGACGTTTCTGCTTCTTTGGTTGCAACCAATAGAGACACTTGAATCCCAGGTTGTTTTTCACACTGACAGCAGTAGTGGGACAATACCGCTACTCTTTCCCATTCTTGAACACAGTAACGCTTCTGTGTTCAGTCACATACTTTGTTCCTCTTCATTTCCTTTCAACCTGCAACCAAACGTTTCATTGGATGAGATTTATGGAGCTACAAATGCAAAAGTGGAAAAAAAAATTCTTCAGCTCAAACATTTGAAAATGGATATTGTGCAAAATTTGGGTTAGGTAGTATTTTGTGGAATTTAGTCATTTGATGACTTCCTGATACAGAAGAAAAGCTTGCAACATCAGCTTTCCCGCAAACAAATGAGAAATGTTGAATGATTGACTCGTATCATTTATTTCATCTCATTGTATCAGCCAGTATGTTAGAAAAGAAGAATATTTCCAAATTTGGTTTCCATCAAATATTACGGTGGGTGAGTGATGCAGCAGATGGGCCATGCCACAACTTCATTGCGGCTAGCTTGGCCAGAACTGAGCAGCACAGAGCAGAGGGCTCAAGAACCTCTTTGCTTGGCAAACATCCAGCCGTTGCAACTCAAAGAGCAGAATCTATCATCCACATATTGCAATCGACTTAAAGTGTTGTCATCCATGTTTACCTTAATGTAACTCCACACGGCTTCTACCTGGAAGTTATATGTCAGGCTGGTGAAGTGGTAAAAGTATTGCAGTATCAGATTTTTACAAGTGCATTCAGAGGACATCCCAGACATGAATGTGCACGTTTGTCATGAGAACAATTACAGTTGTGTAACTTCAAAGAATTGAAAGAGTCCTGTGGCTCAATATATTGTGGTGACTGACCCACAAGGGAGAGACAAGTACGGTACTTTTAAGGCAGGCGAGGGAGTTGTACAGTAGTACATATTTTTGGGTGTAAAGGGAGTGTCTAATTTACTTGAAAGAGTTGAAAGGGAGTGGCTGACTTGCCTGATGCGACAACTCTTCGTTTTGTTGTGCAGAGGCAGAGACACTTTGTCGGCTTCTCATTATTTACCGCATTCCCACAATTTCTTGGTTTCTTGATCTCTCTGTTAAAATAAATCAAGAAAAACATTAATGCATCGTTAAGAGTTTGTTTGTTAAGAGTTAAGTTTGGAGTGTTTTTTAAATTTCTTGTAAAATATGTCCTTTTCATCCTTGTTTTGTTGTGCCACATACATTTAGTATTTTATACATCACACCAGATGCTGGAGGTGATGTCATAAAATTTTAATATTTGATTGTAGGCTGTGTGGAAAGCACCTCAAATATGCGAGGCCAAATACACTCCTCGCCATTTTCGTCTTTCTTTATCAACCTCGTGTAATCTGATACTGCACAACACATAGGCCCCTCCTTAGAGACGTTTCCTTTGATTCACAATAGATTGCTCCCCACGCTATTTTCCAGCCACCAAACTGCTTCTTTTGGCCACAGTCAACCAATTGGAAGTAGCACAGTAGTATTTCATTCACTGGTGTGCATGCTCTCCTTGAGCGTGTTGCTGGCAATGTTTCCAGATCAGCCAAAGAGGGGGAGCTGGTTGTTGCTGTATCTGCCACTTTTAGACACATTTAATTTGTGTGTTGCACAACGGAGCATCAGAGTGTCATTTTCCATTCTTTCCCCGAGCTTTTGGCATCTTGCTTTTGCTGTCGTCTGGTTTCCATCATCTGTCTGTTCTAGTCAATTTACCAAAACATTCTCTCTCACTGTGTTTTGCTCAAATTAAGGCCAGCAACTGTGAAGCCCATCACATAATTCCCCGATAAGTGCGTCTCTAAAGTTTTGTGGCTATCAAACTTTTGCTTAAGTACAGCTTTTTCAAATAAATGTCTCCTCACGAATCCAGCACTGGTGTTAGGTAATTTCGAGCACTTCCTGTCATTCGCCACATTGAATCCATTAGCCGTGCATCACTTCACATTCCCCCATATTGATTGATTACAAACATCTATCCCTTTAAGCCCTTTTATATTGCTGAAGCTTTTGTTAGGCATGAGTTAGGGCATGTGTGACTTTGGTACCAGCAAGGTTAGTGGTGTGTTAAGATGTAGCCTCTTGCTATGTCAAGAGGACTGGACTGTGCTGATGTCTTTAAGTTATTGTGGAAATGATAAAGTCGGTCTTTAGCGTAGGGGTCAGGAGTTGCGTGTTTTCCGGAGCCAGACGATACTTCTAATACTTAATCTGTTTTCGTGCAGATGGTGCAAGCATTGCAGATGTGTGATAGCATAATCTGCTTTATTTGCTCGTCAGTCTATAAACATGACATTAGCAAGCCTGTTAAAAATTAAGACCAAACAAAGTACCTTATTGGTTGATGTTAGTATGTTTTTGTTGAATGCAAATGCAACAATTTTGAAATGAAAGTGAAACTGAAATAACACCTTATTGAATAAAAGCAGACAGAGGGCATATTTATGTCCTTAAAAACAGGGATTATTCTCTTTGCAATCAAAAACACAAAGGAGAAGCTTTTGCGGTTTTTTTTTTAGATCATGCATGTAACATTTATCATCAAGGTGGCTTGTTTGCCATTTATGCAAGGTTGTATTTTATTTGTTTCCAATACAAACTAAAAAAATACTTTTGGTATTCTAAAATAGCATCAAATTATTCCAGTTTCATATTTACCATGACATAACTTGATTTTTCAAGTAAATAACACGCAATATACCTCAGCGTATGTTGAACTCAATACTAATTTTCAAAGTCATATCTCAAGCAAAAGACACATTTTTGTAGTATGTATGTTGAGATCCACTCTGAAGTGGAACCAGCATTCATCTCCAACCCCCTGGGCCTCCTGCCTGAGCTGATTCATTCCTGCTGTGACAGAAAGAAGCGCTTAGGCCAGCAAAGTCCAAATCTGGCTCACTGGAATGTCTTTTACAAGTACACTCAGTGTGAAAATGCAAAAGTGTTTTTCCTATCTATTAGACTTTAATGGCTAATGGTCAGCGCTTGAGTGAGGCCTTCCAGTAAACTGTTGGGTGTATTCTTCCCAATCATTTCATGCGTACCCCCCCCCCCCCCCCCCCCCCCCCCCCCACACACACACACACACACGCTAATGCCACACCCCTATTGAGAGCTTGTCACTTCTTGGGAGTGTGGAGACACTCCCTGTCTAGCATGCCTGAGTGATGGGGGAGCAGTTAAGTTTCTCATGATTAAGCACTTCATGACAATTTCCATTGTGACTGAAGCGTCTTCAGAAATGAATGAGCAAGTCGTTGGGATAAATTTAACAAGTGAGGTTTGGGGGGGGGTGAAAAACATGAGCAGTGGACAGTGCGAATGTATTATGTCTGTGTGGAATGTCACGGTAGCGTTTTAGCAGCGCTGCTCAACAACATAAGCCAAGCGTTTCTGTTGCAACTTGTTCACCTGTGCACTTTTGTTCAACTGAAAAGAAGCCCCTCATCTCATGCTCCACATGGAAGACGTTGCTCAACGAGACAGCGGGCGTTTTCCTTCTTAGGAAAGCACGTTGCTCTACGTAATTGTGCTGATGCCGCAATGTAGTTACTTATTAACTAGGAGAAACCAAAGTCCACCCAGAAGTACACAAGAAGAAACTTGAACTTTGATAGTATCATGATTGAAAATTTGTGGGTATCAAACAAAGCTAACTGAACCTTTATTTTGCCATCAGGTGGGTCAGCAAATCAAATCCCCTACTGACCACGGGCCAATGCAGGTTTTTTTTTTTTTTTGGGTTACCTTGGTGATATGCGGGTGTGTCGCAGCATCGTAACAGTTCGCTAAACTCACTGCCCTGGAAAACAAAACCAACAACGACTAAACGCTGGCTGGGATTAACAGGAAACTTGTGCTATTTCCATTGCGGTTTATCAGCAAAGTATTTCTGTGGGTGCATATCTCTGTGTTGATAAACAGACTTTGGTCACTTACCACCCTAATGGGCAAGAGGCCACACCCAATAGGAGTGATTTACACGCATATGAGTCATTGCCTTATCATGTCGCATGTTAGTGCAAGTAAGTAGTCAAGGCGCCTGGTTAGGCAGGATCTGCAGCTCCGCACAACTGTTGAGACAGTGACTCTAGGCAACTGGAGTCTGCACAGAGAGAAAAAAAAAACAAGAACTCAAAATGGGTTTGTTTGTGTTGTTTGTCTAAACTATACAAATTGCAATGGCTCTGACCCTAAAACTACGTAAAATATTATCCCTGACATAAACATTGGTTCTTTATATTAAGCCATGGGCTAAATGCTAACTTTGATACAATAGACCTCCAAATGTTGACTTGGTTTGAATATATCCACAGATGAAACCAGGAGATGGTATTTACCTGAACGAATCGTGCAAATCATTTCAGTGTCTTGTATCTCATTAAAAGTCCTCAAAAGACTTTTAAAGTGTGAACGCCCGGGCGTCCGATGAAGCATCGGCTTTATTCTTTGTACATGCGAAGGGCACAGTGGATGCTTTGTGTTATCACTCAGATGTCTGAGACTATTAAAAATGCAGATGTTTCTGTGATGAGGAGAGATTCTGTGGTGGACGATATCGCAGCTGCAAGAATGAGCAGGAAGAAAACATTCCTTCATGCCTGCTTTTTTTTTTTTCCTGTTTTGTTTGATATCATTCAAGAAAGCAGTAGGCTGGAAATAAGTAGCTTGTGTATGCGGAGAACATGAGAAATGGAGCAAGAGTAAGAAATTTGATAATGCTTTTATCGTACACTGCTACAAAAACGAGTTCATATGAAAAGGGTGTTTTGTAAAGACGGGAAGTCTTTATACCAGACATGCTCTGACAAATGCCTGTTACGTCATCGGAATGCTGATTAAACACACTATCGACATCTCGAAAAATCCCTGGGATGTCGGATCTCTTTTTGTCCACCGAGCAACTTCTCGATATTTGTCAGTAGTTTCAGATGCAGGCGTTTGTGAGATGAGCTTGGGTGCGACATTCACAGAACGCATTTCACATGTACACGTGTACACACTCTGCCCTAAAACCAGTGGGACAGGTTCCAGTTTGTGGTGTGTCAGCAGTAGGCTGCTCCCAAAACTTTTTTTTTTTTTTGGGCGTAGGCTTGAGGTGAGAGGTCAGAAAGCCTAGCGAGCATTCCTAATTTACAGAAGCCTCTAATTTTAATCTATTACTTGACTCGACTTCTCACAAATTGTTGTTAGCTGAAGGGGAGGCACAGCTTTCAAATATGCTCGCTTCCACTCTCGTTTGAAAAAAAAAAGGAAGGCTTATTTATCTGTGTTCTTGCAACAGCAATAAGAGGAAATGTGTCATTGTAAATACAGAACAAGATGATAAATACAATATTCTTGTCTTTTTTTTTCCTTCTAGGTGTTTAACTACAGGAGACAAGGATGTCTATGCCATGTAAGTCTGATTTTAATTTTTATTCTCTTCAATGTTTCATTCATTTCCTATCACTGATCTACAAATTCTAATGTTGGGAGTAGGATGCTCCTTCCAAGTCATGTTATCATTCATTTAGTTTCTTAATACAACATAAGTATAAAAGCTGATTTCATAAAAATGGCAGTCTGTGGATGATTGAATCGTTACATAAAGGATAAGTGCAAAATCCAATCAAGTGTAGCAGAATAAACAAGATCTTGAAACGATTTAAGACACAATAGAACAATTTGGTCTGACATTGGGCGGTTCCTGCCTTCGTATGTGACAGTGGGTGAGCTCGATAGCGGGGTAACTAAGGTGACGGAGTGGCAGGAGACGAGGTACGGATATGACTCGGGGATCCAGTCTGGAGCCAACACTGTCCGAGATGACAACGGCGACTTAACCAACTCCAAGCAGTACACCGTGACCACCACTGTCACGACAGAACCGGCAGGTATGACCCAAAAAAAAGCTCCGAGCATCTCGCGCAGCCTCTCGGGCGTTCTCACGATGAGTGTCTTCATTCGGTTCCAGACTCCCAGTATGTGTTGACCAGAGGTCAGCGGGTGCGGGCCGCTATGTTCCCCGAGACGCTGGAAGACAGCACCACCATCTTGACTACAACCCAAACAGATCTGAACCAAATGACCAACGTCCAACGGCTGGCCGAGCCCTCCCAGATGCTCAAGGCAGCAATCATTCATCTGATCAACTACCAAGATGACGCTGAGCTCGCCACACGTGCTGTGCCTGAGCTCACCAAACTGCTCAATGATGAAGATCAGGTAATCTTGGTTGACATTTCCATCTCATTTCCTCTCTTGTATTGAAGAGTTGCTTCAGACTTTAGCATTCTCTCGAATCTTTATATCAACCGATGGGAATGACGGTCTTTCCGTCAGGTGGTGGTCAGCAAAGCAGCCCAGATTGTCAACCAGCTAACCCGCAAGGAGGCGTCCCGCCACGCGCTGATGCAGTCGCCTCAGATGGTGGCCGCAGTGGTGCGAGCCATGCAGAACACCAATGACATGGAAACAGCCAGAGCCACAACCAGCATTCTCCACAATCTTTCCCACAAACGAGAGGGCCTGCTCTCCATTTTCAAGTCTGGTGGCATCCCCGCGCTCGTCCGCATGCTCAGGTACACGAGCAAGTCCGAACTGGAATGGCCCAAGCATTTGCTGCTGTTTGAGCCTCGCACTTCAAAGATGTTGTGATGTCCCCTCAGCTCCCCCGTGGAATCAGTGCTCTTCTACGCCATCACAACCCTACACAACCTGCTCCTGCACCAGGAGGGAGCCAAAATGGCGGTCCGCTTGGCTGACGGCCTACAGAGGATGGTCCCTCTTCTAAAGAAAAGCAACCCCAAGTTTTTGGCCATCACTACCGACTGTCTGCAACTGCTATCTTACGGCAATCAGGAGAGCAAGGTGCGTGCACAAGTCCACGTTGTACTTTGTCGTGTGTGAGGTTTGATTTGGGTGTGGCATATGTGCACGGTTAAGGTTAAGTCAGGTTTGGGTGTGGTTCTTAGAATCAAGTGTGAAATTATTTGGCATGCTTGGACAGGTCATAGCTTTATTCAAAGTCTACACACAGTGAGAAGGAAAGACCTTAGCCAAACGTGATTACCTAACTATGCGCCTCATGTCTCAGCACATTTCTGTCTTCCTGTATAGCTATATAATACATAGAATATTTATGTAACAGCTCATCATCCTTGCCAACGGGGGTCCCGAGGGTCTTGTTCACATCATGAGGAACTACAACTACGAAAAGCTGCTGTGGACCACAAGCCGCGTTCTCAAAGTCCTGTCTGTGTGCCCCAGCAACAAACCTGCCATTGTAGAAGCTGGTGTGTGAGAAATGTCTATTCAGTATACACACACACACACACACGTACACCTGCGTGCATAAGCCAGTCATGCAGGTGTGGCGACTCTTTGTCGACGTGGCTAATGGCTTCTCAGTAACCGCGAAGTCTCATGACAGCATATTTTATGAGATGGCGTGCTTGTGAGCTGATGTGTGCCTGTGTTCGCCCCTAGGTGGGATGCAGGCTCTGGGGAAGCACCTGACTGGCGGCAGCCAGCGTGTAATGCAGAACTGCCTCTGGACACTGAGGAACCTGTCTGATGCTGCCACCAAGCAGGTGTGTTTTTTTTCTTTTCGAGTTATGTTCCCCTCTTTTACAGGCATGGACAAACTAAGCACCTAGTTAAAGACTGGGGTAGTATTTGTTCATCATTGTTTCTGGAGTACTATTGAGGTAGAACTGAGTAACAAAAATGAAATATTTCAAACTGAGGTTGTTTATTCAGACTCTACATTTTTTTATGACCTAATTATTTCGCTTCATACGAATTTTTGAACCGTTTTGACAGATGTTCAGTTAAATCGTACATAATCTTTGTATCTGGCATTTTATTATCTTGTTTAAGTGATTTCACGTGACAATATATCTCCGTGTGATATTTCAGGAGGGCATGGATGGCCTGCTGCAGGTTTTGGTCAACCTGCTGAGCTCTGATGACATCAACATGCTCACCTGCGCCACTGGGATCTTGTCTAATCTCACGTGCAACAATGCCTACAATAAAACTCTGGTCACCCAGAGCAACGGCATCGAGGCGCTCATCCACGCCATACTGCGCGCCGGCGAGAAAGAAGATGTGACCGAGCCTGCCATTTGCGCCCTGCGTCACCTGACGTCCCGCCACCAGCAGGCTGAGATGGCGCAGAACGCAGTGAGGAGGCACTACGGCATCCCGGCCATCGTCAAGCTCCTCAACCAGCCCTACTACTGGCCAGTTATTAAGGTAGCACGATATATATATATAAAGATTAAAAAAAGTTTTTTTTTTTTCTCACAGTGTTGTGACTTGTTTTCCTTTCCCAAAGGCTGTGGTTGGCTTGATCCGTAACTTGGCCCTGTGCCCGGACAACCAGGCCCCACTGAGGGACGCGGGCGCCATCCCCCGCCTGGTCAACCTGTTGCTCAAAGCCCACCAGGATGCTCAGAAACATGGCTCGTCCAGCAAGCAGACATACCAGGTCCATAATTCAACACTTTTAAACAGCGCCACTTGGTGCGGATAAATATTTGGACAAATATGTGAACCTCTTGTCAGGATGGAGTGAGGATGGAAGAGATCGTGGAGGGCTGTACAGGAGCGCTTCACATTCTGGCCAGAGATCCTGTCAACAGAGCAGAGATTGCCAACATGCAGACCATTCCTCTTTTTGTTCAGGTAGCAGAAGCCCCAACACTTTTTTTTTCCAGTGCCTTATTTGTTATTCTAAAATCTCCTCCCTCTCGCCCAGCTTCTCTACTCACCAGTAGACAATGTAAAGCGTGTGGCGGCGGGCGTTCTGTGCGAACTAGCTCTGGACAAACAATCCGCAGAGGCCATTGATGGCGAGGGAGCGTCTGCCCCGCTGATGGAGCTGCTCCACTCAGACAACGAAGGCATCGGTAGGACGTTTCACGTTTAACGTCACCTCATGTAGTGTAATAATAATCCGTTAGCATCAAAGTCATATGTGAACTGTGACTGTGAACCTTCCGCTATTTGATTTCCTCACCAGCCACATACGCCGCTGCCGTCCTCTTCCGCATCTCCGAGGATAAGAGCGCCGAGCACAAGAAGAGAGTTTCCAGGGAGCTCACACACTCCATGTTCAAGAACGACCCTGCCGCCTGGGAGATGGTGAGTTTCCAGCTCCCACCACCAGCAGTAGTGGTGTCTTGTTTGAATTCTCTTACCATGCTTTATCTGACCTTCTTGCAGGCCCACAACAGTGTCAACATGGAAGCATCCTACCAAGAGGGTGAGTACATAAGACAGGAATGTGCATACACAGCATTTTAGTCAGTATTAACCTCAAGAGCAGCCCACACATACACTGTCTTCAACTTACGGTCACACAAGAGACGATCTTCCAGGAAATACACACTCATTAATTAAATGCATATGATGAGTCAGAAGGTCACTCTGTGTTCACTAGTGAGCACAAAGAGTGGATTAGTATGTGGCCCTTAACCTACTCAAGGATGTCAAATGAATACTCAAACAGCTTTCCATACTCTTTTCCCTCTGCAACCGCACATCAGAAACTTTTTTTTTCCCCCTTCCACCATCATAAAAACAACAGCAGCAGCTGGTGTCAATATCGAGATGGAAAATGTGCTCATGTCTTTGCAGAGATGGACGTTCCTTTTCAAAACTTTGGCGGCTACGGCGGTGACATTCCCATGGACGCCGTGGACGGAACCATGATGCATGACGATTACGGCACCAACATGGTTTACGACAGACAACAGCAGTTTGAGCCTTACTAAAGGTCGGCACGTCGCCCAGAAACATGAATGTCGTTGGACCGTATGCCATAAATGTAATTGGCATTATATAACAGCACAGCCTATCAGTTTGATAATAAATCAGCTCTGCATTTAACAGCACAGGGAATTAAACACAGCAACAAAATATTCTCCTCTTTAAAAAAAATCCCTCATAGCATTGAAAGGTTACATAAGTCAAAAATACAATACTTAAACCTTTTGATACTCATTTTTATAGCAAGGGGGCTCAGAAACTTACATTGTTGTCATAGCAACACATTTTATTTTTCAGATTAAAGCCATCCAATCATTAATATTTCCTTTCACTGTATTATTTTTGCCATTTTAATTCCAAAATACACTTCACAAGAAGTGTAATATCACAAATTACTGTTGAAGATGATCTCTTAAATAACCTCCCAAAATATTTTCTACAGTTGTTTCTTTCTTTCCTTTCCACAGATCCAAGAGAGGAAAAACTTCCAGAAAATTGGGCCCCTGGGCTAGAATGGAACAAAGCTCTTGATTCCTTTTCTATGTAATATCATCGAGTACGGGACTCCTAATCTTAACAGGGCTTGCATATGTTTTATATCCTAACATTGCTGAGGATCATTTACTCACGCTTGAAAAAAAAAAAGTTCTAAGATTGTGTGTTTTGGAGCGTGTCTGTGTTTCTGCTTTTGGGTGGGTAATCTATGCCAAAGAGATTTATTTCATTTTGTGAAGGTCACATAGATTGCTTTTTTTTTTTTTTTTCTTCATAATAAAAAGAGAACTAGTTGACAACACTGCCGCAGGTGGAACTGTGTGAACCTGCTCCTCTTTCTTTATAATGCCTTTAAAAGTTGTGACAATATAGCGTCAACTTTCTCCCGCTTTAACTGCAAAGTAACATACAGGTTGCTTTGAGTTTGCCACATATGCAGAGAACAAATGGAGAAGGAGAAAGAGAGAGAGGAGCAAATGTTGCGAAACGAGATGAGGCTTTTTATCAATTGTTTCTCACATTATTTTCTTTTATATTTTAGGGGGAAAAGGATTGCTTAGCCAGAATAATAACAAATGTCAGTTTTAACCAAAAAGAAGAGCTTGTGTGTATAACTAGTTATGATTTGATGTCAAAACTCTGATTGACGCATTGGTTCAACAGATCGACTGATTTCTTTTTTGTGGATTTAATATAGTCGGGATGCCAGCTGGAGAAACACTACTGACAGGGAAATTTGTACTTAACTCAGAGTTTTTACTGAAATTTTGTTAAATAAAATTAAAGGTTATATTAAATCTACCTGTCTATGTTTTGGTTTTCTTTTGAGTTGGGAAGAACTCAATTGCCTGTTTCAGCTTGAACTCGAGCTTTTTTCATGAACAATGATGCACTAATTATCCACGAGTGCAGGAATTTGACAACATAAAATACATAAAAACAATAGTTGACAAATGAGGCATCTGACACACTAAAAGCTCATCACAAAGACCCTCATTGTTTTTCTGGTTAATATGAAAACTAAATATCTTTTAAATTGATTGTTGCAGGGAATTAAAAAAAAAACAAGTGAATCAAAAGTAGTAGATTTACTCTCAACTACAGTAGTTTGCTGTCTAAAAAACAGCAGCTAAGTTCAGTTAAGGACTACACGTGCATAGACCTCACATTCACACCTAACGATAATTTATTGTGTTCAATACAACTGACGGGATGAATACGCAAACACTTCACGGGACGGCCAGGTCAAAGTCTTATGTAACAAACTTGGCTAATACTAAAGGACCAAAGAGTGGTTTGTTAGATCATAACTGTGAGGTTTTATTGTCATCCATCATCATCACATTCCTATCAAAAATATTTCAACACACGCTTGTGTGACTGCACACATCATGCAGACGCAATACGCTCATAGTAAATATCACAATATCATGTCCACGTTATTGCATTTCACAGCCATGACTTGTTTTACAGCCTCATGTCTATCCTGTGTGTATCATACATGTCAGGGTAAATATCTGTTCTAAGGAGAATTAAAGAAGAAGTCAACCCCAAAATTTTCTTTACAATATATGCCCCCACTAGTCCAAACACGGCATTCTGATTAATATTGTGTTTGTGGAATATAGGTTAAGCAGCAAATTTCACCTGTGTTTATCCACCTCAGGCTATTTTGCTACTGAAAATGACATCACAATTGCCAGGTCTTGGGTCACAACCAATCACGGATCACCAGTTTTCTGAAGCTTGAGCCGTGATTGGTTGCGACCTGGGTACCTCGCAATTGTGATTGTTATTTTCAGTAGATAGCAAGTGGCAAAATGGTCCCTGAGATGGCTAAAATTGGTGGATTTTCCCTGTTTAATTCATATTCCATGAATGAAACATGAATCAGAATATATGAAAGAAAATTTGGGGGTTGACTTTCCCCCTTTAAGTAGGAAATGACATGGAGAGTTATGTCAAAATGTATTTGCCAACATTTTAAATCGATACGTACCAGTATCATCACAGCATACCTTGAAGACAAATGAATTTTTGTACTCGCATTTACACCGATGGACAATTTAGTCTTTACCTATCCAAGAAGTTGGAAAAAAAAAGACACCCAAACATGGAGAGAACATGCAAACGCCACACAGGAAGGTCAAATTCAAAACGTGAACTATGGGGAAGGCATGCTAACCATTCTACCAGAGAACAGGCCCACCATCCCACTTCCATTTTGAATCAAACCAAAGTGATTTTGTCACTCTGAAATGACGTGTTTGAATCCACCAAGTACACACACATGCACGCACGCACGCACGCACATACTGCAGCGCTGAGGAGGAAGGAGCTCCAGTTGTAGGAACGTTCGACTCCACCTTTAGATGACGTTATCGAACATGTGCATGGACTGCATGATGTTCTCATCCTGGAGAGGAGAGACAGGCTATAAGTTCTTATTGTTGTCAATGAGATTTAGAATGAAAATTCACCTTTTGGCACGTTTCCAGGAACTCCTCAATGGTGACGACGCCGTCCTTGTTCTTGTCCATTTTCTACAACATGACAAAAAAATCTGTGTTCATCTATATTCATGTGCAGCAGTTTGCAACTGACGCTTCCTGGTTACTGAACAATGGATTTGCATATACAATGGTGACCTTTGAACTATGCCATGTTTGTTGTACTTGTTATCCAACCTGGAAGAATTGTTCCACATGGTCCCTGGGAGCGCTGTCCCTCATGCAGGGATACGTATACGTGCCCATCATGTCATAAATGGATTGAATGATATCTGTCATTTCCTGACCAAAACAAGTCATTGCCACAAGCTGTTAGCAAGAAACACGAATAGAAAAGAGAGGGGGGACAATTTTCGTGGTGGTGGTACCTCTCGAGTGATGCAGCCATCTTTGTTGAGGTCGTACAGGTTGAAGGTCCAGTTGAGTTTTTCTATGATGGAGCCTCTGAGGATGATGGACAGACTTAGGACAAAGTCCTATGTCCCAATAATAATAAAAAAGAGAGAGAGAGAGAGAGAGAGAGAAAGAAAAGAGAGAAGTGAAGGCTGTTAAACATTAAACCCAAATGGCCTTTACTTGTGTTTGTCTTCTAAATCACATCCTGCATAGAATCTAAACAAGATGTGTTGAAAGTTTATGACACATTGCCTACAGCAGTCATTATTAGTTGCATGTTTCACCTCAAAGTTGACAGATCCACTGTTGTGAGTGTCGAAAGCCACAAACAGGAAATGTGCATACATACTTGTATCTGCAAAAGAAACACAATATGAACACTATGTACCTCATATTACACACCGAAGAGCCCCGTTGTATTAACAGTGGACCAGGCAAGACACTCATCCTTTTTTTGTTAGTACTAGCATCAATAGTTCTGTCAATTGAGTAAAATATTTCGCAGTGATTCATTTTTTTTTTTTATTGAATTGGATTCAATTTATTAAAAGTCACGCAAACATACCCTTAACAGTCTAAGAATTTGGGTAATATAGAAAAATGCATATGAAATGTAAACAAGGATTCAACCTAAAGTGCAACAAGCCATTTTTAAAGTTTGTTTTGAACTTAGCCGCAATAGAATGGTCTTGATTCACCAAATTAAACCTGTTTCTGATTTCTCACAAAAGAATAAACAGACAACTCGCCATGATGCTTTCTAAAAACGGATTAAATCTCTGCTTAACAAACCCAGACTAGTGTCACTAATGTAGCGTGCTTGATGTTTATTTGCAGCCTCGCAAGATCCGGTGTGGTGTAGTGGTTTTTCAGTACATGAAAAGAGTAGACATTTTATTAGGCCAAAATGTGCCTTAATAACACAATTAAAAAAATGAATGTCTCTAAAAGGGGTTTGGAATAATTGCGTTAATAACGCATTAAAATTACACCACTAATCAATGTTATGTTACTGTTCCAATCTGTGGACGCTTTGGCGGTGGGTGATACACTGTCAAAGTGAAAAATTGTTTATCTTTTATTGTGATAGTAGCGGCTTTATTGCTATATTGTGGTTTTACATTATTTTGTATACCTTGACAAGATGAAGCTAAGCGTTATTATTCATTTGTATTATCCTTGGCACAAACTGCTCATCACCAAAATACCATCAACAGTAAATTATAGCGGTAGTGGCAGCAGCATCATGCCTCAAGGTTGTTTTTCCTCAGCTGGAACTGAGTTCCAAATAGTAGTAGAACTGTTTATATGTCGATGTTGTCACATTGGGTGTTGAGCTGAAAAACCCACATATAAAAGTAGAAAAAAAAAAAAAAAAAGAAATCTCTCATGTAGAATGTCCAAATTCCCACACTGAAAATGACAATGGACTCTGACTTTTATGCATACTCTTGTGGTTTGTTTGTTTTTGTGGTGCCCGTCTGGTTCTTTTCTTTGCACATCTTCGTAATTACTGTCTTTAAATTTGGAGTTTGGTGAAGACGGCAGTTGTATTTTAAGAAGCAAGAACAGAGACTGTAACTGACCTCCCTGAGGAAAAAATTGAGAATAGATGCTTTTAAATGTCTCCTCGTTCACTGCACCGCTGGGACACTCCTGGAATCGGAAGATAGAAAAGAGCCACATTCTTGCACGCATGCATGCATGCATAAAAGTGGTTATGGCCAAGTACAAATGGTGCCAGCGGGACTCACATTTTTGAATCCTCTGTAGAGTACCTGGAGCTCTTTCTTACTAAAGCTAGTTTGCCCCATGAGCTGTTCGAGGCCCTCGGGTCGGTAACGCACTGCCAACAGTTCGGCATCGTCACTCACACTGTCTGCACAAGCAGAGAGACACAAAACACATCGTTGCAGTACAGAATATGGATTAGAAGATTTATAAGGACGCGAAGGGACACTTGCTTTGATTGAGGGAAGGGCTGGAACCAGAATGGTAGCAAGGCAGCAGTTTGAGGAATCGCTGCTTGATGGTCCTTTTGGTGGCTTTATATGGCGGGTTACCTGGATAGAATAGAATAAAATAGAATAAAATAAAATAAAATAGAATATGCCAAAAAAACATAAGCCCTACATAGTATACTTAAATGTCCTCTGTTATTATCAAGGGCAGATATTTTGAATTTAAATTCATTTCAGTTGAATTTAAGATAAACTTTCTGGTAACATCAGTACAATTTATTAAAGGGTAACTAAGTTCCAAAATAATGTTCATACCGCAAATATTTTTAATTCGGCACATTACTTTTTTAGATAAAGCAGCAGGATTTTCTAGCGAATTTGGTCATGCGTTGATAAAACGTGCCAGCAGAGGGCAGTATTAATCCATAGCACAACAAGAGAGCATGGTCAACAAACATACTACTACTACAAGACACACACACACACTTCGATTCTGTGCAAGCTTGTATGTGGCAGATGGAGCCTATCACCTGACTAGGTTGCCAGTCAATCACTAGCAGCATGCATTGTGGACAATAAAGACACATTCAAATAAAGAAATGATCAGTCACTCTTCACACAGATTATAGACCCATCCATCCATCCATCCATCCATCCATCCATCCATCCATCCATCCATCCATCCATCCATCCATCCATCCAACCAACCATCCATCCATCCATCCATCCATCCATCCATCCATCCATCCATCCATCCATCCATCCATCCATTTTCTGAACCGCTTAGTCCCCACGGGGGTCGCGGGCGTGCTGGAGCCTATCCCAGCAGTCATCGGGCAGTAGGCAGGGGACACCCTGGACCGGTCGCCAGCCAATCACAGGGCACACAGAGATGCCGGATTGTCTAGAGAAAACCCAAGCAGGCACGGGGAGAACATGCAAAGTCCATACACGGAGGGCTGGAGGTGGAATCAAACTCACCCCCTCTGAATTGTGAGATGGATGTGCTAACCAGTGCCCCTCCGTGCCCCCCCCCCCCACACATATATATATATATATATATATATATATATATATATATATATATATATATATATATATATATATATATATATATATATATATATATATACTACTTACTGATTGCTATTATCCATCAAGAGCTTCATGCAGTGATGATGTTTGCTGAGATGTCAATCAAACATTCAAATACGACAGCTGCAGCCAAGTGGAAAAGCAAATAAAAGAAATGACGACAGGGCGGCAAAAATGATGCGATTGGGTTTTGTTTTGTTCTTTTGCCTATTGAGCGCATTTAAGCAGAGGGAGGGGATGAAGTTTTCTTGATGATGTCAATCTTTGGCTTAGCAGCTATTTTTAGAAACGATTGATCACACTGGAATTTGATGAGATAAAAACACAGAAACACACCCACACACATTCACACAGGAGAGCTGTGGCTCATAATAGGTCTGATAGTGTATTGTATTGTAACAATACAAGCACATGTAGGTATGCTCATGTCCATAAAGTGGTTAAATGTGTTTCCCCAAACACATCACCCTCAAAGATTGAATCCGTGCACGCCCTCGGGCTGACTTTGATTGTTTCAATCAATTTCATCGTGCACGGCCCACTGAGGGAGATCAATACACTCTTCTCTGCTTCTGCTAACACAATTAAAATACTCTTATCCACTCAGCTGTAGGTGAGCCACCAAGACAGGACAAATGAGAATAAAAACACAGCGGGAAAATATGGACGGAAAGTCAAAAGTGGAAGCTCTCCACTTAATGTGTCTGTCTGTCTTGTTAGCATGAATTCTCCACAAAGAAAAAGGACTAAGAAATAAAAACCGGCAAAAGCTACTTTTGTCTTGTCTCAAGTTTCAATCGACTGAATTTACACCTTAATTGTATGTTAGTTGTTGTTTTTCAGACAAGACAAAGAAATATTGGAGATCATGAGCTGTTGGTTTTTATGCTGACACAAGACAAAGCATTGCCAAAAACCATCCTTGGAGCCGACAACCAATCAATTCTCCCTGGGCCATGTTCCCCCATGTGGCTCCTGTACCCATTTTATTCCAGCCTTGTACGAAAGACCCTGACGTCTCAATCAATCAGTCAATCAATCCCTCAGTTGTCATTGACTTTACCTCTTTCAGTTGAAGTTCTTTTTTTTAATGTAGTGTGGAACATCCATAGGGGTTGGAAAAAAAATGGATTTATCTTGCTAACTCTCCGCAGACCAAATGGTTAGATAGAAATGATCAAACCTATTTTGAAAAAGAGTAGCTCATACAGATACCTTTTTATTTTTTTCATCTGAACAGTGTAAACGTAAAATCTTGAAAAAAAAAATACTCTCAATTGAATCACAGATACCTGAAAAATCAATTTCAATATAGGCTATACACATAAAGAAGGCCGTTTTAGCAAACTTACGCTTGACAGACATCTACTCTTGTGTTATGATGTTTCCGATCACTTTTTAAACTCCTCTTTGAGCTCGTGTTAGCGTTCTTTCCTCTGGGATGTTACGGCAGCTTAAGAAGGGTTATAGGCCCAGCTAAATCAATCATGTCGCCTCTGTGCTTACAGTAATCCTTACTGGGACTCCACTCAAATTCTGGATGATCATTTCTCACAAACCGTGCACTCACTCACTCACACACACACACACACAGCTACAGGAGTATGTTTTTTTTATCGGACGTCACCTCGTCTCGTAAGGAGGATGACTTTTGACGGCCCATTTGCTCCTTCAAATTCAGCAGAGATGAAACAAAAAACACAAACACACACAAGGGCCTAATATAGTATGCACTGTAGTATACTTTTTCACACTAAGTGCTACACTAAGTGAAAGTGAGACATGTTTAGTCTAGAGGAGAAACTGATGACTCTGCAAAAAACAGCATCTCTAATGCATCAACACTTTTTACACAGAGCTCAAATTTCAAACAGCATCCATTCAATCTGTTAGTTTTCTCCTCATCAATGTATTTTTCTTTCTTATGATAACACCATTATATATAGTACATATTATGCAGAATTTTAGAATTTTTTGTGCCATCTCGTGAACGAATAGAATGCAACGACCTAAGTTTGAAGCGTATGAAGTGATCAGGTGATTGTCTCTTTTGGGTTTTTGAAACATGGCGCAACCCATGTAATACATTTAGCAATTATGAGACCTACGGTTTAATTAAAAAAAAAGTATGTTATTGAGAACATATTTTTTTTAGCATCTTAATGAAATTAATTGTGGGTTTTTAAAATGATTGAATAGAGAAAAATCTCATTGAATTTCTATACATTGTTCCTTTAACATGTCACAGTATTGCTGTAAAGTTCCACTGATCCAAAAGTAAGTCAGTTGGAGTTTGATTCCATTTTTGGTGAAAAGTACTTGTGTCCCAAAGTTCTTTTTCAGGAGTTTGAAATTTGTCAAGACTAGACCGCCGGACAAGTTTAGATTTCCAAATCTGTAAACCGATTCAATCAAACTTCTGTAAACTTGTGAGGTTCTTCTTTTTCTTAAAATGTACAATTGTTGTCAAACCTTTTTAGAAGTAAAAAAACAATATAAGGTTCAAAAGACTTTGTGTTTGTGAGTGAGTGTATTGTTCTAATCCCTGTGGCGCTCGCTTCCTTTCGTTTATCTCTTCATACAAAGGGCCATTTGTGTGTCTTGCGGAGTGGAGCCTGTGTGTTGATGCACCTGTTGACTGTTTGCGTAAGCCAACGTCGAATGGCCATCGTACACCCAGAAAAAAAAAAACAAACAAACATGAAATTAAATTGTTATTCTAATAGTCTGTTAACTAGCCAGCTGTGCACACTTATATTCAAAGATTTAGTATGAGAGCAGGCTCCTGGTTATTTTTAGTGACAGTCTATTTTGGGATGATCTAATACTTGTCTTTGCAAGTGTATAAAAAATAAAAAAAGGGTTAAAGCTAAAAACATCTCACTGATATAATTACACTCCAAATACAGTGAGAAAGATCATTGAAGATGACAAGAGATGCTGGAGACATTCAGATGATTTCTCGCCTATGTCTTGGATCTTGCTTGATGCATCTTAATGCAAGCTCACTTGTTTATCCCGTTAAAAATGTCCATACAATACAATATCTCCATAACACAGAATTGTGGCATCTTATCATCCTGATCACACAATTAGTTTAGTCACTCAGCACAAATATTTATTATAATATATTCATCTATTTTTATAGATTCACCCAACAAACATGGGGAAACATGCAAACTCCACACAGGAACACTGAAGCTTAGATTCGAACCCGAAAGACACAACGGTGAGATGTAATGGCAAAGATCACAAACGATGCACTAAGTTGACCTTTAGGAAATATTTTTCTGGACATATTGACAGTCAAATAAAAGTGTTCATTGGATGTTCACTAAGTATTGGGACGCACAAGAAATGTTATCAAAAAACATTTTCAATATGGTTTGTGATATAAAAGTTGATCCACTTTATATGACGTTTTTGTTGATACTTTTCTTGTACAAATTGACTTCACAAAAGGTTCAGAAACACTGCTTGTGGTGGATCACGTTTGAAATATGTCAAGTAAAATAAGATTACAGTAATTTGCGTCGTGTTTAATATAATAATTAAAAAAAAAATGGAAAACACACACAAAAGAACATATTTGAACACTGTGCGTTGCTGGGAATGAAGTAAATGGAGTTTAAAACTGCGATCAACAATCCTAAATGGAAACTAGCAAATAAGATTACGTAATCCTACCTGTGAGTGGGTCGTAAGATCGGTCCAGTTCCGTAGACTCAGACAAACTGTGATCCTGACTTCTGGATTTCATGGTTGACCCTCGAGTTTTTCTTTACTGGACCACCGCTGCACCTGCACACGATCTGCGTGTGTGTTCATCTCCCAAACACTGTCGAGACTGCAAAGTGTGGAGGAGCGTGATTATGTCAAGGTTCTCTCCCCCCCCCCCCCCACCACGCTCCTCTTTCTGCAGGAACTTTCAAAACACCGTTTGCTTGTCTCGTCCAATCACGCGGAAGAGGAAAATATGTGACAAGTCAAATTTGATTTATTTATTAGAGTTGCATCTTTTTATGGTATCCTGGTCATTTCATTCGGTGCACTAAACCAAATATCAATCACGATTTGTTTGACGGTACTGGACTGAATCAATGCAGACTAGTTCTACAGGCAGCAGCAGATCTTCTCAAGACAGCAGCCACCTTGTAAAATTCTCAGATGACACTTGGCCTCCTGATCCTTCTCTAGGTTTTATGGGGCGTCAGTGAAGGATCAGAAAATGCCTCAGCAGCATTGTGGATATCCACAAGTAAAAAAAAAAAAAAAATGATAGGAGTCTAGACAAGGGACCTGAGCTCCATCTAGAAAATAAAAAATAGAGAATCAAGACAAGAGCTAACTGAGCATAACTGAAAATACTTGTAAGTCAAATTATCTTTCCCCATTGACATGAATAGAAATGACATGAATCTGTATTTGTTCAGAAAATGGATGGGTTGACTCAAATCGGGACATTTATAGACAGAGGATTTATTTTGGAGTTCAATGAGAAGTTATGAGAACAGGTGACAAATACAGTACATGAGCACAAATGAGTGAACAAACTCACAGTTTTCTTGCTACATGGATAATCATCCCTAAAATTCATCAAATTCAGTCCAGTAGTGCCAAATTTCAGTCTTGTGTTGCACACACAAAGATACAGACAAGACAAAAGACACACAAAGTGAAATCAAGGAGAGGATCAGCAGAAACAAAGTGGGCAATCTCTATCTGAATGAAAATTTGATGAGAAAGCCGGAATTCTTAAATGCAGTCTGCCAAATACTCAGCAGCGTTAATGGATTGTTGCGGTTAAAAATGTCTGACCTGATCTGCACTTAAACACATCCATCCATTTGTTAACAATCTTATTCTGATCATGATGTACGTTAGCTTGGCTACACCTTTGACTGGCCAGTAGGCTACATCACAAAATTAGGTAAGTGAACCACTACACTGTCAGCTAGACCATAAACAAAGCATGAAGCCTTAGATTATTTCCTGTGCAATAAGAAGCTCATTAGAAGGTTGTTTGATTGAGACATGCGCTATTTGATACACTAAATTATCAAATTTAGACAAAACCTTCTGCCAAAACAATCAATAACAAATTCTTGTAATCTATCATTGAACAGAGAACAGAAAAAGTAAAAACTTTACTTTTCCATATTTGGACAAACACTACATTTTCCTGAATGTGTGCATGTGAGTAAAGGTCTGCTTTATTTTCACAATAAACAGGAACAAATACAAACACTGTACTTTAAACTACAGCGAATGAATGAGACACACGTGTGCGTGTATATTTCTTTTATTTGTCAGACTTGAAGCAAAAAAATCAAATCGTGGAAATACATCGAATTGAGGAAAAAGAATTCAGCACATTCAGTTTCATGTAACTAAAGAAATGACCGATAAGATATACAGCAGTTAGTCATGGCTTACTTTTGGTAACTCCAGAGCATCAACTACATTCCGAGTCTCGGATCCGCAAAATGTGTCAAGTGAAAAATACTTGAAATGGAATTGAAAGCGTAGGGTACTTGAAGCGCAAAGCGGAGTAATAAATTAGACGCAACCAATCACAGCAGGCGGCACTAGCGCAGGGTTAAAAATACTTGTTCAAACTATCTGGAATTCAAACATTTGTGCCTGTTAACAGTCCAGCCAAGACCGCAGCCTACGCACAAGGGGGGCCACACCCGCAGCTGCATCCACACACACGGCAAGCGCTGTCCTTGACAAAGTGCTTGCGGCCCATGAAAAAAGGTTTCAACAGTCCAAGAGGAATGAAGAGGTCATGTCCCAGTTGGTGTTAGCATGAGATGGTGTTCTCAGGAGATGGTGGAGAACTCTTTGAGAAGAACATCCTGACTCAGGGTGTTTAAAGACACGTTTTTCCTCACATTCAGACTGATGGAGCGCACCTGAGAACACACACCATTTTGTTTTATTTTGAAGACATGGGGGGGTTCAGATCAAAAGACGATACGAGACACAAGTTCAGTAGTCCAGCTGTTAGTTCACGATATTGATGTTTTTGATTGTCTTACCAGGTCCTTAAAGAAAGCCGCCTCTTTGGGCTGCTCCGAGTATCTCTCAAACTGGTCCAAACCATCCTGCAGTTTGAGTGTCAGCGTGTCGTAGTTGGAGCGTACCACTTCCAGCACCTAAAGCGACCCGAGGCAAAAGAGAGACACCGCAGAGATCGTCACGTGCTGCATCATTGTCATCATAATCATCTGCTGGATTCCTATTTCCAGCTTTTCTCCTTTCCTTTCCTCTTTCCCATGCATTAACTGTGGCTCTTAGTTATTTGATTCCAAATGATAAAACTTGACGTGCATGTGTGTGTGCGTGTGTTTGTCCAGCTGACATGAGAAGTTAGGAGTGAAATCAGTTAATTCTGCAAAGATTCTCCACAGCTCCGCCCCTGACAGTTACCCTCTCAGCCATGAAATAGACGCTAATGTAAACATTTTTCATTCTTTTATAAATGACCCCCATAACACAGCATGAAACGTTTGCACTGGAACGGCTTTCCTCCACAAAGAAAAATGCTGCTGATGTGGACAAATGGGATCATATCGATGTTAAGCGAAGATTGGTTCCATTTATTGTATGCACTCCCCACATGCTATGCAATGTCGAAAACAGCTGACTGGTCAACTTCCAAGACATTTTGCTTGAATTCATCAAAAGCTCTCCACACATTTTTATTTGTAAAATGGCATTGTGATAAAAAAAAAAATCAGTCTCTCTGTGTGAGGCATGTTTGAATGATAACCTCAGTTAATGTGCGTTCTGGGGAAAACAAAATGAAAAGCTCGGAAGAGTTGAAACCGGTGGGAGGATCAGAGGAGAAGTGTCAGCTGTGACAAACAGGTTGGAAGGACAAAAAAAAAAAAGAAAATGAAAAATGGAAGGAAAAGTAAACAAAGCATGAAAAAGGAATCCCGAGCAGGCTCATGTGACGGTTGAGCAAAGAGGTTTTGGCCCGCAAACAACCCTCCGCCATGGTAACGCTCTGCATCATCGAATAAACACGTCACCCTTGTGTTTCTCTTATCTTCGATAACAAACAACACAACTGGCCCCAAGATGGAATGTGTTTGCATTGGAATGTGGATCTGTGGTTATGGACATCATTAATCTTCTTGTGTCACTATCACGACTAGAAAATGGTGTGCAGGTAGAGGCGTGCGTGTGTGTGTGTTGACTCAAGGCAGAGTAAGGAAATTCAAGACATCATGATGCATTTGAGGACCCACAGTTTGAATGAGCCCCGAAACTAGTCAGTAATAGTGTCAGAACAGTTAACAACCAGCTATCAGAACCTTTGAGGCTGATGTGTTAATAAGCACGAGTCCATTGGGCTTCTTTAGTCTAATTTGTAACTCCTAGTCACACAATGTGCATCTAGCAACTCAGTCACACCAAACTTCCATTTTCCTTGCTTGCTTCTTGTGATTAAGTCAAGCAGATAAGAGTGCGGTGGGATTATAATGGCCATATCCATCACTCTTATCGTTTTGAAAAATGTTTTTCCTATCCTCGCTGCGCTCTCTTTGATTTTAATGAGCTCTTCTCATCACCCGTACATCCAGCGCTTCCTTAATGACAAAACAACATCATTTAGTGCTCATGTGTGTGTCTGCAAAGCATTTAATTATGGTGGCAAACAGACAAAAGAAATAAGTCCTGAGTGGTGAACTAAAAACAAATCTTGCAATGAAACAGTATTCCGACGCATTGGTTATCTGTCTAAATCCAAACTAAGCATCATAATAGGGAAGAGAGCTGATTTAGGCTGATTAATTCTGAAATTCTACAAAGACTGTAACAACAATTAGTAGTGTTTATTAAGGGGAGGAAAAAAAAAAAAACTATCCAGTGGAAGTTGGTTAGTGTTGATGGCAGGCGAAGCCAACAATTAGTACTATAATAACCACTTGTATGTAAAAGAACATCTCAACATAAAACATTTTCACAACATTGGCTCCAGCAGAAGAGCACACCAGGTGTCTGTTCATTTGCGAGGAAAGAGTCGGCTTACATTCTCACTTCCGCACACTTCAACTCACACGCTTCAACTATGCAAAGCATACCTACCACTAAACCAAACCTTGCCCCAACTAAGAAACAATTTCCCCAAATTTTCTGATGGCTAAAAAAAAAAAGTCATTTCAGAAAGATCAAATTTCTGTTTTTACTTACTCAAATTGCTTAGCACATTGACTAGATTCCAAATATACCAGTAAATGCTTTTAAATCCTAGAAAACAGTTTTATGCACAACCAATCATTCACATTGTCTGAGTGGAAATTGAACCCATACAAAGTGAGTGAACAACACCATTAGTAATACATTTCGCCTGTATTCCTGTCTAATGGTTATATAATCCCACATCAAGAGCAAATGGCCATAAAATATTCATGTTTTGGTGTTAATGTTACCTGCTCTTCTGACAGTTGGGAGATGTGGTTCACGGCAGCATATGACTCAATCTTCGGGTTAAAATGGTTGATGATTGCCCTTAAAGACAAAATGATGCGTTACTGGGTATACATGTGACTGAACACCTCATTTACTATTTACAGAAATTAAATCTGCTGCTCCAGCCAGCTGAAAAAAAGCTTTCATCACAATTTTGGAAGCAGACTGCAAGGATTTGCTCCCAAACATCCACAAGAGCATTAAGGCCACGTGGCACTGATAAAGACCTAGCTCACAGTCTGAGTCCAAATCATCTCAGAGGAGGGCGATGAGGTCAGGTCTCAGCAGATTGGGGCAGGGTGGCCACAATGCACTTGCCTAATTGTGAACTGAAGCATACATATACAGGCAAATAAAATTAAATTAAAAATATGGGCGGTCTTTTGACATGGCCACTGCAGATAATAGTGCTGTCACCGTTGAATATTTTTAGATTTAATTATTTGATTATTTAATCAATCTATCAAATAATCTGATCAGATTTTATTTGGGTTACAGTGTCTTAATTTTTTTTAACTCAATTACTCTTTATCAACCAATTATTTTTGTTTATTTGCTAATATTTAGTGCTTAAAAAATATGAAATACATAATATCACACAAGAAGAACTGATGATCATTGTTTTCGAAAATAAAAGCAGATGTCTGCAAAGGTCTTATTTTAACATAAAACATAAATGGATCTGTTTTCATAAAGGACATGAGAAATGAGAAAATATATACTTTTGAGGTTCTGGAATCAGAACATTTGGACAATCTTTAGTTGAACAATGGCTTTAAACGATTCCTCAATTATTAAAATTTGAGGGGAATAATTTGATTATCTATGTTTTCAATTACTTGATTAATTTGGACACTTCTAGCACATAGCAAACTAAAATACGGATGTACCCGGGTGTACAGGTTTGACAAAATAGCTAAGAAGGCAACAGTTGACTTGTTCCTCACCACATTTCTATTTGACTGGATCTAATTGGCTGCTTTATATCTACTGAGCACACTGGGGAATTTCAAAAAGGCAATTGTTTCCCACATTAGCGTTCAATTCTATGGGATGATCCGCTCCATAGGCCAAATATAAATTGATGTCACTTCAATGGTTCCACCAGCACTGGCGCTATGTAGCAAACAAATTCTAGTTACAGAAACGCAGAGAATACTGCTCCATGCTTTTTTCTGCTGTCATTTACATGAGGAATGGGGTGATGGGAGGAATCAAACTGGTTTAATTCCACTATCGACTATCTGACATTTTTATTCATCCCTGGCTTCATTGATCTATTTATTGGTAAATTATTCCTTGACACTCACAACCGGCCGGCTGCCTTGCCTTCAACATTTACAACTGCCAATTTAAACAGCAAAGGCTCTGTGGAGCGCACAACTGATTAGGTGAAAGAAACCTCAGGGAGAACCCAGCTCATATGAACACACCACAGGGACGACCTCGGAGGATCATGAATGAGGAATTGCTTTACGACTGGGAAAAGAATCTTACTGAAGGGCATTGGGGAGAGGTGGAGGAAGTTCAAACAAAGATTAGGTTGGCATAGGGAAACCAAATTAAATACAAAGAATTGATTCCCACCATTTTGACCTCACCACATTCTTCTTTGCAACCTATTTAACACGCCATAATATGATTTTTTCCTTTTGCATGTCTTTAGTGGTTGTGCGTGTTTGTGAGTGAGTGTGTGTGCTTTTTATTACCGAACATTAATGAGGGCATGTGTGACTTTACTCGCAGCCTCCTTCCACTGGCCAGTGTTTGTTGACACTCTCAGCACTGAAAAGCAATAAATTGTAGATCAAAAACGTTGATTTAAAAAAATTATTTGCAGCATATCACATCGTTTCATAATTAGCTAAATCCGCAAACAGAATTTTGGTCATGTTGCTGGAGGAGTATATTTTAAAAAGTTGCAGGTCATTCTTTTCCTCCATGGTATCAGAAGGTTTAAAGAAATCAAACTATGCAGTGGTGCCTTGTTTTAAAAGAGTAATTACATTTTTCAAATTATAAATAATTTCAAAGAAAATATAACAGTGTTAATTGTGCCCAAGTCAATTTTGAATAGCAGCTTTAACAATGTAAAACATTAATGACAATCAAAGCCTCTATTCCGCTAAATCGTATTTTAGACTTACGGTTTCCATGCAAATGTTGTTGATGTTTTGATCATTTGTGGCTGGACCTATTGGGTTTATAAATGCCTTAAGAATGTCAACGTACCCATACAGTAGAGGTTGTCAAACACTTGGTGCATTCGTACGATCTCATAGTAGAGCTCATCGTAGCTGTTTGATGTGGGTAGAAATGTGTCGCCGTATGTGATGAACATGTTGAACAGGTTAACCACCTGGAGAGGGAAACAAAAAAGCCAAAGTAGGCTTAAATCAGTCACTAGCAAAATTACCTGACATAACGTTTCATTTTTTTAAAAATCTTTTTTAACACTGGTGTGTTGTTTCTTACCAGTAGTGCCAGATGAAAGATGTTGTGCTTGGCCAGCAATGCGGTTTCATTTGACAGTAGGAACTTGAGCAGGTTGATAAGCGCTATGCAGAGAGAGACCAAGACTCGTTAATGAAAAAAAAAAACAGAAGGCATATTGACATCTTTGATCGGACAAATGTGGCAGCAGCACTAAGCTTTGTTTGTTATTAATATTATGACATAATGTAGGCAACAGAGACATCTACCTGCACATAAAAAAAAATAACAATAAAATGTGTTTAAAAAAAAAAAAAAACACTGAAAGGTAACAAGCATCTGCTGGTTCAATTTGACTCGTTCTTTTCTTTTCCTTCTATTATCATTACCACAAGCAGGGAAAGTGGCGCCATCCAGAGAATGAAGCTGATTATTGGTCTGATTAGAGGAATCAGTATTCTAATGAGAGACAGCGCAATGGGACCATTAAAAAGTGGAATGTGATCGTGTGTTGCGTTGACCGGACTGAAACCAAGGCCACCACGATGGATTGTGCTTTCTTTAGAGACTCATTATCCAAACTCAATGATGCAATTTATTTCCAAATGCACATGGCAATGACTTCAGAGCGAAATTGCGTTTTAGGGTGGAAACACTTAAACATTGATGCACAACAAATTAAAGCTTCAAGAGATTTACAACACAAATCTTACAAAAACAGTATTCCTCAACATACCTTGGGACCTTGAGTTAAAAAAAAAAGGCATCTTTAAAGGAAGCGAATGTAGTTCTAAAACTGTTGGAAACTTTATATTTAGCCTCAGTTTGCTACTCCCTCTCTCCCTTGAGTCTCTGACCAAAGCTACACCCTGCCCTAATGTGAACGAGCGCAAGACGTGCCCGGCATGAAGGCGCCACGGCAGCTATGTTGCTCGCATGACTTACTTGTGACTAAGTGTCAACTTACTGCTCATGTATTTGAGTAAAGCCACAGTTTCGTACTCTGCACGCACAAAGCGTGTGTAGGCGTGCATTTCTTTGTTGGTTCGGCAGCTTCTTCTTCGAGGGGTCGGTGAGCTGTCAATGGACTTTGCAAATAACGTCCACAAAGTCTCCTCTAATGTGCTTGGAATAGTGGCACAAATCTAACGCCATCCTGTTGCCTCTGCCCACAGCATGGATTCCTCATTTTATTTCCTATCGAACATTTTATTGAACATATTGTCTTTTGATATCGCTCGTGTCCATCGCAGTACACACTAACATTGATTTGTCCCTAACAATGATACTTCAATAATAATTAATAATAATAATCCATAAAATATTCTGCCTTTACAAATTATAGTGATGTTCAGTTTTAAATGTGAACAGTCAAAAGACAAACATAGCCATTAACAGTGTCATATTTTTATGGTGCCTGGATAAAATAGTGTAGCAGATTTTTTTTTTTTTTTACTTTTTAGCAACGATGCATACCTGACCATAGCTCCCTCCAAGTGTAGTGTAACCTGATTCTGCACTTCTTCTGGTAGCAGAGAAGTTTGTGAATGATCTGAACACAACGCCTGATCAGGACATAAACAAAACAAAACAAAATGTGATGATATGTATGCAATTTTGTATGCACTGTGTGTGTGTGTGTGTCTGTTTACTCACAAGTATAAATCCATGGGGAAATCCTTCATCATGTGTGTGACAGTAAATTCTACCATCAGATCTATAGAAAGTAAAAAAAAAAAAAAGCGGTTGAAAGGTTAATTTTAAAAGCTGATACAGTATCTCTTTTGCAAAATGGCTGCAGGTGACAAAAGTATGTTCAAGTTAATATATCAATGATATTCCCAGAACACGTACGACTCCAAAGAAACCACTAATTGCACCGTATAATTATTTACACACAAACATAGTAATTATTTAAACAGTTCTTTTAGTCAGGCAGGGCAGATTATTTTATCTGCTTTACATGTTCCTGTAGCCTTAAAAAGAAAACTTAAGAAGACAGTATGAACCTTCACAAAACATAAACATAACTGAACTAACCCTCAACGATGATTAAACAGATATGATGTAAAACATCTTCTTACCTAAAACTGCACATACCAGCGGCTGACACGGGATATTCTTCTCCACAGCTTTCTTTCTGTGCCTCATGGGCTGCAAAATGGAAACACATTTAACTGTACCGAAAAGAACAAGATCATGTCTTAAGACTTGATCGTCTGATACTTCTTACATGGTTTATGGTACATTAAACATCACAACACAATACAACACACTCCATGACAACCGAGAAAAGGATCATCGAGGTAGGATTGCATGTTTTGGGCCATAATTTAGTTTCCTTATTATGCCGAAGATCATACCGATGGCCATATTCAACAAGTTTATCACCACACTGAAAATCACTCGCTACCTTGCCTTCAACCCAATATCAAATAACAGAAAAGACAACACACTTCCTTGTCTTATCCCAATTGTTACTGTGAACAAGGATAAAACTGTAAACCATTTAACAAATTAGGTCAATGTAAAAATGTCCTGAAACAGCTCAGACGTTTTCAGAATCAAGTCAAGTGGTAAACAATTATTTCAAATGGATCCCTAAAACCAGATCAGCATGACGCTGTTATGAAAATACAGTACTGTGATAATCAATCATCTCTTTCAGAAAATATATTTATTTATGATAAAAAAAATATAGATGTGTAGTATTTAATATCAAAAAACACAGAAATAACTACATAGTTGCCTCTCTCTAGAAATTTCCTTTAAAATTGGCACTAAACAGTATTGAATAGGTATCTCTATGATTGTTTCAAAGGTTCTGATTCGTATGGCACACAAGGTGATGGCGCAAGCTTACTCGGTAAACCATTCAACACTTTCATACCAAAGACTCACCATTTTGTGCAGGCTGACTCTGAAGTTCATGTTATCATCGTGCAGAAAAGCATCAGCATATTGGTCCTGTCATACACATATGACACTTGGTAAACACGACCGTGGTCCAAAGCTCAGATGACTGATGGATGTCAAGCTATGCACGCTTCTCCTACCTCGGCGATACATGTGAGGATGATTAGGCACAGGCGAGCACTGTTGAGTCGATGCTCATCTGAAAACAAGTACACACCTCACGTGTATGTATGAAAGGAGTAAAGGAAGCATTAAAAGAAAAGGAATAGAAAATGATGGTTTTTACCTTTTGTATCCTGCATTACGATAGAGGCGTACTTGAGGAAGGTGATGAGAAGGTTGCTTGTCTGCAGGTTGGGATCCAGTGGCAGCTCTGGGTTGTTCATCACTACACGGAGCGTGCACAATTAAAACTTAGGCCAATTTGGGTGTAAGTCTGTCGAGAGCTTCTATTGAATGACTTTAAAATCTGACAAACCATTCACAAGTCAGTTCCAGGTCAGTTATTCTCTTAATAACCTAATCAAAAGGTCCATGAGCCTTAACCTGGCCAGCCATCTAAAAGTGAGAGCACTGCTTTTTTTGTGGTTGTATTCATTCAGCCAAACACTGATAAGATAAGGAACATTTCGGATCCATCCAAGCCGCTGTGTCGTCTTGATAAGTACCACTGAAAAGCTCTGATCGCAGCTGCTTTAATGATGAAGCAAACATTTCTATTTCCTCCCCTTCGCTCATTTGTTTCCATATTCCCCCCGATCACTGCAGGCTCATGGGACAGGACCATTTCCCACTGTCTGGACAGATTCCATCACAGAGACGTCTTTAGTGCTTGGATATTCCTGACAGCAGGCATTTATGTGATCAGGTTTTAACAAAGGCTGCATGTGACAGCTTCATCTTAAGAGAGGAGTTAATATTTCATGCAGAAATGGCTCTCATAGCCATGGGGAAAAAAGTAGGCTGAGATGGAAAGATTGCACCTATTAGGAGTGACAGCGGATGTGTATCACAAATGAGCCGCATGTGGAAATGGAAAACATGAAGTGATTTGATTCAATGAGAAACGTGAGTATATACTAATATCTCTTCTGGTTGTCTTCGTAGGGCTATTAACTCAACCAACTCCATTTTAGAAAACAAACTACTAAATATTTAAAGCTTGCTAGTGTAGGTGCATTTGTGTGTTGATTTTTTTACTCAATGTTTTAAGGCAGTTGTAAAAAATGCATGTTGCAACACAGTTTTGCTCAAACTGAGGCAAAGACTCTCAATTCTAAGAATCTTTCAAAATACTTTGGTCCATTTCAGGGCCAATCAGGTGCTTCCAAAATGTATAAAGGGCAAGTCGTGGTTTCAAGCTTTGGTAAATACATCGTTCCAGTGGAGGCTCTGTGATTCTTCAAATTGGAAAGCAGGATAGTTTGCTTGGGGCATGAGAGGGGAAATTACATTTTCACTCTGGAAATTCTGAAGGTTTTAGGGCTTTAAAAGTAATCTAGCATGCTACTCCTTGTGGTATGTCTACCTAACTAATTGCAAAAGA
This sequence comes from Syngnathus leptorhynchus, assembly GCF_054491065.1. Classification (NCBI taxonomy): domain Eukaryota; kingdom Metazoa; phylum Chordata; class Actinopteri; order Syngnathiformes; family Syngnathidae; genus Syngnathus; species Syngnathus leptorhynchus. Next base: position 8,101,443 of record NC_141199.1, on the reverse strand, counting down.
AAAAAAAAAAAACTACGCCTGTAAGCAGAGAAGATAAAATTTTTTTAAAAAAAAGACGTACTGTCTAGAGAGGGGGGTGTTGTGCCAAGCGGCGTTGTTGGTGTGGTCTGGGGTTGGCTGGTCGGCGTAGCTACAATGTCAATCTCAGGGTGGCTCTGTGGGGGAAAAAAACAATAACATGAAAGATGCTATTATAAAGATGTCACTCAGTGAAGAATAGCGTCATATTTTCATCAGTGCGGTAATAGCTCGAAATGAACAGTATGACATGAAGCAACTTGTGAGTTACCCCAAAAGAAAAGCGCCATCATCTCGACAGCTACGAGTTACTACTCACTAAATGTTATCTTCATAAAGAGCATAGACTAATTAATTGCAGTTAACACGGGGCAAAGGTTTTGACTGTTACCTGTGCTAATACAGTAATGAAGTTGCGGTTGAGGTGCACGGCCTCGTACAGTGCCAGCAAAATTGCTTCGTTGGTCCTGCAGACAAAATGGAAATTCAAAGTCAAATTGAAAGAGAAATAGTCACACAACAGCAACCTCAGATTTATAAAATACTATCAATCTAAACAAACAGAACTTAGTCTAGCTACAAGGGCCACTAACGTTTTTGAAAGTAAGAATTATAATCTTGGGTACTTGTTAATGGGAAATTGACTTTAGAATTTTTTCTTCTTCTGAAATTACCTTTAATATTATTGTTCATGATAATATGTGAAGACTGATCATGTAAATGATTTCTCAAAATAATTAAAAAACTAAAAAATGTCAATGTGCACTGTATTTTGTTTCCATGAAATTGTCTAGTGTCTGTTACTTCAAAAGACATTCCTAGAAAATTACAATGTCCCATCACTGCTGAGCTAGTTTTCGAACAGGTCTGCAAGCTAGTCACGGGGTCCTTGATGGCACTACCTTGGCAACCTTTTCCAGTCAATTACATTTCTGAGTATTGAATGGTATAATAGCCAAATTGTTGCAACCACTAAAACAAACAAAACATAAATGACTAAACACTGCCATTACTTGACACCTACTGAACAGAGAGCTTCTCATCGGCATCTGCAATAAACATGTTGCCCACCTGTGGATGAATGCATAGAACAAATCTGAGCATCAATGCAAAAGTTTACAGACATTTCGTTCAATAAATTGTATAAAGGAAATACGTACCATACTCGTGAGGGTGGAGAAGAACCCACCCTGGTGTTCTTCCTCTTTATTTTTGTACTGCCTGAAGCGAGAGAATGAAGAGGGACAATTGACAGGAAGAAAACAAAGCTGTTACTCATCATTTGGATGTATTTGACAATTGACTACCGCTTACTTTAGACACAGTATTTTAATGCCAAACCTTGCTAGAAAGAACGTTACGCTGTTTTCTTCAGAACTATGGAAATAGAACATTTACAAAACACCAAAATAGATGGTTCGTGGTTCCAGTGGGCTCATCAATGTATACTCGAGCTGCACATTATATTAAAAAAAGTATTGATACTGGGATAATGGCCTATGTAATATTCATATCGCAAAGACATGCAGTCATTTTCTTATGGAATTTTATGCTTGAATGTGAATTTGACCAGTCAGAAGCAAAATTAAATGTGCATCGCCACCTAATCGGTGAGCATTATCATTTATCATTATTATTTAATGTGATCATTATTATTTATTATTTAACAACACATTAGGTATTCCTAATTCCTAGTTTATATGTGGAAGGATTAGATTTTACCTGTTATAGTCCATTAGCGCATGGTGGACAACAAGACCCATTCCCTGAGAGAAAGAAAAAACCAAGGACAACAACAAATCAATACATATTACATCACATTTGTGTTAATCTGTTCAATCCACTTCTTGGTTCATAGAAGATGTCTAAGTGAAAGTTAGTCAGGAAGCCATTATGATTCTCAAGGGCATACTTTTTTTCCACTGACTAAAAAAAAAAAAAAAAATCAGACTATTCCCATAAAAGGTCATTCAAACACCAAAGCAAAAGGTAGCTTGAAACTTTTGCACACCATACTGCATGGCATACTTACATCCAGTGTTGGCTCATCATCCACGATAGAGAGCTTCACGATATACGGATTTACAGACTAAAAGAGACAGGAAAAAAAAAACTGTGAAAAGAAATGTGTTGGAAGGATGGTACAAACATTTTGTGAACAAAACTAACAAGATCCAACAAAGATACTGCTTTTGTTACATTCCTAATACTAGTGCATCAAGTCAGTCAACAAACAAACCTCATACTTCCTGTAATTGACCAGAAGAGCAAGAAGAACGACAGCGTCATAACCATGCTGCCCTCTACTGGACACATCAGAAAGTATCTGAGGAGACGGAGCAGAAGCTCTGATTACCAACAACGATTTTCAAAACCAAAATTATCATACTAACAACCAAGAAATGTGGGTACGTTATGAGAAGAACACCTTTCAGATTATCTTCCCACTATTTGCATCTGTGCTGGTTCATTAGGATACAGATTTTTATTTTTTTTTGCAGCGAGGGTATTTAGTAAGTTCAATTGAAATAATTACAACGATCATTTCTAATTTAAAACCAATGTTATGTTCTTTAGACTGAGTAATGACAAACATGGGATGTCTGTACACAGAACGTGGTGTTTAGGTTTAAAAACCCTTGCACCAAATTTATATTTTACATAGCCATTCACCCATTGAGTACCTGCAGAATGGCTTCAAAGATGCTATTGATCATCACATATTCCAAGATGGTGTTCTGACTAATATTATCTGTTACCTGTAAACACGCAACATATAATTAAGTCAAAAAATGGTCTCTAACAGTGACAGAAGCAACTGCACTCCTCCAAATAGTTGAGGTATCTCACCGTCACCAAACACAGCAGCAATTTGAGACAAAGGCTCTTCAGACTCTCTGAGCCATCTCCACAGAGGAGGCTGTCCAGTCTTTCCATTAGATCCTGTAGCACAAACATTTGCCATGCATATGCAGCAGAGACCTTATTTCTTCCACATTGTATATTGACTGTGTACCTTCATCCTTTGCTCAGCCTTGTCAAAGCCAACAAGCATATTAATGATGTCAAAGCCAGACGCCGACTTATTCTTTTGATGAACTCCTCTGAAAAGCGCACATAGTGTCTGGGACAGCAGGAAGGAGGAACACATGAGTTTAATGAGAGATTAAACATATAAGTACTTAATGGGATCCAACAATCTTCAGTCACCTGGAGAGCATTGACCACTCTAATTTGATGTTCCTCTCCAAGGGCCTGAACACTGTGATGGAAGAGAGAATTGATGTTGTCCTGAATCCGCTGCACCTCCTCGCCATCGACACTCTCCAGCTTCGACTCCAGGTACTCCAAGTTCACCTGGAAAATGAGGAACACAAAGGTTGAGTCAGCTTTTCCCGATTTTTGCAAGTGTGACTTATATTGCCAGCTCCTGTTATTGGGTAAATAACTTTATGCCAGTGTCCATCAAAACTAAAATAAAATATTTTTTCTAATTTTATAAAGAGCACTTCCACACTAATACATTTAAATGATCAACTGTATATTGTACCTTCATCAGAAACAGCTCATCCCAGAAGCGAGGATTATTCTTCGCTGGGTCTTCTTTCTAAAACATACACACAATGCAACATTTACAAAAATAATACCACTATAAATGTTACTATAAAGTGGGTTGGTGGTGCTTGATACTCACTGCAAAGATTTCATCATACATCAACACCACCTTCTCCTTCAGCGGTTTCTTGGAGGACGACGTCCTTCTCAGCAAACCTGCCTTCTTCTCCACCTGAGACATGGTGAGGTCTAAAGATATGGACACATAAAATCACACTTCATGGTTGTAAGTATGTAATGTATTTATTGATAACATGGGAACATATGATCACTGTCATGAGCTAAACTCATGATTAAGTGCAAAAACATCTGTTATCTCTAGAATAGTATCTTGAATAGCAGAGACATTGACGTTAGTCACTCCTAAAAACTATAATCTGTGCTACTAGTGTATGCATTCAACAATTTATACCAGAGACCTCGGAACAACAACCAGGTTTTAAGTTCACACACACCATGTTGTTGTCGTGGTTGATGGGAGAGAATAAAAAAAAAAAAAAGTCCAAATGAATTATGTGCATGCAAGTAATGTGCACTCTTCCACACTGTTAAAAAAAATGGTTTTCCTTCCATTTTCAAAATGTTGAACGTAATTATGGTACTGATACTCAACATTGTATCTTTATAAAGGTGCCACCAGTGTGAAAACATGCGTGAAAAGGGATCAAGTGGGCTGTGTTTACCCAAAGTGCCCCAACCATTTCGCCGCTTCTGACTCGTGCTGTCAATCGATTCATCATTTAACAAAATGTACTGCAGTCATTTCACATATTCGCAATTGCGCTCATTTGCTAGCCAATGTAACTTGTTTATCAGCTAATGTTGGCTAAAATGTAGCGCTCAGGAAGCATCTATTCAGCTAGCGTTAGCTAAGACACAATGTTGTTAACTAGTTAGCTAGACTTTTACCTGATTTGTGGAAATACAATCCGGGTAATAATGTTACCGAGGGAATTTTCTTCTACTGTTACGATTACTTAAGTAACACCCTGCGTTTGAATTCTCGGGAAGCGTATTTAGCTAGCGTTGCCGAGCTAAAGTCGTACACGAAAACAACGTTAGCATTTATTTAACGAGCTTTTTACAAGGAACGTGAGAAGGTGGAAATTTACGTCAGGATCGTGTTGGGCTATTTGGATACGTTTCTCCATAGATGCGCGTGTTCATTCTCACCTCACTTTAAATGTATGATGTAGCTCATGAATCCTTGACACAACAGTTGCTCTTCAGATAGCATACTGCTCATGCTGTCGAGCCTTCTACTGGTTCACAATGTCACTACACCCAGACACAGATAAAATCATCGACAGTGCTGCACAGGTATTTCGGCTTATAAATTTGTTATAACGTGGTCGATAATTTATTGCAATAAAAGACTGTAAACGATGTGTCATTGTTTGAAATGATCCATATTGACGTACTTTTCAGTATGCACTTAGAAACGTAATCAACAGACATTTTAAAAATAAATATACATAACTTTTAACCGGTGTATCCCATACCACTTATTGTCGTTATTATATTAATTATTAAAGTAATTATTACGTAGCCTGGTAACCGCATAACAGTAATAATCCTTATAGTAAAGTAATTATTACGTAGCCTGGTAACCGCATAACAGTAATAATCCTTTAAGCAGGGGTCATCAAACTTTTCAAAAGTAAGTTAGATTTTTAGTAATGATTAATGTGCTGCTCCATCTATTTTCTGTATTGCCTGTCCCAGCAGTTCATGTGATGGTTTGATACACAATTTTGAAATAACAAATTTGTTCAAATTACCTGTTTCCATCAATAACTCTTATTTATTCATGCAACGAGTAGAAACTGATCGTGTTAATTATTTTTCATAAATTATGAGAGATAAATATCATATGCAACACTATCAATCGGCTTGATACAAAATGAAAAAACAAAGTGAAAAAACACTAGCCGCAAGTGTTTACATTTTAAAATCATTACATGAATGAATATTACTGTTATGCAGTTAAGAACCTCTTGCACATTATTTCATATTCTTAAACATATTTGAGTAATTTAGTTTTTGCTAATTTTGCAATAACGTCAGAAACAATGTCTTAAAGTGAAAATGTATCTTTTTTATTGGTACCATACATTAATTAGCAAGGGCAGAAACTAACCAAATTAAAATAAAGTAAAAATTGATACCAAACAATGATTCTACTGGGTTTGAGGAAGGTACAATTCACCATCCAAAATAAATTTGAAATGGATTGAAAGTGTAAAACAAAACAGAAATGTACAAAGAGTTAAAAGATTCCACTTATGGTCATGATAATTACCAGAAGGGCCAAATCAAGAACAGCAGGACTTCTTTCAGGCATTTTATGACTCATGAATGTATAGACTAAACTATGCAGAGTGAACATAATGTTAAGCTGGTTTTAGAACATGTTTGAAGATGGCACAAATTAAAACATTGTTGGTAGGTATACGTTTCTTAAGAACCTTTATAGCCAGTGACTGGAGTGAAAGTCAGACAAAGATTTCAGCACATTCACTTGACATTGGGTTGAATCAGGTTACGCACTACATAAAACCTCTTGACAGTGGAGGGGGGGAAAAGAACTAGCAATTTATGAAGACCTGGAACAGCTGACTGGATTTCTGAATGTCCTGAATAAATAAAGAAAAGCAAAAGACACAAAACACCTTTCTATAGTGCTGTTGTACCCTCAGGGCTTTTTGTCAATTCATTTACACTACCCTTAAAAAAAGAGAGGGAGGAAAGAGTGGGGTGGATTTTTTTTTTTCTTCCTCATTTCTCCTATTTTGTTTCTTTACATTAGATCAAGATGGCTTTAGGTATATCTAAGTAAGAATACATCTTATTACAGTCAGACAGAACTTTGCTACTACCTTAAATATACAAGCACAAATACACAAAAGTTCAAATTTCCAAAAGCAACGGAAAGACAAAATAAAACATCCACACTAAATATTTTTTTCTTTTATAAACACAAAAGATAAAAACAATATATTTTAGAGGAGGAATAAAAGTCCTGTGGTGCTCCTTGGTCTGTAGCTTTTCAGTATTGGTAAAAAATAAAAATAAACAATTGAACTGAAGATGTTTAATAGAAATTAAAAAAAAAAAAACATTCTAGGGAAATATATACTGTATAAAAACTCTTAAAATGTGTAAGTGTGTATGTTGCTTACGTCGGAGTCTACTCAGAAATGGCTCACACCGAGAAACTAACTCATTCCATCGTTCGTGTGTGCGCGCGCGGGCATGTGTGTGTGTATGGTTAAGTGTGTGTTTAGTGTGAATTGTTGTGTCCCACACTCGGTGTCACAATTTCAACTATTTTGCGAGACATCTCTAAATTCTGGTCTGCTCGATTTAGCAAAGACACTAATGTGTTTTAGGCTTCTTTTCTCTCCTCAAACTTTTGTCGCTCACTCACGCAGACGTGCGCACACACGCGCTCACACGGATACTCTGTTGACAAAAGGTGCCTTGATGCATCAGAGCAGTCCAGAATTGAGTGGTTTCAAGGCTGGTGGACAAGCTGTCCCCGAGCAACTTGCCACCTCAGCCATGCCACACTGCTGTAGCGTTCCTTCTTCTTGGGTTTAGTGTGGGTTAGCTCTCTCCTGGATTCAATCACCGCGCCTCCATCACAACTAGCGTGTCACTGTCCAAAGTGGAAATGACCAAAAGCAGACAGGAGATTTGGAGTAGGAAACGAAGAAAAGGACCAGAAGAGGGGAAGGGACCACGGTGCCTTTAAGTTGGGAAGTTAAGAGTCATGATGAAGCTCTGGCAGCGAGTCGAAGTGAGCGCCGCCAGGCACCGCGTGTTGGAAGAGTCAGAACTCAAAACGCCTGTCGGGGGGGCTGCTAGGAAACCTGTTGCTCTTGAGACTTTTGGCTTTGGGAAGGCTCAGAGGAGGGCGCGAGGGAATTGTGTTGTGGAGGAGGAGCCCAAAGTCTATTGCGATGCCTGTGAGGTGGGGTTGTCGCTCTTGCTCTCCTGGCTGGAGGGCGCCTTGTTGTTCCAGGGCGAGTTGGATCCCAGAGCCGGGGAGTTGTTGAAGCTGTCCTCGTCGTCAATGCCGTTGGCTGCATCAAACTGGGTGTTCTCCAGCCGCGTGATCAAACGCTCGTCCTCGTCGCCAAACTCCCCTCCCATCAGTGTGGGCTCTCCCACCACCATCACATCCTGTACAGACAAAATCAAATGTTTAATGGGATGTGAGGGGCATTTGGAGTGTTTTAGACTTCCACTTATGTTCACTATATTGTTAAGCACTACCTGGCATCCCAGGAGTTGTTTGATGCCAGGCGCACACTCAGTGATGCGGCTAAACTTAAATGACCTCCCGTAAAGAGAGGGCTGTGTTGTCATGCCCATCAATAACGCTTGCTTGAGAGAGAAATTGCTTGGTTGCACAAAAGTCATCATAGACAATTTTTACTCAACTTAAAAAACAACTCATCTAATTAAAAAAAAAAAAAAAAAAAAAGAATTTCGTTGAAGGAAGGTTGACAGATGTTTATGCTTCTACTAAGGACACCTTTCAAGAATATTTGGCACACTTTCTATTTCTAAGACTAGCCACGATCTTAAAGAGGCTAGATTAACTGTGTAAGCCAGTTTGAAAATTCTAGCCAAGTCGACAATAAATCAAGACAGCACTTTGTCAAGTACCAATAAATAGCATAGACACTGATATACTTACTGGAACCTGGCTAGACAGAGGGAAGCCACTGGCGGGACTCTTCTTCTTGTTATTGTTGCTATTAGTTCCACCTCCTCCGCTGATGGTACTGCCACCCGACATTTTACGCTTCCGCCGTTTGTTTGGGGCCTGTCTTGATGGCTCGGCTAAACAGCAAGCAGGGAGATTTGAGTGTAAAGAAAAGTTGGTGTGTTGGTGTGTTTGTTATTCGCATACCTGGAGGTGCCACCATTCGTTGCCATTTCTGGAAGAGGCAGGTCTTGAGGCAGTCTCTGGGGCTGAGGCTGTACGTCTTGTGTCTGGACATCAGCTCCTGCATGGGCTCCAGTATCACACACAGCTGGAGCACAAAACAGACAGGTAGAAAAAAGGCTGATGTTAAAAAAAAAAAGTCCCTCCTCTTTCCAAAGTCATTGTGGTTGAGCGACAGACATTTAATTGACTTTGACAACCCTCGATTGTGAGTCATGCGGTGCGCATTGTTAAGAAGGCGTAACTTGCAGACCCAGTCCGACTTGAACGTGTACGTTTAGAAACTAAGATACATACTGCTCAGCTTTTTGTAAAGTCTCTACACACAACACCCAAAAGATGTTCTCGAGGAGTATGGTCAAATTTAAAATGAAGCAAAAAAAAAAATGGGTTGCAGCAAGTAGAGGGTGTGATGTTTTGTTTGACTTACTCGGAGGTAGTTTAGAGTCGAGTTTGACAGGCCACATCTTGTAATATTTTTGGACAGCTGGTCCAGCATCTGTGGGTCCTGGGCCTGAGTTGGTTATTAACAGGACACAGAGTAAATAACAGGCATATTCACAGACAATAAGAATGTGTTAAAGATTCAGGATTGGCCTCCACTTACATGCATGGCAAGTATACTGCGAGGGATGAGTTCACGGTGTTGTCGGATGCTAAAGTGCCACGTTTTTATCCTCATCATGTCGTCAAACATGAACTCCAAGTATAAGCGGCCCTCCACGCACACCTAAAGAAGGAAAGTTAGAGTCGGATTAGAAAGTGTCAAGTATATCCATTCGGAGTTTGCTTAAAGCGCTTGCTGCACTACAAATTGAATTTGAATACAGATATCGAAAACTGTTAATTGTATTTGGTTCTCACTAATATTGGGATTTGATGAAAAAGGAAAAAAAAAAAAAGTTTTCTAAACATGAAAATGAGTTTGGCAGCAGTGAGTTATGTCAAGTGCTTTCCAATAATATTTTGGACCAATTTTTTCCAACCTTGAACATTCACTCTCACCTGTGTGAACATTGGTTTTCCATTTTGGGAGACCATGGTGCACTGATCACAGTCAAGTGAAACAAAGTTGTTGTGAAACGACTCCTTGGGGTGTTTCAGGACATAGTAGAGCTCAGTCGCGCCGCCTTCAAATATACTCCGAAAGTACCTTGGAATCAACGTCCGACCAATTGCTTGATGGGATGAGACAGTAAAAAGGAGATTAGACTAAATATGCAATATGTCAGCAGAATTATATGCGGCATTTGTCCTTACTGTAACGCTTTGGCCCATCTTCAAGACAGAAAGTAATGGTCAACATGGCATCATCTTCAAAAAACTCTGTAGTAAATGCATCCCACCATAGGTTATCGCACTCCTACAGTTTGGAGAATGAACAATTATTCCATTTGCCGCACACGGTGCCAATGTTGTGCTAAGAGAATTTGCGAGAGAGTGTAACAAACCTCTGTCCAATTCTGTAGCCGTTTGTTTAACTCAAATATTCTGTAGTCTGTCTGGTTGCCATATGGCGTGTGCCTCCTACACCATAAAAAGACAGGAGGTGAAAACAAAAGAAGTAGCGCACGCAGTTGGCTTGTGATAATAAAACAGAAGGGACATTCTGAGCTGCGGCACCATCGGAGCCGTTTAACAACCTCATTCAGCCTGGTCAGACTTTAATGTTCAATTGAATGCGAGAGGAGACCGCATTATCTGGATAGACGTTTAATGTTGTCTTACCCTATGCCTGGCTCCAGGTATGTGGGAGGATACATTGGGGTTGGACTGCAGAAAGGAGAAAGAGAAATCTTTTTAATCACATATCATGCAAACAAGCCAAATTACAACAACTAGGTTGAGAGTGTAAATGTAACACACAAAGCCATTTTCTTACTAGCAAAGCCCACAAGAACCATACTGTGGGCAATAAACACTTGCCTTAGCAGCTCAACGCTATCATCACGATCATCTATTATTCTTTGCACAATTGATTTGATTAAGCATAAATGGGGCAACGTGACAAGGAACAGCACTAGTAGCCAGCCGAAGCTGTTGCTAGCCAGCCTCTTCTGCATAACAGAAAATATCTTATGTCTCGATTAGCCTTTTGGAGAATGTCGTCATTTTGCATGAATATGGATGGAGCGGATGAAACCGAGCATAATCCACACAACAGGAAGTCCCTGCAGCTATCACAACTGTTGTGTTGACTTTTTTAGATTTAATTATATATTTTACATAAAGACAAAAGCTTCAAATATTCACAAGATATTGTTGGCAAAGGTTACGAACGACGAGCTTTGTGGCACCATCTTAAAAAGGCAAACATAACTGTGTACAATTTACTGGTGCACTCAATAGCTTTCAGCCAAATCCATCCAATAGTTCCTGAGAAATAGCATTATCTGTGAACTCACATAAATTCAAGGCAAATAAGGCTTATATTTTAAAATCTTCTACATTTTTAATACATTTTAAGTTCATATATTAGTTTGATTTGTTTGGCTTTATTGTTGTCCTTAAGTAAAAAATACAGACCATACCTTGAAAAATAAAATTTGTTAATTTCTGTTAATTAGGGCTTTAGGCAAAAATAATACTTGGCCATTTTCCACCCACATAAAAAGCTCAATTTCTTGGAACCCCATTGTTGCATTTTCAAATTTCTTGTTGTGTTGTACGCAGGTTGAAGTGGCAGCATTTTGACAGATTTTCATTTTTTGAAATCTTGTCAGGTTGCTAATACAGCCATTTTACAAAGTGAAACAGGCAACAAATCAGGAATTATTTTTAAAAACACAAAAAAATGAAGCCATAGTGACTGTAATGATGATTCCTCCAGACCATTCCAACTTTGTCCCAGAGGCACAACTTGCACTCAGCTGAAAACGAATAACCACCTACGTGAAATATTTCTCCCAGAGAAGCGATAACAGGTCTGCTGCAGGATTTTCCTCATTCTCAAACCGTTCACTTCGACAGCGTAAAATTCTTCTCCAGCTCTGGCTCTTACCGATAAACTATCCAAATAAAGCTTTAATACGGAACGCAAGATTCTTATCGCATGAAGTTTCATATGGACTTGTATGCTTTTATCTGACTTTTACTAATCAGATACCAGAACTTAAATGCAGACTGCTATGAAATAGGTAAACAGTATCCAGGGGCATAACACTTAATACCTTAAAAATACAACCCGCTCAGTAAGGTCAATTTCTTTTTCCGTATACTGAAGACATTCGAGTTCCAGATCGAGCGATTAACAATAGATAAAAGTTCAGAAGTCCACCTTTTACTTCATGCTACTCAACACTAGATGTGTTGACGCAGCACAAAGCATCTCTTGTTCGAAGCCACCCACTTTTAACACGTGCAAAAGTATTGGAACAAGCATTGAGATAAAATGCAAGCTCTATTGTGTTAAGGTCTGGAGTTTCAGTTGGTAAATTTACTGTCTGGTTCCCCCTTAGAATTGGTCTCCCATCTAAGTAAAACCAGTCGTGACCCTGCTAAGCTTCTGAGATCAGATGAGATCAAGCATCCGACATACCCAAAGTAGATTCAGTCACAAAGCTTACCCCACGTCTCTGTCCAACATGGTACCGGGATGGAAGGGGGGGAAAGTGCTACCGTTGGGGGGCTCCTTGGGGGAGTACAGCTTGAACGACTTGGAGGAACAGCCTGTAAGGAAAAGCAGAAGGGGAATTTAATCACCTGTGATTTTTTTTTTTTTATGCTCGAAGGACAGTAGATACTGGATTGAAAGTCAAATCTGTCATGGGGCACATAAATTGAACAGTTTAGAGTAAACATACTTCTATGGACACACACTCAACTGGAGCAATTAAGGACTGTATTATGAGAAAAACAAACTACAGTGAACCCTGACTACATGTGGGATACAAGGATCGGGGCAGTTCGCAAAGAGGCAAAATCTGTGTATAAAATGACGCCCATTGAAACGCATTGAGTTTGTTTTTGGTTTTGATTTAAACAATGCGAGTGCATTGGCACAAGGATTAATGAATTAGTTTGAAAATAGCTTAAACGGCCAAAAGGCCCAGTTTAAACTGCTGTTACAGCTGCTGAAAACAAAAACAATCCAGTTACAATCAATGCTATGAGAATGATGCGGACAAGATTGACAATGCTCCCGCAAATATGAAGGAAATATTAATTTTATATGAACAATGGAGAGTCACCATATGTAAAAACAGCTAAAACTGAACTCAAGTACGCTGATAGTATGACAAATGTACACAGCTAAAGCAAATGAACAGACAGATAAGACATCCTCCAATCAAAACCCATCCACAACTCAGCAAAAGAAAAGGCAATAACCGCTTCGTTAACACGGTTTATTGTTAAATACTTGAAATTGTAGAGTGATGTGGGGAATAAAGGCTTTCAAAACATGATAAAAACAATACAGCCCCGATACATCACACCGGCAACAAGAGCGCGTCAAAGTTGTACAAATTACTAAGTTAAGGATGAAGTCAAAGAAAGGAACAAGTAGCAGTCACCTAAATGACAATTACAATGCACCATGTCGCTCTTGGGTGGGAGCTGAAGGGCTATGTTTTACAAACCATGAGGTAATGAATGAGTTACACGGGCAAAAACATAGGCCAGGAGTCACCAACTGTATTTGTCAGAAGGCCAGAATTTTAATGGAAACCATCAAATAAAAAAATCAATGAAAATCAAATTGAGGCATTATTTGATGTTTATATCAGCGCTTTTTAAGGCATGTGTTGACTAAGACATTAAGTGCCAAGCCTAGTTCCTGATAATCGCCAGAATATGAGGGGGGAAAAAAAACAAAAAACATTGACAAACATCAAGCATACAGTACAGTGAGTGGTCACTGACCACTCAGAAAATGAAAGAAAATTGAAAGAAAATTATTTACAGTGATTTACCGATCTATTATATTAGAAAAATATTTGATTTTGAAAACTGACCGGATTCGCTCAATTATATCCATCTATGACTGACTCTTGTATGTGTGACAATGATATTAAATAAAATTTGTAAACTAAAGAGACAGATTTTTTTTTCTTTGCAATGGGGAACAGGCCCACTGAGAATTCAACAGGAGTCTTGGCTCAAGAAGAAACAGAAACACCACTTGAAATACAAAGTTGATGACGCCACCAAAACTAATACATCAACAAATGTAAGTGTCTTGAGAGCATCATACATGGTAGCTAACCGCATTGCTGAGGCTAAAGAGGCATTCAATATTGGCGAGAAGAAAAATTTGGATAAAAAAAAAAAAAACTGCCAATCTTTGTGTAATTTAACGGAAAATGCTGTATTGGGATATAAAAGGTCTTTTAATTTATGTGTCAGCAATATTTTGTGTCGCAAAAAGTACTGGTGGCATTGTATCGGTACTCGTGAGGAACTTGCCCTGGTATTAACGTGAATAAAAGTGGTATTGAAATTCCTACTAAACACCAAGTCTCTTGTCATCCCTTAGAGGCCTTGCGTCTCTTACTCTAATTGGCCAGCTCCTTAAAGGCTATCCAGAGTAGCAGTCACCAGGTCACGACCCCAGCCGTTACCATGGTGACACCCCGCCTCTTAACGGCTTGTCTCAACATAATAAACATATGCCTGTGTCTTTATGTGACAGGTTTTTCAAGCACATGTAAATGGGATTGGTGATTGTGTAAAAACATTTTTAAAAAATTGAAATCCTTTTCAAATCTTGGATGTTTAATTGCTGTGCTACAACAATACAAACTCAACTCTCTCTCAGACAGTAATGTGATGGATATTTAAAAAAAAACTGCATACAATTGCCAGGACCATGTTAATGCTTCAATATATTCCATATGCTGGTTTTGGGTTTATCAACACAAAATTGTTGTTCTGTCAATATATTCTATATGCTGGTTTTGGGATTATTAACAAAAAATTGTTGTTCTATCAGGAACTAAATCTAATTTCTCAACTTCAACCATAAAACTATCACTTTGTTGTCAACAGAAGCAGTTTACTATGCAAGCAAGAAGTATTGTGCAATGGGCTGGGCACAACAACAAGAGGGAGGAGAAAAACAACACAAATGGAGTTGATAAATAAATAAATAATCGATGTTATGTGTCCATTAGTTGGTGAGAGCTCCATTAGCTTCTCTCATCTCCTGTTAGTGGTTAATGACAGGCGGTCCCAATCACATCAGCAGGATTCCACTTCCTCCATTGGGAATTTGTTCAATCCTGTCCAACAAGCAAACGCTCCACTATCCAAACACACACACATTGATGATATACGGGGCTGGCGTAGCTCAAACACCACGTTGTATGACACCGATGATGAAAAAGATCAGAAATTCTCATTGCACAAAAACTCTATACGATAGTTATTCACTTAAAAACAATAACAATTCAGCAGATATGGACCCACTTAGCTCACACTGAAACAAATCGTGAACTTTTTCCAAAACAAAACCTGCTTTAAAACAGGGCGGCTTGTTAAAAGTTGTACGTCAAATTTGTAAAGGCATCGCAGACACGTTTATTGTTTCTAAACCCGTCCTCGTACATTTTAACGAAGGACTGAGAGGTTACAAAGGCAATTAGAAAAGCACCAAGCGCGCACTGCTAAGTAAGCTAGGTGAAACGTTAGCTTGGCATATTTCGAAGCAAAAAAACAATTCAGCCGTCAATGCAAGTAAACAAAATAGAAGCAAACAAAGTGCAAACATTCACAACAAATACTCTCACTGGTTTCCATCGCCAAGTATGTGAAATCAAACCAAGACGAGGACTTCGTGGCAAGGCTAACGTTAGCAAGTCCAGATGGCAGCTGGTACCAACGACTAGCTCTTGTGCTAACGACTTAGCATTATATCCCCTTTTAAACTAGAAACCACCAAAATAAATCAAAGAAACCCCAACCGCCTCGACCGGTCGACCAACCGTAACTAATCATAAAGCCGGGTGTTAACCGAAAAAGATCCGAAGCGTGTAGCCGGGATAAGCGAGCGTTTACCTGCGCTGAAGTCCAATGAGAAAACGAATGTTTACAGATCGGTAGTAGAGTCCGTGCGTACGCTCCGATAGGCCCGCTGAATGGACGTCGAGGGGCAACGTAGCCACACAACACGTCCCAATGAACGCGATCGATGCAGTACTCCGCGAACTGTGAGGCCGGGGAAGCGATTCGGCCCAAATAGCGGGAGTGTGACCGCTATGTTTTGTCCCGCATGAGGCCTTGTCAGAGGACTGAAGCCTGTTGTGGGTTTACATACGGACCCCGATGAGCCCTTTGTTCACGGGAGGACATGAACAATAGCTCTAGGCCCTCCTCCTCCTCTTCCTCCTCCTCCTCCTCCTCTCTCTCCGCAGTACATTTGCTCTTCTCTCCCCTGACCGCCACCGCCAGTCACCCCCCCCCCCTTCCCCTCCACTCCAATGCTCATAAAGATTGTCTGCTAAGCATTTTTCTCATCTTCATCCTGCTCCTCCTCCTCCATCCCATGCCTGAGTTCTAAGTGACACAGATGAGAATTGGCCTAATGCAGCCGAGTGGAAGGAAGTACGTGTAGAAATGAAGATCATCTTGACTGGAAAGTGATGTTCAAGTCCACCTAATTAATGCACATCGTTAGAATCGTTAGAAAGAAAGAAAGAAAGAAAGAAAGAAAGAAAGAAAGAAAGAAAGAAAGAAAGAAAGAAAGAAAGAAAGAAAGAAAGAAAGAAAGAAAGAAAGAAAGAAAGAAAGAAAGAAAGAAAGAAAGAAAGAAAGAAAGAAAGAAAGAAAGAAAGAAGGAAAGAAAGACTAATTCTATGTATAACTTAGTTTGGAAATATTCCATCTAGGTAACATGGTTGTTACTAACGTTCACTAACATTTGCCTGAAATTTTAGTGAACTTTGAGGCTTAGCGGCTATAAAAGGTCTACACACCCCTTTGGAAATGACAAGGTTTTCTTTCCTTTACAAGTGTTAGGGAGATTTTGTTGTACGTAGTCTGATGAAACAAAAAGCTGAGCATTTTGGCTACGATTCCAAAAGAGGAATCGGGGGTTATTGCGACTCGTTTTGCTGGAAGATTCTCACAAAGAGTGTTTTAAGGGTCAGCGGTCTTCTTCTCTTTCTCTCTCTCTCGCTTTCTCTCTCTGTCTCTCTCCATCTCTCTCTCTCTCTCTCTCTCTCTCTCGCTCTCCTTCTCTTTTGCTCCCTGTCTCTCTCTGGCACACTCTCGCACACACACACACAGACACACACACACAGACACACACACACACACACACACACACACACACACACACACACGCACACACACACAAGGCATTAAGTCTAAAGGAGAATCCCATAGCCTCTAAATCTGCTTAAATCGCCTCAAAATATAATCAGATATTCAGATCACAGCCAGAAAGGACTCACCCATATGGATTAAGTTGGAAATAAAAAAGAACAAGTATTATTAAGTCCACGTCTGTCATATGTGAAATGTAAACCATGAACCATCATCGCAAACAGGGTTCAGATTTATTTTTTTTTAGGCACACCAAGTGAAAACACATTCATGCATCTACACTTTAAGTCAGGTACACGTGTGAGCTGGAGCCGAGCTGACTAAGCGAGAACCAGAATAGAGTATACTCAGCCTGGACTGGTCACTTGCCAATTGCAAACACATGTTATGCAGACAAACAACCATTCATCTTAAAGGAGAATTTACTAAACCTATGAAGCACGATTGAGGAATGTGGGGAGGAAGCAACAGTACCTGGCAGAAACCTGCTCAAGCATAGCGAGAACGCAGGGAAGGCCAGATTTTAAGCGCCCACCTCAGAATTGTTAGACAAATGTGCTAATTGCTTTGCCAACTTGCCAAGTGAAAATGCCATGTGATATAGATTTTTCCCCCAAAAAAATGTATTGAGGTATGTGCGCGCGTTACAAGATGCAAAAAGTAACAACACTATGAAAACATAATTTCTGTCTATTCTAGTCTGCAAGTAAGACAACTATTAGGAAGCAGTATTAAGTCAGGCGACTTCAGTGCTTAAGGTTTCACATGAAAATAAAACAGTCTTTCTTTAGTGACTTAATTAAAGTGCGTTTCATAACATGGAAGATTACCGTGACCTGAAACAACTTTCCCACCCTTCCATTTGACATGTGCCGCATATTCCAGTTGACTTTGTAAGAGTCAAGAATACCCTACTAGCTAGGTAATATATATATATATATTACTATTTCAAATTTAACTATTGTGGTGAATTGAGTTTTCCATGAAAATCAAATTTATTGAGGAAAAAAATTAGAGTTGACCTTTTATTATAACCTGATACCCTCGAGTAATACTGAGGTAACACATAATTAAATAATTTTTGTGTCTAATATGTAAATATAGTCTGAAAATCCATGACATCGGCCTGCCATTCAAATGACATTATTCAACAGAATAATTTGGCTGTTACTGATTTGCTTTTAATTTGCAGAATGACAATTCCCGAACAAATATGCACCTTTGTGGACCGAGTGTGAGACATTAAGGAGATAAACTCCCTCGAAGGTACGCCACTCAGCCGACCAGTGACAAAAAGATGCCTTAGTTGACTTTATGTGTATATATATTGTATCAAACATTGCAAGATTACATATGACTATTTTGTAGCTGTACATATTTGTAGCTCAGGCGGTTTCTTGTCAATCTTATTGGCAGCTTCCATTTATTGTATACGCATGTATGTCCATGTGTGACCTATATGGATTTGTGTGTCATACTCTGTGACCACAGTAGCCATGGTAACCCAAGCAAGTTTTCACAACTGGAGAGTGGCTAAGAATCCTCTATGGGCACACAGGGGTTAATCCTCTGTATGTGCATGTGTGTGTGTGTTGTAAATTTTGCCATTGAAATGCTACATGACTAGGTTAATCCACAGAGCGAGTGTATGTGTGGGGTGATGGAGAGGCAGTGGGGGTAGGAGGTGTATCAGGATAAGGCTTTAAGGGCTTACACACACCATCTCTTTCGCTGTGAGGCACAGGGCAGGCCTTATCTTAAAGCAGCACCCTAACCAGTGAAACACACACACGCACATGAATGTTAAGCTGCCGAACCTTCTCTGCACAGGCTAGCCTCACATTCAAGCCGGAAATCTAAGTAATATGTAAAAAAAAAAAAAAGATATCATAGGGGAAAATAGGTTTTTAAAAAGTTGCACTGTATTTGTTTTTGTTTGCCAGACTTTTTGGGGGAAAGACTCAGTTTCAGCAATCCATCATAATTTGTGTTTCCAACAAGAATGGGCAACAAATGATGAGCATGATCAGCGTGTGACGCAATCCACTCACGCAAAACATGTCTGCTCCGTTCAAATCTACTCAACTCTTTGAATTAAAACACAAAATAATCCAATTTAACCCCCAAATACATTGCCATGTTCAATCCCAGAGGGCAACATGTTTAGTAAGTGTCTACATGTCTGTGTAAAAAAAAATGTATTATAAAAATATTTGTTTAAAAAGAGATTTGCTTCTTGCATACAGTATATATCTGGTCACAACTATACCTGCCCAATTCAATAATGGAGACATAAACATAGATAAGCAACAACCTTTAATGCAAACAACAATCGAATGTCATTTTCAAAAAGCTCATCACTCCGTAAGAGATGTGGTTGTCATTTTCCCCAGTAACGAGCCTACTTAAAGGGCTAAAGCACAGCATATTTTAATCTATGTATATATTTATTCGTGATTAAAAGCGCCACACTGTGATTAAACACCTTGATGTGATCTGAGTGAAGTTGACCTCTCTCTTTAAGCCAATTTAATCAAAGCACGAGTGGTGGAAAAAAGCTGATGAGAAAAAAAAAAAAATGGATCTGAGAGGAGCCACAGCAAAAGCAGTTCCTGAGTCATGTGCTGCTGAATCAGCTGTGCAAGAGGCCACAAGGAAAAAGGTCATCTTACCTCCCTCAGTTTCTAGCTGTGACATGGCCATTTTGTCACCCATAAAGTCACGTTGATTGCGATACACTGCTCAAACTCCTCCACTCTATGTCGTGTGTTCATAGCTCTCCCTCTCTGTGATATCTTCAGTGTCCAGACTGTCAGCTCAGAGGCATTGCAGGGTGAGGAGGGGGCACTTCCACTCACTAGTCAACAGGAAACTGAATGTCTGCCTCAGTTCTGATAACAACCATCCCATTTGCCCTCCCTCGACAACACACTCTTCCACACTCATCTAGTCAGCTGACTAATCCAAAATGACTAATAAATTCATGTTTTCCGCATTAACTATACATTTTCCTTTCGACTTATATTATGTGCAACACTATGATGAAGTACCTTGATTTAGTCTAGTGGGGTACAGTAATTTATTGTCTCAACAGTGCCCTGAGACTGACTGGTGATAAGTCCACCTTTTGCCTGAACAAACAGTATGTGGGACATCCACAAGCAGGACAGGAAATGGATGAATGGATGATGTTTTATTCGGCAGCACAGTGATCTTAATCTTTAGGACGCCTGCATAACAGTTTTGAGGGTTTGAGTCTCGGCACCTGCATGGGCTTTGCATGTGCTTTCCTGGGCTAGCTCGACTGTAAGTACTCTAAATTCTTCCAGTATTGCAAAAACATGCGAGCTAGATTACTGTCTCCATGCCAACCCCCCCCCCCACCCCCAGAGCTCCACTGGCAGAAGTTGAGGGGGGGCATGGATGCAGTATCCCCCCACCCCCTCGCCAAAATATTCTTGTAGTCCCCAGGTGCCAAGTCAGTATTTTCAAATATTCCTGGGTGTTGTGTGTGAGTGTGTGTGTATGTGTATGTGTATGTGTGTGTGTGTGTGTGTGTGTGTGTGTGTGTGTGTGTATATATGTATATATATATATATATATATATATATATATATATATATATATATGCGTGTGCATGTGTGTGTATGAAAAAAACAAAAGTGAGCATTTTCCAAAAGTTAAATAAATAACACTGCGTTTTTAAAATAATAATAAAAAAACACCACTCACTGAGAGAATGTAAATCTCACCAAGATGAATAAAAGCAGTCATGTGCCCCGTGATTGACTGGAGACCAATAGGCTCCAGCTACCTATGTCCATATAAATAGGACAAGCAGTATAGAAAATGGATTGATAAGTGGGAAATTCGAAGACATTGTGGCTGTGACACAAGTTTGTCTGTCGGAACTTTGGTAGCAGCACCCTCGTGCGGCCATATTGTGTAAGTGTTTCATCCTGACTTCCAGTCTTTCTCTGCCCTTGTCTCGCACCGTCATTGCATGCCTACAGTGAACTTATGGCTGAGATACATTTGGACAATTTCCTCATAATTATGTCCACTAATGTTGTTGTGGTTTGCAGAAGTGTAGAACTGTTATTATTGAGAGCTGCAGTAATGCTTTGGATATCTCATGGAAATATTAGTCTCTCATTATTCTGAAGACAGTGTCAATCAAAACCAAACATAAACTGTTGTTGTAATAAGCAGACTATTTAAGCTTATGTATTGGATATCATAATATACCGTAATAACGATAATGTCGTGGTGGGTGAGTGTACGCCACAGCTGTATTTTGATTTATATTTATTTATATTTTATTTTACAATAAAAGAAAAAAAAAAAAAGTTGATGTGGCGTACTAACTGCATCATTGTCAGCGTTCTTCCCTCACAACAGCAGGTGGCTTAGCCTTCGTCTGTGCGCGCGCGCGCGCGTGCGTGCTTGCGTGTGCACGCGCGTGTGACTGGAGTCAGCTGACAGCTGTGTGAGTTGATCTGACAGTGGCCTGATGCTGCGTTCTCTGTTCTCTGGGAGCCATTTTGTCTGTCTCTGATCTCCGAGTCAGGTCTGCCCCCCCCCAGCCCCCCCAGCCCCCCTCCAGCCAATCACGTCAGCGCTCAGCCTTGCAGAAAACATAGAAACAGTCTGATTTCTCCCAGTCTCAAGCTCCTTCCCTCCCCACTCCTCAAGCACTCCTGCAGCCTTCATCTCCCATTTGCTCCTCATCCCTCTTCCTTCTCCCTCCTCTGTCACCCTCTCCTGTTTTCTCTTATCTCAGCCCTCCCTCTAACTCTTCCTTTCGCAAATCACATCATTCGACTCTCGCTTTCTTTTTCCCTTCATAATCCCCCCCCCCCCCCCACACACACACACCCCTCCCTCCTCTTCAGGCTCTCTTGTTGTGCAACCCGTTTCCAAACAGCTAAGCCTTTGTGCCTTTCTGTCTCTTGCCATTTCAGCCAGGCTGCAGTCTTTACTCATTTTCCTCCAATCAGGGACACCATGTGACTCCCTGCATGAGAGGGCACACTCCCTCCCACCCCTTCTCTCTCTTACTCTCTTTCACCTCTTCCCTCATCTTGCCAACAAGCCAAGCAACATACGCTAGCAATCAGAGGCATCAAAAAGAAAAAAAAAAGGAGTATAAAGTCAGTGTAGATGAATAAGGTGAGGTGGGGACAAATAAAAATTGAGAAATAAATGGGTGAGACCACTACACCGTTCAGTCGGGGCGGGGGGTAATTACCGGAGCATCTGAGAACTCGGAAACAATAACACGGCCCTTCTCTTTCTCTGGTCACAGATTGGACTACATCCCTACACGTTCTTCTCCAGTGTTGATGTCATCCACATGCTGGGGCACATGCTGTGTGTGTACATCCACATGCACGCACACACTGGAGCACAAACGCTGAGCCCACACAAGGAGGAGGGGAGGACCCTTTACTGTTGAACATGCCACTGGAATGTAAACAAGTTGGAAGGGAAGACAGAAGGGAAACCTACGATTGGGTGGCTGACTGTCGTTCGATCGTTTCAGCCGTAGCTCATGCAGCATCTGGTTAGGTGAAATGAAACTCCACTCGTCGGTCGAGTTTTGTTTTACATTTGACGAAGGGTCCTTGATCAACTGTGATTAAGATTCAGAATCAATTAATCAAATGGCATTGTGGCATGTAACCAGTTCAGGGTCTAAACTGTCTTTTGCTAAATCTCTGTTGGGATACGCTGCAAAAAAATAAAAGGGTGAACTCAAAGCTTCCTGTTGTGAAAATGGTCTTTCCCACATTTTAAAGAAATAAGAGTTTAATTGTCCTTTTTATTATCCGCCAACTCAACGATATAAGTTTAAAAAAAAAATCATCAAATTGTTTTGGAGCAAACAACCTACTTGCTTTGTTGTGCTAGCTAACATTGTTGCCACAAATGTCAATTATTTATCACAATAATATTTACAATCATTTGTTCTAGCCTCCATAACAGCTCAGCTTCGGGAAACCGATGAGCCATGATTGGTTGTGAGCTGCCACTTGGCAATTGTGATGTCATTTTCAGTCGACAGCAAGTGTCACAATGGCCGCCCCCTGAGATGAATAAAAACAGGTGGATTTTGCCCCTTTCAACAGCCCTGTGTTTCAACTAGTTGGGCTTCACAGAACATATTATTCCGAAAAAAAAATTGAGGGGTTGACTTCCCCTTTAATGTGGCTAATAAATAATGTCCATAAAACATATGAGGTGAAAAAAAACAATTTAAAACACCAGAGCAAAGAATATCAGAGCAAAGTGGGAGGTTCACTACAAAGCAGTCATATGTCTTTTTTTGGAAATTTCCATGAGCATGTTGATTAAGTATGCAATCTGACTAGCTAAGGACCCCATTCTAAACAAGAGCCTGGGCCGGCCTGGGCTGTGCAAGCTTGTTTAACGGCTGAAGTGGCAGCGCTATTTGCCCAGTGTAGCATAGGGCTGGGAGATTGGAAACACACGTGGCGGCTTTAATCACACAGAGGCTTAATCACATAGCCTGACTTCACATTTCTGCATCTACTGTATCCGTCTCACAAAGCTGGGCTATTTGGGATGATGAAGCATTGTGTCTGAACTCGGCTGCCCCTTAAAGCGGCTCCCCCCTTAAATAGTTTCCAAACCACAATACATGAGAGTATTTAACGTTTCGATCCTTCTCGTGATTAAAGTCAGTGGCCGTCACTGTGGTAGGTCTGTTAGTCGACAGGGGGGAGAAGAGAGGCCATCCCAAAAAACACACCGACTTCCTTCCGCTCCTGAATACTGCATGACAGTACGAGTAATATGTAGTAATACATTGGTAACTATGGGATTATATTTCATGTCTACACGTGCTATGAGGAGTAGGGACATAAATCGCGCTAACGCTTAATAATATATTGCCTGGGGCACACCAGCACAGGGTTTATTTCGAGAACCTTGATTCCTCTTTTTCTTTCCTACCATGTGTGATTAGAGTCAATAAAAATGAGCGGAGTTATCTGTTTGCTGTCAGACTCTCTCAACCCAAATACAACCATATGTAGCCTGCAGGGAGTTCCTCATCCTTCAAAGACAGAGAACAAATCACACATTTTCCAATATTGTACTTTAATATGATGGATAGTCTTTCCGCTGAGTTGCTGTCTGTGACTGGACTCCCAAAAACTAACCAGATGTTAGTTCATATTAAAATAGGTGACAAGCAATCATCTGATTCATTTACTTCTCACATTTTTTTTTAGGTTAAAACAAAGGGGACAGGAAATTTAAATGTGTGGTTATAAAAGCACACGAATGCCATTTAGTTGAGTGTCGAAACATTGCTGCACAGTCAAGTATGCATGTACTGACCTCATTCATGACCCCAGGAAGAAAGGGAAGGAATTCTGGGTAGTAAGGGATGGACCCCCCGCATAACAAAGCCATTCAGCAAAGTAATACAAACGGGTGAGTTTGAGGATTGTTGTAAACTTTTCAA
Organism: Syngnathus leptorhynchus; assembly: GCF_054491065.1. NCBI lineage: Eukaryota > Metazoa > Chordata > Actinopteri > Syngnathiformes > Syngnathidae > Syngnathus > Syngnathus leptorhynchus. Next base: position 8,077,090 of record NC_141199.1, on the reverse strand, counting down.
CCAAATTAGATTATGAATGATGACATGAGTCAAGCTAAAGAACACAACTGCACATGATTGTTTTTTCATGACAATCATTCATTGAAGGCTTCCTCTCCTACAATTATTCATGCCATCTTAATACAATTATGACATTTTACACTCGCTTACAGCTCCAACCACCACCTCAAAAAAATCTGGGAAAATCTGGTTTTGACTGACAAGCCGCTAACGGCCACACAAATGAAGTGATCAGATGGATGAGATTCATCCATGTGATCTTTTTCTACTCAAACAAATAGAAATGCAGCAGTCTTTATTTCACCGAGCAGAGCCGATCTTGCCATCTGTGACCTTTGACCTCTCCCAACATATTCATCTTTTTCATTGCATTGACTCAAATCATTGTTTACAAGACTTCTATGCCAACCTCGGATGAACTCACTCCGAAACGGTTGTCCGAAACAACGACAGACCGAATCACAACGAAGGAACATAAGCGGCCCCGTAGCAACAACCTCTTGGCTATGCGAGTGTCACAAACATCTGTTCGTGATCAGTCTTTAACAACATCCTGCAAAAAAAAAGTTACGTTCAAGTTAAAAGTGAAAAAGAAACAGTCTTCCATTCTGTTTAGGCCAGCTCAGAAAGCAACATCCCATGAGCCTTTGCAAAGTGAGCCCAGGGCCCCAGGGCTCCCATCTCCCTGTTTCTCTGTGCCTCAGTCACGCCACAGCAGGAACAGCACTCACTAACTCCAAACGCATCAACAAACGATGTGGAAAAGTCAGCGGCTGGCGATGGCAGCGGCGGCCGTCGCCGATGCCGTCAACGGCGAGCATCAGCCACGGTGGCTACTTACCGGGACACGCGCAGCCGCCCACCGACATCTTCTCACATGTCTGGTGGAAATCCGTTGAGAATGATGGTGTTGGCTCTGTTATCCCTGCTCTCTTCCTCTCCTCTTTCCTGTCTCTCACCAGTCACTGCTGCTGCTCACATGAGCGTCTGTTTTCCCCACGGTTCACACACACACGCACATGGACACACGCACACACACACACACACACACACAAGCACACAAACACACACAGCCGGGGAGCAGGGAGGGACGGATGGAGAGTGGGGAGGGAGGGAGGACGGGAGAGTGACAAAAAAGCAACAGAGAGACAGACGAGAAGAAGAAGAGGTTAAAAAGAGAGAACCACACGCAGACACACTCACACATGCACACACAGACACAAAGGATCAGATTCTCTCAGTAGTAAGGAGAGCACTGTGGATGTGTGTGTGTGTGTGTGTGTCTATGAATGTTATATAGAGTGAGCAGAATTCAGTCCTGCCTCTGCTCTGCCCTCATCAGCCCTGCAAATTACAGCTCAGGTGGGAGGAGAGAAGGAGAGAAAGGGAGGGAATGAGGCCGAGAGTGTGGATGTGTGTGCGTGTAAGTGTGTATATAGTGCACACGTGTGTATGTTTGTGTGGCTGTGTCAAAGTGACCTGAAAGATTTCAGCAAATACATCCATGTGATGTGAGTCCTTTCCCCCCCCCCCCTTTAAATATGTCGAGTATGACACACACACATATGCAAGAAAGTACACACACGTATGTTGTTCCCATGATCCTCGGGGAATGGAGTGACGTTCGAGTATGCACGTGTGTGTGTGTGTGTTTGTGTATGTGCGCTGCAGCCGTCTGAGTGGCTTGTTACCATCGAGCAAAGGTCTGCTACACGGCGGGGAGGGTAGGGGGAGGCAGAAAGGGGGAGGAGCACGGAGGTGGGGGCAATTGACGTGCCTCAGCTCTTTTCCTTTCTCTCTTTCGCTCTCTCCCCCCTCTCTGTCATCTCCCCTTCTCGCTCCGTTAGTCTTTCTGTCTGCAGTATGTCACACAGTGTTGCTCTCTCACTTCACTCATCTTTTTTTTTTTCTCCTCCTCTGTCATTTATCTCCCTCACTCACCGCCTCCCTCTCTTTTCCCTGATTGCTGTTCTGTTCTCCTTTTTCCCTCCCACTGTTTATAGTCAGTCTCTATGGCATTTTTTGTGTCTACCAGATCTAGACTTGCAGCTTTGTTATCAAGCTGTGTCACAAGTTGGGAATTGTTGAACCAGTTAAGTGCAAGACACTAAGCGAGTGCTGGACAATTTCTTCTGCTCATGTCGATGCTTTAAATAAAAGAAAGTCACATGAAGGAATCAAACTAAATGAGATCTTAGAATTGTATTCGGGAGGTGATTGACAATGTGACTTAAAAGAGTCAACTGCTAAATTTTCTTTACAATAATTATTGTATGCGCCGCCATTTGACTAAACATGGCATTCTGATTCATATTGTGTTCATACAATATGAATTAAACAGTACAATTCAGCCGCTTTTCTCATGGGGTAGCCATTTTGCCACTTGCTGTTGACTTAAAATGACATCACAACGCAGGGACCTGTTTTCATCATACCTTAGCACGCGAGGATCACATGACCAAACTCAGAAACCTGGTGATTGGTTGTTACTTTAACCCCGAACAACTGTGACTTATTATTCTGTCGACAGCGTAGCAAAATAGCTGCCTCCTGAAATCGATCAAATTTAATATTAATGAGAAATCGATCAAACTTGATATTAATCAGAATACCGTGTTTAAACTAGTGGGGCCGCATTGAAAATATTATAGTAAAGCTTTATTTTTATTTTTTTCTTACTTAACTTTCTCTTAAAATCCCCACTTGTTCATTGGAATGAGTTTGATATTGTTTTCACTGCGTATACCCGAAAATCTTTCCATGCCTTCTCCCATTCCCAAATAAGGAAGCAGCATTTGATCTCATAAAGTGCAGTAATGTACAAACTACAATAAGAAAACTCACAATTGTTAAATGAATAAGTCATTGACCACCCCAACTTATTATTATAAAGGCCGAATAGTTGATACACCATTTTTATTTGATTACATTCGATTGCACGTGTGTACCTAATGATATGACCTGTTTGTTCATACTCCACACATCAGAGAAAGGAGGTCACATATCTCAACAGTGTTATCATCATTGTCCACTGTTTGCTTCCAAAATACTATCGCAGAGTTGTGTCGAAACAGGTTCTCGCTTTACATGCAAAGAAGAACATAAGTCTGCGAAAATCACCACCCCCATTCTATTTCTTTTTCTCTCTTTTTTTTTTTTTAAAAGACACTTGCGCTTTGTCTCCCTTGCTCTTGTCCTCACCCTCGTCTCATTAGGCAGTATCTCATTTTGAGGAGGGGAGTGCTAAGCCAATCAGCGAGGGGAAGCAAGAGCAAGGGAAGGAGGGAGATGGCGAGAGGAGAGCGATGGAGAGGTTGCAGAAGAGAGAGGGCAAAGATGGAGTGAGCGAGAGATGGAGGCAATGCAAGGGTAAGGGAGGGAGAATAAATAGCTCTTGCGCACTCGTCCCCCATTACCCCGGGAGGGCACTGTCGCCATGGCAATGTGGCAGAAAGAGGATAGCACCAGCATGATCAGCTTCTCAAAGACCACGTACACACGCATTTACCAGTTCAAATTGTCATCTGCCCACATAAACTGTTCCTTAAGACGCTTTTGACAAGTTCATAGAATCGCTCTCTGTGCAGAACCGAGAGCAGCTGCTCTGTACTTATATAGAATATCATCAAACCACCACATTGTAAAATATCATGATGACAGTCCAAGCCTGAGTAATAAAGACAAATAACAGTCTGTATGTGTCACAGAAACTGAAATGACAGAGTAAGCAGAAAGAAAGAAAGGGAAAGAAAGGACTAGAAGTAAATAAAATGACAAAGGAGAGCAGAGGAAAAAAAATGCAAAGTATCACAGTTGCCAAATATTGACTTTTCTTATCCAAATTTTATTTGGACAAATGTTCACCTTCCACAGTTTCACAAGTTATGCGTTATTCCGTGCTCGGATATACACGTTGAAATATTTATCACATATTTATATTTTGCTGCAAGAAAAAAAAAACATAATGCACTACTGGTGGTAGGTATTTTGAACAGTCAGATCTACAATTAAAGCCACAATACAGCACTATTGTTTATTTTTGCTTCCCCTCTTGAAAAGATTTGTAGTCTTTAATCGAGTTTATTAAATGATGTATCATGCCATGTTACGTTTTCACACCACAAAAAGGTGCCAGTTGAACATAGACTTTTTATATCCACTGTATAAAGATTTCCAAAAATGTCACATAACAACCAGTATTTTTATTTATTATTTACTTAATCGGGGCGGCTCGGTGGAGCACTAGGTAGCACGACCGCCTCGCAGTTAGGAGGGTGCGGGTTCGATTCCACCTCTGGCTCTCCCTGTGTGGAGTTTGCATGTTCTCCCCGTGTCCGCGTGGGTTTTCTCCAGGCACTCTGGTTTCCTCCCACATCCCAAAAACATGCTTGGTAGGCCGATTGAAGACTCTAAATTCTTCTTCTCGGCTGTGAAAGCAAAAGGGACTTGAGGCAAAGACGGCTCCTATGAGGTCAGTAGAAAGATAACTCCTCAACCAAGTGATACATATATGTCCTGCTTTCTCTGCAGAGAAGGTGTCAAGTTAAAGATCAGAGTGCTTTTGCAGGGCACTGAAGTGCACACATAGATTTCATGAAGTCATCGAGGTGGGAGGGGGTCATATAAAACAGAACATACGGAGGAGGTGTGTTACACAAGCGGCAACTTGACTCCCAAGACCTCACAGGTTCTTCAAACAAGCTCAGAGGGAGCCATTGGAGGTCAAGAGTGAGGAGTTGAGAAACATGATGGGAAATAAATAAGCCTTTCCTCATTTTGCTTGTCTCCAAAGCACTAACTCCTTGGGAAAGTGTCCATTTGTGAGTGAGAGTGTATTTTACTGCCAAACAAAAAAAACACGGGTCCCAGTGGGCAAAATACAAAATGTGACTGTGGGTGTTGATGTTGTTTGGTGTTGAATGCTGCAGTAAGGTGACCCACTTCCACTGAATTGCCCCTCCTCAACACAAGTCTCCACATACTCCCAAACATACTGCACCCGCAGGAGACTGACGGAGGCTTTGGCCCCATTTCAGACAGTAATTCCTTTTGAGATGTGTACGTGTGGGCGTATGAGTGAGAGCTTGGGGAATAACAGTAGCAGAGGAATTTAGGGGTTTTAATGGCCAAATAATAATAAACAAAAGAAAAATATTACAGGTTGAAGAACAAGAAATAAATCCTGTTCAAATAACTTGAGATTTAAGCATTTGTTTCAACATTGAGGAAAATTAAAAGCAATGCGTCTATACCATCTGGATTGGCATAACATTTGAATTGCTGCTTACTTGGTCCATTCGAACAAGATTGTGGAAGTTGGATATGTAGTTTTTGTGTACAGTAGTTCCAAACAAATAGTAAGGAAATCCTGAATGATAACGGAATGACAAAAATACAACAAACGACATATAAGAAGACAATAGAGAAAGCGTGTACACCGGGTTATACAAGCAGGTTCATGTGACTATATTTCATTTCCTATTAATTTTGCACAGCCATTGACTCTGTAAACCGGCATGACATTCAGAAGAAAGGTCAACCCCTTGCTGGTATGCAAGAGATAACAGGCCAGACACACGCATCGTCCGCTATGAAAAACTGAGTGATAATACAAGATAACGGCACAAGTACAAAGAAGCCAATGAACCTCGCTTCGTTATACATTACATTTGTTATGTATCCACTATCTGATTGGTATTTTCTGTGGCTAGGTGGGTAGGACAAACACCACATGAGAAAAACTCACAACTTTTGAAAGCTCATAAAGGAAAGCGGTTCCGCAAGGATGGCAGTACTGCCATCTAGTGGAGAAACAAAGAATCAACTCATATTAGAAATACTGGACTGAATTTTGGTGTCGAGCTTAAACTCTAGCTTTCATTGCCAAAGGTTGTTTTTGTTCTCATGATCATGTTGTTGTCATTGTCATGAGGGAAGTGATTGTTTTTATTTTTGCTTTGCCTTGCCTTGCCTAGGAGAACGCACCCATCAAACCCAAGACAACTGCAGGAGTTTGGAAAAGTGGGTCTGCTGAGAGGTGCAAATGTCTGACAGAAAGTTTTGAAATAAATTGTATTTGGAGTAATTGCCTCAAAATGTTGTGCAACAAAATATGAGTACAATTATTTTTGTCGTGGCCTATTTCATTCATGAGTTTAGAGTTGGTATGCGTAGGCGTCACGCGGTCGCCATCTTCTGGTCACTTTAAGAAATACTGACAGCGATAACTTCCGGTAATCCAAAACAAATATGGGGGACCATTCTTCGCTTTGTGTCTTGTGCTATATTATATTTTTGCTTTGGAAATAAAAAAATTATAGTTTTAGACTTTTCTTATTCGTTCCATATTAGAAACGTACTAATTTTGTTGTTGTTTTAGTTTAAAAACAAAAACAGGTCATATTTCTTTAATTGATACCTTCTTCCAAAGGTAATAATAATTTACTAAAAGAGACACGGCCCGAAACTGAAAGCTATTACTTTCAGGGTTATCAGGTTAGCAATGCTACCAATGTGATCCCATTGTTCGGCAAGTTTTTTGTTTTTTTTTTAACGGTAGAAGCTTGTGTTTTTTTCGGCTGGCCACTGGAACAAGACTACACATTTGCCACAAGAATAGAAAGTGGAAACGCTGCATCATCATAAATGCGCCTTGGTTCTCGTCCCCATGGGACGCTCTTGCAAGAACTCATTCAAGTGAAAATTTAAACGCGTTTGATTTTACCTCTTTCAATTTACATCTTTTTTTTGCACCATATCTAAATTGAAAAACAATAATTTTGCTTCTGAAAATCTACAGTTTTGAAATAACGGATATTTGATTTCAAATGTAGGAAATGAAAAAAAAATAGTCCGAATAAATGCCGGAAAATCTACAAGTGAACGCTAGATGTCGCTTCACAACCAAAATCGTATACAATGAGAAGCTCGTATTTAATGACTTTAATGTACCTAACCAAGATGCAAATGGACCAGCTACTAACAAACGTTATCAGAAACGGGCCAACGTTGCGATACAATGATATTCCACCCAAAATATGCCACTGTGGGTATAAAACACATTACCGATCTAGAATCCGATTTCAGGCCTTTAACATATGTACCGTGAGTGCCGAACTGGTCCCAGGTCAGCCATGTTGTTCGCGCGCTGCCGGTGACCACGTGTCAGGCTCTGCTGAGTCGACCATGTGGAGCAGCAAGATGGCGGCGCAGTGGAAGCCCGTAGACGTGGCTTTAAAAGCCGGCAACGTGGACATTCTGAGCACCAGAAGCCCTTGCCAGGTATCGTTTTCGCCACTTAAGCGACTACGCTCACCGAGTAGATTTCCGGTTGATGTTTTGGGGCATCCTAGTGAGGTTGTTTGACCGGCACATGCGCGAGTGGCGACACGTGGCTAATACGGGCTTGGCAGCAGTTAGCGACCGTTTAACTGTTAGCTGGACTGCACACGTTTTTTTTTGGGCCCTCCAAAGCACGGACAGTGCAATCAGACACTTCCAATATACACTCCGGGTGTTCTGGTCTGACTTCCTGCATGTGAAATAAGCAGTGCTCAAAGCGAAGTAGTACACAATTTCCTTACTCCAGTGTTCGTTCAATTCGGCGCTGCTCACTATCCACCGATCCAGAACATTTTGTTCCGTTCTTCGTTCACACCGAAGACGAGATTGAAGAGACATTTGATGTCTTTATTGAATACGTGGTCGTGTTTAATTTTGATCGATGTTTATTCAAACGTGTCACATGCATTTTATTTTGATCACTATATGCAACTAGGAATTCCAAACGCATAAATATCCTAATTACCAATAGATCAGAAAGTTTGCTTTTATGTGTCAATCGGTTCAGCATTGTGTTAAACCCTAGAAATTCCTTTTCCACTTGTTATTGCTTACTGATGGTAAATATCTGTCAAATGTGACAGTTGATGGTCATATTTTCCTCCTGGCACATTCGTCTTAATGTTATTAGTACTATTGTTTCACATAATTGGTACAGCAAATAAAACCATCTGATTCGGTAAATATAATCCACGCTTATACAAATATTTAAACACATCAACTTGGTTTACTTAATATTATACTGTACGACAAAAAAGTACTGTTTGAATCTTGAGCATGTGAGTAGAACATGTGCGACCAGGTTATCTTGGGAGAATGTCCTACTGATTTTAAACCTTTTTACCAGTTTTTAAAATGTGAACGATTCCACTCAGGATAAGAAAAACTGGCGAGTGTGCGCTTCACAGTAAACCCGTTATTAGCGGGGAGTATGAGGAAAAGCAATGCGATTGGGATTTTGGATGAATCAGAACACTGTTTTGACTAGTTGGGGTGCACCGAACATATTTATTCAGAAAAAAATTGTGGTTGACTTCTCCTTGAAGGATTATGGGGTTTTGGAGAAAATGGCTGAGGATGGATTTCACAGAAAAACATGAAAATGCAATTTTGTGTGTAGCGAACTGGATTTACGCCACTACTCTTTATGTATTAAGTATTATGTGGTGTACTGAAGAGGACCCATACATCACAACACCGGGGCTTGATATTAACATCCCACTTAGTTTCATTGGTGACGGATGATGACGATTGGTTGAGTTATATAGTCTGAGCTACACCTCTTGTGAAGTTTTGATTTCAGATATGAGACACTTCTATTTTAAATGCCCCAGCATTACAGGCTTTACTGTAATATTTGAGTTAAGCCTTCCGACGTGACCTCGCTCAGTCCATCAAGTCTGGGCGCCAGTCATGCAGAACGACTAAAATGCAGAGTGCCTAGTAACGCTGGGAAACCACAAGCCACAGTGGCTGGTGAGCATAAAAGTAAATCTCTGTCAAAGAAATTGTGAATTCGAGACAGTTTAGTTTTCTGCTATCAACCCTGTCCAGTAGGGAGCATACATTCACCTATGAATTGGATGGCAGCTGCCAATCACACAGAGAAAGAAAAGAAATAGAAATAATAGCATCTCTTTTACCTTATGTTTTTATAGTGGTGAATGGTTTTTGATATGTGCTATTCAAATTCTCAACACAACTAATTGCTCCTCTACTTCTGTCAAGCAACAGTGCAAGCTTCAGATTGCTTCCTAACTTGCAATTAATCTATGCTAGGAATGCTTAAAATCGATCTACAATCTTCAGTATGTGTGCACCTCACTCAGTTGATTGAATTATTGCATGGTGTATGTTTACTTTGATACATTCCTATTTTTGGCAATATCGCTGCAGATTGGACCATTTGGAGGCAACATGGGTGGGGCAGATGTCGACACACAGTCCTGTATGGAACACTCCATCATGGCCATTTTTGAGGACTCCACTGTTTCAACAGAGGTCAGAGTGCAAGCCAGAAATGGCACTAACTCAGAGGAAAAAAACTCGTGTTCATGGCCACTCGCTAAAAGTGTATGGGCCAGAATAACCAGTAGCTTTTGTTACCCATCATAGGACACAAGGCAAGCGGAGGAAGAGAGCGAGACCTTGCTGTCGGCTCTGACTCAGATGTTAGAGTGTGTGGAGGATGATGTCGGTTGCACTCTTTCTCCCTTTGATACCCTGCCAGACACCACGCTCCTCAACTGTCAGGAATTCGACAACAGCATTTCGACTGTAAGTGCAATTACTCTTCATTTTTCAACATCAGCTTTTTCACTTATAGCCCACCCAAACTGAGCCCAATTAATAACTACTAGCTCTTTCCTATGTCTCCATCTCTCTTTAGGACAAAATAACCTTTTCCGCAAAACTTAGACCAAGAGCCAAGACTGATGCAGGAAAGGAAGACAAGAGCAAAGTAGCCAGACTCCAGCCGGCCTTCCGACAACAAAGTCAGACTTTGTTTCAAGGCCCAAAAAAGAAGACCGATAGTGAAGTAAACGTCTTCACTTCGTCATCTTTGGTCAACCTGGTGAAACTCATGCACCCGTATTGCCTTAAGATGCATGTGGAGGAGGAGAGGAGAGACCGTCAAAGCAGAGCTGGACCGTCACAATCGAAGAAGAAACACACAATGCTCTCCCAGGGAGAAGTCTGGAAGTATGAAAAGCCAACTGGAGACAGTGATGAAGATATTAATGTTGTATCTGATGATGATGATGATGATGATGATGATGATGATGATGATGATGATGATGATGATGATGATGATGATGATGATGATACAACCTTAAAAGAGATGGAGGAGAATAATAGGGGGATTGCAAAAGACGATAGTGGCAAACTGCTAAAAAGCACATTGCTCACTGGCAATTCATCCAGAGATCTGTTACCCAAGGCAAAGAAAAGGGTCCGTTTTGGCCCCGTTCAAGTGATTTCATTTGATCAATCTGTGGATGCTGATGTCATCGAGGAAACTCTCCCCAGCGTAGCCTCTGCCACTGAAGGTCCGGCTAGTCCAATGCTTGTAACCGCAACAACAGCATCGGTATCATTAGAGGATAATGACAAGGCTGAGGATCCACCGTCAAAAAGAAAGGTCAAAGCTAAATCGCTAAGCCTCCAAGAGTACAGACTGCTGCGACAGAAAAGGCAGCCTCTGGCGGAGAAAATGCGGAGTAACACAACCAAGTGGCCTTCGGTTCCCCAACCCCCCAAAGAACTGATCCCCATTGTCTGTTCAGGTGGGCAGAGACAAAACCTCTGTGAGACAAAGTCTTCACCCCATCACGTAGAAAAGTCTACAATTGCTATGTGTCCACCCCAAAGAGCTACTTACAAGACATCACGTCGTCATCATCCCAAACCAGTCGAGAAGAAGCCATTGTTTGCTGCTAGGCATCCCGGATTGAAATCTCTTCAAAGTAAATCCAAACACACCTCACTTGATGGACTCAAATCCAAAGATGAGCACACTGTTAAAGAAGCTGCAAGCCAGAAAAGTCCACTAAAGAACCCAACGACATTCAGCACTGATCCCCCAAACCCTGTCATCATTCGCTTGCCTGTTAGCCAGATGCCCACCCTATCAAATTGTCACCCTTTAGCCGTGTTCGCAGCATCACAGATAGCACCGTCCACTGTTGAACCTCATCCAAGTCGGGAAGTGGAGAACCAAGTCCTGACGACACCTCAAACAAAACCCAGTTCCGAATGCAGGAAACCACAAAACCTCATGCTAACACCAGTAACGTGTCCCACAAGACGTTCCCTTCCTGAGCGACCAGCACCACCAAGTGCTGCAGCTGAGTCAGGTACAGACCAAAAACACACGTTGAGTATTCGAACATTATTATTATCCATATAACAGAAAAAAAATGTGATTGATGGCATTGCTGTCTGTTTATTCTGTTTAAGGGATTGAAGCTTGTGATCTTACCAGCTTGTTGGAGCAGTTTGAGGAGAAACAAGGTGATTCATCGGCACGAAACCTTTTTGTTGTCGTTTTTCGCCAAAATATTTGTGAAGAGATTTGATCATTTTCGTCTGCCTTGTGTAATTTGACTATCTGACAACGATACGTCGATTGCAAAGGCAATGTTAACCAGCATACGATTTCAAATTTTGCATCACTGGCCACAATAGAGCATGCGTATTATCAAAAGTTCGGCCGGTCGATACCACTTATTTTTTCCAGCCAGATATCAGTACGAGAAATCAGTTCTTGAGTAGTCACCGGTATCGATGCCAAGTACCGATACCACGCGTACATTTGATGCATCAAGATTAGGGCCTTGTTTAAATGTGGCCTTTGATCGAATGTAACTTAAAGACCCTGAAAAGTTTTTTTGGGTGTATTTGTCACAATGCAGAGATTGTTAACAAGCCTGCCAAATCAGCTAGGTTTCACATGAAATCCAACTAAGGTCTACTCATTTAATTTTACCCATTGCGGTTGTCTCCCTTTCAGCTGAAGAAAGCGATCCAGCAAACTTTTCAAATGCTTTCCCCTCAAGTCTGCACAAAGACACAGAAAGGACCACTGCACTAATACAGACCTCCGCTAAGGAACACGAGCCTCTCCGAACTTTGCACTCAGTAAGACCAAAAAGCACCATCGATTATCTGGAGGACCCAAAAAGTTTGGAACACGTCACTCCTGAGCCTCTCGGCACTGAAGTCATTGTCGACACTCAGGGAATTGTCAGTTCTATGAAACGGAAAAGCCCACCATCCAAGGGCATTCAGATCATCGATCCTCGCCCTCTGCCGTCCAGGAAGACAAACGCTTCAGAGCTCTCCGCACCTCCTTACATATGTTCCTCGGTGTCCGCAGATCACGATTACTGTTTGCCTGTGGATTATTTGCATACAAAGGTCCCACCTTTACTTAAGAACACTCGTGAAGTAGAGGAGACCTCCTCGCAAGCCTCCATCAAGAAATGTGACTCTCCTATCAGAGCTGATGAGAAATACCAATTAGCCTCATCTTCATGCACAATTTCAGCCACCTCATGCACCCCGCTAACACCTCCGCCCAGCCCTCCGAGCAGAGGACGAGAGAAGAGCAGATACCCCAGAAGATCCCCTCTCTCGGAAAGCTTTCGTTCGTCTTCGTCATCTTCCAGCTCTGCATCCCGTTCCCCCAAAAGACGAAGGTAGTCCATGATTACGCCCTATTAAACTTTGGTTAGCATTTTGTGCTCGACTGATATTGTCACTCATGTGTTTGTGTGTCCACACAGGTCCCACCACAAGCGTTCGGGAAGCAGGTCTTGGTCTTCGTCCCCTTCCCACTCCGTCTCTCGTTCCCCACCCCGGCAACGCAAACAGTGTTGCACGCTTTCAAGGTGTAACAGATCGAGATCGCGATCCTGGTCTCGTTCCCGGTCCCCATCCCCTTCGTCGCCAACCTTTCCTTCGCGCAGGAGCAACGTTTACCGGTAAGTGCAAATGAAAGGCTTTCCATTGCCACACAACCCAATTTGTGATGATAATAGAATGGCACATTGACTTTTATCCATTTTTTTTCCATTTTGTTATGAACATATTTTAGTGAGTAGTGGTGTACTGCAGCTACTTTAGCTTTTCTTTTTTTAACTTAAGTCTCGTAGCGGTGTACCTGAAGCTCGCTTATACCTAAAAATGTGTTTCACGACACAAAGCAGAAAACAAATGACCAAGCAAAGGCTTATGACTTAAAGAAATCATAAACTGAGCCACTCATAAGTTCCATCCCAGAAATTGCATCACTAAAATGAAATCCCACCATCAACAGAGAGTCCTGGAAGGTCAAAGGGGAGCACCAGGCAAGACTTCAGAAGCTGAAAGCCATAGTAAGAACACCTAGTGTCTTACAATCGTAATTGTTCGGTGTGCAACACGTGCTAAATTTTGTCTTTTGCCAAAGGATGAGCGCAGAGTTGTGTACGTGGGCCGCATCCGCAGGTCAATGACGCACGATGAACTGAGAGAGCGCTTTTCTCATTTCGGAGAAGTAGAATGCGTGTCACTGCACTTTAGAGAAAAGGGGTAAGTACGCAGAACACATTTCCTGTACACTGTAATATGAGTGAAGTATTAAAAGGATTTTTCTTTTTTTTTTTTTTTTGTGGCCCTTCCTAAAGTGACCATTACGGCTTTGTCACGTTCTACCACATGGACGATGCATTTGCAGCCATCGACAATGGCGGAAAACTAAGAAGGGCTGACGAGCTGCCCTTTGACATCTGCTTTGGAGGAAGAAGGCAGTTTTGTAATTCAGACTATGCCGATCTAGGTAAGAGATTAGCCAAACGCATATACAATGGAACTTCTGATGCCCCAACGCAATTATTTTATAAACACTGGTCGATCTCGCTGTTTGTCCATACAATAAAGCAATGACTTCATTCAATCCAGTAAGCTCCTGAGACAATGGTTAGCCACTGGTCACTTAGCCTTTTTCAAATGATTTGTAACAGCAATAATAAAAAAAATAATGGAAATTGCCACCCTTTGTGAATTTGATGCTGTTTGTCAGTCAATAAAAAGAGTTCTAAAACATTTCCATAAATGCTGCTGTAATGTATGACCTAAATTTAGATTTCGAAGTTCCACTGTACTGTACATTTTTCTACAAAGTGTCCTGTCTGTTGTTAATGTGTGATTCTTTGGTTTCATTGAACATTTCAAAGCTTCCTCTGGTTCACTGAACATGTTATGAACCTGTGTTCCTCAGATGCAAAAGTGGATGCAGAGCAGTCTCCAGCCAAGAGCAGGTTTCAGGAGCTTGACTTTGATTCGTTACTGAAACAAGCCCAAAGAGGAGGACTGAGGTAGCAGTGCAGAGTGAGAAGAGAGAAAACTACCAACCTTTGAGCTTTTTGCTCACAATTATGTAGCAAACTTGGGTGTGTTTAATCCCCTGTGACACCCCACCCCCCACCCTTGAGTTCATGACAGGGGGAAGCACTGATATTAGAGTCAGGTTTACAAAATAAACCAAATGGAGTAGTGCATTTGCCATTTAATTGACAGCCACTTATGAAAAAAAATGTAAGCCTCAATTTTACGCGCTTTGATTCGACGCGACTTTCTGTCAAACACGGTTTGGTTACGGATCCCAGTTTTTTTTTTATGTCATATTTGAAATGGACAATATGGTTGAAATTTTGGTGAGTAAAGATGAGGTAGTTTCTGCTTTTGACTACACAACGCTATCCATCCATTTTCTACACCGCTTGTCCACACGGCGTTCGCGGGCCTGCTGGAGCGTATCCCAGCAATCATCGGGCAGTAGGCGGGGGACACCCTGAACCGGTTGCCAGCCAATCGCAGGGCACACAGAGACGAACAACCATTCGCACTCACACCTCCGGACAATTTGGAGTGCTCAATTGGCCTACCACCAAGCATGTTTTTGGGATGTGGGAGGAAATCCACGCCGGCGGGGGGGGGCGGAGATGGAATCGAACCCGCACCCTCCTAACTGTGAGGCACTGGGTTATTGCATTCTATTAGTTCACCCCTAGATGGTGTTGAAAAATAAAAAAAATCTACACTGGTCCTTTAATTTAGGTCAAAATGAAAATAAATATTGCTCACACACAGCAGAGGTAAAATGGCAAAAAAATTCCATGCAATTATTATTTTTTGTTTGTTTTTTATTCTTCATGCATGTGAGCCCCTGCCTCTGTAAGCACTTGTACTTGTGTCACACTTATCACAGCATTTTTTAATGGAGCCCTTTTCATATATTTCTTGCATTCCATAACAAAATGTTCATATATAAAAACCAATAAAAGTTTTTGTTAACCTCAAGATGTGATATTTTTTTCTGTGATCTACTCGATGGATTGTTCAGTTAATCACTATCTCTATATCTCTGTCTATCCTAGAGAATGAATCCAATATATATAGACATACTCATAGCTTCTCATGATATGAAAAATGTAAAAAAATAATCACAGTCTGTGATAAATTCTGTGGGTGATGTGAATTTTGAAATATACATGGATGTTATGTAATGCTGTTTCATGTGGCCTGTTCGAAGGCGGTGAACTGTCCCTTTAAGAAGCTGCTGCACTGTCTCTTTAATACGATCATCCGGCAGCAGGTGACGTCGAGTCCATGCTCGAACCGAGGCCCTTGTAGTGGTGAACTTCACTCATCCTCAATTGTGCTTATTTATATGCTTACTCCATATTTACAAGTGCAGACTTTAGAGCTTGGCATCTGTGTGTTACGCAACGGATGAATACACGCGCGTAGGCGTGAGAAGAGACTAAAGGGTGGCGCTTTTATTACTCCACGCCATGACTGACAGGGGCGTTTAACACCTCGAATACGGCGAAAGACGTTCTACTCCAACAGAGGGAATGTCAGTCATGGCAACTTCAACAAATGGCAGCGAGAAAACACAGGGTCGGGCCAAGCGTTTCATTGGCGGCGTGGTCGAAGGTGAGCAACCCGGAGTTCGGTCGCCCCCCGTCAACAATAGCATTGTTTCTGGGGGGGCGCGTGGAGAATCGGCCCCTCCCCCTCATGGATGTAAACATACATGCATCATCGCGAGTTTTTACCTATGCAATTTGATTGACGTGATTATTTTTGTTAACTTGTATTTGAATCCGATCTTTGCTTGCTGCAGGATTTTATGGACGACCCTGGACGATGGAGCAAAGAACAGAACTCTTCAAAAGGTAGAATGGGATCTTTAACAATATTTCCAGTACAATGTTGTTTTCCCCTACATTGTGTTCAAATAAAATGAAAATTTGATTCTCCTAATTTCTCAGGGAACAGAAGTGGGATTTGAATACCTACCTGTACGCCCCTAAGGATGATTACAAACACCGCATGTACTGGCGAGATCTTTATTCTCCTGAGGAGGCAGGTGAGTCGGTCACCACTCCTAGTGCATTATCAGTTTATTGCTGCTGTGGATTGTCCTCAGATATAAACATTCAATATTCCACATAATAATGTCACACCAGTTGCTGCCTGCTTTCTTCATGAAGAAATAGAATCGATCAGACACACATTCACTCATTGAAAGGCTCAGAAGCAAAAACTGCATATCTTGTTTTAGTGTTGTGTTTATTTTTGTTAGTCCTACATGAACTTCAGCACTCTATTTTATTCACTAATGAATGACCAACAATATATTCATTAGAATAATACACTGCAAAGTGTGAACAACAATTAATCATGCAGACAGATGGGTGATATAATAATCTTGTCATAGCATGTACTACAATTATATACAGAGATGGTAAAAATGAAATGAAATAAGTCTAAGATTGTCCTCACAAGGGTTGCAGAAGCCTATGATTAGTTGATTGTAAAATGTAGTAAATTCAATGATTTACTAGTTTTAATTTTGGTATGCCTTAGATTTTAGAATCTATTCTAATTGAATAAATTAACATTAGAATTTAATTATTTTAAAATACACTAATTATGATGTATTTTTGTGAATTAAATTTCAATTATGGCATAAACTGTAAATAAAAAGCAGACAAAAGGGCAGAAAAAATAGTAGAATTATAATTAAGAATTTCTATATATACTTCTATGACAATAAATGTTTTCACTGTACATTATATTTAAAAACAAATCTATATTGTGCAAATATTTACTCTTCAAACTTTTAAAGTCATTCGAAATGGACTCCCAAGACTTCTTATCTACAAACTGGGCTGTTTCTCAAATTCTTGAAAGATAAAGCATCATGATCTCTGTCATCATTATCTCTGCAGAGACACTGGAAGGTGTTCATTTAAACTTTGACCCCCTGACCTTGTTACTTGTGCTGATAAACAAGACAATATAATTTAAAGCTGTTATTCCATTTGTCTTGTTTGCAGTGCAACTTATAGCCCTGATATCAGCAGCGAAGCAGTACAACATTGACTTTATCTATGCAATCTCTCCCGGCTTGGACATCACTTTTTCCAACCCCAAAGAGGTGGCTGCTCTAAAGAGGAAACTAGATCAGGTAGGACTTTCTATGGCCATGGTTCTTTTGAAGGTTAAAAATGTGTGACATATATCATCCCGTACCCTCTCCAGGTTAGGGACTTTGGCTGCTGCTCCTTCTCGTTACTGTTTGATGACATCGAGGCGGACATGTGCCCTGCTGACAAGCAGGCCTTCAGCTCTTTCGCCCACGCACAGGTGGCCATCACCAATGAGGTGTACCAGCATTTGCGAGAACCAGAGACCTTCCTCTTCTGTCCCACAGGTCACACCGAAGAACTTGTCCAAAGCAATTCTCTTTAAATCCTCTAGTTTCATTTGAATTGTTCAAATGTGATTCACAGTGCATCTCTGATATTCACATAAATTAGGGACTAGGCACCATGGGTAATCGCTAAAATCCACAAAGAATATTTATTTGTAAGACTAATTTCAAGCCTAAATATAATACAAACTATATTATGATGGTGAAATAAATCTTACAACATGACTCTTAAAATGTCAAATTAAAAAATTTGTTTTTGCAAAAATTACACTTAAACATAGTTCCTTGACACGGGTTTTGCATGAGCACTAAAAACATAAGCAAGCGCCTGTCTATACACAGCTTTTCCCTTATTTTTCAGTGAAACTCATTCTGAAATGTTCTTTCTGAAAAATCCAGACTATTGCGCAGCATTCTGCACCCCAAACGTGTCGCAGTCGACTTACCTTCGCACTGTGGGAGACAAACTGCTGCCGGGGATAGACGTGTTGTGGACAGGTAATGGCATACAGAAACACAAAAGTATTTTCCTCATTTCTATTTTTTTTTAACCTTTTTTTTTTTTTTACCCACATAGCTCCCCTGCTTAATAATTTAACATCATCCAGCAAATGTAAAAGTCTGAAAAAAAAATGACAACCAAAGTCAACATAAAATTCCCTTTTTAAATTATTTAACGTATTCAGGGGGAAAAAATATTCAAAGCTACTAAACCCTGTGTGAAAAAAGGCCTACTCGGCTTAAAATGCTGGAACATAACTTTAAAAGGCTCATTCACAAAAACACTCATGTGAAAAACTCGTGTAAAAAAAAAAAATAATACAAAATTCAGCTTTAGCGGACAATCACTTTTTCAACACAGGGTTGTGTAGGTTTGGATCTTTCTTCTCCCTTAATGAGAAAACCTTCATTTCAAAACAGTTTTTTTTTTTGTGTTTACTGAACCTATGTTGCTTTTGACTAATATTTCCATATGTTAAATATTTGAGTGTGAAAACATGAATTAACCCTCAAGCCATATTTTAGTTTTAAACTTGATGCTTTTATCTGCATCCTATTTGGCTTTTTACCCCTCCAGAAAAAAATGCCCAACCTTACACAAATAAAATTTGATCTTAGGTCCAAAGGTGGTCTCCCATAAAATCTCAGTGGAATCCATAGAAGAGGTGTCTTCCATCCTCAAGAGGGCGCCAGTCATTTGGGACAATATACATGCCAACGACTATGACCCACAAAGAATTTTCATGGGACCATATAAGGTAAATACTGATTGATTTAAAAAAAAAAAAAAGATGAAATATGAGGTAAAAAAAAATAATCTGTTCCATCTTTACCAATATTAAATGATAATGATAATAGGAAGATGAGACTTAATCCAAGCACAGTAATACACAATGTAAGTTGACAGAGTGTGGAAAAAGCATTGAATAGGGAGTCTGGCTTGCGCACTCTTAAAATGTTGGTTTCCTTTCAGGATCGTCCAACAGAACTAATCCCCAAACTGAGAGGTATTCTCACTAATCCCAACTGTGAGTTTTATCCCAATTTTGTGGCCATCCATACCTTGGCTACGTGGTGCAAAGCTTCTCCTGATAGCGCAGCCAGGGATGTGGAAATGGGTGAGCTTGGCTTTTGCGCTTTTATGGAGTTGCATTTTTGCTATTTGCTGTGTTTTTATTCTTGCTCTTGTGTGTCCAACGTGAGGCGATGAAGAGCAGGACCCCTGCTATAGCCCCCACAAAGCCCTGACGCTGGCCCTCACTGACTGGCTAGAGGAGTTTATGTGCACAGATCAGCCTACAGGTAAACAATCTCCAACATAGCTTTGAATTTTGGAAAAAACAACTTCTGATGAAGAAATCTTAAAAGTTAAGGAGCAATTTATCTTTGCAAAAAAAGGTCAAACAGCCAACATGTGACATGCAGCATATTTAAGTATCTGGCCCCAAAGAAGTTTTAAACACATGTTTGTAGAACTCAGGGGGAAAAAAAGAAATGGTTCAAACTTGTATACACATTTCAGAGCAACACAACTAAATGGTCAAACAAAGAAACAGCATGAGTGGGAAACATTGCGAGAGGGTCTTAAGAGAAGAACCCCAGAATGTTCTTTACAATAATATGTTGTATGTGCCCCCACTAGTGAAGCACAGCATTCTGATCAGTATTGCATTTGTGGAATATGAGAAATTCACCTGTTTTCATTTTATCACTTGCTGTCAATAGAAAATTGCATCCAATCACAGCCCACCAGTTTCCTGAAGCTGAGTTGTGATTGGTTGTAATTGTGATGTCATTATCAATTAGAAGCAAGTGGCAAAATGGCGGACATTTTCTGAAATGGATAAAAACAGGTAGATTTTGCCTGTTCATTCATATTCCACAATTGAAACATCACCACTCTGTGTTTTGACTAGTTGGGCTGCACAGAACAAATTAGGAAAAAGAAAATGTGGCGTTTAACTTTCCATTTACTATTAAGACCACAAAAAAGTCACAGATAACCAAATTTTCATGATGCGGTCTTTCAGCTTGCTTAAAGAAGGAGTCTTCTGAAGAGGAGCCCATGCAGACAGACCTGGGAGAACACTCGTATGTACCCGGGCCGGGAGAGAACCCACTTTACACAGCCGAGCCACTGACCCTGAACGATCTGAAGCTGCTATCCGACCTTTTCTACCTGCCTTATGAATACGGCTCCACAGCAAAGACCATGTTGCATGAGCTAAACTGGCTCAAAAGTCACAGTCAAGCCGCCGCCGTCGATACGGACCAGGTCAGATTTGACGTAACGATTGCATTGTTTGTTTTCCATACACACATATATTCAATATATCATTGACCCAGGCCGTGAATAACCTCATGATAATAGTGAACTATAGATCTTTTCAAAATCGATTCACTTTAATAAACGGATGATGAGTCATTTATTTCAGGCAAAAGGGAAAGTCTTTTTTTTTTTTTTGTCACCATCAAGCATGTCAAAGAGCATCAGGTGCATGTTTCTGCGGGAACACAGGCAGAATTTTTCTTTTATGGCATGTACAGTTTCATAGCTTGAAGTTTCCCACCACTTTACTTGATTTAACACACACACACACATAACGTAATTTCAATCTCTTTATGTGTCTTAACGTGAAGAAATTGACAATAAAGCAGACTTTGACTTTGAAAACTACACGCACAGATAAATCTAAAATCCATTTGAGTAGGACCTAACAGCTTCAGTGGTTTAACATGTTTTAATTGTTGTTTATTTTGGGTTACTTTCGGAAATATGATCGTGTTTCAAAAGCAAAGAATGACATTTGGGGTCATCACCCGCTGCTGTGTTTCTAGACTGCTGAGTGGCACTCGCGAGCGCGCCACTTTGACGATATGTGCGAAGCGGTGGTGCGCATGTTCAACCGCTTATCCAACGCGCCCAATCGCAGGATTCTGTACGATCTCTATAACTACATCTGTGACATCAAGAGCGGCGTCCATCTGGCTCAAGCCTACGTCAAATCTCTGGGTGAGAGAAGTAGAATCAATCTTGTGTGCGGCTCATTTTCGGGCTACAGTGGCCAAACATAATTTGTATCTTCACATTGATACCATTTACAAATTGCTCCTTGTAAAGATAAACGGAATAAATGCTTAACTTGGATATTTGCTCGACACAGGAGGACTTGGCAAACCATCGGCCCAGCTAATGGGTGCTGATCCTGAACCGTGGGGCTTCAGAGGAGGACTCTCAGGAGAATTTCAGGTGAACTGACTGCCTCGTTGCGACCTGAGAGCGATGTTCATATGGAAAAGTTTCTTTTTATTTGGTACTTTCTAATGACATTGAATTTGAAGAGGCAGATGCCTGAGTAGTACCGAACATGCAACGGGGTGGCCGAACATTTGGTGCCTGCATGGACCTAATACACTCACTGTTATGTCACCATTATAGAAATACTAATAAATCATTAATAAGTATATAAATGAAAACGTATATCAAAACATAAATAAATAAAATAAAGACTATCACATACTATATTGTCTTCAGCAGGGGTGTCAAACTCTGGCCAAATTTGGTTCGCAGTGTAATTTTTAATATTATATATTTGGCTCACGAAGACAAATTGAGCATCAATTAAAAACCTACATTTTTATTATTGTTAAAATTGTGTTCATGGCTGTGCAGAGAATGCTGCCGGGCCATGGGAACAGAGACCTGTTCAAACATCCGCCCAAGACAGCGGTATACTGCATACGGCCCTACTGTGCCGAGGATAAGGTGAAGTTTCTAAATTTCCTTAACACAGTTCATCTTACATTTTTATCAACCTGGCATTGCTTTTCCGTCTTTTCTAGATGGACATCCAAAGAATTTTCACAAACATGCAACAAGAAAGACGGATACAAGTCGGCTCCATGACAGATGCTCCTCTTATTAGTGATCTGTAAGTTGCCATTAGAATTTGCCAATGGATTTGAACCCAGATCTTCTGATTGTGAGGCAGATGGGCTAACCACCAGGCCATCCTGATTTGAATGTGTCTGTTGCAGCCTGTCAACTGGTGAAATATCCCCAACCCCTCAATGCGCGCTTGTCCTGGAGGATGACATGGGACCATGCGGTTACATGCTGGCACTTGTGGATGCCAAAGCAACTGCAGCCTCCGTTCAGGTGACAATTTGGAGACAATAAATCCAAACAATGGAAGAGCAAAATGAATTCCAAATGTTTCTGCTTTTTCTTTTTCCTCCAGAATGACACACATGATCGTGTATTGGAGGATTTCCCTTCATTAATCACTGGACAAGTGCTGCCGAGGGTCAGCGACCCCTCTCCGGCGAAACGTATGATTGCACAACTGTTGTCCACCATCAGGAGCTGTGGTAAGTTGTCACACTTTCAGTCTACTGGTGTGTTTATTAAAACTCCATTTTCTCACTGTCACTTCAACATTAGTTGCACTAGGAAAGCCATTAAAGCCTTTATTTGTTATCCTTGATATCCCATAAAAACAAATACCCTCTTTTCAAACTATAAAAAAAAAGAGCAATAAGAATTAATGAATCAAATTATACAGAACCAATAAATTCTGTATTATCAATCGTTCTACTTTAACATTCCTCAGGTTCAAAAGGAGTGTTCTGCGAGTTGAGGCACGGTGACCGGAGGATGCTTGACTTTTACACCAAAAGTAGCTCCTTCCAACCCCTCAAAATGGACGGTCTCGCTTCAGATGTTATCGCCATGGGAACAAGCCTCTAATGTCAAATTGTGATGATGTTCAGAGAAATTGGTGCAAATACCGATCATTGTTTACTAGCACTCATCTACTGCTATGAGAATTGCATTTACTTAATCAACTCTATAATTGCAGACTTTTAAATCATGCATGTTGACGCGATTGTTAAATTTTCAGCAGAATAAGTGTGAATCTATTTGTCGGATGGTGGAACTGTTTGGTGGACTCTCAGCTTGTTCCTATTGGCAATGCACATCTTGTAATTTTCAAGATTTGTGTTTTTTGCTTCTTGCTCTGCATTAAAAAAAATCTGTTTGCCATTAGTATGAAATATCTCATTATTTCCACACTTCATATTTCAATTTAGATCACTTGAATTATGTATTTTTGTCCATGGTCACTTATCTTCAATTTTAAAACAACTATTCAGATTTGTTTCATTTGGCCAAGAGTGGCTACTATAGAGCAAAAATAGTACAATTTGACCTGTAGTATGTTTTAAAGGAATTACAAAATCTGATAGTTTCATTTATGTGGCGGTCTAAAAAAAAAAAAAGGTGGGTACAATCACACATCACTCAAAGGGCACACATTTATTGAGTTGTGTTGCTTGCATACAAATGAAATATATTAATGGTTTAATTATTAAATAAAATAGCTCTTGTGCTTATTTAATATATTGATTCATTTAGACGTTCTTAAAATATAAAATGCTAATCTGGTCAGTATAAATTTCCAAATTACCAGTAAGGGCAAAGCTATAAGTAAGACCATTCAAGTAGTTCATGAACATTCAAAAGTGTGCATTACAAGTTTTGACTATGTTCCCCTGAGCGTCTGACCAGCAGAATTGAACCCCAGGAGACCAATTGCATAGTTTGTGTGTCATCAATCAATCAATTATGCCAGTGTGCCTCTCTCTATAAATCGGGCTTCATTATTAAAGCCTATTTGGGGTCACGTTTAAAAAAAATTAAATAGCGAGCCTCGTCATTTTCAAATAAACTCCAGTCCTTCGTACTTCACGTCTCCAATCTTTGTCTCGGGCATCAGCACCCGACCGTCAAGGCTGAACGCAATGATATAGGAAGCAATCTGGCCCGCATCCTCCTTAGATTTCAGCGCCAGAACAATCTGATCATCTGTGTCGGGAACAAATTTAAATGAGGAAAAACCGTGGGTAGGGTTCAGAGGCCCAACACGGCGTGTGGTAATGTTGCTGAAATCCGCCCGGCAGGACAGCAGTAGGTTGGTAGCGCGCCGCTCGTCGGCGCTCTCTTCGTAGCGCTCGTGACTGGCGCGGCGAGGCAGGAAGAACCAACGTTGAAGCCGCTCACTCCATGCAGCAGATTCATGGATAAGGTAGCCTGCAGTAGACCAAAAATGCACACACGCTGTTGTTACGAACGGATCGATGAGATTGACGAGAGCGGAAAGTGTCGAAACCTGGTGGTTTGATCCCTGCGGCTCTTCGCAGGGCGTTGTAGTGAGGCACCCAGTTTTTATGCTCAACGTCGCCGTCGGAACCGACAACCTTCACCCACTCCGGGTGGTGGTTGACGACCTCTCCGGTGGTGGTGGTCCACTCCTTCCCAAGACCGCCAACATACAGGTGCTGATCTTTCACTGCGAGCCATTCTGCTTTAAAGCCTACAAATGCACACATGAATGTGAACATCTATTATGACTGGTGCTGGCTTTCAGTGGGAGACTTCCCCGAGTCAACCCAAGCCAAACACACTTCTAAAGTTTGGGACTCAAATCTCTGCTGACCTTTCAGTGTTGGCTTTGCAATTCTCCTGTCGATGACGCAAGATGGTGGCAAAGCACTAATCTTGTCGAAAGATAACTACAACTCACTTCCACATAGTTCCGAGATAAAGCCAGAAAAGTACTTTGATTGGGAAAAACAGCATCTAGTTGTTTAGCAAAATTAGGCTTCTAAAACAAAATACTAAATAGTCAAGAATGTCTCAAGAACCAAGATGCCACAAGATGGAGCAAATGCATTGATTTTCTTTTGTGGCTTGGGCAACCCATTTTGGCATTTCGCACAAAAACGCACTTTTACAAAAGGACATACGTTCCAAGACAAAATCTGCCAGTAGCAAAATCGCAACGAGTTGGAGAAACACTGGGAATGGGAGTATTGAAATTGAACCTACAGTGTAGATGGAGCCAAACGAGACAGAAGTTAGTTGACTGACCTTTGGAAACAGACCCATCGCCATCAGGCAGGATGACCCAGGGGACCGCCCGCCTGCCATCAATTCTGTATACCACGCCCGTGCGGTCGTCCACGGTGTACAGACGCCCGTTAAACGCCACCAGCTCAGACAACTCCAAACCTGAAGAAGACACAGTATTACGAAAGGTGGAGGACGCATAGACGCTGACATCAACGGTCGCTCAACCTCGTCCTTTCTCCGCTAGGTGACTCTCCAGTGTGATGGTCTCCTCGTCCCATTCCACATCCAGTGTGTCGGCACTTTCCGAAACAGTCACGTGACCCTTTTTCATGTAGCTGAACCACGTCTGGGCCTTCGGACTACGTGACGCTGTGTCCAAGTCTGCAATGACTCCTATGCGGTACCTGATGCCATTGTTGGTCTTCACCGGCGGACTTAGTGGGTAGGTATCATTGTAAGATTTTTGCTTTTTGTGTAGCTGACGTAGCACATTTTGTCTCCGAGTGTCCCAGAACACGTGGGCATCACCCCCATGATACATTTGCAAGCTGCTGCCGTAGGAGTGGTTGTCGGGAGCATCCCCGGAGCCTCCCGTGCGGTGCAGGTACAACATGAGGACTAAAGCCAGCAGGCTGGCCACAAAGATCGCCCGCCATTTGGGCCGGAAGCGCGAGTCCGAAGTAGCAGCTTGCGTCATGGATGACACGGCCAAGAGGAGGCCTCGGAAGGCGATGCCAAAAGCACTCATAGAAGGATCGTCTTTGCCTTCATCGTACAGTTCAGACTGGCGAGGGTGCAGGTTCGATTCTGGAATGAGAGGTTGAAAAATAATAGATTGCACTGGATTTCAAATATGAAACATTTAATTAATAAGACATCTATTCATTGATTTAATGGTGTATTTATTTATTTATTACATTTATTTAATTCCATGTTTAATGAAGGAATAAAACATTTCATTGACGACATTTTAATTCAATATTTCATGGTGTATTTATTTATTTAATTATGGCACTTTCTGTCCTCCATAGAAAATGATGACGTATCTTTAAAGAACCTGAAGGTTTGTTAGCCTGTTTTCAAACAAAAAAAATGTTTTTTTTTGGGGGGGGGGTTCCGTTTTCCCCTTTTTTTTCCAACTACAACTCAAAATTTGGAATCACACAAAATGACACTAAACGTCAGCTGCATTTACAATGGCAGCAAATGGGTTTTGGAAAAAAAAAAATGGTAAAGAATGAACTGAAGGCCATTTTAGAAAGCGACCTACTGATTACATTGTTCATTGTTCATCCCAAGGCTTTGTTGTGCTTCGAGGCAAACAACACTGATGACACACATGCAATGTAGATGCATAAGACTGCCCACCAGACTGTTAGCATCATTCGATTCCTCCCTCACTGACAATAACGTTATTCCGCAAATACATCTTTCAAAAGCAAGAGTGGCATCGGGAAATCATTGTTGATGATAACTGATTGTGGTGTGGTCAAATACTATTTATCAAATTTCTCCACTTCACTTTAAAACATAACAATTTGCTTTCATGGACACCTTGATGTTAGAATATAATTTCCAATGGAATTTTTTACTGTCAAATTCAAACCGTGAGAACAACTGATCCTCTGTATACTTCTATGCACGCACACAAGGGTTCTTCAACTGTTCCCACACACGACAGACAAAGAATGCTCTTGTTGCCACTAGTGTAAGCACGACCCATATTTGTCATGACTACGCATCACCGATTCTGCCCTCTTCTGGCCCCATCTTGCTGGAACACTGCATCAACAGATAAGATATCATGCTGTTACTACCATCCCTCAAGATCTTTCTTTGTGATGGACTACGGGGTGACATGTGCCTGTTGCTCAAATTATAAATTGGGATAGGCTCCACATCAACTCCCTGTTGATTTAAGTGCAATAGAAAATGAATGGATGATTCTATCCTTCTAACCACACAGGTGGATATTTCAGAAAAAAAAAGAAAAAAATCACAATGTCAATATTAGGCTGGAAAAAAACTGTTGTGCATGAAGTTCATGAATACTTGTGTGACTAAGTTGTGAGTTTTTTTGTGCTTCTTTTGAGTTGTATAACACAGAATGAGGAATTAAGAGGAAATGTGGATAATGGGTGTTTTCTAGAAGGGCCCTTGGTTTTTCTTAAGTTATACTCTGAACTTGACGGTTTGAGACATCAAACCATCCATCCATTTTCTAAAGCGCTGTCCTCATTAGGGTTGCAGGTAAGTTAAAACGTAAGAGGCAAGGTTACACCCTGCACCGGTCACCAGCCAACTGTGACTAGGTAATGTGTTACATCAAAACATCTTCCAGTAGTGATGAACATATCACATGACCTTTTTCCAGTTAAGTATTCAGACTACAGTTACTCTTCAAATACCAGCAAAAGTGACTGAGCCGGATATATTTACTTCAACTTGATGGTGACGTCAGTAATTCAAAGAGTTGTTCTACAGATGTTCACCAAATTGAATATTTTATTTAGTTATTTTATGTGCATTTTAAATGTTGAATTTTGCCTTGACAAATGTCAAGTAAAAATGATTGCCTTTATTGAACATTTTATTGAAAATGTATTCACGCTGAGTGAATTCTAGGAAGAATTTATATTTGAAAAAAGCAAATAGCCCGTTTAGGTTAACTGAAGTCCAGAAAAACACTATCAAAAAAATTAAATAAAATTCAAATATTATTCTGAAAACCGTAGAAATGCACTTCCAATTGAGTCCCAAAACCAGCTGTCATTTTTGTCCCAAGCAAGGTTGTCAACTTGTCGCTGTCTGCTGAATATAATGATTCAAATAACTTGTAATCTAGCTAAATTACTTTGGAAATCAACCAACCAGTAAAGTAACAGTTACTTGTGATCAGTAATTATAACTAAATGACTTTGTTAAGCAAACATGCGAACGACTAGTTCCGTAGTTCTAGTCAAGGCGTAGGGATGAATTATTTTTAATAACAGGTTCCAAAATAACATGCTACTTACTGTCCTGATATTTAAGACACCTCACAACCGGTGATGGTTGACTGAAAACAGAAGCTGGATTCACCCGAGCAGATAAATCATGTTACGACGTGGCACATTTAGAAAAAAAAAACGCCTTGTTGGTGCCAGCAATCCGTTACATTTGTGTCACATCATCCAACTACGACTGATCTGAACTTGGAAGCGACAACACACAATTGGAGAGAAAGAAGAAAAAGAAACAATCGACTATGTGTTTACAGCCAATTTGAGAACGTCGCCATGGCGCTAACGGTGAGCCACCCCGGTAAACTTTTCCAGCAGACCCAGATGGAATTTCTAAAGTAACTTAACGATATTTTTTTTTTTTAATCTGTTGGTTTACCTGGCGTAGATGTTGCCGATGTTTCTCCAGGTGCTCCAAGGCGTCTTCATTGAATGCCTCTCGATCCTGTCACAAGTCTTTAAACGACATTTTTTTCTCTATTTTTTTTGCTGTGTACACGGCGGTGTGTAAACCGACATAGTGCATTACCGCCCCAATGAACGAACGAACGAACGAACGACCTCCTTCCTGGTAGAAGACAAAAAAAGGGGGGCGGTGGTTGCTACACTGACTAAGCCCTCTTAAAAATAATTAAAGCGTTCATCTCGAATAAGTGTGAATCCGTTACATAACTTAAAGACAACAATAACATCGGTATCCGTTTCGTAAATATGTTTTTATTTCAACAACGAAACACGTGTAAAAATGCAAAATGGCGAGTAATTGTATGCATCTTTTTATTTTATTTAAGCCTTTGACTTAAAAAAATATAGATATTTTATACTGACCATCTCCATTCAATAATTATAAAATGAAGATACAGTATGTGATTAAATTAATCCCTGAATAACACGTGTCATTGATGTACATCAACTCTGCATTTTAATTCTATATTGCCATTGTGTTTTGTTTCCTCAGACAAACAAACTATGACGGTATACTGAATTAAGTGAAGTGTCTGAAGTGTCTCAGCCTGTTCTTGATATCTAACAAAGCACAATTTCAAAACTACAGCCATTTCAGGCCCATCTTGAACACAACTCTTACAGCACAAAATATAAATGTTAGCCGATCAAACTATAAACTGTGTCCTGAGCACAAAAGTGCCAGAGCATATACATCAACCAAGAATCCAGTGAATTTGCCCAAGCTCCCCCTAAGGATATGGCATGGTGATGCAATTTCAACACACAAACAAAAGTAACTATAGTGAAGATGACTATACAAGTTTAACTTGATTCTGAAATTCAATTATCATCATAGTTTCCAAATGGGTGCACAAGTCTCCTCAGATGGATGACACGTCCGCCTCAGCACTTTACCATCATCTTCAACAGGAGCTGCAAGAATAACAGATGCCTTCAAAAAACTCTTGTGCTGAATGTCAAGGGTTTGTTCTCTTTGGGGAATTTATTTGTATATTTAGAAACTGGGAATGGATGATTCAGAACCAGAGTACCTTTGTCAGGTGATAATCTCCATCGACCAGCTGCTCAATGATATTGAAATGGTCTGTGTTTGACACATCCTCCAAGGTCACATTCAGCCCATTTGCCTTCAGAGTCTTTAAGGGACAAAATTAATAAGTACTTGTCACAGAGAAGTCAGAAAATTCTTAATCATGACAATAAGTACAATACTGATAACCGAGCTTTTCTCTTTTAAATATCTTACATTGTGTTCTTTCTTTGAATAAGGTCAAACTACAGTGGCGCATATAAAAAGCAGTTTATTTAATTGCTTAAAATATTTTTTCAGGGCTCATCTTAAAAAAATATGAAGAACCTCCACCACCCCAGACACAAACAATGAATTACAGAATACTGACATTGTAGTAATCCTCAGACTGCTTGCGAAACTCCGGCGAGTCGTATTCGGCCACTACCACGACAAATTGGCAGCTGGAGGAGGAAAGTTTGACCTGAGGAATCAACTTGCTGGGGCTGTTTCTTATGGCCACCTCCCTGCCATTCGTAAAAAAAAAAAGAAAATTAAAAACATCTCTCATTGAAATGGTGATGATGAACTAAACTAAGCTAGACTAGACAGTTATATTTCCATACTTACTCTGTCATCTTCAAAGGCTCGTTGACGTAGGTAGACAGGATGGGCAAGAGGTCGTAGATCCCACTGACAAGAAAAGCGCCTTGAGAGAAATAAAGAAGGGATTCATGTTTCTTTCATTCCGCTTATGACAAAAACAATAACACACCACGCTGTCCAACCTTTAATTTGAGGTTTGACGCTATACTGCGACCAGTCAGTGGAAAGGACCATCGCAGCCAGATGAGCACCAGCAGAGTGGCCACACAGGTACAGACCGCTTTAAAAAGACATCTCGTGACTGATAAGTGTCACGTCGTTATTTTCGGGATAACTGATTACGAGGAATACCTGATATGAGAATACTGTTGGACGACGGACACAACACTCCTGCGCACTTGAGAGACCATCAGGTCCATATTACCTCAGAGAAGAAGACACACATGATCCTGCTTCTTTGATAGGAAGACTTACACGCTGCACGTGTAAGTCGCCATTGGACAACCATCAGGAATGGACTCTACCTCTCGGGGCGATGTCGTAGCCAACTGCCACTACGACTACACCTTTGTCAATGAGTGGGACTGCCATGAATCCTGACTCCTCCTTACTGTTAAAGCACAATGAAAAAGAAGAAAAAATAACAACTGATTCGTCCATTTTTGTATAGCACTTGATATCATTATGGTCGGAGGTGAGCTGCAGCAAATCCCAGCTGACTTTGGGCAAAAGAAATAATACATCCTGGGCTGCGTGCAACTATTTACATTCACATTTCTGAATAATTATAGAGTCTGAATTAAAGTCATCTTCAGTGAATGAACACGCATGTTTTTAGAATGTGGGAAGAAGCCAGAGATAGTACCTTTATAGTACCTCTATTAAGGTTATTATACAGTAGTTAATGAAAACTAATTAAACAATTGAAAAACGACAACATTCTCATCATGAAATAAGATCAAAAACAATAAGGCTTGAAAAAAAAACTTTATTAGTAAAACAAACTAAAACTAAGTACAGTATAGTTACACTGAAATGTCTGTTGGATTACTCAATGGGGCAGTCCTTTTTTTTCCTCTTTGTTTTTACACAACACTTGAAAAAAAAAATATTAAAAATAAAAAACTAAACTAAAACGAGGCAGTTTTGACAAACGTACTCCTACTGTGTGGTCTGAAAACACACAAACTACTCCATAATTGTCATGAGAGTCTGGCGAGCAAAACATCCTACCTGAGAAACTGCCAGTATCCTCCATGAAGGTAAATAACAAGAGGTAAATCTGAAAACCAGAGCAGCATTATCAAGACTCATTGGACCCTATGTTAGCGAGTCATGACAGCTGCATACCAAGAGAGTTGGTGGTAGGGATGTAGGCATCCAGTTTTTCACCTTCACCTTCTCCGTAGGGCACGTTGAGTAGAGTTTGAGCCAGGCTGCGTGCACGATCTGTACCTACATGTAAAAAGCAAACAACAACAAACTGGATTTTTTTCAATGCAAAATGGTAACTGAGCTAATTGTTGTCACACAGTGCTGATTGCAACATAGAATAAATGTCCATTCATGGATGACACCGATATTAATTTTGCCATTCAGCTCTTTGCAAGAGAAGGTTGGACTAAAACAGTGAAAAGTTAGATGTGCATTGGACATCTTATAGGACATATTTTAATCTCTTGTTAATTTTGAGGTATTTACAGTGCATATACTTTAAATTCATCCTGAAATTTCACGTGAAAGTCCAAATTCTCAATTCTGTCGTGATTCCAAAGTCCCAAATGTGTTGAACGAGCAGTGCACAATAATAAATATAAATCCAGTATTTTTGTACAATGCATACATCAGGTTCCAAACGCCTGCCAATGACAGTGAGAGTGGCTTGTTCAGAAAACGTCTCCCACTGGTGAATATCATAACTTATGACAATTAAGAGCTACAGAAACTCAAGACTGACATCGTTTTTTTCCCACGGCTTTATTATGAATGACATGCCAGTTTCTTACACGGCTCGATCTTCTCAACCTGAGCAGGCTTCATGTGTACATTAGCAACAGTAATACGATCGGGATGATTAAATTCAACTTTAAAAGCGACCGACCTTCCTTTAGAGCCTTAACGTGAGCCTTGATCACGTCGTCTGCCTCCATCCTGTGCGACCACCGGCTGGGTGAATATTGCCTCTCGAGCTCCTGGTTACAGCATGATGGTGAGTCGAACCGAGCCCGGTCGCCATGAAACAGAACACGGCGCCCGCTATCATTTCGCGGAGTGATACGCGAAACAGGGAAAACAGCGCCTTCCTCTGATTATAGTGTGGTATCCGCCATGTTAGTCAGGTCATAATTTCTAACACAACTAAAGTCTTACATCTTTCTTCATGGCAGTCCAGGATGCCATTTTGTTTCAGCCTTCTTGAAACTTGACCAAGCTAAGCAACCAGTATGAACAGCAGTGAGGTGACCTGTTTTGGACTTTCGACCTTTGGCTCTCACCAAACCGACCATTTCAGAGTAAAATACTACTCCTCGATTCTCTTGAAGTCAAGAACACTGCTTATTATAGTATGGCGGTTCGGTGTTGATAAAGTGATAATAGATATGCTCTGTTTGTGGTTGTATTGCGATCAAGCTGAAACTTCTCAAGTTTTAATGTCAAGATCTGATGAAAAAGACTAGAGGACACAGTCACAATAGTTCCTGTCTGTGTGATTCTTTTGTCCTAAATTGTATTGTGAGTGTTGACCATATATTAGCCTTCACGGTTTTGTTTACATTGAGAGAGAGAGAAAGAGAGAGAGAGAGAGAGAGAGAGAGAGAGAGAGAGAGAGAGAGAGAGAGAGAGAGAGAGAGAGAGAGAGAGAGAGAGAGAGAGAGAGAGAGAGAGAGAGAGAGAGAGAGAGAGAGAGAGAGAGAGAGAGAGAGAGAGAGAGAGAGAGAGAGAGAGAGAGAGAGAGAGGGGGGGGGGTCATCAACCCTCATTGGCTGGAAAACCTCTCAGAGGGTCTTCCAATTGGTCGAGTCTACTTCCGGTTTAGAATTTAAGCATGGCTGACGGATATACTAAAAGGCGCGCGCTTGTTTGATAAATTGTTTGAGAGCAGCTGCTTGGCCTTATTCGGTGTCACCAAATATATCCACCAAGTTGGTGAATGTCTGTATATATTTTTTAACTGTCTGTATTTTGGTCGGTCCCTAAAAGAAATGGAGTGTATGGATTTTCCTAAAGTTTTTCCCAATTCTCCGAGGAAAGCCCAGGGGCAAATCCAGGTTTGTCTTTGTTCACATTCAAACGAACCGAATTATTCAATGTAGCCCTTTTCTTCATATTTGTGCCAGCTATGTATTTGCACTATTTCATGATTTCCTTAACTATTGCTCAGTGTCTCTCTGTCTGTTTTTTTTTCACCACAGGTCATATTTGGACCAATGTTTTCAGGCAAAAGGTAAATCTTAATACAATATGTTTTGTTTGACCTCCTTAATCTCATTTCTTGAATGGTTGTATTTGAAAATGTGTGCTGCAACAACGACGTTTAAAACTGTCCCGCCAATACGGATATCCGGTATCTATATTGGGGGGCTCAGTTAACTGCAAGATTGTGTCTCCAACTCTTTCGAAATTTATTTAATTGTTACTGTTGTATTCAAATTAAACTCTTAATATATGTCAACCTAATTTACTTGTCAATGCTGGATCCAAATCAAACTACTATCAATTGTTATCGAACTTCCAGAGAACTAATCATTTCTGAATTCAAATCATATGTTATCCTGTTTCAAATTTCTGTTTCCCTTCTTTTTTCCTCGGTTATGGTGGAAATACTTGGTTGAAATCGGGACAGTACTAGATGACCAGAATTGCTTCAACCCGCTTCCCTTTTCGACAAGTCTTGTGAATGTGAAATGTGAAATGAAGTTGTTGTGTGTTGTACTTGCTGAAATAAACAAATAATAATAATTAAAAAAAAATCACATCACAGTCATGTCACTCAACTTTCTCTCTAGCTTGCTTTCACTCAAATGTGCTCTGCCAATCGTTCTCAAACTTTTTAAACCAAGCACCACCTTCCAAAAATACCACACCACCATTGGGACCAACATCAAAATCCAGTTAGTGTACCTTTATAAACGACTCCATGTTGTACGACACGTAACATTATGCAGTTTGAACATTAACAATGTGCTTAAATTTAGCAAAAGGCAAAGTCAAGAGTTGTGCATTGAAGTTAAATAACTGCATGCTCCTCGAAATAATGTCAAAATATTTTTTTCTGTACTTACAAATTAAATACAGCTATACTTTTGTTGAAAGTTGGCAAATTATTGTATGAGATTTAAAAAAAAGAATTAGCTGTATGCAAAACTGTAATCTTTCTTCTAATGTGTTTGACTGTATCGAATACATTAGATTTTATAAATTCTATTTGTGTTTTTAATACAGTAATTGTTTTTGAAAATCATTGCACAACGCATGTGGAATGTGCTACAATGCTTTGTTTGTGTAACTAAGTTAATTATCTAAACCGATGTCTGATTTTTGCAGCACTGAATTGATACGAAGGGTACGGCGTTTCCAAATCGCCCAATACAGCTGCTTGTTGATCAAATACGCCAAAGATACACGGTACTCGGACATAGGCATGGCCACACATGATAAGTAAGTACCTGCTATGTCTTGCAAAACAATTTTCTTGATGAATGATGACCCATAATAGAGTAAGATTAGTTTAACTCTTGGTAAATATAAATGCTTTATTTAACATAACAATTGCATATATTTGGCTTGATTGAGGGGAGTGTCGATCATGCAAAGATTTGACTTGACCTTGTACGTCTCTTAGAAACACAATGGAGGCAGTATCTGCAAACTCTCTGAGAGATATCCGGTCATTGGCACTGCAAAACTGCGTCATTGGGATTGATGAAGGGCAGTTTGTAAGTGTACATTTTTTTTCTTCCCTATACTGTTGGGTTTTTGGGGGGGAGTAGCAATAATAGATAGTGAAGGATGCTAAATATGAAAAGAAAACAGCAATAAAAGAACATTGAATAATGCCACCGCAGTGTTGTTTGTTGTAAGGCTGGGCGATTCATCTCAATTTAATCGGGATTTTGATTTTAGTCCCTCAATATTTTTGATCTCAAGCTCAACATTCTTGTCTACTCTTATTTCATTACATGCACTCCATGCAAGCATGCTGCCACACAATTAATTTTCTGGTTGTTCTTTCAAGTTAGATTTAAAGTTAAGTTTTCAAGTGTTCAGTATTTTTTTTTTATTTGTTATACCACACATTTCCCCTCATGATGTGGCATGAAATATATTTGAGGCCCCAAGTTAGTTGAGTAAATTCCAAAATAAAAAAAGAACAACAAAGTGATATAATAGTTATAATAATAAAGCTGAACCTCGATTTTACACCCTTCGATTCTAGCGACTTTCTGTCCAACGCGGTTTGGTCATGGACCCCAATTTTTTATTGTCATAAATACATTTTCAAGTAGTATTTTAAATGGACGATATAAGGACCGTACGAAACTAAATGACTAACGTGTTAACCTTAGCGCTAGTGATTTGATGAATTTCTATGACCAATTTAAAGGCATTTGATAAGTCGCGCTGTTTGATCTTTATAACTGCTTTACTACAGTAATACGGATAACAATAACTGAACCATAATTGGATGCAATAAGCAAAGTGCGATATGCTCGCAGCAGAGACAACTTGACAGCATTTGACTTTTGCGGTTATTTTCACTTGGCCAATCAACTGTTGTGTCATTGCAGTTCCCAGACACGGTGAAGTTTTGTGAGGAGATGGCCAATTTGGGCAAGATCGTAATTGTCGCCGCCTTGGATGGGACCTTCCAGAGAATGGTGACTTTCTTTCTTTCTTCCTGAAAAAATGTGCATCATTGTCTAGTAAAAAAAATGTGTTGACGCATTCAACGGTCAAGGTGGAGCAAACTGTTTTTTTCAATCAGCTCATTGTTCTTCACAAAGACATTGCTGTTCTAGCCAATGATGATATCTGCATTTAGTCAAGTGTCAAGTACTCTCTTGTGCATTTTTTTTTTTGTAGCCATTCGGAAACATCCTGAACCTCGTCCCTCTGGCGGAAAGCGTGGTGAAGCTTCACGCCGTCTGCATGCAGTGTTATAAAGAAGCAGCCTACACAAAGAGGATTGGAGCGGAGAAGGAGGTGAGCGGACACATAAGAAAATAAATGCCCAGGGGTCATTTAGTACTTAATGCCCATCACTTTTCCTGTGAAATAAAGTTGGAATTGATCGGCGGAGCTGACAAATACCAGGCAGTCTGTCGAAATTGTTACGGAGATCTGATGGCGACCAAAGAAAACCGACCTCCCCTCAGGGATGAAACTCCTCAAAATGCACTTAATGGAAAACTTGTGGACTCTGGAATTCCCAGGAAGCTGTTCTCTTCCCTCCATCTCTGAACACTTACACACACACACACACTTGCTGAAGTATGGAGGCCAAGAATTCTAGCTGTTGTGTGTTTTAAAGTAAAGTCTCATTACTTTCCACACAGTTCCAATTTAATAATTACATTTGGGGTCAAGTCACGTTTCGTAAATGCTGACATGACAAAAATATGAGGGTTCTGGTCATAGTGCTTTTAGTGGTGATAATGTATTTATAAATTAGCAATGTAATCACTTCAAGCACTTTGGTATTTGTATGTTTAAACCTGTTTTATTTTAATAACTTAACTTTCTAAACAATTCTGCCTTTTTGGGGTTTTAATGATCAGTATTAACAGGGAGATTTATGAAAGATAAATTACTCTACTCTTGATCAGATTTAATGTTATAGCAACACTACCTCTTCATAAACTGGGCTTTGGTTTAAAATTAAATGGAGAAAATAATTTGGCTCTGAGTGATCTTTATTGTTTATGAATTGCAGAAATTTTGACAGTACATACTGCGGTGCCAATGTTTCGACACTTGTTTTTAGAATTTCATGGCGGACCGGATCTAACTTTATGGTCCGTAGTAAACTTCAGTGTCTGCCTTGTACTAGACTAATAAAATGTGCTTAAAATCCTCCCTGTGATGCTGTATGGCCTGTAGTCTAGTAGAGCAACTCAAAATACACTTTGTATTGGATTCAAACAAAAGGTTGATGAACTGTAATTATGAGTCACATCAAATTGGTGTGATTAATTATAATCATAACTTGGCTTTGTGAAAGGTACTAATTTGGGGTGTGGTTATGTTTGTCTTAACTAGAAAGGAGAACATGGCTGAAGAAAAAATTAACTTCATTCATCCCCAACATTTTGACAAAAAACGAATTAATTCATACAGTTTTCTCAATACAATGCTGTCCATATAATGTCAGAAGGAACAGGAATCATTTAAGGTAGAAAATAAATATGCATAATATTTCTCCATAAATGTATTTAACAAGTTATGTCATTCCCAGCTTTTAGTACCCCCTCA
The DNA here is from genome assembly GCF_054491065.1 of Syngnathus leptorhynchus. Taxonomy (NCBI): domain Eukaryota; kingdom Metazoa; phylum Chordata; class Actinopteri; order Syngnathiformes; family Syngnathidae; genus Syngnathus; species Syngnathus leptorhynchus. The sequence continues at coordinate 8,039,504 of NC_141199.1, read as the reverse complement.
AAATAAAACTCACACCGACTTACATCTTGGCTAGGTTACAAGTAATTGATAAAATACTTGTTAGCCATAAAGGAATCTAAAATCAAAATTGACATTCTTGCACTAAGCTACACACTACAGGTGATCTGTTGAATGCCTGCACAGGCTTGACGAACTAATATAGTACTGTAATTTATTTTTTTTCTGGAATGTGTATTTAGTGAAGAGCAGCTATGGAACATTGCCGGAAATTATTCAGTTTGTCTTTGAGCTTAGATATTTATTTTTCCTCTTCTAAAAGGCAAACATGTTTCCATGTTTCTAATTGAGGTAACCCACAATAGTACCAATATGATTTAACTCTAAGTTCAACATTCTGTTCAACATAGATCCAAGTGGGAATGTTGCCATCACAATATATAACCAGGCAGCACAAGGAGAAATGGAAACACACATTGTTACTTGACACTGAGAAGCCTCAATGTCAAGAGTAAAGCAGTTCGGCTCAACATCAAAATGAGATTGTGTGAAGACTAGGCATGTTCTTTGCTCCAAAAGAGGCACTTCTCGTGTTAATTAGTTACTATTCACTGGTTGCACCTTTATCTACATTCCCACTCACTATCTTAATTTAAATCCCAACCGTAAAGGCCACACAACCAGGTATTTTTGAATGACGCCTTTTGTTTTGTGGCAAAGGACAAAAAAAAAGAACTCAATTGTGTCAAAGATGTTTTATGATATGACTGTACAATGTCAACACTAAACAACAAGCAGTTGCAAGCAATTTTCCAACGATATTGCCATGACTCCTTTTACTCGAAGTAATTAATACCTTATGACTTGTGTACGACTAATGAAGACAATTAATGGGAGATGGGGCGGGAAAGTAAGTAGTGTTAAACACTACAGAGCGATTAAAACGGTTTAACCAAGAAATTTGTACAAATGTGAGAGAAATGTGCAGTGCTGATCTCACCAAGTGTAATTGGCAGTCACGATGACTCTAAAATTGTGGGTACATTCCATTTGCATGTCAGCCTGCTTGAGGTAAGTGTTGTGTCATAGCACAGAGATCAGCTGAGCCAAAGATCACATCTCGTGTCTATTGTCCGATGTGAAGATCTGAAGAGCCTCGACCCCTTGCGGTACTCCGCACTGTCCCTCCTATTCATTTGCGTGCAGTTCTTAAACTTTTCAGCTTTAACAAATTCGAAAATGTTAAAACCCAATGGGATGTCATATCATCGACGGAGACACGACTTGGAGAAATGCTGGAGCCAGGGGCTTTGTTGCGGTTGCGTCAGTAATTGGGCGGCTGATAGCCGGGCGTCGGTTCCAGGTTTGGGGTGAAGGTAGGCTGCTGGCTCAAGTCGGGATAGGCGCTATAGGTGGTGGGGGTGTATGGCGTGGGGTTGTAGGCGGCGGGGGCGTAAGTCGGCGGGTAAGGCGTCCGCTCGTCGATAGGTTGCTCGGTATAAGTCGGGATGGTGACGCCTTCGGCGCCTCTACGGAAACGACCCAAGGCGAAGTAGGTTAGGATTCCCTGTGTAATAAAACAACATCAGAGATTGGGGTCAATATCAGGCCAGGGGGTTCGTAATCCCCCCCCCATCCTTAGTGTTGTCTGTGGACCATCTGGCTCTTGCCAGGTTATAGCCCTCTGACATACTAAATAAGTTTGTCTCTTGGTTGACGTACATTCTATCACTTCATCATATTTCCTTGACACCAATTACTACTTTCCTACTCGGCAGGGCTTTCACGCTATCCTGTAGCAACTTCACAAAGAGCACAAAAAACACAAATAGGTCAATTTGTGAATTGTGAACCACGAGCAGACGGGTTCATTGTAGTAACGTTGATTTTCCATTGCCCCTTTTTGGGAATACCAGCCTCAACTATGTTGTCTTTTTTTTTTGTTATTTAGATTGAGAAAGGAATGTGCAGTGTGTTTGTGGACATAAAAGTTCACTTTCAGAGAAAATAAATAAATAAATAAATAACACAATGGCCAAAAGAATTGAGTGAAAAAGGAAGGCAGGGAAAAGACCATATTTGGCCATCATGGATCTCCACCCAACAGTGACGAAATGCGAAAAGACTCACAGTATTTCTTGTTAGTGACTGTTGAGTATTTGTAACAAAAGAGTGCCTTGCTCACCCAGGTAGCGATGGAGAAGAATGAAAAGGCCACTGTTGCTCGTGCAGCATCCTGGGGGATTCCACTGACGTCGTGTGTGCGACTCCATTGGCTGGCCAACAAGCAGAAACACACGAACCACAGAAAGCTCCATGCCCCTGAGAAGAACACAGATAAATATGCATAAGAAATATCAAACCTCACTGATTTCTAATTGTTGTTTAATTGTCTAATTTTCTAATGGATGGTTCTGGAAAGCATCTCCCGCGATAAACAAGGGATTTTTTTTATCTATTTTCTTTTGTTTCCATGAAGAATGTCTTGTCCAGCTGATAAATTTAAAGAGAATCTGTGCGGTCATCCTCGCTTATCGCCATGCTCACTCAGCATCATCTGCTACTGATTGCAACAATGAAGAATACGTTTTGTCCTGCAGCGAGGATAACAGTGAACGGTTTGTCTCGCTTTACCGGAGACTGAGGCTCTCTGTATGAGATCCGGTGTCCAGGGATTGGTGGGCCAGCAGTAAAATCGGCAAAAAGAAATTGTGGCTTCCAGCATCTCTCGATACTTTCGGGCTACTATTGTGTTAAGGGAAAAAAATCCCCGGGATATATGGTCTCATTAAAAAGAACTAAATTGGACATACATATGTGTTTTTCATAGTTTTTTTTTCTAGATTCCTTACAGTAAGCGAGAAACCCTCCCCATCCATCCATCCATCCATCCATCCATCCATCCATCCATCCATCCATCCATCCATCCATCCATCCATCCACCAAAATGGCATGACAAAAGCGACGCTCTCACCAGAAAATCCCAAGTCTGCCATCACAGCATATTTCCTATGCTGTGCGTTGCTCATAAAAGGCATGTAAACATCCAAAACCAGAAAGGCCACACAGGCGAGGAAAGCAATCACACCGATTCCCACGGCGTAATGACATGCCGAGTCGCTTTGGTTGAAGATGCACTTTGGTTCAGGACTGTAGACTGGGTTGATGTAGCCCTCTGTGGTGATGCAGGCGAAAACCACAATGGCAAAGAGCTACGGTGAGACAAACAAACCAGATCGGTTAGAAAATACATAGAAGGTCGTTTTTACCACCAAACCCGAAAAACCCGTCTTAGTTACAACACGCTATGTACATAAAAAAGTTCAACTCCAGTATTTGCCAACTACTTACTAAAAAGTCAACAAATATATACAGTTGATATACAATTTACAAGAATATATCATTTTGATGAGATCTTAATGTTGGCTGAGAGTTGTAGAAGTGGTGGGATTTTTATTTGAACCTTTTCTAACAGCAATCTGCTGATTTAGCACGTAAATAATATGGCAAATGACTTTAGTTTACTGGTTCCCTGGGGCCATCCCGTGATATGTTGCCATCCATATGAGTGAACCACCTCACCATGTGACCTAGTTCTAAGTGCTGCTGCCAGCCATGTGACTCCAGAGACAGCAACAGTTCCTTAATAATGCTCAAAATGAGGTCTGGGAGGAGACCTTTTGGACCGGTGGGGAGGAGGAGACAAAAGATCCAGACATTGAGCTGCTGGGTGGAATGAATATGTGGAATGTTAAAAAGGGCAAGACTATTACAAATGATTCAAGTACAGTCAACTGAAAAGTATTTATATGTTGAACGGCCAACTTTTTCCCATTGTGATCAATTATAAAAATACAGTTGTACCTTGACTTCGAGTGTCAGCACCTTATAGATCGGCCAATTATAACATATTTTGCGTGTTTTTATCCATAAATGTCTCTCTTGAAAAATGAAGTCTTTAAGTCATATATTTGTTGGAAGTGACGACAAAATTGGTTAATATATTCAGTATGTAATTTTAGAAATAATCACTTTTTTTTTTTTTCTTTCTTTCTTTCTTTCTTTCTTTCTTTCTTTCTTTCTTTCTTTCTTTCTTTCTTTCTTTCTTTCTTTCTTTCTTTCTTTCTTTCTTTCTTTCTTTCTTTCTTTCTTTCAAGTGCATACATGGGCACGCTTGAATTTGGTGATCCTTAAGAACAGTCTGTGGTAAGTATAGAAGTCCCATAATACAACACCAATCAGGTTGATTCCAGGTTTCACTGTCCTTTTTTTTTTTTTTTTTTTTTTTTTTTTTTTTTTTTTTTAAATCGGGGTGAACCCCAACATACAGGCACCTAGCCAAGTAAATGTACGCCCACTCCTGCTCGGCACATCTCGCTGAAGGCGATGCTAGAACGAGATGAGCCAAACTTGAAAGAAAGCTCAGCCAAGCATAAATATCATCTTACCTACAAAAAAAAAGCTTCTGTTTACACACACACACACCATCAACTGTGTATCCCCATGCACACAATCACACACAACTAAACACTTCCAAGCACATTGTGTCCTCATGGGTAACATTTTTAACTTGGTGACACAAGTGTGTGAAATTCACTACTGAGAGCAAGCCTTGGGACGATTGGCATTGGAACGAAAGCGCTGCGAATAGTTCAAACATTAAGCCTACAACCTGCTTCCTCACATCAGTCAGGGTAAAGACAGCATGCATTATTTAGCTTGCCAGGTTGTGGTTAATATTAGACCTTCTATAATTGTACCGAGACCACTGACTTAAAAAAAGCATAACAGATGACCAGCAGTGTGACACTTCCCAGAATGGTTACAGGTGTGCCAGGGCAAATCATGTCATTATTTAGCCCCAAATTGATTATTTACTTACTAAAGTTACATCTGTGCTCACCAGTCTAAGATAGCAACATATATTGACAGGCACAACAATTAAATGCCCTTTTGCCAGATGGAAAAAGGTACACTTGACCTATTTATCCACCTGTTGACATTTATCCAACAAAATAAGTGGTGGCTTCCTGAGGCAACCAGCTTTGTGTTCAACGAAACAGGCCCGTATTTCATTAGAAAAAAATCATTTTGATTCAGATTCACAGAACATTATTGATCCGAGTACGGACATTTCATGGCAGCTTCCTGGTTAAGCTTCAATGACGTAAGACATGACCAATATGTTTTCAGACTACTTGTAAGAAAAAAAAATGGTAATGTGACATAACCAACAACCAATATCTGAGCTCTAATGAAAAAAGGAAGTAAAATGTATAGAAACACAGGAGAAAATGCTACTTTCAAATTGTATTGAGTGGGGGAAAATGTAGTCATCTTGTAAATGGTGAGCTTGCAAAACTCAGTCTTTGTAAAATCGAAAGATTAGACTGTGACTAAAAACTCAAACTTGTTTTCAAGTGGGAGCAGGTAGGTGCAAGATGATACTGTAGTTTTCCGAGGCTCTTTTTCAAATCCTGTCAGTCTTCCAACATGCAGGTAGCCATATTTTTTTTTCAGTTATCAATTGCAAATTTTAACTTTTCCATTTCACAAACAAACTAACAATATAGCAAAGCTATGGGAAAATGTTTTAAATAGCATAAAAATCGAGCCAATTGCTTTTTACTTTTAAACCTAAGTAAATTTGGTGGTGTTTTTTTTTTTTACTTGAGTGCAGCAGTTGAATCAATACTTGCACATTTACCACTATTTTGTACACAAGTATATGTAGATCTACTTTTAAGTACAGAGTGGGCCACGTCTGCCTTTTAAATGTCACTCAAGCAAACTGACAGACAGACAGACAGACAGACAGACAGACAGATAGATAGATAGATAGATAGATAGATAGATAGATAGATAGATAGATAGATAGATAGATAGATAGATAGATAGATAGATAGATAGATAGATAGATAGATAGATAGATAGATGTTCCGAATGAAGGATTTGAAAGAGAATCGTAGAATTATCGAGTACACGCGTGCCAACTTTGTTTGATTGGAAAGCATGTTTTGTTTTTGTCCTTTGGGTTCTGTCAGCAAACAGCTGCAGGCAACATGACGCCTCTCAAGACGTTGCTTTGCTTTGCGCTTGTATCCGAGCTAAGCCGTAAAAAAACATATTCTGGCAGCCAGCCCGCTCGCCCCACGGGCGAGTGAGCGTAGTGCCGCACCTGTTCGCAAACCACGGCGACTTTTCTTCTTTTGTCAACATCAAGGGGCCCTGCAGACTATTTTCTACTCACCCAACTTAATAGCCGCACGATGGTTTGCGGTTGTCGGGCAAACTTTGCAATGTCCAAGCCTCCTCCGGCGAATGAAACACCGTGCGCATTCGTAGATCCGATCTCCTCCATGTCCTGCCTTTGACAACCAACTCCTTCTTTCTGTCGTTAGCCAAGTCGGTTGCAGATTCGGGGAGTCTTGAGTGTGACAAGCAAAATACCGCCTCCTCGTTGCGACGCCACGCCTGATTTGACGCTAGAGTTGAATTATGGAGTTACAAGGGGTGGAGATTTGTCCACACTGGTGCTGGAGGAGGACCACCGGACGTCTTGCGCCTCTGCTGTACAGTTTACGTTCATTCATCATTCAAACAATATACGTGCACGAGAAATAATATCACAACTTATGAACAATTTGCAAAGTTTATTTCAACTTTAAACCATCCAGAGTTGAGAAAAGGACCCACTCTCTCTGTATGTTAAAAATATATAACTAAATAAATAAATAAAGCAAAATAATAAATACATATAGGAATACGATGGTCACTCCTATGGAGAGTGGTGACAGTGCCAAACTTTCTTCAGAGACAATCTCTGTTACTGTGGACAAAAAAGGCTTTTAATATTTTTGGAACCATTTCCAGCGCCATGCTTGTTGACAATTCTTTATTTTTAACAGTCCTATGTCAGTTATTTTATGCGAGGCGTTGTTTACAATGGACATTGCTCCTTGAGAATACTAGCGAGCTCAAAAGTAGTATTGATAGGATTTATTTTTTTTTGTCTTTGTTTGCTTACACTGATTAGATTGCTGGTTCGGACTGTTTTGCAAAAGGTGTTTACATACTTTACCAGCCTAGAGTAATTTTTTTTTTTTTTTTACATTTAGTTTGTGCTGTGTTGAGCAGACAATTTGAGTTTATTGGAGTGATTTTGGTCAGATTACACACTGGTTGTATTAGGAGCCATTCATGCAGAAATTTTGGTAGGGCTCATGTCTTTTTTATTTCAATCACAATATTTGATCTTACCCAATCTAAGTCATCCCATCTGGCTGATCTCACCACATCATTGTCCTCCGTGTACTCGGACATATCCTGCAAGTGTAGATTTAGGTAGTATTAGTTTTAGCATATGCAATACCGAAAAAACGTTTTTTTTTTACTAATGATAGACAGAAAGAAGAAATCTGACCAGCTCATCCTCATTTGCAGAAAAGGTCTCCATCTTCTGGGTTACACTGCAAGATCCAAACAACACCAATAAACAATTAAAATATTTGAACTTGCAGATGATTAACTTGCATTCATATCATTGTGTTTAAACTGTGGAGTACATTTAGTTTATCCAGAATTTAGAAGCGCGAGAGAAGATGTATCAATGTGTCCTAGATTGAAATACATAGATAAATAATAACCTTGTATTTGAAGATGCTGGTTTTTTCGGGGTGTGGGGGTTGGATGAGGGCTCTGGAAGTCTATATGGTTGGAAATGTATGCTATAAATAGTCATATTGGGCAAAAAAAAACTAACTCACAGGGATTCTTTTCCACTCTTTCTTCTCCCTGAAAGAAGAGTTAAAATCATGGCACCACTTACAAAGAAAAGAAACCAGAGCAACTAAAAAAAAAAAAAAAAAACAGACCTGTTTATGGACTTACTGGATAACACTCCAACAAAACAGCAAGCAGATACAAGGACAACCAAGAAAGTGAAGCATCCAAAGACAACGGCTACTACAGGAACAGGGAGTTCATTGAGCACTAGGTGGGCACAAGAACAAAAAATCATAATCATTCAATTCAATCCAAGCAGGAGGAGGACCGGAATGACATTACCTTTTTTGTCTATGTACTGCTTATTGCTGCTGATGGTCGTGGTGTTGTCAAAGATGTCAGACACTTCACAATGGTACGTTCCTGCACTGCTGCTCCCGACAGACAGCAACAGAATGGACTGGTCTGGTGGCTGATTGACCACATAGTAAAAGCTTCCTCGATCTTGGAGAAGAGTTTGGTCGAGGAACCACTGGTATCGTGGATGAGTTCCCTTTGTTGCCTTGCAGTAGAACCTCAAACCAATTACAGCATAGTTTTGTCCAATGTCGAAGTCATAGTGAATTACAACTGGCCCGCCAACACTTACTGTTGAGAAGAGACGAATGGAGAGATATCAAAAATGGTTGGTCTCGCTGTAGTGGTGCAAGCAGTACCTTGTCCGACAAACCTACCAACTTGTAAGGGCAACCACCGACTGTATGCAACCTCGTCACTATTATTGGCTTGGCACTGGAGTGTCAAGTGTTGGTCCAAAACCAATGGAACCTTGAAGTTTACTTTTCTCTCTTCAACTGTTGTACTGAAAGCCAATTCTGTCCTGTTGTAGAAGGAAAAAGTGATGGGTAGTGTCCCTCTGGTTGACCGGCAGGTGACCACAGCAAAATAGTTGTTGGAATCCTCCTTCAGCACATTGAAGGAAATGTCAGGGTTGGTTACCAAATCTGAAGGAATGAAGATGTTGAAATAGGGTTGGTTAAGGTTCAGTTAAAAGAAATCCACTCCAACAACATACAGAGGAAACTACCGTGCTCAATCTGACAATGCCCAGTCATCAAATATGAAATTAAACAACCAAGTAAATATTTCATTATCTATGTATTTGGGCGGGTTTGTGAAAAGGGTATATTGTTCAATTAGCGAGCGATGGCTTAACACACATATCATTCATTTGCAAACGGTCTCAGAAGTCACCAATAGTAATTGCTAGATTTTTAAAGTATAGCTAGGCTATATTAGCTAGAAGATGGCAAAACCACAAGATACACTTCACGGCGTGCCAAAGCTCTCCACTGTTAACAACTGTAAAAATGGACAAAATGTTATAAACCTATCAAAACAAACTTATATTAGAACTTTTTTTTCCCACATTTGAAAAACAAAATCGTCCCCCCCATCCTAAAAATTCTACATCGAATGACAATTAAATTAACCTTTGACTGTGATTTCCACTTGTGAGCTATTGGATGTGAAGACTCTTGTTGTGTTGTAGCTGTTCGTAGCAACACACATGTACAAGCCGCTGTCTGCAGAGGTGGTTCTGAGGGTGACACACATCGGCCTGTCTAAACTCACTTTGTTGGAAATTCTTCCTTCCAGAAATATTCATCCGGGAACAAAAATACTCATAATTGTGAGATAGATAGCTGACCTGTTGATGACAAGCTGGTCATTTGTAACATTGTGGAGCGGTGACTGTAAGACAGGTTGACTATTTACAAGCCACTTGTAAGAGACGTAATTTCCTGTTGTAAGAGTACACCTCAGCTCCAGTGTCCTTCCCTCGAAGAACTCGGCGTCACCCGACTGAATGGTGACCTTTGCACCTGCAACTGGTTCTGTTGAACAATTGTTGTCAAATACTGATAACATGGCATGCATCGTGTAGGATGTCATTTGAATTGGTTACCTGGTGAAAATATTGATTGCTATATGATTTTGTTGATGTTTCTCTCAGCCTATAGTGATAACCTCCATTTTGCTGCTCTTATTTGTCTATTTATTGTTTATTTATTTGGGTTATTTGCTTATTACTTATTCGTTGCTCTTGTCTGTTCGTTTTTACTCTTTGTGCTATTTGATGTGAGTGTTGTGTGCTGTCTAGTCACCGTGGGACGGTGGGAAACGTAATTTTGATCTCTTTGTGTGCCTGGCATGTGAAGAAATTGACAATAAAGCGGACTTTGACTTTGACTTTGTATGCCCCCCCACCTTGTAATCCACAGCCAAGTCATAGAATGAGTAAAATAAATGTCAAAAAGTGTCTCAGAACTGTGAAACTCATTTTTCTTCCCCTCTAGTTCAGGATTTTCTCTAAATTGCCTATGTATGCAACGAGTTACATAATATTTCCCTTGGACGGCAGAATCACTCACCAATGACTTTGAGTTTGTGTGTATAACTGACAGAGGGCTCCACGAGAGAATTGTTCTGCACTCTAGCCACGCACTCCAGGTTCCCCTCATGAAAAGTTTGGATTACAATGGGGAAGGACGCAGCCTGCCCATTCAGGGAAATGTAGAACCCCAGCAACTTGTTACGGTTTCCCTTCCTGGGAAGAACATTTGAGGAATTGAGAAAGCATTTGGTATGATTATGGTCAAATACTCACTTGAACAACTCCAGCAGGATAGTTTCATTCTTTGGGTAACTCGGCAGATGACAATTAAAGACGTCAAAGTCATTCAATAAAGCCACGGAAGGGCCAAACAACTCTGGACGTCTCAATGTCATACCTAATTAAAAATGGGATTAGAACCTTCACATATCTAAAATCACTTATCAAATAAATTCAACAACATTTGTGACAAAGCGTTCACTTACTGCCTTCCTTGCTGCAGTCACATGACCCTAAGGATACAAACAGTTGAAAAAAAAAAAAAAGATCAAGTAAGTAAAGTGCTGCAGTCCGCTTTGAATTCTTCTACTTACCCAGAAGCATGCTCACAAGAAGGTATGGAAACATTCTATTGAGGAAAATCTTGTTTATGCCATGTTGTAATAAAATGTCGTGAGGCATTGCGTTAGGAGTTTTCAAAGACACACACACACACACACGCAATTCATTGAAATGTGCAAATAACTGATAGCATTGTATGGCTCCCTCCCAGAGCCACCACCTCTGAAACAAGCATGAACCAATCCTCACACCATGTGATGCTATTATTTCATATTCCTACAACAAATCGTGCATATCAACAAACAAGCAAAAATTAATGTTTGCTGAATTGAAAAAATAAACATTTCATTGTTTAAGTCACAATTTATTTGTCAGGAGATGACCAGTGTACAGTTATGAAACTCTTTTAAATGTGTCTATATAGGATTGTTTTAATGTCAACATAAGCAGATGAACAGAAAATATGCCAATATCAATAAATGACAGCAGAAAATGAAGAGTCTGATGAAAGCTGCATTCTCATACAGGAATCTCCACATACTAGAAGAGGAAAAGGCAACACATGTTGATGTTGGCTCATTGAGTTTCCATTCAAAGCAGAAATGATCATATTTTTAATTATGAATGGATTTTCAATCATTTTAATTACATTTTACTTTCTTGTGTTACCTGAGTTTTTACTGTTGAGCATTTATCAGCCTGTTTGCCCTCCAAGTGGAAAACAGGTATCGACAAAGGCAGTACATCCGAAGTGGCACTGGAAGGAAGAATACTTTACATTTTTTGGTCAAAATAATATATGTAGTCAAAATATAACCAACTTACTTTGGGACTGAACTGGAGCGAAGACCTGAGAAACATTGGTGGAAAATTCCCATTTAATTCTGCAGCCATGGAAATTTCTCCTCACATATGCAGACACACACACTCACCTTTTTTATTGTCAATCATCATGTACACGCAGTAGCTGCTGACTGCCAACATCAGGAGGAGAAAGGAGCAGAACACCATCGCGATGATCTCCGTTGTTACTTATGTCATAGAAAAAAAAAAAGAATTTGTGGATACGGTAAAGCAGCATCCAAATCAGTGATTGATAAGAAAAAGAACTTTTTACTTGCTGATGTTTCAGGAGATGTTGTTTCTTGGGGTGTGTTGTCAAGCATCCAGTCTGGTTATAAATTCAAATGCAAAATCAAAACATAATGTTGATGGAAAAGAATATCAAATATGGTTTACCGTCTATTAAAGGCATCATTTGATTTTTTTTGAAATACAGGTTATAGCCTGGGGGATAGGAAGTATGGGTAATATGACATATAATAATGACATATTCATAATACTGGTACTTGGTTTATTCTAAAACAATTAGCCGGCAAACATTATATACCAATTCTGTAATTTTTGAACTACACCTTTGACTTGGATGAGGACAGCGTTACTCTCCAGCCAGGCGGCAGAGTCATCATATCTGTCCCTGGCCCTGCATTTGTAATAGCCTGAGTCTTTGTGGTCCATCTTAGCTAGAATAAGAATACGTCTCCAGTCCATCAGGGCATACTGAGGCTGGACCTGCTGCATCTTGGAGTTCATTTGTGTTTCAGAAGGAAGTGTAGCATTATTAAAAAGCCAAGAGACTAAAGGAAAAGATCCTCGACTGACATAGCAAGTCAGTCTGGCCGCAGCTAGTTTGGAGTCGGATGTGTAGAGATAGTCAACTTCGACGTGAACGTCACCTCCAACTGGCACTGGACGAGCAGGGGAGAATGCATTGTTCATTAAAAAAACACAAGAAACGATCAAGATAGTCTCGACACGGGAATTGCTCATACCCACTTCCAGTGTCAGAGGCTCACTCGTCAACTCCTGCACCTCATTTCTCACCCAACATCGAGCCGCGCCCATATCTAGCCCAGGGACCACTGATATGTTGAACCAGGCACTGAGAGAGTCCAAAGCTAGAACGGAGGCCAATTTCTTATCGTCCACCCAAAGAGAGAAGTTGACTGGAGGAGTTCCTCTGGATGTCCAGCAGGTTACGTTACCACGGTAATGTGTTCCCTCTTTGAAGACGGAAAGGGAGATCTCCGGTTTCAAAAGATGGACTGAAGTATAAAAGAAGAGAAAAGGATGAGAGATGACAAATAGTTGGACAACAGGCAAAAAATGTTAAACTGTTGCATTTACTTTGGAAAGTGACTGGACAAAAGTGTGCTGAATTCAACTTTGATTTTTAAGAAGAATTCTCTATTGATTTTTATTCATCCTATAAGGAATTTTGAGAGGCAAGCCTTTTTCTGCTTACTACACTCGTACCAATTTTCAAAATGAAAAACCGCCTCACATATCAAGAGGAAAAAATTAGTCTATAGAAATAGAAAATCCTTTTTTTTTTTTTTTTTAGCTTTTCTTGTAACCACATTACAGTTAAACCTCTTATTGTGGTGAATGTAAACAACAAAGATTATTCCCATAGTTTGTTTCTTCTTGTCCTTCACAACATGTTTTGACCTCTACCAAACCTTCCTCATAATTTTCTTAATTTATAACAATAAAGGAATATCGTATCTCAAAAGCATTTGATTCATTTTACCAACAAATTTAATGCAGGTTTTAGTGCACTTTTCCTGGTCGAAAGTCGGACAAGTTCAATTTCCCACTTTCCTTGAATGCGGCATTAGTCCATTTTCAATATTTCCATATCTGACCCTAACAATAAGGCAGAGGTGCAAAGCACTACCCAAATCATTCTTGTGAAATCATGTCAAGTGTCACTTGACCTACTTATGGACATAACTGTAATTTCACTTATATAACCTATACCTTTGACTACCACCTTGACTTCTGAGCTGCTGGAAAACCTTTGGACGTCCTGCACCCTGGACCATGCCACACATGAATAGTATCCAGCATGCTCCTCAGTCGCTCTTTCCATCACAAGCTTATTCCCAGCGATGTTAAATCCAGGAGAGGTAGTAGAAGTAACATGTATCCGGTTAAAAAACCAACTGTAGGAGAGGTGGGAGCCCTTTGCGGGATCGCAGCTCAAAACCATTCCGGACCCCTCAAATAGGACCGCAGGTGAGGGGTCAGAGTTCAACCTGGTGTGTGATGGTGGAGCTGCAAGTGAGGCGTTGGATGAGTGTGGACATCACTTTAAATGAGCATTTTTTTAGCTGGATACTCACTAACAACACTCAGACTGATGCTGTTGCTCAATCTCACGCTTCCCTCGGTCTTTGCCTCACAATGGTACAACCCTCCTGATCTCACAGTTACCCTCAGGAAGAAGGATGCAGATTGGTCCTCTTGGAGATGTGTTCTTGCGTCAATCAGGCGACCATCCCTTCTTAGTTCATATGTGCCTGGCGAAGAGGAGTCGGACACGATACAACGGAAAACTACTTGGGAACCAAGGTATGCCATGTCAGGACCATCCAGCACTGGGTGAGAAGCTATTGATCCACCTGAGGAAATACATGACATGCACTGCTACTAGCATGAAACTGTTGTTAAGGTTAGAAAGACGAGGCCTTTCCTTAAAATCTAATGTGGTTGGCAAAATGGACAACATGTTTATTTGAAAAATATATACAAACATTTTTTTTATTTTTTTGAAAATGTTGATCATGTTAATCTGGAGCATGGTATAGAGTAATATTATTTGTTGTTGTTTTTTTTTCAAAGAGCGACTGATTATTTTGGGATCCAATATAAATATTTATTATTAAACCTTTTTGTACTTATTGGACATTTGATTTTTTTTTTTTAGAAAAAAGAACTCAAACATACAGCAGAGCAAAATCATTTGGAACAGTGAATTACATTTTCTTTTTAAACTAAATTGTTTCACTCACCCAAAAGTGGCAACAAAAAAAGTGCGTGTAGGACCCTCATAACACTCTTCTACATTTACCACTACACTTTTTTGTCTTCCTGTTTTCATGTGCATGACTTAATTCTACTCCTGTCACACGCATGTTAGAAACAGATAACAACTTAGTCGTCATCTTTGGCTTCATGCTTGGCTTTAATGATCACTACTTTGAATGTTCATAAGGCTGACAACAAATAAAAGTGTTTCAATCCAATGAATGCATGTAAAAAGAAATTTGAAGCACAATTAGCACAGTATTATAGTATGATACAGTATGATATTAGCACAGTAAAGCCATAATAATAATAATAATAATAATAATAATAATAATAATAATAACAACAGTAGTATGAATGATAATACTAAAACAAAATAATAATGATATTACATTGATTTTTACATTGAATTGAGAAAGAACAAGAACAAGTAGAGATTATTACGTCATACTCCAACGCGGTGTGGTTAAGTGAAATGTTTTTGTTTGAGTGGAAGACAAGCTAATGGTCCTCCTGTTCATGTAGGTTGAGAGGGTGTTCTCTTAGCATGCAGAGAGAGCCTGTTTTTATGTCGCAGCCTTGTCGCATACTTTTTCACCAGGAAACGCTTATCTGAACTGCTCTGTGAAGGTGGAGAAAAACAAGAGTGGATATTAGAGAGGTCGGTTAAATTAGATCAAACAGAAAAAGTAAGTGACTCAGATGGTGACCACATCCAAAATTCCACCATCCAAGAAAAAAAATACATAACACGGGTGTGAGCTTTGGAAACTTGTGACATTGAGCTGACAGCGGGTCCAGAATTCAAAGGCTCCACAGGACCAGATCATCATTCAGCAAGATTTTATAGATGACAAAATCCACGAAAATAGAGTCCAAAGTCTTTTCTGACTGTATTCTCATGAGCACAAGAGATATTTATATGACATCATAGCAGCATGTCTAAAAAAAAAAATAATTATCGCATGACTTACCATAACCAGCATATCTTTAAATCTTTCGATAGTCTTTTGATTGGCTCGTCTTTGTGACAGATAGGAGGTTAAGATCATTCTGAGGAGGAAAGAGAATGTTGCATTTCAATCTTAGGCAGTGTCAGAAAATCTAAAAATGATTTTGGAATATTTCATTGATAACTGTTAAAAGTGTTTGCTATTGTGAATATTAGGTGAAAAAGGTTATGTTTGGTTGTTTGTTTTTGCACACAACACAATCTACAGATTTCAGGTCATAATACATATACGTAGTCTCCTACATGTGCTCCGGCACCCTTGGATTTGCATTTGGGGATACACATTTTTGCCCAGACCACCCAATTTTCCTCTTCTTTTTTTTTATTTTTATTTTTTTTGATAGAAAACCTATATTGTATGTTTATTTTTTTTTGGGGGGGGAATCAATTTTTATTAGTTTTTCCACAATTCATTTCAATGGGCATTAACTCAATGTGGTTTTTCCATATTTGTAGACTGGCCCAGTCCCTATTAACCACAGGTCAACAATTTATGAATGGTAAATACTCATAAAAAAACTATATTGAATACGCAATAGCTTTTATTTTTTTGGGTGGGGTGGGGGGAGAGTTAATTTTTATTTCAATGGGCATTAACTAAATGCGGCTTTTCATGATTTGTGGACTGGCCCAGTTTCTATTAACCACATATAGCAGGGGTCAACACTTTATGAAAGGGAAATATTTTGTCTGTTAGAATCCTACCATACAATAAATTCATCAAATTTGTGCACATTTAAAATTTCATTCAACTTATTAAACGTTCACCCTGAGTTTCTTAATAAAGAGCTCTAAATTCATTCATTTAAGCACATGTCTATTGTATTTTTTTTTTTTTTAAAGTTGACATATACAACTAATTATTTCACTTTACATTATTAGGTTTTAAAGAACAGCCTGGAAGTCACTTGGCCAGAAATGGTCTTTCTTTGTGTATGTCTACTGCAGTTGCTTTTAGGCATTGAAATAAAAAGCCAGAGCAGATTATGGTTCACTGGACTGAGGACGGAGCCAACTTACATCTCAGCAAATAAGAGTGGCAGTGCAAAAGCCTCAGAGGTCAGGTAGCGGATAATGGTTTTTGCCAGGTTTGGAAGACTTTCCACACACACTCCTACCACACTAACCATACTTGATCCATTTCCAAATGGGCCACAGAGGGAATGCTGTGAGAATCTGCCACACAAATTTAACAACACGTAATGAAATTTATCAATACGGTAGAATACAACTGCCAGAATAAGCCTCAAGGTCAAACTCTTTGGAACAGTACATGTTTGTGTCCACTGTGGGTTGTTGCTGGAAGAGGGTGAAGCCCAACGTGGTGGCAGCCATGACGAGACCGAGCAGCAACATGAAGTGGAATAAAACTGAGGAGTTAGAGGCTCGAAACATCCTCTGTTCCGCCGCACAGCACCGCAAGACTGTGAACTGACATCACAGGGTTGAAGATGTGAACATCCATTTTATACAGAATGAATCTTAACCATTGTATTTCTCCATGGACATTTTTTTTTTATTAGTATGTTAACAATTATTACGTTAACAATGGCATGTTTAAAAAAAAAATGAAATTCACTGTGCTCAATTCATTGCATTTTCTTAAGGTAGAAACCAAAATGAGTCATTTTCACCAACCTTCTTGATGTAGAATGTCAGTATCAGTGTGACAGTTCCTATCAAAGGCAGCAGAGGGCAG
Organism: Syngnathus leptorhynchus; assembly: GCF_054491065.1. NCBI lineage: Eukaryota > Metazoa > Chordata > Actinopteri > Syngnathiformes > Syngnathidae > Syngnathus > Syngnathus leptorhynchus. The sequence goes on along the minus strand of NC_141199.1, from coordinate 8,022,278 downwards.
AAGTAGACGCCCACCCAAGAAACAGTTTGAACGTAGACCAGATCTAACACATTAATGGGGACCAAGAAATGTTGCTTCCCTAATAACCGGCCCAGTAATGATGAATGGAACTTCTCCTGCATCAGCCTGATCGTCGATACAGAGAATGTTCTGATTAGATTGTTATTAGTTGCTTGGTACAACTGAACTTGAAGTTTGAAATAAGAGAAAAAGTGGGAGAGATAAAACAAACCCACTTCCTGGGGTACTTGACGAGGAAGGCAGTGCAGAAAGTGGCAAGGAAGTTAAAGATACAGAGTTTGTACATCTCTCTTCCAAATTGATTCTCTGTGCACTATGAAACAGAAAGTACAAGTTCTAAGGTGAAATGGCAAAATGGTGCACCATGTCAAGTCCTACTTATTTATATATCTCTTAATCACAGAGAAGTCTCAAGGGCTTTACAAGCTCTCCATGGGGGCAAGGGAAACCCCAAAAGAAAAAAGAAGGCGCTACTTTTGTAGGTTAGCTGTGGAGTAGGTGGACCCCCAAGATGAAATTCAGTATCCCACTGAGTCCTTTATCAGTTAGAATTAGAGATGGGTGAGTTTTGTCATTGAAAGTAAAACAAGTCTTACTTGCTCATGTGTTGTTGTGTAGACAAAAAATAAGTAAATCCCCAATGAGGCAAGCTTCAAAAAGATGCTCCTAAGGAAAGACAACGAGAGCTGAGCCGCATGTGCATGCACGTGAGCTTTTCATTATATTGGCTTTAGTATGTTGTGGTTCTTACCTCACCAATGTGATATTAACCTGCATGGTGAAAGAATAGTCCTCAAAAAATGAAATTTTTCGGAAGATGTGCGGGAGGACAAGGTTAACAAAGGTGATGGTGATGGGTGGGAGGTACTGGAGAAGAAGACTGACCAACCAGTAGTGGTTGCTCTGGAGAAAACATGGAGATAAAGGTGGCATCACAAAGAGAAGGCTTTTCAGTGAGAAGTCAAATCCTGCATTTGACATGAGCTCCTACTACCTTTCCAATAGACTGTGATGTTTTACTTGCAAAGTAGATAAGGTAGAATGCTCCACCCAGTTGAGACAGAACAAAGAGGTTGAGGATGATTCGGAGCAGGTAGAGACGCATCCGCTGCAATAATGTCCTCCTTGCTGCATACAGGGAGAAACGCTGTTCTTCCAAGTATAGCTGAGAACAAAGAGGTGTGTGAGTGCCATGGGAATATTGAAATGTCAAATTTCATTTTTGGCATTATTAATATTATAATAGTGGTACTTTGGCTTGAGTTTAATTTGTGGCATTCAATTCACTCATATTGTTGTTTTAGTTGATGATATATAATATAGATAATATTCTATTTTAAATTTTGACTCAACTTGTCTCAACCATCAACTGATGGTACTATTTACGTGCCCATTCACCTTGAGGTCATTCCTCAGGAAGCTACGGTTGAGCGTGGCTACATCAGCATCCTTGATGGTGAAATCCCAGCCGCAAAAGATCTTGTAGCTTACATTCATTCTGGAACGCTTTCCCAGCATCCATTTGTGCTTGTAGCCAACGGTTGTTCTATTTACCATGGTTTAGAAAAGGCAGTAAACAAGCAGGAGGAAGATCACTATACATTTATTTCTGCCACGTTTAAAGAGACTCATCACAAAGGGAAGGACATTTGTAGTTGTATCAGTTTTTCAGAACACACGCTGGCATTTAAAAGTAAATTACTAATGATGCTCATGTTAACGCACACCTTAGGGGTAGTTAAATATTTAATACTATTGAATATTGAACTATTACTGTTGTTCCAGGGTCACCATTGCAAAAAGAAAATGATACGCTCGCAGCGTAGCAAAATTATTCAGACTGACAAAAGATTATTTGTTCAACCACTGACCTACGGATCTCCACAATGACACTGAGGAGGAGGATAGCAAGGATTCCAATGAGGTACAGCAGTGGAGTATTCAGACAAGAATAACTGAGTGAACCACGTGTATAGAAACCATAGAAGACTGGAGAACGATCCAGGTAGCCCTGAGAAGAAGAAATTAAAGAGTTACAGTAAAACAAGCCTAAAAATAAACATACACACAAAACACATTGCACATTACCGAGCCAAGAAAGAAATCCAGAATTGAGTCATTGCCTCCAAACTTGAATGCATCTGCGAATTCACACACAGCTCTTTGTGAATCAAAGTCAAGTTTTGATTTATTTCCAATTACATTACTCTTTTGACTGATTCACTCACCAGTTGTGTTGCCTCTACCATAAAATGCTGTAGGCCCCAGAATAAAAGCCCATATGACAGCAGAGTTGACCAGATTCAAGTATACCAGGTATCTGAGGAATACAAAATAGGCATTTACGCCCACGCCAAACCGTCCTGAAACAGATCAATGTGAAGGTTATTCTCTTACATCATTATCATCATCATCCATATACTGTTTGAACCAGTGGTGGAAAGCCGGGATCAGCAAGCCCATCTTTGCTAGCCTAACACTCGCATTTGCAAATCTAAATAAGATTTATTCCATGAAAATGTATTAACTTATTCCCAAGATTGTATTTTCTTTAATTCGAAATGTTTCTCTTGTTGCCATGTCAATTTGCCCAGGGTCTTCAAATGTAGTAGTGTCGGCTAATGAACTTTAACTACATACTTTGGGAATGAGATCATTTCTTTAACCAATCAGATTTCAAATTTGTCCTCCAATGCTGGCACACTGCTCCCGGGATGATGTCAGCACCTTTGACCAGCAAAACATTTAGACATTTGCACACATTTTATAACCGGCACATTTGGTAACTATGTATAATTTTGATTTGTTATCTTGTCTCAATATAAATATTGATTTTTAACTGCTCCAGATGATAGATTTGATAGTGGTTATCTTCAGAGACGATTTCCTCCCCACTGAAGGCCCAGATACCAGATGCGCTGGTCTCAACAATTTATTCTATACCTTCTATGACATGTAGCGTGTGCTTCCATGGTACTGGTCTTGAAATAGCTTCTCCCAACTTAGACCACACTCTTTTGTTGTTGCTGGTCTGGCTCTGCCTCCAAGACTCCCAGAAACCAATGTTGCTGGTTTGCAAATTCCTTCTGTTCCTAAGAAACCCCAATATTTGTAATATTTTTATTAAAAAAAAGAATTTAAAGGACAAACTGTTTCCAGTCATCACTGCAGCATTGTAAAGACATGCACAATACTTATTGTGGAAGGTTTTAAAATAACATAATAACCAATTATTGCAGAATTGTTAAAGTACATTTGGAGTGCAAAGTGAAGAAATAAAACGAGAAGCACGCAGTTTCATGTGAGGTCAGCCAGCCCACCTGGCATGTCTTTTTCCTTGAATGCATATGGTAAGATTCCTTAGCGGCTGTGAAGAAATGTCTCTAGGTCCTTTGGACATGTGCTCTGAAGCATCCTGCCTGCTCTGCTCAGGCCGGACAACCTGGTTACACGGCAGCAGGTCAAATATCTGGATAGGATAATTCTCACAGGAGCCTGACGAAAGGGTGGAAGAATTGCTTTCTTCTGCAATAACATTAAAAAATAAAATTAAAAAGAGAGAGCAATATGATTACTTTGGTTGTTTGAATCTGTCATGGGGAAAAAAATATCTAGCCTCCCACACACAGATAACTGATGTACAGTTTGGAATAAAGTGTTGTATTACCTGATAAGAATCTTGTGAACTTGACATTATGCTCCATTTTATCCCGACGAATAAACTTGTAAATAAGCAAAATGTACAAACGCACTATGTCTGTCTCGTCCAATTATTCACACAGAAAACATGATCTTCTCAGCAGCCACCTTGCTTTGACAAGTTAGTTCCGCAATCTAAAACAAAATATCCTGTTTTGGATAACGCTGTTGAGGCTGATCTAGCGTTAGCATTGCTCTTCAAAGTCCCGTTTGAACAACTCAGATTACTTAATGAGAGGAGCAAACGTCAGATATGGCATCATCTGACCGAAAAGTAAACCCCAATTCTACGGTTGGCAGGAAATCACATGACAGGATGCAGAAAAATAACATTTTTGTGAGTGATCATTTAACAGTGCTCCTAACATGCATCGACCAAGACCACAATCATAATTACACAATCTAACTGGATTCAAAGGCTTTATGGCGTCTAAACCCCAGCAAATTCAAATTAAAAATGCTAAATAATAATAATAATAATAATAATAATAATAATAATAAAAACCACAAATCATTTATGTTATTCATTAGAATCAAAATGCAATCTATCCAGTGAAGTAATAGATTTTAAAAAAAATGCCTCTAAAAATGTAAATATTAAGTTCACCCCGTCAGCCACCCTGTCATTTTCATCTTGTCAGCAAGCATTATGCTTTTGTCACGTCACAGACAGTCCCTGCTTACAGTAAATTTTGCAAAAATCGTAGGAGGTTGACCAATTGCATTCCTGATATGACATCTGCATCAGCATTGTGAATATGGAGGAAAACCAGTACCGGTATATTGACGCATTTTGCATGTATTGATAGTCAGAACATAATGTTCATCATGAGACGATCCTGCAATCACATTTTTTATTTTTTTGGGAAAGTGAGAGCAACTTCTTGTGTACCGATTAATGTGAAGAGCTACCTGTTTCAGTTCTGGCTTGACAAATCCGCTCAAATGTCCTTTGTTAATGTTGTGAGTATTCCATGTTATTATTAATAATTTGTTATATTAATTTAAGTGAGACACAATCCTGATCATGATTTCTCATAGTCATTAGGAAACTTAGAACTGTAATTCTCTGTCACTGTTGACATTTTCAAATGATCACTTGTATAACAAAACTAGAAAAAAATAAAATAAAATCAAAAATCTTAATGTCCCGTCACTGGTGACCTACAAAATTGATAGACCAGCCCACCTGCTTCTCATATCGTCCTTGGGGGCCACTGTTGCATTGCATAATTGGCAGTAAAAATATATATATTTACATACATTTATAAAACACATACATTAAGACTCTATTGAAATTTTCCTTGAATTAGATCACTAAATATGTTTTTGAATATAAATATAGAATATTAATATTGTTCAAAAAGTGGTTCCAAATATCGGTTGAGCGACTGGAGCGAATCAGGCGTAACCACTGTGAGAATTGCCTGGGGGTAACATATAGATTACTCACTTATCAATCAAAGTGTCATAATATTGCTAAAAACATAAGTCCAGTGTTTTCTTCGGTAAAATCAATTTTAAGCAGGATATAAAACGCGTCAAACTTAATCCAGCATTGCACTTTTGCATTTTGTACAATGCCCCAAAATCAAACACCCACTCAATCATGATGGTTTCCCCCGTGCGAGTTCGGTGGTTGGACTGGGCTGCCGACTGTTTTGACAACTGGTAAACTGAGACTCGGCAGTTTGCAAAGTTTCAGAACCGGTGAGTGAATACAGATTTATTCCACTTCGTGTATTTGCTCCCAGTCAGACATTGTTAGAACAATAGAATTAATATATGTCGCCATATCGAAACTTTTGACATTTTATTAAGATTGATTATTTGACGAAGTAACCGGAACACCTAACTTCCATTAACAACTGATAAAGTTGCAATGAATTGAAAAAAATATATAAATATATTCTTTTATCCTTATGTCATCCAGAGAAGAAAAAATGCAGACGTTTTAAACAAGACCGAGCCGGGTGAAGCGCTTGTCTCTTTTGTTGAACAATGGCAGGATGGTTTGTTGTTCTGGAGGTTCCACGTACACTGTGTTTGCGCCTTCCCACTTTCCTAGATTTCCTATTGGATTTGCTGCAATCTACATAATAATACTTTATCCTTCATTTATTTACATTGTTACTGTCAATAAATACATGCATTTGCTTTGGCAAGTTAAACAGTAAGCACATAATTATGGACAGTTGTGTTGCTGGGTTTTGTTGTTGCACTTTGGACACATTCCTTTTAGCTCTGGATTTGATTTGGCCCTCTGGGAATCTTCCATCCCATTGAGTAAGTTGAGCATTTCTTTACAATGACAGATGTGACACCACTCCTTTTTCCTGTTGTAAATTAATCAGCCTGATAATCTGAACACTTTGGCCATCTGTACTCTAATCTGGACTATTTTGGGGGCAGTAGTGTGGCAATGATTCCCCCGCAGTATTCTATCCCCGCTGATTTGGCCATGAGAACAAAATGCACATTTAGTCACTGCACCTTTTTCCCACCAGTTAACAAGACAGCATTCATAAAATGAAACACTGTTCACTCCAACCTCTCTCATGAGGCAAATGGGCGTTCATTAGCAAGAGGTCGGAGTGTTGCGTTACATCTAGGCAAGAGGCGACTTGTTCTCAAACAACCCAGTTTAAAAAGAAAAGCCAGCCCCCTTTCAAGATGGACATTTTCACTGGTAGCGGCAGGATTTCATCACCAAGCAGCAGAATTCATACAGATGATCAGTGATCCTAGTCTGTGCGCACTAGCACTGCAGCTCTCCTGACCTTTTGGTTTAATGTGCTTTTCTGAAGATGTATCAATGTAGTAGATCTTATATTTTTCTAACTTGTAGACCATGGGTGTCAAACATGAGGCCCGGGGGCCAGATATGGCCCACCACATCATTTAATGTGGCCCGCGAAAACAAATTGTGCATAGAATGAAAATTGTCTTAACTTGAAAAAATAGAGCTATTGCTTGTAATCTTTTAAAGATATTTGAACAATTTTTACTCGTCTCTGATGTCAAAACTAGTTATTTATCACTTTGTTGTGTAGTCCATATAAGATCAAGCGTTTACAGTCAGATTGGCCTGCTGAATAAAACTATGGCTACAATGCGGCCCGTGACAAAAATGAGTTTGACACGCCTGTTCTAGACGCTTACGGTGTGGGGAGTATTGTGCAAAAATCAGAACAGCTCACTCATAGACACATTTTTTGGATATAGACTGCAAAAAGGGGGATTTCCACAATTGATGGGTTAGCGGGCAGTCCAGACACTAAAATATACTCAGTCTTGTACAAGGATACTTTAAATATTTTAAAGACAGTTAATTACCGCTTAACTCAGTCAACAGTTGATGAACGGAATAATAGGTGAGGTTGACATTGCGCAACGTCTTGGCTCTGGCCAGACATTTGGGATTCCGGATGCAAGGTTGCTTGATGCGTGTTTGTAAAGCCCGCAGAGTGGTCTTATAGGTATATTTATTGATACAGTAAAACCCCGAAAAGAAATGTCATGAGCACAAACACACCAACTTCCCCTATGACACATTTGTCACTAACTTTGGGTGATGATGTCAAACACTTCCGTGATATAACATTGTATGTAGCTTCGGTTACCCCGAGGCTGGAATTCTGTAATGCAAAAATATAGCGATCGCCCTTGACGATCACCCATCTCTTTTGAAGAACAACTGCTGAAGGGAAACAAAATGAATTTTTTAGAAGAGGTGATAACACTGTGATTATGTTCTGCTATAGAAACGCAAAGTAACATGCTAAGTTAACAAATGAAAGACAAAGGGCCGCCGCTTCCCATTGGTCAGTAAAATGCATCATTTGTACTGCTGGGAAGTCACCAAAATATAAAACCTTAAAATACGGAAAATACTTCATGATTTTAGAGGAGTAGATAGGGTTATTGATGGATGAATATGAAGACAAGTCGCGCAATGCAGCTTTAATGGAAAACTATCTTGCTCCTTTTCGTATGTATATGTTCTCGCAAAAAGCTTTAAGGACTTTGATATGTTTTCTGACTGTGACTGGTGTGCGTTTGTTTCCAATTTATTTGTGATGTGTTGACAAGTCACATGAACTGAAGCTTTCTCTGCTAACCATAGACAGTTTGGTTAAATTCCACATTCCTGTCACTACTCACTTATAGACAAAGGTTTGTGTTATTAATATATACAATAATGTTTTACTTTGTGGTGGATTTTATTTTATGCTATGTGTGACGACTAATGATAACAAAATGAGATGTGTGAGGTTGCGTGCTTTCCCCTTCCTCATTGATTAATTCGTGATTTTAATAATGATTCAAATAAGGTCTGTTTTATTAGCTTGAATAGATTTATACTTTTGAAATGGCGACCAATTCAGGGTTTTCTGTGCCTCTCGCCCAAAGTCAGCTGGAATAGGCTCCAGTCCACCTGTGACCCTCGTGACGATAAACATTTACGGATAGGGCTGCATCTAATGATTATTTGAATAGTGATTAATCATTATTTTGTCCATTAATCAAATCATAACATGTTTTCATTTCTATCACTTTATTGAAAAATCAAGACTTTCATTTTTATTTTCTGGACTAATACTTTAAAATAATTATGATTCAGTTACTTGTCATTGTTTTTCAAATTAAAGTATACATGTGCACTCCATTTGCCATTTACTGTTTACCTAAATAAAAAAGAATAAATAAAGCCTTTGCCGCGAAAGATGACCCGTGATATAGTGAGGGAACACTATAACAACACAAATGTTTTATTTTGATTCCATACAAATATCAATTACTTTTTGGTTTTGGGAATCAATTAGTTTTGAGATATTTGGTTTTGAAAGTTGACATGGATTGAGTTGCAGTTCAATTTCAAGTAATCCCTTGACATTATGAAGTTGGTTGCACACACAATTTTGACAATGCAATATTCTGCTTTTGTTCATGAATATTCATGTTCCAAGGGACACGGTGACATTTGACTCAGTCCTCATCACATGCATTGCTACAAAGGAGCTCTTGACTGAAACACAATGACGTACTTCTCATGACAAGTCCTGACAAGAGTGTTGTTTAATTTGGAAGACCCGCACCCATGGAAAGAACCCTAATAGGATTTTATCACAAAACTATATGACAGTAATATTACTTTTTTCCCCTTACAAAGAAACTTTGACAAAATCTCAATGATCATAATAAGCTTAATAAACCTCTAGATTTTATTTCCACATAGAGTTGAATGATTGCACCGGGCAAGTCACGACCTGTGTGTCCAGATTCCAAAGTAGTGCGCTGGCTTTCCCTCCTTTCTTTACCTGTCGTGTTCTCGTCATGTACTCATGTTCCCGCCTCCTCTTTTGTGTCTCCTCCCCTTTCAGCAGGTAGCGGAGTCAGTGCCATGGTGGGAGTAGAGTGCATTTATGAGCCGGTGAGGTTGTGAACTTTGCAACAAGGAGCGGGAGAGAAGAATGGCTCGGAATGTGAACTTTGACCTGGGTCATCCCCTTATTGAATCCGGACTAGAGTGAGTGAAAATTCATATGTATTTTTATGTTCTGAGACTGCAGTTGTGTACTTTTTTCTTTGGCTTGTTTCAAGCTCAGTGGGCGGAGAGTAAGGAATTCAGGTGATTGGACGCTTTTGCTCTTAAGACATTGTTTGTCTGTGCAAGGGTGGATCATAATCCATTCTTTATTTGCTTGTTTGAACACTCTCAAGTTCTATGACGAGCCTTAAGTTTTTTTCACGAGTTGACCCAGTTGGAGACGTTATTGTCCCTTTGTCCATGAATTTAAAGCTCTGCTGTAATTATTGTCACACAATAATAATAATAATAATAATAATAATAATACATTTTATTTGTAAGGCGCCTTTCAAGGCACTCAAGGTCGCCGAACACATAAAAGAGCAGGCACAATTAAAAGAAAAAGTATAAAAGCAAAGAACATCTGCAGCAGAGTAATAAAATTACTGCCTGCCTAAACAGGTGGCTTTTGAGGTGGGATATGAACAGTTGGATGAGCAAAGAGTGGCTTCTGAGGTGATGCTGAGCATTTCTCCACCTGCTTTGGGTCTTGCAGACTAGTAGTTTGTGAAGCCTTGTCCACTCTGGCTGGCTGGCCATCCACTTCTTGACCACCCTTGGACAACTTGCCCTTGGAGAACACCAAACGCTCCATGATCTTTTCAAAAAAGTTAAAGTCCCAATGATCATCGTTACACACACATCTGGGTATGGTGAAATTATCGAAGTCATAGTAAATGCTGACTCACAGTCCTGGGCCAGCAGTATGGTTCGGTTAGTGACGGACTCCAGAAATAGCCAGATATCCGAGCGGCTTGGCCCCAGCAGGAGAAGCGTCTGCAGAATGGACAGAAGCTGGAGAGAAGCAAGCTTCATAATGAAACAAAGACAGATAAACCATAAAATGCTGAAAGAAAAATAACTGATTGAAAATATGCTCCTGAGGACTACGGTTATCAAAAATGTATTTAAATAATCCACAATTTCAAGATTTAATGGTTTAACTACTAAATGCATTAGAGAGTAATGGATTTAATAGATGGAAATCTATGGAATGGAAACTTTTCATATTGTGTCTGTGATTATTGCCTCACAGTACAGATGTGAACCACTTCTGTAGTTTTTTTTTTACGCAAGCTGTGTTGTGGGCTTTGACGTACTGTACATCAAGATAACACAGAGCTTCTGTTTAGAGTTTGTTCCACTGAGAGTATTAGCTGTCATGTTTTCTAGTGTCTCGCTTTTTTCTCAGTGCGGTGTTTGTACTAAAGTGGGACTTGGTATCGCTTGTATCTTTGTACCACTTGTATTTTTGTGTTTATAGTTTTGTTTCCTGTCTTTGTGACTGTGCTCTTATTTGTTTATCACGCCCAGAAGCCCAGCAGATGAGGAAGGTGTTCATGACTCATTCCACCAACTAATAGCAGAGCAGATTCACAATGGAGGCCTGGATGATGCCTACGAACTGCAGCAACTACAATTACTGGATGATGAAAGCCGAGGTACATAAGCAACACGATTGCATTCCATCCACAACTTTACAACATTCATTTGGCAAAAGACTCCTTCAGCTGCCTAAAAACATGCCTTTCTAAAAAAAACTAAACTTTCTATACAACAAATTTTGGATCTCAAAGTCCGCGTAAAATCGAGTATATATGGGACGGCTGTGGCTCAGGCAGTAGAGTGGGTCGTCTAGTAACCGGAGGGTTGGGGGTTTGATCCCAGCTCTGTCACAGTCACATGTCGTTGTGTCCTTTGGGCAAGACACTTCACACACCTTGCCTCCAGGTCCCCATTATAAATGAGAAAATGTTCTCAATTGGCTTACCTGGTAAAACATTGAATTAAAAAATGAATATATATATTTCCCTCTATTATCTGTACCGCTTGCCCCATTGGGGTCGCGAGCGTGATGGAGCCTATGCCAGCAGTCATCGGACAGCAGGTGGGGGTCACCCTGAACTGGTTGCCAGCCAATCACAATTATTTTTTTTTTTATTTCATTTTATCTATCTTATTCCCTTAGACAATGTGGCTCATCTGTCCAACGCTGGACCAGAGCGCAGTGAGCGGAGGAATCAAGGAAGACTGGTGGGAATGCAGGATGATGAACACCTAGACCCTGCCACGAGTGAACGTTGGTCTTCAGCCACCTTGAAGATCCTCTCCTCCATGCCCAGTCGCACCATCGGTTGGTCTTACCATACCTGTGGAGAAATGAAGCTCATTAGCAGTTTTTAGTTGTCTTGTCACGCATTGCATGCAGACAACAGACTTAAAATACTTGCTGATCAGGCATTTGCGCGTGCAGATACCGTTGCAACTTTAATTGCGTTCGAAAATAGATATGGAAGCTGATCGACAAACTGGCCTTTTCAGGTGAGCAGAGTTTCATGGGGAAGCAGAAAAAATATTTTCCTGTCAGCTTTTGTACAGGACCACATCACTGGGAATATTTTAGTCTTGTCAGCTTGTCATTTATTTACCTTTTTATGAAGCATGCATGAGACAAGATTCTAAATGGTGATGACTGTTTTTGAAACTGGGTCCATGTGCTTTTTTTAGGTCGCAACAGGGGAGCCATCATCTCTCAATACTACAACAGGACCATGCAGCTTCGCAGACGCAAGCAAAGCAGACCCTCCATCCAAGACTTCTCCCGCTCGGCTAGACCGAGCATTCGAGGTTACGGCATCGAGACAGACGGTGTAGATGCAGAGGGTGAGAAGAGTGAAACACAAGCTTATCAGTTAAAATAAAGTATTGATGTATTAATGATCATAGATTGAAATTCAATACCGTGATCATCATTGTAAGAGTTCACAGTAGCGAAAAAGTCCAATGAAAGGTTTTTCTAACAGTTAGGGTTGAATTTTCATTGCAAAGATATATTTCCAAATGACTTTGTGTCGGGTTTGAGTGAATTGTGAGCATTCTGTACCTATTTTGTGGCTATTGCAAGCTGTTAAGTATGTTTAACTCTACTTTTTTTTTTAAAAGTTTGCACCAACTCTTTGTGTTCTAGCAAATAAAAGGGATCGTCTGGTGAATAACCTGCAGAACCTGTCGGTGAGCGACAGAGTCAGGATGCTCCGGGCTATGCCTCTTAGTATTTCAGAAAAAACTGAACTTAGGTACAGTAGTGTTTGATCGTATTATTTTGTATGGATGCCTTCTATTGTCTGCTGAATATTGTGTTTGCCTCTGTGCTCGTGTGCAGAAAGTTAGCTTTGCAAAAGGAGAGACGCACTCGGTCAAGCGAGCAGATCTCCTGCTGCATTCGACTCAAATATTACATCATTATTGTGAGTTACTATCACCTCCTCTATCTACAGCGCTTCTTCCACGCCTTTTTTGTGATTTACTGCTCTTACTTACTCATTTCTATTCACAAAGACTCTGTTACTGTTTTTAAATTACTGTGGTAAATGTAATAATTTGGCAATGACTGCATTATCATCTCATGATAAGGTGGAGCAAAAAGTTATTAATCTATAAGAAGCCATCAGAAAAAAAAATGTTTTGATCATGCTTAGAACACAAGAGCACAATTATTTCCACATTTTCTGATAGTGGTTAACAGAGATGACATATCTGGATATTTTTCTAAGATGTGATAGGGGTGACTGGTGTTAACGAAATGTTGTTTGTGCTCACTTCCTACTCTCAGGCTGCAAGACAGAGTTGGTACAGTTGGTTGTCTTTCGTGCACTCTCTCCAGCTGTGGCAAGTGGCACTCAAGAGAGTGAGCGGCCGTTTCGGCAGCGGGGTCCTGTCGTATTTCCTGTTTCTCAAGACCCTGCTTTTCTTCAACTTCTTCCTCTTTCTGATGACGGGTGTGTTCGTAGTACTCCCTCAGGCAGTGCACCCACCAGCTCTGTTTAACAACACACGAGCTTTCACTGGACTGGAACTGTTTACTGGAGCGGTAAGATGTGCCACTTCACATTAGTGTATCATCAGGGGGTGCTTTTGGAAATGATCCAATTCCACTAAATTGCTCTGAAAAAAGATTTACTACAAATAATGTATCTATGCTAGTGACATATAGTGACAGGCAAAACAATGAAATGCATTTCAGCTGAATTAATATAGAATGAGTTATACAATTAACCTGTGCTGTATTCATTCACCCATTGCAATTCATGCAACCTAATAATAAATTTGTGTTCAATTAAACAGGCCCATATTTCACAGTAAATTGAGACCATCATTATTTCCATAAATGTTTTGTGCCATTCTTGTCACTTTGCCTCTGTAAATGTTGGAAAATACATACTATAGATTATAGACTATACGTCTATCTATTTTTCAAGCATAATATTCACCGAATGAATTGCATTTCATGTTTCAGGGATATTTCTCGGACTCAGTGATGTACTATGGTTACTACTGTAACTGCACGCTGCGTACGAGCTGCACCAATCAAAGTGCTGCGCAGTATATATCCGTGTCCAATGGCAGCAGTATGGACTGCACGTTGAAGCATCTGCCTTACAAGATGCCTCTTGCCTATTTCTTTACGATAGGCATGGCCTATTTTGTCACATGTATCATCCTTGTGTACAGGTACGTGTTTATGTGCACTATGAGAACACTTAATTCTCCCTTTACCTATTTCATTTCATTTCATCTCCCACCAGCATGTCAAAGTCATTTGGTCGAAGCTTCCGAATTGACAAATCTCATAGCATCCTGGCAATTAAGGCCTTCTGCTCCTGGGACTTCAAGGTCATCAAAAAATCTTCCATTAAACTCATGTCTGAGAATATCTGCACCCAGCTCAAGGTATAAGGAAAAAGAACCTTTTATTTGCATTTTGATTTACTTTGACGATGTTTCTACCGTGCAGTAGAGTTGAGCTGAGCTCACCCATTATCAAGCAAATTAATTCAACAAATACGATTTTGTTTTTCTTCTGAGTGGCTTTCTATACATGAAACTACAATAATATGTTAGAGATCCGTCAGTTTGATACTCTTCACAAATGATAATATTGCATCAAACAGAAATGAGCTTTCAATACTTTGTGCAAATAATACCATAATTAGCATAAAAGAATGTGATGCAAAACCTTTTCTCACGTGATCTCTCTCGATCCCCAATTTGCAGGAGCTGCTAGCAGAGGTGAATCGCAAACACACCAAAAAGACTCTTTGCCAGAAGCTGTGGAGAGTGGCGGTCCATTGTCTGGCATGGGCTATTTGTGTAGCGTGCACCACCGCTTGTGTGCTCTCCATTTATTTCTTCTCTGAACACATGCACCGGGTATGGCGCTGTCATAGCATTTTTCTAACATTGGTAACTCTCTGACGCTGTTATTTTGTTTGGGCTCTTGTTTAAAGGCACAAATGTTGGTCGAGTGCCCTCTTGTTGGAATGTTGTTGTATACCTAACATCATCCCGTCTTGTACTCCCTGTGTCTCTCTAGAACCTCCAGCAAAGTTCTCGAAGTATGACCATAAATCCTTTGCTGAACGAGGCCAGCCTCCTCGCCCTCCCTGTGGTGGTTTCCTGTATCAACTTGCTGCTGCCTATTATGTTTAACCTGGCCGCATGGATGGAGGAATACGAGTCACCTACCGTCCGCACATACGTTGCCATTAGCAGGTCGGACCACCAGAGCAATTGCAAAAAAAAAAGACTATCAGACTGTTAAAAAGGCAACGTGATTACCACCGGTGTGTCTTTTTCTAGAAACTTGATGTTAAAAGTGAGCGTGCTCGGAGTCCTCTGTTATCATTGGCTGGGTCGGGTGGCTGCTGATCCAAACAGTCTCGGCCTGAAGGTAACCAACCGCTTATCATTCTAAGAAATCATTTTTGGAATCTGTCAATCGTGTTGGTATGTTTTCTTCAATGTGTAATGATTTCTTTCGTCCGCAGTGCTGGGAGAGTTTTGTTGGCCAAGAACTTTATCGTTTCCTGTTAATAGATTTCATCTTTACTCTACTAGACACCTTGTTTGGAGAGTTTCTTTGGAGGTTGGTCATTCACAATTGTCCTTTATTTTTTCATTTGTGTGTTGGGTAATTAGTGCTAAAAGAGATTGTGTTTTGATTAGTGTGCGCTCGTTGGGTAATTAGGTAATGAACGAGTTAATTAGGGGCAACATGCAGCATTACCGACAACATCCAGCACATGGTGGGGGAAAAAAATCATTTAACGGTTGTATGTACGTTTTTGGATTAACTGTGGGGATTAGAGAAAATACCAAATGTAAAGCCTTCAAACAAAATATTAGTTGCACCATTCCACCCTGTAAAAAGAACAGTTCAGATAAAACATTAAAAGCCCCAAATTAATGACATGCATCAAGTGTTCCTTTGTGATGCATGTCACTTTTCTTCTGGTCTGCAGGTTGTTTTCCGAGAAGGTGCTGAAGAAGAAGAGGAAACCGGTGTTTGATATTGCCAAGAATGTCCTTGACCTCATCTATGGGCAAACGCTAGCCTGGTACAGTATGAGCTCCTCTGCTTCTGATGTACAACTTACTGATTGATCACTCACTACATGGGACATTGTGTTGTTACAGGCTAGGCGTTCTCTTCACGCCTCTGCTGCCTGCGGTGCAGATATTGAAACTCCTGCTGCTTTTTTACATTAAAAAGGTACATTGTCATTGAGAGAAACTGTGCAAATCAATGCATATTCTTCAATTACACAATTTGAGGATAGTATGGATGTGAGTATATGTATGTAAATATAAATATTGAGCTATTGTGTTGTCAACTGTACGTTGAGTTGTAACAGGAATAGAATATGAACAATGTGACGGCGGTTTGATCATTTCTGTTGTCTTACATGTAATATTTAGATGGAAACTAAATCTTTATACTGTACGCAACAACCTCATTCACCCTTCCAGAGCAGTGTAATGATGAACTGCCAGGCTCCTAGCAGACCATACAGAGTCAGCCAGATGACCACCATCTTCATCACTCTACTCTGCTTCCCCTCTTTCCTCGGAGCCTCTGTGTGCGTCACCTACACCATGTGGAGGTAAATTCACTTTGTAAATAACTTACATAAGGTCTTTGTTTCTCACCGTGTCCAAACAGAGATCACCTCTGACCAACTCCTATTTGTCTCATTCACATCATATGCATTGTTTGTCTGTGCAGTATCACGCCCTCCTCGTCATGTGGGCCCTTTCGTGAACTCAAAACAATGTTTCAGGCTGGAAAGCGTTGGGTGGAGGACCTGGAAAAAGAAAATCCCAATTTATCCATGTTGGCCAGGGCTCACTCATTTCTGGTGGAGAACCCACTCTTCCTGTTTGTGGGAGCAGGCATCTTCCTGTTAGTACTCAACAATGAAAATCTAATATCAATGGATACAGATGCTTGTGTGACCGTTCAAACACAATATACCCATATTCGCACATGGTTGGTTGGTTCTGTTTTTTTCCTCATTGGCCAATGACACAATATCTGTCATTCCCGTCAGGATCGTCATCTATTTCCACAGTCAAGTGGTTGACGGTCAAAGGAAGATTATCGGCTTACTCCAAGAGCAGATCGAGAATGTATGCAAAGTTGCATATAATACCCACCTAAATGTTCTTTGACTATCTTTCTTAACATCCCACTGTGTAATGCTCAGGAAGGAGAAGACAAGAAGTTTCTCATCACTCGCCTGCAGTCCATCCATGAGCAGAGACGAACCTCCGCCCGGAGACTCACAAGCCAGGTGAGTAAATCTGGGTTCGCGCTGTGGGTTTAAATGCTTAGTTCCAATTTAGTATCTATATCAGTTTTACTTTTTAAAAATCCATCAAACTATCTAATTTGTGTCAATAGACTAATGCAGTGTAAACTCCACCCCAACATACATCTACATCATAAAAGAATTTAACCCCTGCTCAATTCCTTTCTTTTTTTTTCAGGATTCCAACTGTTGAGACACCAACTACTGTACTCCAGCTGTCAAGCTTCCTTCAAACCTGAAGGCCTTTTAACTGGAAAAATCACTGACAAAAGGGTAGTGCCATATGACCAAAATTCAAATGTCTAAAGCATTTGTTGAACTGAACATAGGTGTATTTGATCAGGAAAAATTCTCTGACAATAAGAAAGATGAAACAAAGGTTTCAGCTTTGAGAAAATAACTGAACTCAGATGTTAGGGAGTCAAAATAATAGACTGCATAAGTGATGAACTGATTCATTCTATTTTGAAAAGTTGTAGATGCACTTTCATATGAACTGTGAACTGTTTTTATTATTTTTTTTCCAGAGCTTGCGTGAAAAGTATGCAATAGTCTTTTTTTTACATTGTGGTATAAAGTGTGTGCTGAAGGCAACTGGATGCTGGAAATTGTCTTACATTTGTGTATTTTTTAGGTATAACACTGTAATTGTACTTATTAAAACTAAGTTATATTTTATACATGTTGTCATGGACTTGGACTACTAATCAATCGCATGGCACAAACAAGACAAACATTGTCACCTATGGACATTTTAAGTCTATTATACGCATACATTTTTTTGACTTGTAGTGGATATAAAACAAATCCACTTGGTACACATCTCTGTTCAAATGTCTTATTTTCTTTTCTTATAAAAAACACAAGACCTTGATTTCAATCAGTCAGTGCAGTCTCAGACCTGCAACCCCGTACAGCCTTTGGAGTCCAGCAGCTCGGCCAGACTGGATGCCGGATTTTGCCTGAACTGGTGAGCAAAGGAAGCAGTCATTGTTCTTCTCTGGTGAAGGTGCACAGTTACAGTATCATAAAGTGAAGCCTGCAACTTTTTCATCAAGTCAACTTGCAAATAGTGAAAATGCACATTTGGCACCCATTCATTATAAATGCATTGGTGATAAATGCACTTTTTTTTAACCCCCCCCCCCCCCTAAAAAAATAGGGGGATTATTTATTATGGCAAATATTCTCACATTTGGAATTTGATGCCCGTACAAATGGAGCTAAGTAACTTAGTGCATGCTGTATAGAAAGGCAGGCATAGACAGAATAAAACACTGGCAGGGGAACTAATCCACATAAGTCAGGGGTGTCAAACTAATTTTTTTCGCGGGCCGCATTGTTGTCATAGCTTCTTTCGGAGGGCCATTATGACTGTCAACCCAAATAAACGTATGAGCACTTCATATTGTACAGTAAAAGCTACAAAACAAAACTGACAACTCATTTTCAAATCAGACGAGTAAAAACTGGCCAAATAATAAAAAAAAGAAGATAATATTAAAAGTGAGGACAGTTTGCAATTCTAGTAATGTCTTCGCGGGCCACATAAAATGATGTGGCGGGCCGTATCTGGCCCCCGGGCCTTGGGTTTGACATCTGACATAAGTGATTGAATATGAAAGCATAACAACAAATGGCTAAAAAATGTCATGATATAGAATCCTCACGCCAATGTGACGCAGCATGTTTCATGTTTTTAATCGCCATCTCAAATCACACCAATAATTCATTTTTGTACTGCGTGTGTGTGTTTTGTTTATCAATAAAGCTTGTTCAAAGAAATTATGTGACGTCACAAAACGCAATGGCAGCGAGTGGTCTATCCGTGACGGTCCTAGCTCCAAATGGAAGAAGACAGACAGTTAAAGTGTCTCCAAATACACCGTTATTACAGGTAATGCTCATTTAAATAAGTTTTCACCTTTCCTGTTTGCGGCGGTTTGTTTCAGTATTGGTATAAACAATTTTGCTTTCGGTTAGCTTGTTTGGCTAACTGTAGCCGTCGTTGCAGTGACAGATCACATTTGTGTTTCTGGGGTTTGTTTTGCTGTTGCATCACGTAAGGTTGAGTGTCTTAAGTTTCAGTTGTCTCTCTTGTAGGTGCTGGAGGAG
The DNA here is from genome assembly GCF_054491065.1 of Syngnathus leptorhynchus. Lineage (NCBI taxonomy): Eukaryota > Metazoa > Chordata > Actinopteri > Syngnathiformes > Syngnathidae > Syngnathus > Syngnathus leptorhynchus. Next base: position 8,003,201 of record NC_141199.1, on the reverse strand, counting down.
GTCTGCAAGAAGCATGGATTTGAACCTGACAATCACGGCTTGAAGTAAGTAGTAGTGAGTCACTTATTGAGATTTAGAATTCAACAGCAAATGGATGGATGGATACTAGTTATCATGTTTTCCTTCATGTAGTGGTCACTTGGGATATTTTCTGTCTATATATACAGTAGATGATCTTTCGTGTTGATGCCAACAAATCAAATGTTGATATTTCCCATTTACAGTTCGGTCACATCATAAGGGACATTTTTAGACAATTGGTGGATATGCTTTTAAAATATAATTCTATGAACACCACTGGGCTCTTTCTTTGGCAGGTTCCAAAGGACTGTTCTTGACCTGACACTGCAGTGGAGATTTGCCAACCTGCCCAACAATGCGAAGCTGGAAGTGGTGCCAAGTACAAGAAAACAAATTGTAGCTGATAGTCAGGTAAGTTACAAAAATTATGTGGGCACGAGTCCGCTTGTTTCTCTTCGGTGAGCCCATCTTTAAAAAAATAAATAATGGGTTCTCTTTTAATGCTGGTCAGGAACTTATGAAGTGGAAGCCCTCTTCATAGTTCTAGGTGAAAAACGTCCACTAATGCAGATATTATCTGGAAATAGGTATACACATTTGGCGAGTCTCAGTTGCTCTTCTGTAAATATCTGATTTGAGTATATTGTTGAATTAATCTTTGCTTTTTTTAATTGAATATCAAGTGTCCATTTAGGTGTGTTTTTGTAACCCTTTGGCACAGCTAGCTTTTTTAACTAACATTCTCACTTTTTCCATCCAACCCCATTAATAATGTGCTATTTCATAAGAAAACTGGATCAATATGTATACTTATTCTTACCTTCTATATCTTCCAGGTGCGGATTGCGCTGCAGATGGAGGATGGCTCTCGTCTCCAGGGTGCCTTTTCTTGTGACAAGACTCTTTGGGAACTCCTGACACATTTTCCTCAGATCAGGTGGGTGTCAGGCTCTTTAATAGTCCTCTCTGGTTTTGAAAGATCAAGTGTGGTTTTTATTAGTATTTTTATTTTTTTTGCTGGTTCTCAACTCTATTTAAAACAGTTTGACCTAAGTGTCTTTAGTTGTACATTGAGGTCACACAAAACAAGGCCCCCCCCCTCACACACAGCTTTTGTCCAACAGTTCCAGTTCCAGCATCCAACTAACACTTATCTCTAGTAAATTACATAATTCCACATTCTCATTCTTTTTAAAGAAAATTTGCCTCTTTGAAAATGTCCTTCTTAACTGGCAGTTTTGGTTTGATTTGGTTTGATTTATTATGAACATGCCAGCACAAAATGTATAGTCAAAACAATGAGAGAAAAAAAAAAATGATTCTAATCATAACAATAAACAGAGCAGCAATTCACCTGCTTGTCTGAAAACAAACAAAAGGTAAGATTTTCCGAATTTAGCCAAACACTGATAAAACATTTATGGTTCCATTTTTTTTTCAACACGTGACAATGACCACACTTCACTTCACAGATGCAGTGTGCTATTTATGTTTAACAAGAGAGTTTTTCTCACTGTTTTCTCAATTACAATGTGGATAATCACCTCAATGAACCCTGCCTCAAATATTTCTTTCTTTCCGCAGTGTGTCAGACCTGACCGAGTCTGGGTCCACTCCTGTGTGTGTTTACATGAGAGATGAGGTATGAAATGTATCTGGTAAGACAGCAAAAATCTGTCCGTAGGTTTGACACCCAGCATGTGTGCGTTTGTGTGTAGGTGTGTGGCGAAGAAGCCCTCAAGAAGGCTACTCTGAAGTCTTTAGGCCTTACTGGAGGAAGTGCCATTGTCAGGTAAACTTCCCTGTTAGGTTTACTTGTGATTTCTGATTCATAACCATCAAATCCTAGTTGGTAAGTAAGTCCTTTAATCGTGTTGTGTTTATAATTTGCTCTTGACAGGTTTTTACAGAAAAGGGACAAAGCACCAGAAGATTGCATGGACACAACTGAAGCCACTGTTGTGCCAGTGCCCCCTGCTGTCAAAAAATGCCCCCCAAGCTCAGCCTCTCAGTTTGACTCCATTACTTCTCATTCTCAAAACTCAGTATCAGAAGAGACAACTATAAAGCCTAAACCTGCTCAGTCACTCAAAACCACCCCGGTGCTCACTCCTATTTCTTCCACTAGTACACCTTCTCTTCTACAGCAAACATTGCAGGCTACAAATCAACCAAAGGTTCCTCCTGTAGTAAGAGGAATGTCAGAGACAGATAGTGAGGAGGCAGGGCCATCAGGGCTGAACTCCCAGTCATCATCATCATCATCATCATCATCATCGTCTTCTGATCCCATTGTGCCATTCATTCCTTTTTCTGGTGGGGGTCAGCGCCTTGGTGGTCCTGGAGGAAGTGCAGTTGGCCGCACGCTCTCCTCATCTCTATCGTCTTCATCATTGTCAGCGTCTGCTGTAGAATCGCCTAAAGCCAAGAAAGCAAAGCCTTCTCATCATTCTGCCGCCAAGGTATGTGATGCATGAAAATGAATATGCTATTAATTTTTATTTTTTTGCATCTACAGTAGTGCCTTGAGTTATGTGTGCCTTTTCTAGAGATGCAAGTGTTCGCTTTATCTTTTTTTCTTGTAAATATTACGGGTACACCTTCAGCTGTTTATAATATGGGACAAACAGATATAGAATGAAAACACTTGCAACTAGCATGGAGGAGATGATAAAGGCCAGTTCACTTACCGTGCAGCGCCATCAAAATGTCGTGTCGAGGCGCTGTCAAGAGGGCATTTGCCGAAATGGCGTCACTCCTCGAATTAAACAATGTAATTCAAGAGCAGCATACCTGTGATATCATAAATCACCTCCAATAGTCTAGGGAGGGGGCTGTAGAATGATTTCCGACGAGTGGCGCACTTTACTGTCAACGACTGCATGGGGAAAATGGTAGCGGTGCTAATAAATGTGATGAGGCTTTCAAACTGCTCCCTGCTCAGCTTCCAAGTGGGAAATTATTCCCTGTTTACTTCCTGGTCGGCTGCTGTGGCAGCACTTCTAGATAGGCTTAGGTTGCACCGAGGGAACCATCGTCTTTTCACGCTTCCCCACGAACCTTTCACGCTGAGCAATCGATTTTTGCCTCAAGTTAACATTTTCTAATGAGAAATTCTTCTTCTGCAGCCTCAAGCCACTGCCGAAAAGTCCGATGAGATTATGGATGGAGCAGGAAAGTTCTTGGCGGTAAATACTTGCTTTAAATGCTACTTGTTGGGAATTTCTCTCGTCTTCATCTTTGCTTTCACTCTCTGTTACGGCAGCCAGTGGAGAGAGAGCCTCTCATCTACCACCTGGAGCGCGTGTCCCATCGCTCTGAAGAGGATGCGCAGCTGCCAGATGAGTTTTTTGAAGTGACTGTGGATGATGTACGCAAGCGTTTTGCCCAGCTAAAGAGTGAGAGGTTAGTCGCTCAAAGTGATAGTGAGACAGAATATCAATCATACAATGTTATTTTTAATCTTTTTTTTTTTATCTCAAGCTACATTATTGATGAACTGACAGCAAATGTCTTCACAGCAAGTGTCGACTTGTGAACTAGTCCCGCACTTCTTTGACACATTACCTTTAACTGTGCTCTGCTCCCACTAAGCAAAGTTCGAATCAACCTTTGTATTTATTCTACTCATCAAATTATAACTCATTGTTCTTTATCCCTTTTCACTACAGAAAATTGTTGGAGGAGGCACCACTAATGACTCAAGCGCTTCGAGAAACACAGATGAAGGAGAAGTTGGACAGATACCCTAAAGTGTGTACACCTGATACATGCTGACTCCCGCAGTGAGGCACATATATGACCACTCGTACTGTTTCTCCAGGTTGTGCTGAGGATCCAGTTTCCAGATCGGCATGTTTTACAAGGCTTCTTCAGGCCCCTCGAAACAGGTTTGTAGGTGTCTCAGGTTTTTCATGTCAGCCGGTAATATTAAAGCTACTTGCGACTTAATAATTGTTCGCAACAGCAACCACACATTGGAGAGGAATTCCAGTCTAAAATATAGCCGAACAATTAATCAAAATCAAACTAACATAGCCATGTAGTAGAATGCAATTTCAAATCGCAAAGGCTGCATTTTGCGCATGGAACACTTTGATGAATTTCCCTAATAATTCAGCGCCTTTGCAAAACATAAACACAAAACAAAAGCATGGTCTCATTTTTTTTTGTCTGTCTAGTTGGGGCTTTAACGGATTTTGTAAGGAGCCACTTGGAGGATCCGCTGCTCAGTTTCTACCTCTGTAAGTGACGTGCAGTCAGATGCTTCCTTCACACCCACCATTTCCTGTTGACATTTGTTTTGAAAACTTTGTTCATAATCAAGAGTGTTGACTTAATCCAGTCAATCCAATAGTATTTTACCGTTTCCACGTTTGGTTTGCAAATATCGGGCCTTCAAATTGGGAAAACGATTGCGTTTCTTTTTTTCATTGTCATCCATACACTGCAAAGTCCTGCTCAGCAAATAATAAAAGGAATAAATATAAATTAGAATACGTTTAAACATGTAAAGAGTAGACCAGTGTACATTTTGGCAACTTTGGATAGCTCAAGTTGATTTCATTTCTTTTCCAGTTATCACTCCCCCCAAAAAGATTCTAAATGATCCTGCTGTCACACTTTTCCAGGTAAGCCGCATCACACTGTTGATAGTTTAGGGAGCACAACCGTTTCTTTGAAGGACTGGATTCAATCAGTCACATTGTCAGAATCATTCTAAGACTAATGATTAAATCAAATTTATGAAATGTGATTAAGTAAATGTGCTAATCACTTTTGATTCATTTATAGCAACAAAAAAATGATGCCTGAAATATGTGATGCATTGAGCCATTATTGTACATTGATGTCTTGCATCCTAATGTGTTCTCCCTAGGCTGACCTGTTTCCCGGTGCCCTGGTTTACCTTGGCTCTGACGTGAAGACAGGTTTCTGATGTTTGATTTCCTTTTTAAGCTTCATTTGAAGTGGATCCCATTGTGGCATTTGTTCTTTATCACTTGTCTGTTTGTGTGCGTGTGTCGACAGAATTCTACTTAAAGAGGGAACTCCTCGATTCTTCGGTTTCGGCTTTGCAAGCAAATGAATCGATTGCCAGGTGCGTTGATCGATAGATGTGTGGAGTTTATTTCGCGAAACTACTATCTTGTAAGTGGATGTCTGAAGTTCCAAACACAGTTTATCCATCATACATGACTTCTTGCGAGAGCTTAATTCAGCATAGTACCAGGGCCAATGAGTAGGTAAAGACGGCCCTGGGTGTACTCACTAATGTTGCCAGTTCGATATTAATGATTGTCAATATTATAATTTTACACTGTTAGATAAGACTTACATTGTTTATAACTTACCATTGTAGCCTCTCTCTATAGATTTTTTTCTTTAGAAAACAAAAGTACAACATTCTAAAGGGTTTTCTTGTCAACCTTCTTTTTCCTACTTGTTCCTCATCTCTAACCGACCGCCGACATCCCAGCTGTATGCTCCAGTCGACCAAACATTCCCCCAGGCCTTCGTCTGATAAAGAAACGCTGCCTCCCGCAGAGCCAACCGCTGACACTAACGCGTCCACGCAGAACGATCAAAACCAACCGTCAACTCACACCCAGGCTGCTAAGCCTGGCAGATCCAACCTGGGCAATGTGCCCAAGTGGCTCAAGCTTCCAGGTGAGGATGGGACTCAACCGAGAACACACGCACACATTGTTCCTCCCCTGCTTTGAATTTTGGCGTTTGATCCCAGACATGGACAAGCAGCTGCTCACTTTATAGGCTATTGACAGACGTTTCCAGGTCATTTTTGTTTGTCTATTGAATGTTTATTTGAATAACAGAACGCTAAGTACATACATACGTAAATGAATACATTAATATTACATTTCCAACTGTTGTGATTCACATTAATTGTGAAGGTTTGTGCTTATTTTTTTTTTTTATATTAAAAAACTGCTATGTATTTAATTTTGATCGTCTTTTTTCCTTACAGGTAAGAAATGAGACTGTGTCAGATGTGTGACACACACTGCCCTGCATAGCCAATATATGCACTTGGACCTCAGCTTTGTGACTGCTGTGCACTTCAATTCAACTTAGAAGATGCCTGTCACTTTGAACTGTGTGAGGTACTGACTGCTGGGGTGAAGAGTTCATATTTGGTAAGAAGACTGATGTGATTTCATTCTGGTTGATGTGTGAAGAAAGACTGCTGGATGTGTTTTATTCAACAAAGTTCAAGAATTAAATATGCTGTTTGAACAGTGCAATATGTGGGGCTTTTTTTATGACTTCATTTTATTGACTTTGCTTTGCATACTGATCATTGTTGTGTTCTATCACAAATTGTAAATCAGTGTAGGCATACATTTTTAATTTACTGACAAGACAATTGTTTCTGTTAGGATGTAAGGCCATGTCCTATTTGTAGAACTCGCATAAGTGGATAATCTTTAGCTTGAATGACTAACAAGAAACATCTTTAAGTTCTTTTTTTTTATTGAAGTGCAACATCAATCTTTCTTAGGAAATGAAGAATGCAGACAGGTGCAGCACGACACTGCAAACTTTGCTACCCCTGGTGATCTGAAGGCTTTCTACGGAGGCAGTTGCACAATTCAGTCTTGTTACAAATAACTTAGGTGTTACCCTTACCTTTGACATATTTCTTGCTTTTAAAATTACGCAATGATTACTGGTCCTTGAGCTTCACAAGTCTGTAAAACACCTCCAGGTGGAGACAGAGAGCTGAGAACAAATGTCACAATCAGACCAGAGTCTTCTTGATCTCTTGAGGAGACAACACTCCTTCAGAAACTTTCCATCTTCTGACAAAATGACGTTTGCTTTGAATTCTGATTGCGCACATGATATGAGTGTATAGCAATTTCCCCTGGTTTACCACTACATAACATGAGTATGTCGAAAAAGGCCTTTTCAGTTTACCTGCTTGAGATTATTTGACAGCGGTAAAAGCAGATACTTGCACTATATATGATGTATGTCTGTAAGTAAGGTAAAAGAAAACTAATGACTTCAGAGTCCTAGCTTTTGAATTTCCAAGCCAGAAAGACCTGAATTGTGCAGAAATTCTTGAAGAATTAATGAGGTCTGTACTTCTTAGTGCAGGGATGTCAAAGTCATTTTCATCACGAGTCGCATTGTTATGCTTTCTCTCAGGTGGCCATTAGACTGTGAAATGACATTATGATGACATATTCACAATTGCCCCACATATTTGACTGTAAATTGCATTTCAAGTCAGAAGTCACTGAAAATGCAGGGAAGGAAATACTATTCTTGTGGCATTGAATCAATTGCAACTGTACTTCTGGTTGTCTTAGTTGAGATGTTTAACTTCTCATCAACAAGGCTTGGTTAGGACTGCTCCAAACTCAGTTGCAATGGGAATGAATTGACCTAATTTGACCTTAATTAAAAACAAATTTTATTTTTTTAAAAAGTGCAAAACAAAAATGAATGTTCAGAATCAAATATTTTAAAAATGGATCCAATTTGCTCACTTCTATCAGTGATTTATTATGAAACAATGGTTTAATTGGCGCTATTATTTCAGGGTTCAGTCATGTAACGTTTACAGTATTCGGCTCTCACATGGCTGGTAACCCCCATGAACACACCCCTCACATTCATTAGGTCGAGACCCTTCCCAACTCTAAATAACTTCCATTCTAGTGCCACCGAGCCCCAGCATACCAGCCACACGGCACACGCTGTTGGTGCTTGAGGACGACGAAAATGAGTGGGAAAATTTGACAGCAATACAATGTACGATCACATTTTGCTCTTGACTATTTTTTTTTTTTATTGAAATGAATAACAAGCTGTTATTAATCAGAACTTTTTCCTACACTGGACAAAGGGCCTGAGAGGATTGTGGACATTTTATACTCTCCATGCGCTGATCAGAAGAAGTTTGGAATAGTGAGCAGAGACAACAGGGCACGGAAATGCCTACTGGGAGATTTACCTTCATAAAGAGCCTGAGGGAAACATTAAATTCAGAGTGAAGGTTTCAAGGCAGACTATAGAACAGCGTGGCCTTCAGATTCACTTTGTAGGCCACCTAGTGATGGATTCGCCATACCTGAACACGAGGGCGCTCCTCTCACCTCTCGGCGCTACCCGCCTTTGCCAGCTGGCGATGGGTTGTGCCGTCCTCGCCATGGTGATCCACACTGCGGGCTACAGCGGTTCCCACGGCGTGTTCTGCATGGCCGTATGGTGCTTCTGCTTTGCCATGTCGGTGGTGATCTTCTTCTTGGATGCCACTCGTCTCTACAGCTGCCTGCCAATTTCTTGGGACAACCTCACCGTCACATGTGCTGCCTTTGCCACACTTGTGTAAGTCACCTCTACATTGCAAAAAAAAAAAAAATAATTCCCAATATATGAAACACCTTAAAAGTTTAATAAGATAAATAATGCAGACAAATGTTATGGCATGTATTCCAAAAAATACTTGGCAAATCAGTTTTCTACTTTTATTTTGAAATATGTTGAATGTCACAATAGAATGAACAAACTCCACCGTGCTTGTCCTTTAAGAGTAATTCAAATAAACGGAGACTGTGTACGCCAGAAAGGTCCCAGTCCAATTCATTTTGTTTATCTACTATGTTGTTTGCATCGACTGCATCCCCTGAAACAAAAACAAACAATTCCCAGTTCTTATACTAGAATGGATAATAAGTACAGATAATAAATCTGAGGTACAGTATTTAAAAACATCAACATAAGTATTTCCTTGGGGCCAAGAATATGTTATTGCTCGCAAACAGTTTAGTTTGCTTTTGCTCAGGCTTTTGGGAAAGAACATGCTGGAGGCAAAGTGTTGACTTTTTGTAGATCTTTTGCCAGTTGTATTTCTGGCTTTTTTAAAAGCATGGAAAAAAACATTCATTTAATACAAATCTAAAATGACCTTGTGGATATGTTTGTGTTATGTCTATATCTCCTTGTGTTTATTTGCAGGTATGTGACGGCCTCTGTGGTCTACCCGCTTTTCTTCGTCCGATCCGAGTGCCCCTACGCTGGTTGCGATGTCCGCAATTTCCGCATTGCGGTCACTGTCTGCTCCATCCTGGGGACTCTGGCCTACGGTGCCGAGGTGGCCCTGTGCCGAGCCAGACCGGGACAAGCCGTGGTAGGCTACATGGCCACGGTCTCGGGCCTGCTCAAAGTAGTCCAAGGCTTTGTGGCCTGTATTATCTTTGGCGCTCTAGCCAACGGGAGTCAGTATTCCCTCTACGCCGCCACCATCTACTGCGTTGCCGTCTACGCTTTCTGCTTTGCTCTGACTACACTGGTGGTCATCATGACGTTGTGCGGGCGTACCAAAACGGTGCGCTGTATGTCTTTCGATCGTTTCGTGGTGGTGTGCACCTTGCTGGAGGTTCTGCTCTACCTGAGCGCATCGGTGGTGTGGCCCGTGTTCTGTTTCGACACCAAATACGGCTCACCCTGGCGACCGTACTCGTGTCCTCAAGGGAAGTGTCCATGGGACAGCAAAGTGGTGGTGGCCGTTTTCTCCGTTGTCAACTTGGCGCTCTATGTGGCGGACCTGGTCTACTCGCAAAGGATACGATTTGCCCCATCACATTTGGCCAACGCCTCACGTAGGCCCTAACACAGACTTTTAATTTTGTCACAGCTGAATGTTTTTTTTTTTTGTATCATCACGAGACATTTACCTCATCCTGGCCTGGCATGCATTGATGACGATTAACTATACTATACTGTTCAATCTGGATTCTCTCAGGAATTTAAACTTGGAATGTAACCGACACATGAGCTCAACCACACCCCAAATAAAGCAGAGGCTTGATTCTTTGAACTGACCCTTCTTGACCTCCGAGGGGATTAGGCTGACTAGACTGCCTCACCCAAACAGCCGCTTGCTACGTGCTGTCAAATCCAACACTTATTTTCTTTTTTTTATCGAGTTTGTAATATCCGACCGGTATCTGCGGTATGGCTGTTATCTGAAAAACTCACACCAAGATGATAGAAATGATATTAGCATGAATAAACACATGGCTTTTCTGCACTTGTGAAGCAGTCACACTAAAATGTGCCCCATAAAAATGGCAAAGTTAAAACACACAACATTTATGATTGCACAATTCAAACATGGGCAGGGTGACACAAATACCGTATGTTTGCACACACTTTCAAAGTACACATGAACCCGTCAGTATCATGTCCCTGTTTTATTATACTTTTTAAGTAGTTGGGTTACATACGAAATATTCGGTAGGTTTTTTAAGTCCAATTCCGCAAAATTAGCGTGCACGAGGTTTACGTACATTCATTGCCAGGTATGTCATGTTTGGACTTTTAACTATTCTTTTTTTTTTTTTTAATCAGTCTAATGATAAAGACCATCTTCAATTATTTTTAAAAAACAAAATTGGGTGAACATGCTTGAATTTATTCTGTGGTTTTCCTTCAATCAATACAGAGTCAAAATTATGCATCCAGGCAAAATAAAAAAATAGATATACTTCTAGTCTCCCACTAATAATTGATTTAATATCCCTGAGCAATTTGAACAGCCTCTCTTTGAAGCTTGTACCATTGTTTTGACTTGATATCCCACCACTTGTTTGGGCAGAGGATAGAGTTCATTTCAATTGATTAGTTCCCTGAAATGCATTTGACATTTAAATGTAACCTACATACTATGATTAATAGGGTTGTGGTCAGGACTTTGAGAAGCCATTTCAGAAAAGAAAAGTAAATCTTCTCTATTCGTTCCGGAATGACTTTTGCCGAGCGGGAATGGAGCCTTTCCTGTTAGCGGTCCTTCTTTCTGGATTGACCTCTCCTTAAATGTAAGGCAAAGCCCTTTTATGTCAAAGTCAAAGTCTGCTTTATTGTCAATTTCTTCACATGCCAAGACACACAAAGAGATCGAAATTGCGTTTCCCACTATCCCACGGTGACAAGACATATTACAAAACATCCAAGAAAACCACACAAAAAGTAAAAACAAGCACATACAATGAATGAACAAGAGCAATGAATAAATAAATAAATAGATAAATAAATACAATTCATTTTCCATTTTTAATGCGATGTATAAAAAAAGTTGTACTTTATCTCAATTGTGTACTGTTCACATTTGAATACTGCCATTATTTTGGTAACTACTAGCAAAAATAGTGTGCATATTATTGAGGGAGGGTTGCAAAAGTTTTTTTTTTTTTTCCACACCCCAACATTAAATTGGTAATGCTAAGAATGTTGAGCTTGAAGGCGTGCCTCTTCCGCCATGGACTTTCTTCTGATAAATCCCACAGGGATATTTCTCATTAGAGGCAACTCTTGCATCACTTGTGGATGCATCTGAACTGACTTTATTAGGAGATGGAGAATTAGTGCAATGGAGAGAGACACCTTGAAATAAAAATCAGAAACACCGGCCATTGACAGCAATACAATGACTTGTTGCCTCATTCTAAGTAGAAACATTTTCATTTTATGATCAGGTAACTGGAGTCACTGTTGGAGCAATATTCTCAAGAGTACTAAGATATCCAAGTTCACTGACAATTATGTTATGGAGATTCTCGATTCTCATACTAATAGTATCATAAGAATAACAATAATATAATGTAACATTCACATTCCCTGCCCCCCTGCTACTTATTGTTTACATTCCCATTAGAACCCATTGAAAAATGAAAATGTTATCTTTGAAAATTTCCAAAATACAATTTTACTCATGCACACAGACTAAAATTTGCACTAGACTTGTGTTGGGTGGGAAAATACACCCCCAAGTATTAATGATATTAGAATATGACTAATGCCCATGAGAACATAGCCACATGAATGCAACCTATCTTCAGACCTCCATTTAGTAACTCCTTTGACTTTCCCACTCCCTCCAGACTCATCTTAAACATAGCTGTGTTTACACACACATGGCATTCGATGAAACCCTTTGACCCAGATTTGCTGTGACAGGTGTCCATCATAACATCTCCAATGGGAAGGGCCAGTGCGACAGAGGGTCCGCTTGTGATGTGCTAACCTTTTGCAGTAGATTTCTGCCAAATGCTAAACTAGAAACTTGAGCATGGATGGTATTCTGACAAATGTAGCGATGGACAAATTAGAAGAAATATCTACGATTAATATATAGTATTTTGAAATATGACTTGCTGTAGCGCACAGGTATGGATACCCCTTCACACCAAAATCGGCCATTTCAATTTCTAGAATGTCCTCTGAAGGCCATCTATCCATAAAGCAGTTAGTGGTGACAGCTCATCTTCAATCCCAGAGGACAGGTAACAGAGACGGACGGGATGATAGATGGATTGATGGACAGACAAAGGAACGGACGGGAAGACGGATGGATGATTTTGGCTTTTTATAACTTTTTATCAAATATATTTTATTCTTTAGCATGCCCCCATCACTCATATGTTCTCAAAAGTACTCTACATTGAATGTTTTGTTTTTAAAATGATTTTCATTCATTACATGCTAGTTGGACAATCCATGAATGTCATTAGCGTAACCTTCTAAATGTCTTTTAAAACTGGCGCCCCTTCATTTGGACTGTGGACACAGAGGTAAACTTTTTTGTGTTTTCTCATGTGTCTTGTACTTGACATGTGGAATACAAGTTGTTGTGTTGGCTTTGTATTTTTTTTTTTTATTTAATTAGATTTTTTTTTCCAAATTGAAATAAAGAAAAAAAGCACACTGCTATATATTGTTGCTATAACAGTGCCATTTCGTTGATACATAAAAAAACTTCATTCCAAGACTTTTGTATAAACTCTGTAACGAGCCTTTTCAAAGGGCTGAAGCTTCATGTTTGCACCTTGGCATTTTAATTGGATCCATGCGGTTATATTGGAAAGTGTGGCTGCACAGATCCCATTTTACACCAAGGTGGGCTTTTTTTTTTTTTAAACCTGTCAATATCACAATCCCACCTATCAAAGGAATACCTCCAACCCAAATGGCCTAAAGCCAAAAATAACTTAATTGAAATCGGCCAGGCAAAGCCTTTCATAAAGACTGTAATTAAATACAAAGTCAAGTAAACCTGAAAATACTTTTCTAATTTCATACTTGGTATGTGCAAAGCCCCTCCTCCCCATTTCATTTGGGACTCTCTAACCGCTTAAGGAAAAAAAAAAAAAAGAACTTGAAAAATTTGAGTAACCAGCCCATGCTATTAATGCAAGTGGACTGACTGTGTTCAGAATCCCCGACAGCCACTGATAGAAATGTAGCTTTTCTATTAAATAAGACAAAATTGAAGAGAAGTAAAAACAAGAAATCAGCCAAATGGAAAAAAAAAGTTCCTCCAAAACCACATGAGATGGTATATTAAGTGTTCACACGTTGAGTTGCACAGCATGACAAATAACACATTTCACGTGTAAAATTGAGTGTGACTGTGTAAATTGAAAAGGAACCTGGTTAGTTGACTTACTCTGCATGTACTGTCGCTGCTGTCACTATATAAAACACCTTTCCCCTATGCATCCTAATCAGTGTCATCCAATTAGACAAACACATCAGAGAATCAAGCATTTGAAAATTCAAACTAAAACGCTGTCCATTTCACGTGGATGCAAAAAAAACCCCGAGTGTCTTTTTGTGAAGACGAAAAGGATCGTAACAGCTGGTGTGCCTTGTGCTTTATATATAGAAATGAGCGGTAAGAAAATCCTTCAGATTGCATTCCTTTCCAGAAGCATGGTATGAAAATAGATGTGAGACGGCCAGGCAGAGCAGACTTCACACACGAGTGGACCTGTCTCATTCGAGTGGGCAGAATTCAGATTAAAACATCAAATTGACAGTTACTGGAGAAAATAGTTAAGCACCTGAAAACTGGATGATCCTGAATTAAAATAGAAATAGTAAAACATTCATTTATACCGATGGATAATTTGGAGTCTTCAATTAACTCAACATGATTGGGAGCGCAGAGTACTTGGAGAAAAGGCCAGTGGAGGGGGGATTCAAACCCAGAACATCTCAACAGTGAATATAATAAGCACGAGACCACTGTGCTGCTGCCACTTTTTCAATCTGAGAATTGATCATTTAAATTCCAATAAATATGCTTTCAAAATGAACACCAAACATCCTTAAAGATCATTTGACATTTGGGGATTTTTTTTACCATCACATTGGACCGAGGTTTAAACCGAAAACCTAGCCAAATATACTAATTGCTATCCCACTGTACTGCACCTTGAAAAAATCATATTTTCAATTTGGTGGGGGCAAAAACGTGCCATACTTTGGCATTTTGTCAATATTGACATTGCAAAATTAATGATTCGGATTTATTTGAAATCAGGTGTTGTCTACTGCTTGGGCTGAATGAGGAAGCAGATGCTGGCGGCAGTGGAGGCGACAAGCTTGCCTGGCAGCATGCGTGGTTGGGAGTGTGCTTTTTTTTTTTTTTTTCCCTCATCTGGCAGCTTATCAAAGTCACCTAGTGATAAAACCAAACAAATTGTTTTTTTAATTCTTAGCTAAGCGATCTCTGTATCACTCAAATAGCAAGTGGTGGGTGAAAGAGTCAATAACATTACGCCATAGTATGTTCCCAACATGGCACTGTGCATCAAACGGTATAATAATCATAATCATAATCATAATAATAATAATAATAATGCATTTTATTTGTATGGCGCCTTTCAGAGAGGGGGATTATTTTGGCATATACAAGATTAGGTACAAAATAATAGGAACATCAGATATTGACCAAACATTACAATATTTCTCCCTTTTCCCATCAAGACCTCAACGTGGGATCTCCGGAGTGACACTTTAATGTTCATTTGCCAACCAAATATTTCCATACACACGTTTTTACTGCTAATTTTGTCCATGAGTGCAGCATGAAATCATACAAGTAAACCACTGTGTTGCACTGGTAACATTACGAGGGCTAGTAGGCAAATATGTCGCCCAGTAGTGGCCTCCTGTACTCTACTAGTGGGACCATAATGCCCTCTAGCAGTGTTGCCAAAACTGTCATACCGTTATGCAGACATGTCACACAGTGGTGGAAGCCATTAGTGGGAAAGAAACATTGCTAGTCAGGGGAATTAACCTACCCAAACACAGTTATTTATTCAGTTATTTATTTATTTATTTATTTAATTTTTTGATTTATTTTGATTGTATGTTTAAATATGTTTTTTTCATGACTTTAACTTTATTTTTCTGTCATGGTGGTGGGAGTTGAACGTGTTTTAAAGTAATGACACACATGTTATGAACAATTTAATAGCTTGGAATTAGGTGGACCTTATTTTTCCGTCACACCAGAACAAGGTGGAATGTTTCATAGCAGGTAGGGTGCTACCTGCTAACCAAAAACCAAAACCAACATTGGTTTTAATGTTGAGCAATGGATAAGGCACAAATGAAGTAAGGCTGTGACACGCTCCTGACAACTCACTGACATACTGAAGAAATAGAGTCATTTCAAGGTCAAACAGCAATAATATTGTGTTATGCTCATTTTGAGTACACTTTATATATATAAAGCTATTTGTAGATCAAAAGTGGTAAAATTATTCACTCTGCTTAAGTGGAAATTCAGACACTTATCAAAAAATTATTCATGTAGAAGTAGAATTACAGATTCAACCTTTTAAGTTAAAGCTATAAATTACAGGCTGGGAAACGTACAAAAGTAAAAATAAAAAAAACTGTCATATGACACCTGGTTTGGTGGTAAATTTGGTTGTTTTTGTTTTCAAAACAACACAAATTTAGGTCAAATCGACCCAACTGCTTAGGTCATTCCAATTTTTAACCCAGCAATTTTAAGATTGTAGTAAACTCATCTTCTGCACTGGTTTGAGTGTTCTACAAGTATGTTCTAGTTCTATAAGTGAACAGAAATATCATTCAGTGGAAGTGAAAGTAAAGCATAGTCGTTCTAGGTGTGTGCGTGCAGAATTGACCTACTAGTGAGGACAAAAAGCATTGCCTGACTAGTACACTTACATAAACAATTCAGTAGTAGGAAAAATGATTGTCCAAAGCAACCCATATAAAGTATCGATATCTGTTTTCACATTTTGTGAGTAAAAATGTCATTAGGGAATTAAGAAAATTTGGACTACATAAAAAATATAGGCTGTATTTGCATAGTAATTACATATTTGTAATTTGTTACTCTCCAGCGCAAGATTTATTGCGTGCCAATTCCAGACACTTAAAGGTTTAATAGTTTGTCACGTATGAAACACATGAGGTCATAATTTTTCATCTTCCAGACTAAATATAACATAGTTTTCGACTCATCGGTCATTTCACTCCACAGATGATGAAACTGGCTGTGACGTAATAACAAATCCCGCCCAAATGCGTTTTTATTGGTTGCTGCTCCTCGTCTTCCTAATATAATTGGTCAGCTTTGTCTCAATAACACTTGCCTAGCACTGGGCCAGTGCGAGCGCCAAGCCACGTTGACACAAAAAGTCAATTTCTTTTCTTTTCTTTTCCTCCGGCCCCGCAAGGTACGTGTCACTTAGGCAGCTGTCAGTGACGCGTCGACAGTTATCTATCCAACCAAAGGTAACAATCCTTGTTTAAGAGCATATTTGTCGTGTTTCTTGTTTAGTTCTACTGGCGATGAGTGCTTGCTAACTGTGTACTAGCTTTTTAGCAGAGGACAGGCTGTCACAAGTTAGCATGGCGCATCAGCATCTTTTCAATCAGCATCAATATCAGTAAACTTGGAATATATGATTTATTACACTGTTTGTGATGAATAGAAATAGATTTAATGTTATGTTTCCCGGGTTGTGAGCTCGGAAAGTTTAGTTTTCCAATTGAGGGACTTTTTTTTTTCTTCTATAATGCAGTTTGTTGGCGACCCATTTTTGCCAAAACAAGACTTTCATAATGTGCATGCATTTGATTATATGGTCTTTGGTGTTTTCATTCTTTTTCCTTCCAGAGTACAGAAGCCACTTCATCTGATAGAATGAGTGTTGGATTTATAGGAGCAGGCCAGCTGGCTCATGCACTGGTCAAAGGTTTCACAGCTGCAGGTGAAAATCCTTGTTCAATTCACTTTTACGAAAAAAATGTACTTGCATTTCATTAAGTGCAATTTTGCACTTAAAAGCTGGAGTTGTACTTCTCGCATTTAAATTAATGCAGTATTTATGGTGCACAATTTCCCAACCAATAATGTGACCAAGGCACATATCTTTATTTTCTAAAAACCTCATGGAAAACCACCATATTACCAATGTACTACTATTGTGCGGAATCTGGACCTGTTTAGTATAACACATACTAGCTGATTTTAATTCCCCCCCCCCCTGTTGTATGAATGGCAACAGGTTAATTTTGTACCTCAGCCATCTAGTGGAATAGCATTTTAATTATTCTGCTCATCACTTTACTGTGTATCACAGACATATATAGATTATTGTACTGTATGTCATGTGTTTCACAAATTGAATGAAATTGGATACTTTCGTGTGGCTCACAGGATGTTTTTTTTTTTACTGTAGTTGGAAATCACTGATCTAATTGTCATCAATTTGAAATTTGACCCCCAAAAAAAACGTAGTCGCTGCTATGCGTACGTCACTTTTTAATGATTTTTTTTTCAAGGTGTTAAAATGTCTACATTAATTTTCACTTTTCTACAGGTGTGATCGCTACACATAGGATCACAGCCAGCTCCCCGGACACTGACCTGCCCACCGTGACTGGCCTCAGGGTGAATTGAACTTTTAAAATATAGCAGAAATGGTTAGCTCTCAGCCCTGGGCAATGAATCAAAAATGAATTGTTATTTTGGCTTCTCTTAATTTTGAAACCATTTTAATCAAAGAATAATTCAATGTGGCAAACAGCAGTTTGTGTGTGTGTGCACAACATTGTGAAAGTACCCAGAATGCACAGTGTTACTTGTGCAGCAAACATGTGACGTTCTGTGATTCTGCCCTCCTTCAGTGAGGTTTAACTGTTGAATGACAACCCAGTTGCAGTTCACTGTTGACATGAACGCAAACCAAAAAGAATTACACACATTGTATATTTAAATACAAAACATACTTCATTTTCAAACCAATTCCAGTTTTAATGCTAAAATCAATAGAAAATCGACTGAGTGGTATTCCTTGAAATAACAAACGCTGCAGAAACAGATACTGTACGCATAGGTAACGTGACAATAATCAGGTACATATAATAACCCAGTCTGGGAAAAAAAAAAATTCTAAAATGAACAGCTGCATCTTTCTCCTACTCTTATCAATGTGTGCATGGCACCATACTGGCCCTAAGAGGACAACACACTCTGCAGGAACAGCCAGTATTTTATTTATCATTTATTGTTATTTTACCATGTACCTATACTTGGTTGAGTTTTCAAGGAGTTTTGTCATACTGACACACATTTCTGCGTAATACAGTATGGCACCCAATCCAACACCTGAAGTCTCAGGTTAGTCACAAGATTTGTGAAAAAAAAAAAAATAATACAACAGACCTGATAAAGACATAATAGAGATGCTTATTCATGGTTTGAATGTGTCCAAGGTGCAATGCAGTTAGGTCATGGTTGCAGCAGAATAGAAATGCAAGAGAGACTTGAGTTTCACAATATTTACAAGGTCATTTGACAAAAGGATGAGAGCAGGACTCTCGAACTCATCTCCTGTGCGGCCTGCTAGAAATGGATTCGGAGTGCTTCAAACGTTCAGAAAATGAATAGTTCTTTAGAATAAAAAGAAAATCGGTGACTTTTTATTAGCTCCCTCCTTGCATGTCCAGTTGAGTAAAGGCATCTTATTCTCTTGGCGCCACAGCTGTCTCTGCATTCTAGACATGTCGGGGTGCCCCTGTTTCCGACAAAATTCGAAAGAAAAAAGAAAAAAACATTCTGTTTTCTTGGCAAAGATGGGGAACTTGGGTATCTCTTTCACTTGTCACTTCAGAATTACGACTCGCTACTAGAGCAGTGTTCCAAGAGTAATGTTCAACGTGTAGGGATGTGAGTACTTGACGTTTTGAATTGAATTTATAATTTTGATTTCAATCCCCCAAAAAAAATTTTCCCCCCCTCCAATCATATGCCTGTCTCGATGCTGACGCACATGCTGTTTGGTGCTCTACTTACATTTGTTCCATTTTATTTTGTAGAAAATGGGAGTGAGCCTGACAACGAGTAATAAAGAAACGGTCAGCAAGAGCGATGTTCTCTTTTTGGCTGTCAAGCCACATATTATCCCATTTGTTTTGGATGAAATTGGGCCAGACATCGAAGACCGCCATCTGATCGTCTCTTGTGCCGCAGGTGTCACCATCAGCTCCATTGAAAAGGTCAGCTTTCCCTCTTATTTTGGACATATCATGCATACTCATCTTTGTTCTTTTTATTGTTATTGATGAGACCTCCTTTGAACTTATGTACCTGTGACCATTTTTAGAAACTGCTTCAGTACCGCGCAGCCCCTAAAGTCATGAGGTGTATGACCAACACTCCAGTGGTAGTGCGAGAAGGAGCTACAGTATATGCGACTGGCAGTCATGCAGAGGTAATATTTAAAAAAATAAAATAAAAAGCTTAGTTGAAATGTTTGATCCTTTTCATTCTTGTACCTTTAGTTGATGTTGTCTAGTTATCTAAAAAAAAATACACAATAGATGTTCTCTTTTTTTTTTTTTTTTCTATTGATGGCAAATCACTATCATTTGATAGTTTTAATTTTTTTTTTTACAGTTTTAGTACGTACAATGTAAATCTTTTCTCAGGGATCACTGTGCATGGGTAGGGTAAAATTGCTTCTATATTTTTAAAGTGTCATTTTTTTTCAGAATGTGTTTCTGTCATGAGCTGCAGATTTAAAATGCAAAGCTCTGAGGTCTGGGGTTCAACTTGAGCTTCCTGTATAGAATTTGGCTTGCTTGACTTTTTTTCTAGTATTCTCCCACATTGGAATGATTAGTTATCTTTCTGACACAATCTTCTTCACTTTTGTTGACACTGAAGTTACTAGTGTTGTTGTGTTCTTCCTGGCAGGTGGAGGATGGGAAGTTGCTGGAGCAGCTGATGGCCAGTGTAGGCTTCTGTACTGAAGTGGAGGAGGACCTCATTGACGCCGTCACCGGCTTAAGCGGAAGCGGGCCTGCCTATGTAAGCAACTTGCTAGACTGTACCAATTTGGAAAATAAAAATTCTAGGAATTTTGCAGGTCTTAATAGTGATAGCGTGTGTGTGTGTGTGATTGGAAGAGCATTTACCACCCTCCGTATTCCGAAGATAGCTTTCCCTGCAGTAGTGGTTGTGTTGTTTGCCGCTCCACCTGACATTCAGTCGCACATCCATTTCTTCTTTGCTAGCTGCTTTGTTGTTTGACTCGCACAGCAGTTTTAGTCAGCAGGAGTCTGTTGTGGTAAAAATGACAAAACAGGAAGTTGGCATATTTTGCACAGAGCCTTTACTTTGTTTTTGGGTGTCATATTATGCCCCCCCCCCCCCCCCACACACACACCCTATTTAACCCTCAGGCCATTTTTAATTCTACTTCTCCTTTCATAATGTTTGTGGCCATTTTGTTCCACATAGTCTGTCATTTGTACATTTCCCCTTTTCTCTTCTTCTTTTTGTTACTACTCCTACTGATTGTTTCATTTACCCGATTTGCATCAGTATTGATAAAATTAGTCTTTCTACAGCTGGCAGAAGGCTTCCACTAAATTGAAAAGAGGGTAACTTCACTTCTTAAAATCAAATGGCTTATTAATTAATTGCCACATTGGAACGCAGTAAGCCATGAAATTCTCTTTCACACATCTTTAGTCTATTTTTTTTTTTTTACTGTGTAAATGTATTTATGGTGGATTTTTTTTTAGTGGCACTTGCAAGGGCTCATTCCATGTTTACAAAATTCCACCAATAATTGTCACACTGCCTCTTTGATCATGTGCATGTAGCATCAGAAATCTATTTGTACATTTGACTGCTGCAGATTGTAATGACAAATCCCAGATGCACAAATGTAAATGCAAAACACCCCCCTGGTGCAAATATAGCATAAAAGGCAGCACAGGATTTTTTTTTTTTCTATGACCAATAATGTGATGGTATCCTGAAGGGATGTTTTTCTCTTAACAGGCATTCACAGCGCTGGATGCACTAGCAGATGGAGGAGTGAAGATGGGTCTACCCAGGAGACTTGCTGTCAGACTAGGAGCTCAGGCTCTATTGGTCAGTGGTGTTCAGCCATTTGTGTGTTGTTGTTTTTGCCCCAAACACACACACATTGAATTATGTCCACTGGCAATCTGAAAGTCCTCCCTATTTCATTTTCTTCTGCAGGGAGCAGCTAAGATGCTGCTGGACTCTGAGCAGCACCCAGGCCAACTAAAGGACAACGTGTGCTCACCAGGTGGCGCCACCATTCATGCCCTCCACGTCATGGAGAGTGGGGGCTTCCGCAGTCTTCTGATCAATGCGGTGGAGGCCTCTTGTATTAGGACAAGGTAAAGTGATTGGATTCATATCGCTTCCAAAATGGATGTCTGCGATATTTAGTTTTTGATGTCATCCTGCCAGTATTTCTTTTGTTATAAAAGGCATACTTTAACTTTTTAAATGATATACGTGAGTAGAAATAATACTCACTACTTCTCCTCACTGTTGGCCAGAATCCTTGCATCTCCAAACGCAATTCTTTCACGAAGTTAAAAAAAGGCACCTCACACACTGCATCGATCTAGTTGGTGATTAAAATGGTAAAAGACCTGCACCAGCTTGTAACATCAGAGTCTGCCCTCACTCCAAGCCCTGACCTGACAAATCTTAATGTAATAAAGCAGCAACTTTGGTCACATCATCTTCCTGAAATCTCTCCGAGGTCTTAGACCCATGAGTCATGCAATAAACCAAACAGTATATTGAATTCACTTAAGGTACAATTATTAGACTAAAATGAATCTGCATGCACAATTGTGGCTGAGCAGTTTCATCTGCACCAACGATTGCAGAAATCCATGCGTAACAAAACAGGCCTACTGAAATGTATCTTATTTTCTAAAAGGATAAAAAAAAAAACCGATATCTTTTCAATCTGGAGGTGACATAATGTTAAATAACTCCTTCAGAGTGAGCAAAGAGAGCGTCGTGTCATAGATTTGTTCTATTTTCAGCACTTTAAATTTGTTAATGTGCCGCAGTCGATATAGTGCCTGTGTAGCAACTTCTAAAAAAGAAAACAAAAATTAAGCATATTTGCACACTCGTGGTTTTCGCCGGATATTGAAGTATGTTCCTTTTTGCAACTCACTATTTTCTATTCTCTGATGATTTTTTTTTTTTCCCCCCATATCCTCTTATACATTGAAACTCGCCTGTTTGCTTCTTTCTGAAACGACCCAAGTTCCTACAAGATGGTGTTTAAGTCATGACTAATTGAAATCTAGTACTTTAACACTATCTTGTGGCCTTTTAGTGCTAAGTAACCAAGTTCAATTGAGGTGAAGAGCTTCATTTAGCCGAGTTAAAACGCCTTGCAGTTGAATAGTAGTCCTTTAGTGTATCTCTTTTTTGCATCTGTAGATCTAGTTATGGATTGTTTCTATCATTCATAACAGCAAAATGACTGCCCAGACAAAATGAATCTATGTCAGGAGCTTTCACTTGACACTCTCTGATCTTAATGACTTCAAAGTTTGAATAGAATTTGACCATGAGCTTCCTTTTTTCTTCTTCCAGAGAATTACAATTTCTGGCGGATCAAGAGCGAATCTCTCCAGCAGCCATTAAAAAGACCACGCTGGACAAAGTGCTTCAGCAGCCCGGAGTCGCAGTCAGTGGAGTGGGCAATGGAAACGGAAGATCAGGGCTCAACCTGTTTAACAATAATCGCAGCTCTGGAGTCAAAAAAAAGAACTGATAGTAAAGAAACTAAAAGACCAACAAACGCATTTTTATATTACCAATCTACAGATGGCCATGTCTCTTGCATACCTTCTCAGCCGTGCACCATGCTCGGCTGACTCGGGTGTCTGAAACGGCCACACCAATGATCAATATTTCTCTTACCAAATTATTTATTTCAGTCTACTATTTTCTACTTAGTGTATCTCATAAAGATACACATGCATCTATGTTGTGCTGCACTTGTACTGTCGTGCACATCCACATAGATGAGTGGGGGCAAAGTATATTTTGTCTGTTCAAAGGCAATGTATATTTTGTCCGTGCAATAATCAGTCGATCGCATTTGGAAATGGGATGTTAATTATGGTTTGGAAATAGATTTACGGAGGATTTTTTACCTGCTTAGGGTCTGTTGAGCCTGAACAGCCTCTGAACAGCACCATCAACATTGAAGACTGATTATTGTACAACTATGAAGGCATGAGTAAGCTTTTTTTTTTTCCTCACAAGTGTCCGACGTATCACACGGTCCTGTTAGACCATGACAGTCAGTATAATCCATCCCTATTGTGATTTTTGCATTTCCAAATGTCCCAATTGTTTTAAATGAAACCAAATTTTCTAATGGCAACCACTTCTGGTTTGGTGTTTCCATTTCATGCAACATTAAACAAATTGAAGCAAAAAGGTTGTTTGGCTTCCATTCACTTTGTATGTTGGTTGTGCTATTTTTTTATTTTTTTTTTTTCATGCTGTGACAACAACAGTAAGCATCTCCTGCTTTATTGTCCCCAAGTGATGACTGAGGATACAACCTGGTCTGCAGATGTCAGCATTTTCTTAAATGTTTCCATTTGCACATTTCTATGGAGCTCTCATCATATTTCGCACATGCATCTAGTTGATAATACTATGTTTATGCATAAATAATGTAATAATTGAGTCATGTCTGCCAGTGTGCATGTCATTGGAGCCATGGATGTCGGTCCGCTGTTGCTGCTGTCCCTGTTTTTTTCCACACTACAAATATCCAAGATCAGAACCTGCTCTTTTTTTATGTCATGTCGGCAACAGCGAAGGTTGAAAAAAGTAATAAAAGTAACAGTACATAGTGCCGATTTCTGTTAAGAAGTTCAGAAAAAAAGTCAGAACTAAAAATTTACTTGAGACAGTATTTCTACTTCATTATGTCATTATTGTTGTGTTAAAGTATTATCGTCCAGTGTTTTGTTAATCCCATTTTTATGATCAAAAAAATTATTCAGTGTGTCCCACTACTGCAAATATTTGACATTGCTCCAGATCTGGGGTCACCAAGTCTGGTCCTCAAGGGTTGTGGTCTAGTAGGGCTTGCACCTAAAACGGGCTGGATTTATGCCCTTGAGGACCAGAGCTGGTCACCCCTGCTCTAGATACATTGATTTCATTGATAGATTCACATTGCTATGTGAATGTTTTGCACCTGAGACTTTCTTTTTTAAAAAAACAACAACAAAACATTTCAACACATCAGTATAGCAGCAGATAACAATTGATGGATAGAATAGACTAGTTTTGTGTAGACCACAATTTGGAAAGTGCCTTCTATCCACAGGTAAGCCAGATGTTACCTGTTATCTACATTCAATCAATTTAATCACTGACCTTTGCGAGAACATGTTTGCATATCAAGGAATGCGGATGCCAGACACCCACATGACTGAATTCAACGAAGCCCTTTTGTAGTCATCCAACAAACCTAGAGAACATCAAACAAAACTGAAATAAACAACTTGCGAGCAATGTGCTAAAAGGTGTTCTGAACATGTGTTTGTTTGACGTAGTGTGAAAGCCAGGCTGATATCGTATCAGTTTGATGCAGCTGTCACTTGAAATAATAACAACACAAAAAGGGGAAGCGCCTTCACTTTCTATACATGTCATGAATGTATTTGAATAATAGACAAATAACCACAAAAAAAAACAACCAATAACAGTGAACACATTCATGCCCATTCATTCATGACAATTCAGTGCTGCTGTGGCTCTCTGACGAGTTTCAGCTCTTCAGCCTTTCCAAACCTGATGTCAACCATTGGTAATTGTAACTCAAGATGCTCAAAATACATAGTTACCTAGTGAGCGTGTTGGGAAAATAAGCCAGCATGTTTTTTTTTTGCTTGTGTCATCATGCAAGGGTTACATGAGAGAAAGAGAGAGAGAAAGAGAGAGAGAAAAAGAGAAAGAGAGAAAAAAAAGAGAGAGAAAAAAAAAGAGAGACAGAGAGAGAGAGAGAGAGAGAGAGTGTGTGTGTGTGTGTGTGTGTGTGTGTGTGTGTGTGTGTGTGTGTGTGTGTGTGTGTGTGTGTGTGTGTGTGTGTGTGTGTGTGTGTGTGTGTGCGTGTGCGTGTGACTTTTCCACCGCAAAACAAAACTGTGTGTGAGCTTGCACAAACAGAGGCAACTACTTGAGATAAAGTCGTCTCTTATCTACTCCAATGCTGATAAAATGTCTTGATGAAAAATAGCACCTTGGGGAAAAAGCCTATACAAAGATAGTAGAACAAGTTGAAATCAAATCCTAACGCCTGAAACTATTTTTAGTGTTGTGTTAGTTTGATACATGAGCCATTGTCTGTTTCTTAAGATGATGTGTGCTACCTTGACATAATAGCAGTTGTTTTCTTGAAATCATATCTGGCAGGAAATAGTTTATTCTTGCCAGTCAGCATTTTCAGCAAATCATCTCCCACCTTTTTTGATATTATTATTATTATTATTATTATTAATACTGCTCGAATCTTGCAGTTTTTTTGCAAGTAGCTTGCCGTTCTCTCGCATTCCCATGACAGCCAATCAATCAATCAATGAGGGTTTTTTTTATTTCCTTTTTCTGTCTTTTTTTTTTGCAGAGGTTGAAAACAACGAACCTCAAAATATAGGGACGTAAAACGTCATAAAAAATACTATACAGAACAGAACCTAGAAAACTCAACACAGTAAATAATTGTGTTTGTTAGGATAATTCTCGTGACTTGTGTGTTTTTCTGAGTTATTGGGTAAAAACAGTCAGGAAGTGCGAGATGATAAAGGCTGCATTCTCTCTTGGTAACCGAATTTGCAGAAAGGAAATCCTCCACTTAATCCTCCACTTGTGACTCGAGTGTTGTTGTTGTTCGTAGTAGTGGGCCGTGTCTCTTTAAATGCGGGTTACGTAGCGTCTTCATGAATGGAAACCATGTGATCCAAACATCACTTGAGTCTCTCGCTTGAGACCAGACCGAAACAAGCGAGGAAGGAGTGGATACAGCGCACAAGGCGGTTGTGACACAAGGCGTCAAGCGAAGGAGAGGGGCCAAACGTTGCTCCTTCCTTTTCGCTCTGCGATCACTTGAGCACCTTCAACCGTCAGGCCAACGCCGGCCATCGAGGGTCGGGGGCGGGCGGGCGGGTTGGTCGGACGGACGGACGGACGGACGGCGCCGGTGCGGTTTCCACTTCTGGTGAGTCAGCAGTTCACATCCCAACTTCAAATCTCCACAAAAGTGCTGAATAAAAGTGGCCTTGTTTGGCTGAGTGCGCGCGGCGTCGAGCTGTTGTTTTTAAAAGCCCCCCCTCGTAGAAGCGCTGAATCATCACGACCCACCCGGCCGGCCGGTCGTCCGTCCAGTCGGGACCGACCGTACGAGCGGCTCTGAACGGTGATTCCACAATACGGACAAAGGGGGAGCACGATGTGCACGATGTGACTGGCAACCTTGGAAAGAAGAAGCCATGTGTCGGAATGAGAGGGGGGCGAGGGCACGTTGACAGCAAAGGTCGGCGGGGGTGACGCCTGTCTTGCAAGCCATTAGACGTGTGTAGCGAGAAAGGGGGAAAAGTCGAGAAATGTGTTAAGTAACAAGTCGGAAGACGGAGAGCGCGGAACTCGCCTCGCCGACTATCCCCCGCGCGGAGGTGCTGAAAGCGGCTGCATGGCCAGCGCTTGTTCGCAGGTACGCGTCGTGCCAGATCAACTGTTTTTTTTATTTTTTTTTATTTTGCTGTCAATGTATTTGACTCTCCTCCTGCTTGGCTTCACACTTTAAGTTGAATTCATGACGGAATTCTGTCAGCAGCTAGCTTGGGAGAGCCATGGAGCGGCGCTCGCTGCTTTGCCTCGTGCGTGTTTTGACATTTTGCTTTGTGCCCTCCGACGGGCCTCTTTCTTCCTACCCGGAGGAATGTGGAACAAAACGCGGTGGAGATACCTCGCCTTGTAGCGTCTCGTTTCGTTGGTCCGGTTCGCGCTTTTTTTTTTTTTTTGAGGCTGATTGATCACGTCGGTGTTATTTGTGAACGTTAAAGAAGGAGGCATGAGGGGGAACCATGGCAACATGGCATCGGCGGGTGGGAGGCGGGCGGGCGGACAAAGGTCTTAAGCGAGGGAAAAGCGTTCGCTTTCTATTGGGGGGGCGCCTTGCAAACAAGTGCACCCGCCCATCGCGATGAGGAACGTGACGCTTATTTTCCATGGATTTGAAGATTACGACTAAGTTTGATCTCAGTGTTTGCCAACACTTATTGAGCCCAAGCGCGTATTTAACCTTCGAAAAATCTTCGGCACTACCAAACAGTCGTGATGTGAGTTGGGAGCGGAAAATCATCTAATTGTTCTAATTGTCACTATATGTCGCCAGCATTTCACTCAAGATATTTTACGTTTTTTGAGGAAATTAATAAAAAAAAAAAAAAGGTCAGTGCGGGAGTGGTATGTAAAACAATCACAAAATAAAATGTACGAACTGTACAATTTACATAGGTAAAAATAAATACTTACATATAATAAATACAGTTCGGATGTATTTTGAAATTTCCTGCGTGTTTTTAAACATAGACGCCATTTCTATCTCAGCAATACGTGTCAATATAGGCTTGAGTTTTTTTGTTTTTCTCCGGTTAACCGGAATGTTAATACTCTACTAAGTCTTACAGTGCCATACTTATTAGGAATAAAACCTACCTTGGTTTTAATGAACGTTTCGATAAACATTTGGGGAGCTAGAGTATTTTCTTTGGTTGTGCTTGGTTTAAAATATTTGACATCTAAATTGAGTGAAATTGGTTATTTCCAACAGAACACCTGATGACGTCACTCAGAACCTTTAAAGTGATTGTGAATCCTTTACAAGGAAAATACATTCCTTACTGGTTTCCTACGAAGACTACCTATTCACGCAATCAAGACAATATCATATTTAAAGTGTGCTTGTCATATTTCGACAAAATTTGGCAGAGCTCAAGGTTACCCATGGAATCGTGGTCCTTTCTCCTGAACGTCTGCGTGTATTCAATCCCCGCTTAGTGATCGGGTGATGCGATGATTGTAAATAATCTGCCGCTGTTTGTGCCCTGAGACTGACCAGTCCAATCCTTTTACCCAAAGGCAGCTGGTATAAGCTATAGCTCCCAGTTGACCCCGAAAAGGATAACCAGTCTCGGAAATAGATGAATCGCTAATGAAGTTCATTAACCCAGCCTGGCTAGTAATATATCAAAATTAATAATGAAATAACGAGAAATATAAAGCAATTATCTCTCGGGTGTTGCAAGTGAGCGCTTCCTCCTCATTGACTTATGATTATTGCATTACCTGCTGACGGGTTGCAACCTGTGCGCATTGCAACTCAAGAGTAATAGGGAAGCTCTGTGGACCTAAGAAAACTGAAACTTCACCCCCTAATGATTCCAAATCAGCAGCTTTAGTTAGAGTCAGCACTCTGCAGAGTGTATCAAAAGTATGTAGTAAGCAAGTTGGCAAGTACTGTAATAGAGGGTCATAATGATGAAATAGTTGTATCAGTATTGGATAGAAACGTGCCCCCCCCCCGCTTTCTCTCTCATTCACATACACACAACACACAGGCGCACACACACACAACCTAGGGGCTAAGCTTTTTATACTTGGTATCAGTATTTAATCAGTGCTTGAAGTGCATTTCTCTGTCAAGTACTTTCCCCCATCCTTCCCTGGTGTTCGCAGTAATTGAACGCTGACCAATGCTTATGTGTGCAACTTTGCTGATGGTGGCGGAGCGGCGGCAAAATGCGCGTGGAGCAAAGGGGGATGAAGGAAGAATGAGAGATGGGATTTGTGGAGAGATTGAGAACAAGGACCTTTTTGTCTTCAAGGCATTCCCCTGAAAATGCTGAGGCAAAGCAAATGCTCCCTCGCTTGACAGATGGCGTTTTCACTTGTTACTTACCACAGCGAGTTTCTTTGACTTGTCCCGTGTGCGTGTAGGTGTGTGTGTGTGTGTGTGTGTGTGTATGTGTGACTTTGTGTGTAAGAGACATCCACACGTAGAGCAGAGTCGACTGGCCCACATAGTGTCTTGAGCAAAATTTGATTTTGCAGCACTTTATTTCTGCCAATAATATTGATTAGGAATCATTGATAGACCTACTATAAAGTTATTGCAGCAGTGTTACCCTTACAGAGAGGACTGGGGTGAAATGACATCATTCCAAGTGATAAAGCGTTAAATGGGCTACTAATTATATCATCGAGGCTGTTTATTTACCGTAAAATCACTGTAGCAATCAATTAAAATACTAATAAATAAAAAGTGCCGCCTGGTTTATCATTTTTTTATTTAAAAAAAGAACTGCCACAGCAATGTGCAAAAGCCTCCAGTTTGTATTACACGAACAAAAATAAATGCCGCAAAATTAAAATTGCATAGCTATAAAGAAAATGAAATAGCCTGCAATAAAATTAATAAATACAATAATAAACTTTAGAAATAATTTCCATTTCTGTGGTCATCACCATACTTTCGCTTTGCAATTACTGGTAGTGTCTTATAATGGATTTGCTCATTAATACAGTGTTCACCTTCGACGGGTGTATTTTTAAATTCGAACGGTTGTATGTGTTGTGGATCTCGATTTATTTTGCTACTATCGGCTCCATTTTATAAAAGTCTAGTTGGAGTGAAGTGGAAGTAAAAGAAGAAGAATAAATGACAGAAGAAGCACAGGGAGTATGTGAGGGGAAAGCATTTGGGCAGATCAATAGTTGAGTCTTTCTTTCTCCCCCCCAACGGTAATGATGAAATATGGTGTAAGCAGATCTGGTGCATAATCATCTCTATGCTCCACCGTTGTTGTTTTTTTTTTTTTTTTGGGGGGGGTGAATTTGCTGTAAGATGTGTCTCCTTGCTGTGTATGTTAAATTAGCCCAAACTCCAAAGGTGTTTATCTCCCTGAGGAGACAGAAAAACAAATGCAACATAAACTAAATGTGGTTAAGAACCTGA
Organism: Syngnathus leptorhynchus; assembly: GCF_054491065.1. Taxonomy (NCBI): domain Eukaryota; kingdom Metazoa; phylum Chordata; class Actinopteri; order Syngnathiformes; family Syngnathidae; genus Syngnathus; species Syngnathus leptorhynchus. The sequence continues at coordinate 7,972,971 of NC_141199.1, read as the reverse complement.
AAGCTGGTTTAGTTGAGGTGAAGCCACTCGTTTTACTAATTCAACCTCCAGTGCTGAAATGACTGCGGCGAATTCAAGATCCCAATTATACAAAGCAGCTTTTATTTATCAGTAATCAAGCTACAATCTGTGCTCGTGTTTGGCACCTCTAATGTATTTCTTCCAAGGGCTTCGGCGTTCACTTGGTAAATAAGACGCCCAACCACTTTATTGCCTTTGCTTTTTATGCTACGCTTCGGTATTAGGAATGGCGTGTAGCGTTTGAGATGCAAGGTGTTGGTCACACGAGCATCTGTACGAGTGGTTTTCTACCAGTTGCATCATCTTGCGCATTTCTGACTGCAGTGTGACGATACCAGAATTGTGCTTGGAATTCATGAAACGTCCTTATTTGGAAACGTGCACATATTGTATCAAGTTCAGAGAGCAAAGAAAAGAAAAGAAAAGAAAAGAAAAGGAAACGCATCAACAGCTCTTGCAACAAAGTACATTCTTAATTGTCCTTTTTAAACGTTATCACAAGATTCAATTTTGTCGTTTGCTGTTTTGTTGCATCTTGTTAAATGGGAATTACTGCAAATTGTTCATTTCGCCATTGACATATTCACCTTGTGATGCTCACAAATACTGTCGTGTAGCCAATCAAGGTCCAGCTCCTAACAAAAGTAAGACTAACACACTTTTAAAGAGCCACATTTGTATTTATTTAGTAATAGTTTACTTTAACAGACTACTTTCTGCTTCACGGAGGATGACAAACTAAAAAAACAAAAAAAACAATCATCCAATACCATCACTCGTCGTAATCTCTTGTCTGATGAATCTTAGATAACTCGTTGAACAAACTCCAATAGATTTGCAACCTAAAAAGTCATACAGACGACAGACAGATGGATGTTTTTTTTTTTACTTTGAATACCCGACAACATGCATCACACTTGAGTAGCAACTGTCCGTTGGCCACACATGCAACCTCCTGGTGACATTCAACCTCACAGCTCAAGAGGAACTAGGCCAGCTACAAAGTGTACGCTCATGTGTACACTTTCTGAGATGAGCATGTGCTCTATTTCCGAACTGCGCACTTGTCAACAGAGAGCACAGAGTGACAGATGCACTTCACAGCTCTACTGGGAGCTCTGCACTACGCCAGTGTAATAATAGCATGTCATTATTGCACTTATGAGTTCATACAGAAGCTTACACAACTAATGCCATAGGTGTCAAACTCAAGGCCCGGGGGCCATATATGGCCCGTCACATCATTTTATGTGGCCCGCGAAAACCAATTTTGCATTGACTTTGTGTCATTACTAAAATTACAAATTGTCTTCACTTTAAAGATATTGTTTGCAATTTTTATTACCATTTGTCTTTTTAAAACATTTGAACAGTTTTTTACTAGTCTCTGATTTCAAAAGTAGTTTGGTTTGTAGCCTATACTGAAGACGGTGACAATCCTAATGGCCCTCCGAGTGAAACTATGACTACGATGCGGCTCGCGACAAAAAGGAGTTTGACACCCCTGACTAATGCAATTTGAGTAGACAGCTTCTCCTTATAATGTCACAAGGAAAACAATCTTAACTTGCTCTATGCAAGAATAGACATCATAAAATTCCAAATTTGACTTTGCGATTCCAAAATAGTGGCAATAAATGGGATAGTTTAATTAGAATGGGCAGGATACTATGTCAAACTGAATTATTTTCAACTTCATGAACATCATTTTACTTGCTTTTACTCGTCACTAATATTTTTCTTGTGGCCCTCTGATTGTACAAGCCAAATGAGAACCAATTTGACCAAGGATGATTTTCTCTTCTGAAAAAAAAAAAAAAAAGCAGAGCCAGGGCTCAACAGTCTGACGATGCATTTTTTTTTTTTGCTTGTGTTGGGAAAATAATCATCACACTCCAACTTACTACCTGCAATGGGAAAATCGTGTTGACGCCAGGACTTTTTCCTCACTTTTAATAACTCACTTTGCACAATCACTGGCTCATGCACTCTTAACCATCTTGCACACACAGATAACTCTTGAGACAGTGATTATTCCTTCTCTACATTTACTGGCTAGTAGATTACAGACATCCACAAAGGCAAGACGATCCAAATGTGTCCCATTGACCTTTGATTTACGAAGCGATACTGTTCCACTCTAGTCCTGTAGGTGTCCGTCATGCCTATAAAAAGTCAGGTAAACATTTACAGCATGCAGCATTTTCTCTTTTTCTTTTTCTTTCTTCAAATGGTGAGTTTAAGTGTGACTGGAAACCAATTTAAGATGAGCCCTGCTTCTCGCTCAAAGTTAACTCACTAGTGACACTAATGAGGACAAGGGGAATAGAACACGAATGGATGCAGCTTATGTAGACTTTACGTAATCCTACTAACGTACTATTCAACTAATTAACTTACTATCGAATATCATATCAAAACTACTATCAAAACTATTGTGGCATACTTGTTTTTATGACATCCATCTTCATAGCTTGAGCTGTAAAACAGTAAAACCAAATAAATGTATTATTGCCCAGAAGCGTACTCCAAAAACAAAAGTTCACAGTTCAGTTTGCACTCAGTATAGTAAAGGGAAAAAAATCCAAAACAAATGGGAACATTTAAAAAAAAAAAATTATCAATGTCTCTTTTTTAAATTTAACTCAAATAATTAGTGGTTTTTTTTTTTAAATGAACAATACAGACAAGTACAGACAAGACTGTGATCATTAATGACGACATAGAAAATGAATGGATGGATAGAAAACATGGCTAGCCGTGACTTCTCAGAAGCAGAGTGCAAGGCACTTATAAATGTTGTCCCTTCCGGGTTCGACACTCATATGTCTAGAGGGAGTTGTTTATTTTTTTCCCCAACTTGTGTAAAAAATCCCATTTATAATCCTGGTCACAGTTTTCCCCTGAAATTTGAAAAAGCACAACTATATTGTTTCCACCAAACAACCACCAAAGTGTTCCTAATATTGTGGATGGTACGTGCATATTGCCATTCATCGGACAAGAGTTTTACTTGTCCAATATGTCCCCCATGTCTTCCGCTTCTCTCCCTATTTCTTCACGCGTTTTTCACGCTCTGCAATCTTCCCATTTAATAGCTTCCGGCTCACATATTTAAACCCAGAAAATATATCCTTGTGTTGGTCTCCTCACTCTCTTCATGATCTCTGCCGCGAGGCCACTCCCTCTCTCACAAGTTGCCATTATTGCTGATCTAATTCCTAAATCTCAATTAGCCTTTCTACTGAGCTCAATGTTAATTATTTGCTAACACTCCCTGCTCAACATAGCGTAGTGCAAGTTTGATCCCTCTGATTACAAGCAAGGTGAACTGTTGAATCTGTCATTTTTCACATTTGTCTTTTGTGATCTCAGCGTCCTACTCCACTCAATGATCGCTCGGTCACTTGCAGGCAACTTGTTGTCATGCCGGGATTACCGACTAAATATAGACTCTCCACTGCACCACTCTAACGAGTTATTCTTAATCATTCTCTCTGTGTTGACTTGTTTGTGCTTGCCTACATCCACGCTCGCAAGCCCTGGGGTTTATTTGTGTCTGTGGCTAGAAGACGCTTTCTAAGAAATTTCTCTCCGTGTTGTTATGGGCCTGACGCAAACGTTTTTTTCCTCAAAGAATTATAATTAGCCACACAAACGCATGCACGCACACACATTACTTTCCGTCTGCACGACATAAAAGTGTTTATTCTTTTGCTGTCTATGATTATCAACCGTTTCACCCGGTCCAAGATTTTGTGTTATGTGTGTGTCAGATGGTCACTAGTAGTTTTGTTGCACTGGATCAGCTTCAGAACTTTTCTAATTGGAGGTTTTAGCCATGGTCGTTGCTGAGCTCAGTTCTTTTCTCCCCGACCCCAATCCCCCCGCCGCTACCCCCCCCCTCCCCTTGCTGGTGTTCTCTCTATCCTCCCTCCTCCCAACCTCCGTGCCCAACAGCTAAGCTCTTACAAATGTGTTGAGGATGCATTTTCCCCCAAACACCCTCCCACCCCCTCTGCGTCCTCCCCTCCTCCCTTGCTGTACCATCCCTACCTATAACACCCCCCCCCCCCCCCCCTGCTCAAGTTCTTTTCTGTCTCCCTTGTCATTTGCACCCCCCAGCCGGTCCTCTCTCCATACTCAGCATTTTCCTCAGCTGTGGGTGTGATGTCTCCGCTGTAGCGCTAATCAGCTCTGGAGACGTCAGCATTCTTTCCGTCCTCCTTCACACAACTCCTCCAGCATCACCTCCTCTTTTCTCCTCACAGTCTTATCTCCGCTTGTGTTTACCTATCTCCACGGCATGTCATCTGTTTGCGCGTGTGTGCGTTTGTATGTTTGTTTCTGTGTGTGCTGTCTTTCAGCGGTAACCATAAGCAGCTCGGCTCTTGAGTCGTCAGCGTTCTTTCTGTGGCTACATAAAAAAAAAAAATACAGCCGAGCACAGCAGAAAAGCTGTCTGTTGTAGCAAGAGTGGCGGTGAGCGGCATTGACCACAGCACCACGACCACCCCACATGCACTTTGGGAAGGACGCCACTATCGAGCACAAGATGAATGGCGATGGCCTTGCTCAGCAGATGATCCCTAACCCAGGTGACACATGACCTGTGCTGTCCGAGACAATTTTACGCAGCAGGGCGGGCACCTTTTTTTTTGTCTATTATAAAAAGAGCTTCTTTTGTGTGTGCAGTATTTAACAGTTCTTTTCCCAACATGGTTAAACTTGTAGCAATCTACGATACATTATTACATGATCAAATAGTGCTGAGTGGTGCACCTTCACAAACTGCTGAACAGCAAAATGTTTGTGTCCTTAGCGTCAATACCACATTATGTCCACCTTCAAAAGCTTTTTTTTTTTTTAAAACACACACAAAATTGATACGATTGATATTAAGAAGATGATGCATATGTTATTTGCATTCCTGCCCCGAGGACACTATTTACGTAGACAGCACACGTCCGCTCAGGCTTAAAAATTGACATATTTTGATCTTCATGTAGATGTTAGTCGTGTTTTATCGTGAATCTGGAAGACTGCTGCACCATGCTGGGTTTTCTGGCTGGCTGAGTGTATTTTATTTTACACAACCCCCGGCACACTCAATTTGGTGTCTGAAAGTAGACTAAACATTAGAACATCTGAAAGCAGGTCTAAGTTGTGGCGCAAGTTGGTGTGATGCCATTTTGGTGAACTTGACCTAGGTACAGGCAGATGGATTCCGAGTTCTGAAAATGTCTCCGAGTACCACTTCACTGCCGTCAATGTCCTATATGAACTCCAGCGAGTCAATTTTATTATCTGACATGTAGACTACCTGCCTCTCAAGCGACGACGTTAACGAGGACCCGCTACCATTGGCCGGGGGGCAAATTGGCTGGACTCACTCCCACAAAGGCAATTTTAACTGCGTGTGTGTATGAGAATAACAAAAGAATGAAAATTCTACCCATGTGCACACTCATACTGTGCTTTGTGCTCGACTTGTGCTAGGCTCATGTTTAACTTATAGACTGCGCCGTGACCTGAAACAAAACTGATATTGTAAGAAAGTCTCGTGTCCAAATTATATAGAATGCATTATATAGTTTTACAATTGTGGAGAATCTTTTAAAATGAAATATATGAAACCTTTTTTTTTTTTGCATGGATTCTCCAGCTAATTGTTTACTTTTCAAACTTAGCTCGAGCAGATGCCTTTGATCCACTGGTGAAAGGAGAATTTGAATCTCTCCTCTTTTATCTCTAACCACTTCAAACAAAATGGCATATGGAGGGATTGTGATATTTCTATAGCCAATTAATGTTTTATGTGATATTTTCTGTTGTATTGTTATTATATGTTTTCCTAAGACGTCATGGTGGTCAACTGGTTAGCATGGCCGGCTCACAGTTATGTATTTCAGCTCCGGCCTTCCTGTGAAGAGTTTGCATGTTCTCCCCGTGTCCGCATGGGTTTTCTCCGGGCACTCCGGTTTCCTCCCACATCCCAAAAACATGCATGGTAGGCCGATTGAACACTCCAAATTGCCCGTAGGAGTGAGTGTGAGTGCAAATGGTTATCTAGGTGTGCCCTGCAGTTGGCTGGGAACCAGTTCAGGGTGTCCCCTGCCTACTGCCAGAAGTCATTTGAGGATAGGCAGTAGTGGTTTTTGGCACGGGTGGCCAAATGGGGCTTTTTTTTTTTAATGGCACTTGGGGGGCGGCACGAGTTCCCAACACTGTAAATTAAGGGCTAATAATAATTTGTGATATAGCCTACCTTTTACGTTTGTTAGCATTCTGTTTAGGTTATTTTTCCACCTTCCCTTATGCTTGCTTTGCTTATAGGCTACAATTTATAATTCGGTCTTAACTCGATAAATATGATATATAATGTTAAGATGATAAGATTGTGCTTTGCAACAAAACTGTTACAAATTCACTTATTAGACCTACTTATTTCCCTTGGGTTAACGTTGTTACGTGATTAGTTAACGGAATGTTCATATCTGAAATTAGTTTCATAGACAATCGTTTGCCATTCACGAGCTCAACTATTTTTCATGACAACTGTATTTTGTATCATAACTGGAAGTGTGCCAAGCACAGAATTCAGGAACCTTCCCTAGGAACTAATCGTTCCTCCTTCCTTGAAAGACAGATTGTCATTTATAACATTTATTACATTATTATTTCTTATGATTATTTATTAAATTATTCCGTACATTATTATATTTACATTAATGACATTTAGCACATAAAGGCATGTTTATATAAATGTATAATTCATAGAGGGATGTTCTGTAAAAGAGTTGAATTGTCGTATACCAAGCTCAATTGCAATTACAGGGGCGCTTCTAAAATTTTGGTTCTAAAAATAACATCTGTGCAAAATAAAATATGGTGGTTTTTTTTGTTTTTTTTTACGTCAAGGGTGGGGGAGTGCTCGGAAATAGTCTCACCCAGGGAGTAATTCAGTTTAGAACTGCCACTGGGGATAGGCACCAGCACACCCGCGACCCCCCTGAGGTCAAGTGGTTCAGAAAATGGACGGATGTTTTTATAAAGCGCTTTGTCAGGGCGGAAACTATTGTAAAATGTTTTATAATGTATTGTACATTACTGTATACTGTTCATGCATTTATAGGGACATGAAGCTTCTTTTTTTACATTCTTTTTTAGTTTTTGATTGAATTTTGTATCGTGATGCTCACTAAGTAACCAAGTAACAACACGGTAATGAAAAATAAAGAAATTCAGTACTTGCTCAAATACAGTATCTCATTTGACATAGAGACCCATAATAGCGTCGTGTTTGCCGGACTATAATTACATTTAATATGACATTTGATATCTTCATGTGCCACAGCAGACATCTTTACTGCAACATACGCCAACTAGAGACCAGAGGTGGTAACTGTAAAGCTAGAAATTGTGGCAAAGGGCTCAATTGCCATTAGACAAAAAAAAAAGAGTGGAATCCTTTCCCTGTGAGATAAGATGCACATAAAATGAAATGGAAGAAAAACATAATTTTACTATATGTATTAAACTTCAATAATGTGTTGTTATGAAAGATACTGAGTTCAATATTGTAAAATAAAATGCATTTTTGGTTCTCTAAGGGACCTTTCAGTGCTCATAGGGTCATCATTTTTATGTCCCTCTTATATGGCTTGTTCCAAGTCACTGATGTCTCGACGAAATACGTATGGTCATCTTAACGCTTGCTTGTATTGTGTTGAACTTGAACGCATTTGCACGTTTGGGTTCTTGCAGTGGAACATGTGGATATTCTTGTGCCTCCCCTAGCATGGTGGCAGGGGAATGTGTTGGCATGCTTTTTTGTTTGTATGTAGATGGGGGGGGTTATGGAGGTTGGGGGTTGGGCACGGGGGAAATAAACCTGTGCCTGGCAGTAAAAACGCCTCCTTTTTTTTTTTTTTGCCTCTCTGTTTTCACATCCCCCCACCGTATCTCCACCCCCCCAGCCCCAAAGGCACCCTTAGTCTTCATGTCTTTGATCCATCTATTGTGTGATGATGATGATGCATCTCCAGCTACGGGAGCGTACAATGCATCCCAGCACACTGCATGCACAATTCAAGAGAGCTACTGCTAAATCAAAAAATCTGCCTTTACAAACACAATAATACTCCGTTTTGATTGACCGTCACGAATAGATAGTGTTGAGGTTCTACTTTGCTGTGTTGTAGAGCTACACTATATCATATTGTATATATCGACTCTTTCATTGAGTTTAATGAGGTAAGAAAAGTATTCAAATCTTTAAGTGGTCATAATGTTGGTGGCAGGTAGATGAATTGGGAAAAGCTGTTAAAAAATGATGATGGCACAGTTGTGGGTTACGCTGGCTATGCATACGTTGCGTGTAATGTACATTTTCTTTGATCTGCTGCTATTTTTAACGATTGAATCTGTAGCATCACAGCGACGGAAGTGCACTGTGGGGGAGGTTGACTGCTCAATGTTGCTGGGCCAAATTAAGAAGAAGAAGAAGAAAATGAAGAAGAATATGAATGACACTGATAGTGCTTTTCAAGAAACCCAATGATGCTTGTAAAGATGATCAAATATCTGCAGGCAAAATGTTTTTTTTGTTGCCACATGTTTGGTAGTGATGTGTGTCATGTGTCGTGTAGTAAAAGGGTGGCCTGATAGCAAGAGAGATGAAATTTGCGCGGCAATGAGAGGAAAGAGCAGAGGGGAGGAGAGTGAGGCCAGCTGGAATCTGCTGAGTCATCGTGACTGGTCTCATGATGATCGCTTAGGTCAGAGCAGCAACAAGAGACACCCTTTAGTGAACACACACACACACACACACACACACACACACACACACACACACACACACACACACACACACACACAGAGGTCTGAGAAATGAGAGATGGACTCGCGTGCTCGAACACAAAGCATCCTCTTGTGGAGATGTGCACTTGGAAGGCTGATGTCATCTTTTTGCCCGCCTGTGTTGAAGTCTTTATCTCCAGGCTTTTGTCTTTTGTTTCCCCCTTTAAGCAACGACATGTAGACCGTACTCGTGCTTTGTACGTTTATTTTTGTTATCGTTAGACATTTGTATTCTTGTTTGATTTAATACGTAGCTCTGCTTTCTTATATGCTGCTTTCTCATACACTGTATGAAAGTGTAAGGGTTGAAACAGTTGGTTTTTTTCCCTGGAGTCCTTCCCACAAATTCTATTACTTCCTCTTCTCTCAGTTTACTTCTTAACGATTGGCCTGAAGCCAACCAAAAGCAGTTCAACGTAACAAAAAGCTGTGGGTGTCATGCATCCGTATCAACGGTACTCTGGACAGCTCATATCTCCTGCCCCTCCCGTTCCGTTTACAACGATTGCCCGCACTTACGACTCATTTCCACACCTGCTCCCGGCTCGTTCGCCGCCCTATATAAACCCCGCACACCCTTCCCTCTGTGTCAAGTCGTTCTGTTGCCCTACCTGCTGCTACCTGTCTGTTGCCCCATGTTGCTTTCCTTTATGCTATCCGTCTGTTGCCCACGGTGCTATCCTGTATGCTACCCGTCTGTTGCCCGACCTGTTATCCTGTTCTCCACTACCCCTTTCCCTTCAATAAATCTTGGTCCGACCCCCACTTGGCGGCCCTGCTCTGTTCTGTGACAGTTGGTACTATCACTGTAACGATCACCAAACAGGAAGTCGGGGAAATTCTAAGAAATATTGCATGTCACTTTCACTCATACATTCTGAGTGTATTGATGCACAACGTTTAATGTGTCCAAACAACAGTCCTTGAGAGGTACTATTGGATTTGGTTTGTCTGGTGGGTAGTGAAACACAAATAACAATCATTAATTATGAAAATAATATAGGCCTATTTTTTTCTTTAAATCAAGCTTCTGTACACATAGTGGATAACGGTTATATTTTTTTCTGCATTTGTGTAGGTCTGTTCAGAAGAGCAAGGCTCCTGTGGCATGACGACGACAAACAAAGGAAATAAAGCCTTAAAGGTGAGCGAGAACATCCACCAAGTTCAGGCAGGTTTACCAAGTAAATCCCGATTAGGCTGGAATTTACATTGCTGAGTGTTTAGACAGCATGGCGATTGCTGTGTTAGCTCCATGAATTTTATGACATCATAGCATAGAAGTAAGACAATTTATTAAACAGTAAATGGGCATGGCAGTACGTAGTGCAGCATACTAACAATCAATTATGAGCATTCATGTTGTTACCCCATGTTGCCATGCCCAAACAGTATATCGCTCAGATTGTTGTTTTTGATTGATTGATTTGATCTGATTCCTTCAAACTCGATAAAGGTGAAGCGAGAGCCGGGGGAGAATGGCACCAGCTTGACAGATGACGAGCTGGTGACCATGTCGGTGCGGGAGCTTAACCAGCATCTCCGGGGTCTCACCAAGGAGGAGATCCTGCAACTGAAGCAGCGGCGGCGCACCCTGAAGAATCGGGGCTACGCCGCCAGCTGTCGGGTAAAAAGAGTTACCCAGAAGGAAGAGCTGGAGAAGCAAAAGGCTCAGCTGCAACAGGAAGTGGACAAACTGGCCAATGAGAATGCTTCCATGCGCCTGGAGCTGGACGCTCTCAGGTCCAAGTACGAGGCTTTACAGACCTTCGCCAGGACTGTGGCGAGAAGCCCCACTGTAGGGGTCGGAGTCAGGGCCGGAGGGGGAGGAGGAGGAGGGGGAGCGTCATCCGTCATTGGTCCTCTCATACCCGGGAAGGCGGCAACGGCGACGAGTGTCATCACAATAGTAAAGTCCAAAACAGACGCACGGTCTTGAGGGAGGTTTCGAATGACAAAGGTGTGTCGGGATGGAATTCAACTGCATCGCCGAATTTCTTCTTCTCTGCTTGCCGCGCCTCCTTCACTGCCCTTGGTCGGGGCTTGTGTCACTTGACACAGTTCACCAGGGCAGGGAAGGACTTAACGAGGTAGTCAGTGCTTGCTAACAAAGAATCAGTCAATTTAAAGTTGATCATGAACTGATCATGAACAATGAACTCTTGTAGTGAGGATCCAACGTTCCCATTTCGTGGCTAAACAAACAGATGGTATTGGAACATTTCTGTGATGGATTTAGTCTGCTAGATCATCCATCTCATGTGACCTGCTCATTTCATTGGCTGCAGATGAGTCCCATCCAGTTGCAACCTTTTCATATCAGTACGATGGAATATATACGTATATGATGCGCACTTGTGTTCCGTGTATTTTTACTGTTTTGTACCGTGTTGTCATTCACATGAGGTTCAAAATGTGTTCTCTGTGTGTGAATTGTTAAATATCAGGAATTCTGTGAAATTCGTGATTGCTTTGTTTGTTCAATTGTCTTTTTATTTCAGACTCTTCACTCGTCACTCATATTTGCCCTTCCCCATTTTTCCGAGTTAAAATTGACTTTTACGACTATACAGGTAGCCAGCAGATAAAGAAAATTAACCCTTAAAATTGCTAACCCAATTTGAGTTAAGAAATTGGACTGACCCAATTGACCCAACTTTAAAGTTGGTTCATATTGACCCAATTTTCTGGGTTGGTCCAATTTTTAACCCAGCAGTTTGAAGGATATATATAATTTTGACATGTGTAATTCTCCACAAGTAGTGTATACTGTACATCTGGAAACATTTTGGAAGGGCAAGTAACGTGGACTACTAATTAAAATGTTGGGAGGACTCATGAGGAATTTGATTTATAAAAAATTGGTTGTACCTGTGATCAATGGGATAATCTAACTGAATGTCTGAATGTCTATGACATTTAACTCTGCATTGTCCTCTGAGCTGTGAAGTAGTCGCTAATAATAATAGAAACTGTAATGGCATACATTCATGTGATTTTGCACTTGTACATGTGCTGTATTAACAAACTTGTTTTGTTGATGCATTTCCCTTATTTGAATAGTTGTTTAGGAAAGTCTCAACAAAGCTGGTACAGTCTCCCCACAGTTAAAAAAATAATTGACATAATTATTATTATTATTATTTTTAAATGTGCATTCGCATAAATGAAGAGTCACTGACAAGATTTAAAATAAAAGTAATGGCTTAAAAAAAAATACAAATAATCATTGTCCGTACATGGTAGCGTCTCCAATTTTATAAAGACAATTAGCTTTGCATTGTTTGTATTGACCTGTGAAAAATATGGTAAGAAAATCAGTTTGATATACAGTCTCTCTCTATTTTGCAATTGTACCAAAAGTGGCTTAACTACTGAATAGCTTTGTTCTTTCTCTAGTGACTAGGCACTCGTGTGTAGCCGTGAATTAGCGTGTGGTGTGCTGTGTGCTGTGTATGTGATGGGGGAAACGATAACGTAACTATATTTGATGGGTACTACTTGTTTGATTTCAGGGCGAGTGATGACACAGCTGGTAACTGTGCTTGTTCATCTCATTACGACGTGTGCTCCAGGACCATCTGAACTTGCCATAATTTGCATGTTTGGTTTTTATGTAGTTTTTTTTTTTTTCAACTCTTTGTTCACTTTATGTTCTGCTCTCAATAGTGGAGACTGTGACTAATCTCGGTGTGCAAGGGTCACATCCTTCCAAAAAAAAAAAAAACACCTGTAAAAGAAGAAATGTGAAGTCATTTTTTTTTTGTATATTTAATTTAATCTTGGGTTAAAAAAATGAAAAACCTGCCAAGAATGACATCAGATGAAGACATAGCAAATCATGTCCATACGTTTTACAAGTTTGTTTTTGTTTTCAATGTATTGCTTCCTCATAATTGTGTGTTTTTCTCTCTGTCTCGCTTGTTGAATGCCTCCATTCTGTTTTTTGACTGTTGTGTTTGATATGGTGTACTTTTTTTTTTTTTTTTTAAAAAGGGTGAAACTGTTTTGTGAAAATTCTCCACGTTCAACACACTTTGCCAACCTTCAGGATGAATATCATACATTGTGAGTGTAACAGTGTCAAGCTGGTGTTTAGTTGTCTTTTAATATGCAAACTGTGTCACCCAGGCGCTGTACTGCTGTTGTCACCTTGTGTCAAATTGTTCAGGTTCAGTGTAATGTGGCAAGGTTAAAGAGTTTATATTTACAGTGTTGAACAATATGTGACTGGGTATCAAATGTTTTAGCAATTTATTTGTTTATATCTGGATTATGTGTTGTGATTTATCTTGCTTCCCCACAGCATATTATTGTATTTATTAATGTGCATAGACAAGGAAAAATAGAATATTTTTCTACCACTTTAAGTTTGAAAGGCGATGCTTCTTAGTTGTGTTTTTGGTCTTGGTTTTGTGATCTTGAATGGAGTTCATCCAAACATGTGGTCGGCTGGAAAGAGTGACCATTAGGCATTATCAAACAGGGTTTCCGTAACATATTTCATGAGCTTCACATGTTTGCGTAGACGTTTTACCTTACTAATACAAATGTATTTCATCACCAGCCCTGGTAGCCGCTCCTAAGTCATATTCCTAAATATTTTATGACACAGGAAAAGAAATAATAACATGTTTTACAGACGAAATCAACTGGGCCCTCATTGAAAACATCTGATGATTGTGAAGAGAATGCTTATCAATAACTTCTTACCATTCTGTGGGGCCAATTGATGCGTAGTTAATTCTCTGAGCAGTCAATCACACGTCCAGACGAAAAGGCCTTTCACCCACCTCCAAAGTTGATCAATGAGAGTAAACGAACCAAACATTCCTTTGATCGTTTGTTTGGTGTGTTGATCAATAATAATGTTTGTTTTGCCTCTGCTGGCCTTCACTAGCATCAAATCATTTCATTTTTTTTTTTTTTTTTGCTGTTTTCTTCTTTTTCATCTCTCTGTTGACAGTTTTCCCTTCAAACTACGTGTATTTAATGGTGATCATTTGGTCAGATTACATACATTGAAGCTGGGATATATTTGTGTCTGAAAGTAAATAACGGTCAGTTTCGAGTTATAGAGAAGTAGTGAGTTTGTTCGACTATGACGCAGCCTGTTAAGAAAAAGTCCTGTAATAAGAAATTATGTGTTTTGTACTATTTCTGTATGGGGTGTAATAAATTATTATACTGTTCTTTCTATGGGAAAATACTGAAAATGTGACAGTCTTTGTAAGTATTTATCTTCTACTAAATTATTGTTTTTTTGTAGATACATAAGTGATGACAAAGTACTGGTGATTATGGAATTAATTGTTTCATCATCAGTCTAATGTTCTTTTAATTTATTGATGTATATACTGTATGTTTGTCAATAAACAGTTTACTTTATTTTATATATGACCAATAAACATGGTTTAAAGTAGAGTTTTGAATTGTCTTTGAGTTTATTATACCAAAGTGAAATTACGTTAAATATTGTTCCATTTCAATTTCTTGTGCAATTTCGACAGCACCGTTTTATTTCCACTTTCTTTTCACATCGAGTAACAAACCAAATAAACATTTCAGATGAAAGAAAAAAAAGAGACGTTTCGAGTGCTTGGCCATGGGAGTTAGTTGATGGCTGCTGTTGATTGAATGAGAATTCTGTTACTGCTCCTGGTAAAGTGCCTGAAGCATAGTCTTCATTATTCTCCAACACATGAATCAAAATATTGTGAAGCAATTTGTTTTATTTCAAATCAAAAGTGAAACACAATACACAGCACTTCACACAGTGAAATATTTAAAGATTATTGATTCTGTAGTCATGACGATTTGGGCTCTCAGTCAATAGAAATCCAAAGTTCACCATCTTAGAAAATTAGAATACAGTATTAAAACCGAAAACACAATTTGAATTGAACCTCTGAAATGGAAAAAAAAAACACGGTCCAATTTACTGTGACGTAATGTATACTATATATATATATATATATATATATATATATATATATATATATATATATATATATATATATATATATATATATATATATATATATATATATATATATATATATATATATATATATATATATATATATATATATATATATATATATATATATATATATATATATATATATATATATAATTATAAAATAAATATAGTTAGTGCACCTTATTATTGCTTTCGTTAAAAATAAATGTGCTAGTTGACTAATACAAGTTTTTTTTATGTTGGGTAAATTTATTGTGTTATTGATTCCCCTAAGGAAAAAGTTTTGTGTGTATGTCGTGTGGTAGCCAGTGAGTGTAATTTTTATCTACAGTAAAAGTGTCTTAACTTTGTAATAGTGTGGATTGGCATCACGAGTATTTTATGCAAAATACAAACTATATTTAACCTTTAAGAGGAAATAAAATGCACCCGTTGTGACTGTAGGAGGCAGTAGCGTGTTTGTATTAGCAGCACTCTCTTCTTCGCGCCTTACGAACTGGAGTTTATGAAAATATGGACTTCAATTACATTTTTTTAAAGTTGATACTTTAAGTTTAAAACCAATTTGCTCCGTGGTAACAAGGTCTTAACGAGCGAAGCCAAAGTACTAATTGTTACGTTTATGTACGTGTTATGTTTTTGACGATTTTTGTTATTTGGTAGAATAAATCCGCGAGCGTCCTGGAATCCGCTCCTGATTTTGCAGCTCTCCAAACTGTCAACACTAGTACTAGTTTCTCCGGGAAGAGAGGCGGGTAAAACTGGCTTGCACAAATTGTGTTAACCTTATTGATGAAAGTATGGTTGATTATCTTTGAGTTATCCCCCACCGGTCTATTGCAGATCTGATCTAGACCTGCTTGCTATTAAACCATTTTATGAAATAGCGTTATATAACTATCCAGCAAGCTATTTGGCTCGCTAGCTAGCTAGCTAGCAATCATTTTCACGTCATAGCTACCGTTATAAAAAACATAATCGCACCGGAGCCTAATGTAATTCACGACCGGCTTCAGGAAAACCCCAATGGAGGACTACGATATATTTGTGCGGAATCGGCTGTCACATCTGCGGGTGAAAGAGGAGGAATACAAAAAGCCTGCGTCTTCTGCCATCCTCTTCTATGGGGCGCCCATCCTCCCTCCCGTGGTATGACCATTTGTTTCGACCTAGCTAGCACTAATTCTATTCCAGGTATTAAATTTGTTGCCTTTTGAGTATAATGAGACTTGTCACTTGGGGTAGTAACCTCCACGATATTCTCCTTGATAATCGACTCTTAGAGCTCGCTTTTTTTGCCTTGAACATTTTCATGGATCTGTCATCTATTGTGGATTTGGCCATTTAGCTCCTCGTTAGACAACATTTGGACACGTGCATCCAAATGGTTACAAAGGTTCTTCCTGAAAATTCATCTGTAAGAAGGTATCCCTAACTTTTTATGAGTAGTAGACACTGAGATCCATTTTTGGGTACTCAAGTGAGTTGTGTACACCACCACATAATCCCATAACTCAAATTATTGTGATAATGATTATCATGCCTGGTAATGTCTCACTTCTCATGAGTACTTTCTGTTGATAACAGGTCACAGGCGAAAGGAGAGAGGAAATGCAGCAGCACAAAAAAGCAGCTCAAAATCAAGCTGCCAGTCGAAGGATGAAGGCCAATGAAAGACTGGCATATGTGCAAACAATTCTTCATAGTGTTCAGGTACTTGAAATTTGGCAATGTCTCTGACACCACACTATGTTCCAGTACAGTATATATTGTGGCACAGACTTAGGCTGAACGATTTTAGGAAACGATTGAATTGCTTTTCCTGACAGATATTTCAAATTCAATTGAAGGCTGTATGAGGGAGGTTTTTCAAGAATTTTTAAAATGGTTAAATTAATAAAGCAAGACCACACACACACACACAGATACACACATAGATATAAATATGCAATTATAGGTCCTGCCATCAGTAATATTTTATGAAGGTAACATTGCTAATGGATTTTTTGCCACTTTACACTGTCAACATCCACTGGCACATTTCAACAATAGTCACTCTTTGCATGAAGTCAGTGTTTTGGTCAAATCAAAAGTTTTGGCATGCAAGGATCCCACTTAACTATGCAAATGACTGATCTGAATATTCAGTGTGAGGACCGACTCTGACAGTTTCATTGGTCCACTGTGATGTCCTTGATTGTTACATATATTCTTCAAATGTGTCTGTAAAAATTCATAAATTAACAGCCGGGAAAGGTGACTCGCAGAGTATCACGAGTAGCATGCCACTTGATGGTCACAAAATTACAATGTCTGAGATAATGATTTTGATCCAAAAATGATATATCATTCAGTCCCAATGCAAAGGTTGATATTCTCCATTTGGTTTCATGATATTACTTTAATTAAATGTGCAAAAGAATCAAATATGTTGCTGTGCATTTGCGTACCAGTGATGCATTTTAGTAGTTACATGTTCTTGTTAAACTTGAAGCAGAATAACCTCCATTGAAAGGAACATTGGTTTGCATTCTGCCAGGTAGCCTTTTTCTTTTTTTGAGTCAGGAAGTTTTTGTATGTGTGGCGTCTGGCCCATTGTAAATATACCACTTTATGTTTATTTATTCATTTTATTACAGACAAGACATTCAACAACACTGGAGGACTTGCGTCTGGAATTGAAGGGCACTCCAACATCTTTGGATTCCTCATGCTCCAGTGCATCTAGTCAGCAAAGTATAGAGACTGTGGCAGAAATGAATAGTCCACACATTTGTCCATTGCTATCTACTACAGATAGTGCCTTTTTCATCTCTCATGTGATTCCTCAACCAAATCACAGCCTTGTTGAGCATCGTGAAAACCAACACGCCTCTCAACCAAGCTCCTTTGATAGTGCGACTCACTGCTCTGTATCCTTGGGCCGCGTGACTCATGAAATTCTGGAAAACACCAATGGTCTTTCAAAAAGTCTTGACGTAGGGAGTGTTGACCAAACCCCACAGGGAATGACGAATACAACTGACTTTTTCCTTCACAAGACTCCAAAGACAACTGCCAATATGCCAGATATTTTTAGCTACCCTCCCATAGATGGGGAGGAATTAGAGAGAAGTGGCCAAGAGTTATCTTTTTGTCATGATTTTATAACAATGAATGGCAGTTTTTGTACTGTATGTCAAAATGATCCAGTGAGAGATGATCATTTTCCTGGAGAGAAATGTGGTAACGGCCAAATGGAAAGTCATGAGAGTCAAGATAATCTTCCCTCTTCTGTTGGCCTTAACATGAAGGAAAGCCAACAAATTAAGCAAGTTGTGGTCCCCGTCCTCTCTTTGGACAGCTGTAGCACTTCACACAGTCCCGTGTTACCTCAAACATCGATCATTGAATGTTCACCTACCGATCAGCTCATTCAGAGCAGCCCCGGAAATGTAGAATCAGTGAATACGCAGACGCAGTCTCCGAATCGGTCAAGCCTCCAGGACCTGCTGAGGAAATCTCAGGAGTACCGCAGGCAACAACGCATGCTGAGGAACCAAGCCAAAAATGCGAGAATCCAGGAGAAAGCCCAAGAACCATCAAAAGTGGAGGAGAAGAGCCTCTCTGATAAGGAGAACAATGAGTTTCACTCTAAATGTACAGACGGGAGAAAAACTAAAGAGAAGAGGTTTGTCAAAACAATGAATCCTACCTGCAAAAGATACAATGAGAAGACTCCAATCTTTCTGGATGCATTGATCAGTAAAAAGGCAAATCGTGATTCTGAAAGAGTTTCACAACTAATCACCCTTCCCCAACCACAGGCCTTGACCCAATCACAAACTCAAAAGATACATCTCATGACAAGTGAACAAGCAATCGCGGACCCCATTACTTGTCTGGAAGGGCATGAAACCCATCACTCTATCCCAGTGCCTCATTTCTGCCTGAGTCCAGTTTACAATAACAGCTCAACTAGTTTACCAGATGAAGCAGATAACTTTGGGGGTAAAGTTTTGATGAACTCAATTTATAATGAAAGCCACGAGGCTGATGAAGACCGAAGCCTGCGAGCGCAACGTGATGTACCGAGCGGTATAGTCCAGAGTTCACAGCCCATAAACCAGCTTGAGTTCTGCCTGTCCAACTTAAAAGAGGTGATCTCTGATCTGGGGACATCCCTCATGCAAATTGGAGGGAAATGGCAGGATAGACCTGATGACGGCTGTGTAGGAAAGCAAGAGCAAAAGAACAATGAAGATCCAAATAGACAATCACTTGACTCTTGTAGTAGCACGCTGGAAAGCACAGATGTGCAAAGCAACAAAGTTCCACCGATCTCGCAGGATAAAGAAAAAAATGTGAATGAAGAAGCATTGAACGGGAGTTCTCGACAGTTCGAGGGAAACAGACAGCATCAACCATCAAATAAATTGGACGAAGACAGTCATAGCTCCACTAATGACCTTTCTGTCAACCGTCGGTCGTTTGAGGTGGACACACCCTCTGAGTTGTGGCTCCTCGAAGTTTCAGGATCCGAGCGGGACTCAGCCGAGCACTTGGATCAAGCAAAGGAACTGACCCCTGTGGCAGGTATTGAGGGCAACTCATCCAAGGTCAAACGGAGACTGCTTATGCCTTTGGGAGATAACCTGGATGTGGCTGCAGCACCAAGCATTGGAGACTTGTCAGAGGTCAACCGCAGCTGCAGTTCTTCCAGAGGTAAGACTCGCATGTCAAATGCAGTGCTGCATGTATTGTATCAGACATGAAATATATTGTTAACTATCTTAAGTAAGGTACCTTTTTTTGACAAAGCTATTTATGTTGTGGCAGAAATCTGAGGGCCTCTAAGGGCCTGATAGACCAAAATATCAAAAAAGAAACAATAAATGGTGCGTTCACTGTAATATATTGCAGCAGTCTTTTACGAAGACCAAAATAGTGTCTGCTAAACTGTGCGTTCCCTCAAAATAATGATTTGCAAGACCATAGAGAATTTTAGAGAGCACCACTAGCTCAAAATGAAGTTCGGAAGTGATAGTGAAACAAATATTTTGAAGATGTTCACCAAGTATTATAGAAGCAAAAATCATACAAGGCGACAGACACCCTCCATCACATGTGCAGATTATTTCTGTCATGCTGTATTAAAGTCTCACTTTTTCATGTAAGGTCACCAATTATTAACAGCAAAGTATTCAATGAAAACTGCAGTTGTCTGGTGACCACTCCTAGCTGTAACCCATCTCTTGTCCAAGATCAGATGGTCAAGTGTCAAGTCTCAGCATGCATAGATTAGCCATGGATCAGGAGGTAGAGCAGGTCATTCAGTAACTTGAGGGTCAGCCTCTCTATCCAAGTCATGTGGCGTCATGTTCTTGGCCAAGACACTCTGCCTCTAGTGCCACTCACACTGCTTAACGGCAGGGGGGTTGAAAGTGGTGGTGGTTGGAGGGGATGTCAGGGCAGCTGTGGTTCCTTACGTAGTTTACCACCACCAAAGTGTGAATGAGTGAGTGCATACATAATGTAACCATTGAAAGGCACCTTTAAGTGTCCAGAAAAGCATTATATATATATATACATCAATCTGGTGTATTATTATTTTTAGTAGTAGTAGCATTACTATTGTTATCAGTATTAATAGATGAATGTTGTTTTAATAACAAGCTTATTTTTTTTTAATCCCCTTTATCATTTTTGCTTTTTCAGTAGCTTCACCAGGGAGTGATCATTTTGTGGAGGACCTAAAACAGGTCCACGCTGCTCAGGTCAGTGCCCTGCAAGAAGAGCACAGGAGACAGCAGGAAGAACTGTGCCAGGTGAGAGTTAAGATATGTACATGATTGATTTTCAGTGTGGATGTCAAGTTGTATGAGCCAAAAGCTAGAAAAGTAAATCAAATTCTCCATGTTGAAACGACATATTTACTACACTGAACATAATAGTCACACAAAACTCCTTCGTATCAACGGGGCCACTTCTTGCATGATGTTGCATCACATTCTGCAGGTGTAATAGTTCTTCCTGTAGAACAGCCGTAAAAAAAACTGGTCTGCGAGGGGTTGACAACAACATCATGAATGAATGAATATTTGGGCCATACTTTAAAGATTACAATGCAAAGTTTGAATGAAAATTTCTCCGCTGTGATTCACAGCAATCCGAACGTTCTTTTGAAAAATTGGCATGGTCCATATGTTCCCTGTGACACACACACACACTCAAAATGATGTTGCATTATCTGGTCAAGTCGTGGGCAGACTACAAACATCCGCTCATTACAAGAGACCTTCAGACTCTTTGTTTCCACGTAAAAAAAAAACCCTTAAGGGATTCCAACAATAAATGTTTCATCACATCCCTAAGAGCTGAGATCGTACGTACGGTCGCTTGTGTGTTGTCTGCCTGTGTGCTTGTGTGCACTTCAAGGGCGCCGGCTGTTCTTTACCAGCCATTTCTCCAGCTTGTATCTGTGCATGTTCGATGTTCTCGCCCTATTAATCACGGGCTCTGCTTAATTGATATATCCTTTAACACAATACAATGAACTTAAGCCGTTAAATAGAAAGGCTCCTTTTCGCCTCCCCTCTTTCCCCTTTGTGATTTGTGATGAGATGGCATGGCCACCTTTGCTTCAAGGGAGGAGGGGAGCGAGGAAATTGACACAGAAAAGAATCATTTGTTTAATTCATGAGTGTCCACCGTTAAGTGCCAGATCGTCCTGCCGCTGCGCCACTGCTTATGATCCCCCCTTTTTTTTTTTGTCTCTCATCCCTCTCTGTTTTGTCTCATCCCGCCTCTGCTGTCCTTTTTGCTCTCTGGCTGTACTATTTCTGCCCTCACCTGTCTCATTATCTTCGTCGTCCCTCTCCTATGCCCCATCCCTCCACTTCTTCCTCTATCCTCAATTAATTCCTCCCTGCTGCCTCATTTTCTCTCTGTTCCAATTCACTATTTGCCGACCTTGTCCACTTTTGCAAAAACTCGCTGCTGTTCACGCACACGCACGCTCTTTCTGTCTTTCTACACTGCGACTTCATGTCTGCCCGGCTTTCTTTCCTAGGCGCTCGGAGTGCGTTACAGCCTGCTCCAGGGTTCGTTCTTCCCGTGCTCTCTGTCAGGTTCTCATCATGGAAAGGCATTGACATCAACAAAGCTCTCTCAGGTATGACTCTTGGGTTTGTCACTGATCCAAAATATTCTGCTGTTTAACACCAGTGGTTCGACCCTTTCCAATGAAATAGTAAGTTCCCCATGTTTTCTGTCAGTTCTTTTGAGAAGAAAAATGCCTTGAAGGCATACCAATCAACAAGTGAGTGACAAGAACCTATCAGTTGTTTATGATTCTGTATTAAAGCCGTGCACGTGCATGGACGCACTAAACAGATGCCAAACAGAAGACCTTGAGAGTCTGGAAAATTAATTGGTTGTCACCGATGGAATTAGCATTCTCCTCTCTCTTCTCCTCTTGCTTTCATTATTCACCCGACTCATCCGCTCGTTCCCTCTTCATTAGCCCCCGAGGCTGTACCTAGAGCACTGGCGCCACCTGCTGTTAGCTGCTGTCAAAGGCTATCTGACGCGCAGGCTGCTTAGGACCGAGAGAGTGGCTCAGCTGGCGCGCACCGTTGGGGTGAGTGAAGTCTGCCGTTTGACACCTGCTCTTGTCAAACACGGGTGCTTTGGTGAAACACCATTTTCACTTCAGTAGTTGTTGAAAGCCGACTGTACACGTTTCACATCCAATGAGGACAATGCTCTTCTGGTCCTAAAGACACAGGACCACACATCACAATAACATCACCATTGTTATAGGGCCTTAAGGAAATATGAATTCACTCCATTCATTAATTCATTCAAAATATTACCCCTAACCCTATTACATATTTATGTCGTGGCTTTCCTAACTCTTGGACTGACATTTTTTTTTGAGCACACATACAAATTTGCATCTTATAATCAGGCCCCTGCTGACTGTGATTAGATGAAGGGAAAATGCTTAAATTGGACTCTATTATTTGTATGTGTGTACTCTGCTCAAGACAGCAAATGAGGCATTTCATTGAAGTCCTTCATTATTAAAGCTGTACCCTAATTGAAATATTTAATTTCTTCTGTGATTGTGTTTTTTTTTCTTTCAGGACTCACAACAATTCCTGCAGGCTTCCCAGCTGCCTCCGAACAGAGGGGATATCTGTAGCAAACAGGATCGTGTCTTGCGCCAGAGAGTCTCTCTGCAGGTATTAAGTCAGCCACATGTTGCACCCATCTGTTGAGTTGCTTCCTGCCAATGTGCGTTTATCCTTTAAATAGCAATTTACCAACAATAAATAGTGAGTTTCTCACAAAGAGGCGTCTGCTGTGTGCTTGTTTACCCCCCCCCAGCTGAGAGCAGCACGCTACGAATTGTACGATGTCTTCTTCTGCCTGTCAGTGGCGGAAAGGATGCACCTGATTAGTTTGGACAGAGAGCTGGTCAAGGAGAGAGGGCTCAGACGACAGGTAACACAGCTTTCAAGCCAAGTAGGAAACAGACTGGCAAAATCACTGAATGTCCTACCCAAGAGTGGTCCCTTGACATATTAGTACCCCAACTTAAGCTTATTAAGTTGTTAGCCAATAAGCTTTAAGTGCATCTTCTCGATTTATACTGGAAAAAGACATGCACCAGTATGTTTCATTCACATGGATGCACATTTGCACTGGATTTATTGTCCATAAGTTTCCGTGCACTATACCAGTGGTCCCCAATCTTCATGGACCGCTTCATGGTCGTACAGAATGTAATTTTTTTTATTTTTATGGATTGGCGACCTTTTGTGGATTGAGGGTGCTGCCATACATTTCCTTTAGGAACATATTTGAAATGTGTCACCACAATTTTATTTTGTTCTTTTTCTAACCCTGATTTTTCTGTGTGGTCTGATCCCATTTCCGTGAACTGGTGGTTGGGGACCTAACATAATTAAAGCCTTTAAAAAAAATAATAACTACCCCCACTCTAACAACAAACCAACCTCGAAAATGATTCTTGTTTCATCTTTCATGTTTTTATGCATCTATCCTCTATTTCAATAAATAGTATATTTTCTTAATTAAAATGCTCAAACAAAAGTGTTTTCAAAGGAATGGATTAGTGGCATTCAATTCCTTTCAATTGTGGGAACATTTTATCTATGTGAATTGAGTTACAAGTTTGGTGACGGAATGAATTCAATTAAAAAGTCAAGTTACCTCGATAGGTTGATAAGGAATTATATTATTTGAACCAGTGTTATGGAAGACAGGACGCTTGGCTTATCTGTGTCATAACATGAAAAACAAGTGAATGTTATTTGTCAGCACAGCTTTTGACTACAGTCTACAAAGATTGAATTGTTAGTAGTTAAAACAGTTTCTGGGCTGCATTTTGAGGCGAATCACACTAGGACAATTCCGATGTGTTTTTGTTTGTTCAGATAAACCAAACAAGCTGTCCAAAAGGAAGGAGTTTTCTGTCTGCTGCAACACAGAAGTCACTCATGAGGAAAAGAAACATCTTGTGAGTATTCTCTTGTAGATATTTGAGACGGAACCAACTCATTTTATGAGACCTCGAAAACCAGCATACACAAATAATGCCAGATGGAATACACAGCTACACAATCTCACAAAAGGGAGTGCAGTGCAGCCATCATATTTTTGTAGGTATTTCATTCGAGCGATAACCGATAACGCCATGATTAAAACCTGAGGGTTTGTAAACACTAAGGAGGCTCGTGATCAAGGGTGGAAAAGGGCTGACTGGGATAGATTTCTAACTTTTTCCACTTAGAAGTGTAGTCACATTTTTTTGCCTGCGGTTTTGACAATAATCACTGTGTGCTGAGTTATATTAAGAGGACTACAAACCTATACACCACTGTTGTCAAACTCAAGGCCCGGGGGCAAGATACGGCCCGCCATATCATTTTATGTGGCCCGCGAAGACAAATTGTGCATCAAATACGTGTCATTACTAGAATTGCAAATTGTCTTCACTTTTGATATCTTTTTTTTTTTTTATATTTGACCAGTTTTTACTCGTCTGATTTGAAAACAAGTTATTTGTCAGTTTGTTTTGTAGCTTTTACTGTATATAATATGAGGTGCTCGTACATTTATTTGGGTTGACAGTCACAATGGCCCTTCGGAAGAAGCAATGACTACAATGCAGCCCGCGAAAAAAAAGTTTGACGCCCCTGTTATACACTAACTAGTTTATATTGCAGTAAAGCCACAGTTCCTGAGTGTTGTCCCATCAAAAGATAAAATATTGACAAAAATGTCTACTCATTTTTGTGCGATACTGCATGTATTCCTGGGTAACCATGTGCAATCTATGCTTTTATGAAATCAAATGTTTTGTACCACAGACAGAACCTTGAATTAGTTTTCTGACCCACTGCTGTCTTTTACACTCCAGGATCCAGAAGAAGGTGTCAGAAAGACGTAGAGGAGTTGTGACGCCTGAACACAAGACAGGATTCACCAGCAAGCAGCCGCTTGAAAGCAAGCAAGGGCGGTCGAGAGCAAAGCCCGCAAGGAGCTCTCAGAGCTGGAGCTACTCCATATCCCGATGACACCTGCTCATTTAGACCCACTGAGAACTCAAGTTTACAGTTCTCAAATAAACTACTCGTGTCTTAATTATAAATTACAGGGTACTTTCCCATCAAAGCACTGAAATGGCTGAGTCTGGTTTCTGAAAGCCTGCAAATGGGCGTGTTGGATATAAAAACACCTACTTCATCTAGCAGCTATGCTTGTGACTTCACCAACAGCCTTGGTTTCAGCAAATATTTGCTCTCAACATAGAGGAAACGTTTTTTTTTTTTTTTTTTTCAATTGTTGTTCCGTTTTTCTCATTTCAAGATGAGCATGCCTTCTAACTAAGCAATGTCATCAAAACACTGATTCTTTATTTATATTGCTGTGTTGTGTAGTCCTAATTTGGATTATTATCCTTCAATAAATTCTCTCCTCTAGTATTGCCTTGCCTCAGGCCTAGATTATTGGGTTGCATTGCATATCTACTCAAATAAAGCCACCGGGTTTGTTTGATGCAGTGTGGCTATATGTTATTTATATTTGTTGGAATTTATTATTAGTATAATAAATGTTTTTACAACTTGACAATTGTATTTGAGTTATGTGAAGTAGACAGTGCCCTCGGGGCTGATGCATGGCATTTCAAGGTTGCGAATGGCATTTGCAATTGTAAATATTTGCCATGAATGCAACATAATATTGTTTCATCGCAAGATATTTTATCCTCCGTGTTTTAGATGTTTCAATCTTCCAACAGTTTAAAACCATACAACTGTTTTTCCACAATGCACACTGAAAGAAACATGCTATGATTACATATATCCTTCCAAATAGCCCAATGGCCCAATTCATATTTCAATATTTTGGCAAAATAAGAGAAAACAACTTTTTTTCAACACACGTTGCTGTTTTGTTACTTTTCCCCCCCTGCTTACTTGTTATCCTTGCTGGTTGAAGTTTTTGTTACATCAATTAAAAACACAATGTGTTCAAATAAAATAAAATATGCCTTCTGATTTTTTTCTTGTTTTCCCAAAACATTGAATTATTATTTGGGCAATTATGCTGTGGCCAACGATATGAACGAGAGTGAAGTACTTTAGTCACTTAAGAGGACTTTATTGCTGTTCTTCACAAAAGTTGTGCCTACCCCGAGACGCAAGGGGGCGCTATCAACTGTAGAGTCAACTTGGACCAGAATCCGCCTGGTTGTAGTTAAAGAGAGCTTTGTTTTGAAAACGCAGCCACTCGGCTGGTTAAACCCGTAATGGCAAACGAGACGGACCGCGGTGTCTTTTCCAGGGCAGAGAGGAAAGCTTTACAAAAGGCAATGATACTACAACGAGAAAACGAGAGAGAGATCTTTAGATTGGTAAGCTTAAAAAATACGAACAATATAAATCGGCACTAGACCATTTGTAGCAGATCGTGGTTGGGCTTCTCTTTTGAACTTCAGGTTGGACGTATCCTTAAAAAACCTGAAGCTGAGAGGTCCGAAGAGGACACTTCCGTGCTTTTGCTTCACAGAGACACGGTGGAGGAGCTCTGTAAAAGAAAGATCCGCCGAAATGAACTCAAGAGGAAGCAAGAAGAGGTAAGACAGTTAACAGGTTCCCACGCCTTCATTATTTTTCATGACGTCATCCATTCATCATGCACGTTCGTTTTGTTTGAAGATTCAAAATCTCAATTCAGCTGTCATAGACTCTAGCTAGCCACGACACTATAGACATGAGAGGGTTGAAAGGACCTAGCTTGTAAACATGTTGGTTGTAAAGAGACATGGCATTTAGATTTTATTCAATTGTTTCTCCCTTTTCTTTCTTTCTTACAGGTGTTTGATACTGCTGATGCCCTGAAAAGTAAAGTACGACACCTAGCTGTGGCAATCAAACAAGCAAAACACTTGGTTCTTTACACTGGAGCTGGAATAAGCACTGTAAGAAACTCTTATTGTTCTTTAACATTTTGCATCTCCATCTTCTGCCTGGTTAAAATATAATTTAATGATAGGCAGCCTCCATCCCCGACTACCGAGGGCCGAACGGTGTTTGGACACAACTGCAGAAGGGCCATGCTGTCAGGTGTCAAGTCGATTCTTGTCATTTGTGGGATTTTAATTGTATGCCATAATCCGTTTGATGGGATGATTCATTATTACCATTTTTTTTTTTGTCTTTCTAAACAGTTCATCTGACCTAAGCAAAGCTGAGCCGACGCTCACACATATGTGCATTAAGGCGCTTTATGAGGAAAGGCTGGTATGTTTAGCCGATGTGTAATAGTGGCTATTTCATCGATGTGTAAAAAGGTGCATGTTTTTAAAGGTGAAGCATGTCGTGTCTCAAAACTGTGATGGACTTCATCTACGTAGTGGTCTTCCCAGAGATGCCCTGTCTGAACTTCATGGAAACATGTTTATTGAGGTAATCGCATTGAGCTTCGAGAGTGATATTTCTTCAACAAATATTTACACAGAAAACCTGAAATAACGCATATAAAAATACAAACATATAATCTTTCTTTTTGGTATTTCATTTTCGTAAGTGAGTTTTTGACCTCAACACCCTCCACCAACCTGATTCCCCACCCGTATCTGAAGTGCTCATTCTAGAATTGTCCCTGGCAACAATTTAGCATTTCTTTTTGTGTCTTTCAGGTGTGTACTCATTGTTCTCCAGTCAGGGAATACGTGCGTTTATTCGATGTAACAGAGCGGACATCCCTCCACCGGCATTGCACAGGCCGAAAGTGCTGCCACTGTGGCAGTGAACTCAGGGACACAATAGTGCACTTCGGGGAGCGAGGAACCTTGGAGAAACCTCTCAACTGGAAGGGAGCTGCAGAGGCAGCTAAGGCAGCTGATGTTATTCTCTGCTTAGGTTCCAGTCTGAAGGTAGTTCCTATCAACAACTTTGCTCCATGTTTTTGTTAGTTTTGCAGTGTTCATGAAATCTTGACATGGGCCTTTATTCAGATCAGTTTTCAATTGATGTTATGACATTACTTTTCATACGTTCAATGCAAAATGCTAGCGCTCTGAGTAAATAATAATACCTAATTTTCTTCCTTGTTCTTCCGAATTCCTTCCATTCTTCCTTCCTACGCAGAGCTATAATGAATATAGTTTTAATTGAAAACATTTTCACTGTGGAATACATTGTGTTGCCATATCTATGTTAAAACCTTCTGTCTGTGTAGGTGCTGAAGAAATACGCTTGTCTCTGGTCCATGAACAAACCATCAAGCAAAAGGCCCAAACTATACATCATTAATCTCCAGGTACATGTAATATACTATCATTGGTCTGAAAAAGTAGTACTGCTGCACAAGTGTGCTCATTGAAACCTAATATTATACTTCTCTTTTGTTTTAGTGGACACCAAAAGATGAATTGGCTGTAATAAAAATCAATGCCAAGTGTGATGATGTCATGAGTCTTCTCATGGAAGAGCTTACTCTCCCAATTCCTGTTTACGACAGGTATGTCTCGACAAGTCAAACAAACGCACCAGTAGAGGGCGCTAGGATGCCACTTTTGCGCCCAGCTGAGTCACATTGAAAGGCGAAAGGGACCCAAAAAAATTCTGTGTATGTTTTTCTATGTGCACGCTAAATATTGCACATTTACTGATGAGTTACAGATAGGCCTGCTCTTTCAAAGTGATCCTTTTTGGATAGTTTAAGAACAGCAGTTGGTACTGTGACTTTATGGCCAGGTCATGAAATGAATGGCATTAGCTGTTACTTGTGATGATTTTGGCAAGTGTGAGTTTGAACCCAATGTGATGCTGGATTAACATTGTGTTTATGTTCTTGTAACTTTTTAAAAATATTGAAAGGCTTTTCATAGTTCAAATGTCCTTTTATAATTTAGTTAAAAACACAAATTAATTTTTATTGCAATTTAGCAGTAACCATAGCAAGAAAAAAAAATGCTGGACTTAAAACAAAAGACAATAATTCAAATAATAAAACCATCCATTGACAAGGATTTCCGGTGTGCCATAGCCGTCACCAATCGTAAATAACTAGTATGTGAAAATGTTGTTTTCAAGTTTAGATAGAAACCCCATCACTAATTCAGTCCAAACTTATGGGGAAAAAAATGTCAGAACGTGACATTTTGTTAGTTCAGCAAGAATCCGAGGATTAATGACAGTTTGTGTTTGTTTTGCTACTATTTGTAGCACTTTTACAACACTTCCTGCTATGACCGAGCGCAGATACCAGTATCTCCATTTCATTTTGCCAAGACTAATATTTGTTTCAACATATGGACAAATGAGAGGACAATCTCAAGCTTGTGCTCAGCCTCAGAGGTTCCACTGTATTCATTCAATTTCAGCATCTTTGTGTGCGTGTGTCAATTCTGTATGCTATTTTGAATATTGTTGTGACTCTACCGGTCACCTCAAGTCCAGGAAGTCACACAGTTTTGTTGTGTCTCTTCAGGGCCGAGGACCCCATTTTTAACCTTGCTGTACCTCTTCAACCTGAGGATAAGGACAGCCACACCCGTGCCATCATAGCTCCCCACGTCAGTCCCAATGACTCCTTCAGTAACCCCGGAGAGGCTGCAAAAGCTACGGCAGTTCAGGGTGGCTGGTTTGGAAGAGGCTATGGCAAAGGGAGGAAGAAGAAAAAAGCGGCCTAGATCTGAATTAAGGACAAGAACATTGCAGCGTACCTGTGATGCATCATTTGGTGGACAAATTGAGGTGCTACTTTTGTTTACTTCATCAGTGACTTTTAATATAGAAAAGATGATCATAGAATTTTGATTTTGAAAGGTGTATCAATACATTGATAAAGCATCAGCTATTTATAAGTGGCCTAGTTTATAAGTTTATTAGCTCAGTTTATTATTTGGGGGTAACTTTATTCATGTGTGACAAAAGCTGCTTTCAGCACGTTTACATTAAAGTTGGTGAGGTGTTGGTGCTCTGGTGGGACCTCGCGTGGCAATGGATGTCATGTGACAAACTGCTTGTTCAAAGTATTATTGGGACTCTCTTCCCTGTGCTGCCATAAAGTGTGGCACAATAAAATGTGTTATGTCTGTTGTTTGTACTTGTATCACGGCAGATTACGTTTCTACAACCAAGTAAACAAGTACAGCGCACAGTCGTCTTTTACCTGAAATTTAATTTTTAAGTGTTACTATTGCGTGAAATGATGATAGCTTCATTTCAGTAAGCAATGTTCATAGATATTAGCGGTTGTAGTGGTTCTTTGAACTAGTTATACATGTTGTTTCCAAGTGGTAAATTATTGTAACAAGGTTTGGCAGCTAGTCCAAGTTTTCTACAAGCGTTTGGTGTAAATAATTTGTAAACCATTTTTTTTTTTTCTTGCATCAATGAATGTACCAACCCTTCCATATATTTTTACTTTTTGCTGATGGCATTTGAATTGTCGTTTACTTATTTTGTGACCTCTCAGACCAACTTTATTAAATGTTGATCTGTGCTGATTACATTCTATTTTGATGGAAATCAAAGACGTAGAAGTTCAAGACAGAATTATAAATTTTAATTTTTATTCATGGTTGTTAAGTATCATGGTATTTACAGTTTTTTTTTTTTATACTGCATTGTGGTCGAAGTACATTATGCCCATTGATTTGTCTCAGGAAATTGTATTTTGCATCATTTACCTCGAAGGTTTTGTGGGGCCAAAGTAACCAAATCAAGTGATGGACCACTGTTAACACTTGTGTCACAGTTTCATCTAATATGTTCTGTCTGTATTCCGAAAAAAAAAAAAGGATGAAAACATGGTTTATGTGAATCAATAAAACGTGCTTTTTGCATTGTTTTGTCAAGAAAATATCCAAGAATTATTTTTAAAGTAATAACTTACAGGGGATAACTCCTGGAACTGTTGAGCAAATATAGTTTGCATCCGAATAATCACAGTGATACGCTTTCGTAGGAATGACAGTCGGTGAGGGTCTTCAGTAGCTTTATTCAACTAAGCCTGGGGTTTTCAACTAGTTTTGTCCAAGGGACCACCATTACAACCAAGAAGCAATTCTGGGATCACTGCTTTGGTAGAATATTATTTTATTTTGCACTGAAGGAGGATAGACCTATACAGACTATTTATTTACATCTGTATGTCTATTTTGGGAATCTCAGTTACAATTGACATCATTTGGATGGGTAAATTGCTCACAAAATTAGCTAGAGAATAAAGCAAGTCTAAATTATTTTATTTTGAAAAATGTTGCAGTCATTTTCCATTTCCAATTTCGCGGACCACCACCAATACCGCCACGGACCACTATTGGACCGCGGACACCATTTGACAACAAATAGATGCACATTCATTCGAGTTGCTTGGCCACAACAACCCAGTCAACTCACACCACACCTTGGTAACAAGTAATAGTCACTGACTCACTCGTTTAAGCCAACATTCTTATGACTAGACTATTCGGCTCTTCTTTCATATGTGACGCTCCTTTTGTATACAATTCCAAGATAAGTTATAAATGCCGATGACGAACATTTTGAGCTAAATGTATTCGTTGTTTTGCAAGTTGACTTTTTCCATAAAGGTCATGTAGAATGTGAAGCAGGTGAGAAACTGTAACCTGAGGAAACCAGCGTCTTCACCTATGCAAAACGGTGGAAAACAATTTGCCCCCTGTTGGCAACAATGCGCAATTGCAGGAAAGGTTACGTTGAACCACGTGATCGATCAGGCGTTTCTGGAGGCGTCGTCCGACTCAGTGACGTCACGCCCCTAGAAGAACCTCCCAGAGGGTGTACAGTAGTACCTGGCATAATCCCCATGAAGACAAACCCTATCGTGAGTGATTTATATTAAATTCAAGGCGTCTGTGTGGAAAACTCAGTTAAAATGATTAAAAACGGTCACCACGATACGGAGGGGCAACTTGGAAAAGGCGGCCGTAGTAGTCTGACTGCAGGTTCAGAGTGCAGCCCGGAGAAAAGGAAGCGCGTTGTCCGGCTTTGGTGTGACGGCTGGTGAGTATGTTTTACTCCGTGAAATTATCTCCACGCATGTTGCAGGGTTGTCAGGAGATGATAGATAATTAGTAGTCACTATTCTATGCACGGTTATCCTTGGTAGCATGCTAAACTTAGCCGATTGCTACACGACGTAAATAAGATCGACTTGTCATTGTTTGGGATCATCGAGCAACATTTATTTTTACGATCTTGGATAGAAACGACATTAGTTCTGCGAGGGACGCCACCGCGGGGGGGGGGACACATTGGATAGCACGTCCGCCTCACAGTGCAGAGGTTCTGGGTTCGATTCCGAATCCGGCCTTCCTGTGTGAAGTTTGCATGTTTTCCCGTGCTTGCGTGGTTTCCTCCGGGTCCCCCGAAAATTCCAAAGACATGCATTGTACGCGGATTTGATGCTCCAACTTGCCTGTAAGGTGTGCCTGTGAGTGGAGTGTTCGTCTGTGTGCCCTGCGATTGGCTGGCAACCGGTTCTGGGTGTTCCACCGGTGCCAGCGACCTTCGCGAGGACAAACAGTTCACACCCTGGACTGGTCGCCAGCAAAATTGCAGAGCACAAATAGATGAGCAACCATCCACACTGACACCTACTGACAGAGTTGTCAATGAACCTATCTTGCAAATTTTTGGAATGTGGGAAGAAGTCTGATCATGCAAAAAAAAAAAAACCACAAAGAACAGCAAGATCATGCTTTCCACAATTGATGGCTTGATTGACTAAGGTTTGATGAGCCCAGAACCTTTCAACTGCAATACCGATGTGCCAGCCACATCTCCACCATACTGCCCCGTTTTAATGTCCATCCAACCCGTATGGACAATTTAGTCACGTTTTGAAATGTAAGAGGAAGCCGGCCTATCTATAGAAAATCCACACAAGCATAGAAAGTATATTCAAACTCGGGCCATGGTCTATTACTAACCTACACAGTAGTATTGTTTGAAAAAAGAAATCAAACAATACATTTTGTATGAAAACCACTTATATGCCTAAAAAAATAACAAAACTCTACAAAGAAGAAAAATATGATCAAACATCCCTATGTAAAACAATCTTTTTGTGTGACTTGTGCCGCGGCAACCTCAAACTGCAGACGCCCTTTATAAAATGTAGTCTATAAATACATTTGTTCAATCAGATGCCGCTCAAGTAAGTTTCTGACAGCTTGCCTGACACGTATCTGTGTCTCTCGCTTGGTATTTATAAATAAGAAACATATTGCCCAGTAGACTTGTTGATTTAGAGTTGGAGTAGACGGACTTGTTGAGAGTTAGCAAGACTTCACAAAACATGTCATAAATCACTTGCTTGTTAATTCCTGGCAATGTACAAAGTGCTGCTGCTCTCAAAAATGAACATAACAAAGACCGAGATTGTGTGTTGTTTGTGGATTTTTGGGAGTAAATAGCGCTCCAGGCTTTGCTCATATGTTTTATCGACTACTCTGGTCTCTTCAGCAAGTGCCAAGTGTAACGTGATCCATATCAGGAGTCTTATCAATAATTGATTGTATCTTATCTAGAGGGGAAATTCAGGTGAAGCGTTCAGGTTAAGTTTTCCTTCATCAGTTTTGACTATGTTCAATATTGCGGCTTGACTTTGCATAGATAAAAAACTAGACTGCCTGCACTGTTGAGTGACTTGTTTTTAATCTAAGAAACAATATTTTAGATCACACTATTAGTATAAACTTAAAAAGAAATCTTTTCAAAGGCATGCTTTATATTTATAGGTGTACTTAATGAAGTGACTTGTGAGGGCTTAGATTAGAGGTGTCAAACTCATTTTTGTTGCGGGCCACATTGTCATTATGGTTTCCCTCATGGGGCCAATAATGACATATTATCGTATACACATAATAAAATCCAGTAAAAAAAAAAAAAGTTCAATTTCCTGATTCACTTTGAAAGTGTGACTTTAACAAAAGATCATCGTAATATCTCACTGTTAAGAGAAAAGACAATTTAGAGTTTTGACATTTTAACAAAAAACATTGAATTGACACTCATAATTTGGTTTTGCGGGCCACATAAAATGATGTGGCGGGCCAGATCTGGCCCCCGGGCCTTGACTTTGACACCTGTGGCTTAGCTGGATAGTCAAAAACGCATGACCATGACATTTATTCTTTCTTTGCTTAGTTAAGAGGTAAACATCGTACAGTATGCCTCTAGTATGTCACCATTCTTCTATTAATCTTTGTCATGTGTACATGCTCATTTTATGGGGTTTATGTCATATTTTTGCAATTCAAATCTACAGTCTGTTCTGTTGTGTAATATTGCAGTAAAACAATGTGCAGAAAGTCATGCAAAGAGCTGAGCAGTACAAAATAAATGATGTGATTTGACTCATGTACTATCTACTATGAGGGGGAAAATAAAAATCAATTCATGGATCACTAATTTTGAGTCTTAGTTATATTTTACCGCAGTTTAAATGAACAATTTCTTCGTAATCATTTAATTGATTAATCATAGCTTGTGTCTCTCCTTCCTGAGTAAATTCACAACTTGTAAAGGGCAGCAAGCAAGTATTTTTTTGTCACTTACTGTATGGAGTTTTTCCACGCTGATTTTGGTTTGTGCTGCGGTACTCTTTTTGTAGTTATGACATGGTCCACTATGGTCACTCAAATCAACTGCGGCAAGCTAAAGGCATGGGGGACTACCTTATCGTTGGAGTGCATACAGATGGTAAGGACCCGATTTACAGATTGCACACATTTCTGTGTTGTTTTAATCTTTGCTCCACACTTTTGTGAAGATGAGCCTAATTTTGGGTGTTTTTTAGGACTGCAACTAAGGATTACATTAGTAATCGATTAGTCAATGAATGGGGAAAAATAAAACCTTAATCTTCATTTGAAATGGGACATTATTTTAAAGCAGAGAACCTAAATTAATCTTAATTCAGGTAATGCTTTGGTCCCTAGCATGTTGGGAAATTGGCAAGAATGTTGATCATCACTTTCCAAAGCAAATGTTTTGTTTTGCTTCAATGCAAAGATAATTGGTCTGCTTTTATGGAGGAGATCGGAAAATATTGAATGTTGATTAGCTGAACTTCTGAGTATTTGGACATTCTTAATTTGAAGAGTTTAACTAAACATTCAATTATAAAACAATCGTTATCTACTGATTTAATAATCAATGCGTTGTTGATTAATTGATTTTTTTTTTTTTCACCTTGCAGTACTTCTATTGATGTTTATTTCTGTATCTGTGCCTTCCTGCCAACATATTTAAAGATGGAAAGAAAGTGAAGGTCTTGCTTTAACTCTGCGACTGCCTTTGCAGTCCAGTTGAATTGGTGTACATTAGTTTGTTACCGGCGGCACGATGGAGCACTGGTTAGCACGTCCGCCTCAAAGTTTAGAGGGTGTGGGTTTGATTCCACCTCTGGCCCTCCTTGTGTGGAGTTTTTATGTTCTCCCCTGCCTGCGTGGGTTTTCTCCGGGCACTCCGTTTTCCTCCCACATCCCAAAAACATGCACGGTAGGCTGATTGAGCACTCCAAATTGCCCGTAGGTGTGAGTGCGAGTGTGGATAGTTGTTCGTCTCTGTGTGCCCTGTGATTGGCTGGAGACCGGTTAAGGGTATTCCCCCCCTACTGCCCGATGACTGCTGGGATAGGCTCCAGCAAGCCCGTAAAGAAAATGTGTGGATGGATAGTTTGTTTTCTGGGACTTATATATGAATGGTTAATATTGCTGTTGATCTTTTGCCATCAAAAGCGGAAATCTCCAAGCACAAGGGCCCACCGGTCTTCACTCAGGAAGAGCGCTATAAAATGGTCCGGGCCATCAAGTGGGTGGATGAGATCGTGGAAGGAGCACCCTATGTCACCACGCTGGATACTCTGGACAAGTACAACTGTGACTTCTGTGTGCATGGAGGTAAATTAACCCTGTTGTCACAACCCTCTGCCATGATGCCAGCAATTAATTTGGCCTGCCCCCCCCCCTTCCCAACAGATGACATCACGCTGACTGTGGATGGTAAGGACACATATGACGAGGTGAAGCGAGCAGGACGTTATCGGGAATGTAAACGCACGCAGGGAGTGTCCACCACAGACCTTGTTGGACGTATGCTCCTCATGACCAAATCACATCATAGCAACATGGTGAGTTTGCATTTGCAGTCTGTTTGGGAAACCCTAATAATTGCCCCATTGCATTACTGGTTTCATTTTTATGATGGATGATTAGTTTTCAACAAAAGTCAAAGAAAATTATGTCAGGGGCCAAAGCTGGCCACTAGGCTTTGAGTTTGATTGACACTTGTGGTTGCGAGGAATAATAAGCGTTGACTTTCGAGGAAGTGCACTTGTAATTGTAGAGTAATTGTTTCCCCATTATTGTTTATTTGGATAGTTTCAATTTATTCATGCCATTTCAACTAACAACTAAGTAGTAAGTAGACTTGGGGCAAATCACTTCAGCAGCAACAATCCTTTGCGAAATATTTGGGTCACATAGACATGACCAATTAAACTAAAAGTCAGTTCTACAAAAATATCTGAAGGCGCAAATAATATGTGGACTGGTATAATGTATGTTTGCATTCTCCTCATTTACTGTCGATAATAAGATTACGTTTTCCTGTCATCATTTCCTGCAGGATAACCCAGATTATCAGCAGCATACAGACAATTTTGGGAAGGTACGGAAGTCTGTTAGTTTTTATTCGATCTTAGGTGTGAGTTATATGAAAAACCTTTGTCACAATGACATGTTGTCTTCTTGAGTTACAGGGCCCCAAAGGCCACAGTCCATGGACGGGAGTGTCCCAGTTCTTACAGACGTCCCAGAAAATCATCCAGTTTGCCTCAGGGAAGGAGCCTCAGCCCGGGGACACCATCATTTATGTCGCCGGGGCATTTGACCTCTTCCGTATCCTTGTGTGTTGTTTACGGAACAGCGACAAGGAAATCATCAACTTTTGAAATGCTTTTTATATCAGCCCCTGTGTGAACATTTGAAGTATGCCACGCTGGCGGAACACACACAGCTTGATAACACGTTTCCTGCAAAGTTCTATTTACTGAAACCAGCAGGAACACATTACTCGCATAACTCAGATTCGCTAGTCAAATACATGCCAAGTACTACATTTAAAAATGTGCTTTTGAATGAGAAGTGATCAGGGGTGCAATTGGGGTGCTTGACTACAATATGGACACATTTTTATGTCTTGAGCTCTCTGTAAATGGGCATCATTTTCCTAAGGCTGCCTACTTAAGAAATGTAAAAAAAAACAAAAAACAGATCAATAGATGTAATCTATTGCCATCTGCTGGATATGTTGCATAACTGCTCCACTTGCCACTAGTGCAAAATAGCCTTTTATTATTGGCTATTGCCTTTACTTCTAACTTCCGGCAGACATCGGCCATGTTGACTTTTTAGCAATGGTCTCCAAGCTGGCAGAGAGACCCTACGTCATCGTAGGTCTACATTTTGACCAGGTATGTTAAATCAGGCACATCTTGGCAAACCTACCACAAAACAGATCCCGTTTCTTGCCATGGCACCTTTAAGCCACTGATGCAACTCTTTATTTTAATCAGGAAGTGAATCGGTACAAGGGCAAGAACTACCCAATCATGAACGTCCACGAGAGGACCCTGAGCGTCCTGGCCTGTCGGGTAGTAGCATGAACACACACGCACGTTTGCACACACACACATGCACACACGTACACAAACACGCTAATTGTCTCAGTCAGAGGATTTTAGTGTCTCAGGTCCCACTCGGCTTTCGGTTAGCTGTCCTTCAGCGATGAGAGTCCGTGTTGTGATTTATTATTATTTTTTCCATTGCGTACTGTATGGATTCATTCGTTCTGTTTAAAACTACTAAACTGGTATGCATTATCTTGACAGTTGTTTCTCCCTGTGTGCAGTATGTGTCGGAAGTGGTGATTGGTGCACCCTATGCAGTGAGCAGAGATCTACTGGATCATTTCAAGGTCGGTGGTTTGGTTTGACATTTTTTAAATATTTATAATAGAACACCAATTGTAATTTTTCAACTGCATTCACCCTCCACTGTTTTGCTCGAATAACATTTGATACAAAATAAGGGAAAATCATATATATCAGCCAATTAAGCAAGATGATTATGTGAGGACTATATGAGTTGACAAAAATACTTGATATTTTTTGTATTTGGAATGTTGGACGCTCTGGTTTCAAATGTTTTCATTTTAATTCAACAATATGCATTTGCAGGTGGACCTGGTTTGTCATGGCATGACAAAAGTATTTCCCGACAAGGATGCGTCGGACCCCTACGCTGTGAGTACAAATGCATTTTGCATCAAACCCAAGTACAGCACATGGGATTTTGTCATTTGTAACTTGTTATCATTTAAAGGAAAGAATATTTATTTTTGCTAGAGTAAATTCACGAGTGA
This sequence comes from Syngnathus leptorhynchus, assembly GCF_054491065.1. Taxonomy (NCBI): domain Eukaryota; kingdom Metazoa; phylum Chordata; class Actinopteri; order Syngnathiformes; family Syngnathidae; genus Syngnathus; species Syngnathus leptorhynchus. The sequence continues at coordinate 7,934,121 of NC_141199.1, read as the reverse complement.
CATCTGTCTCTGGAGCTGATTGAAGTACAGAGACGAGACCTTATTCATTCAAATCCACCCACATTTGTTAAACTCATAATGCATTATTGCAGAAATTTAAACTAACTGATTCGAGTGGAACTCGTCAGAAATATTTTCTAATTGTGATCCTTTAAGCAGACGGCATGACTTGGTTGAAGACCGTTGGTCCTTAATGGTGGCAGACTGCTGTAACCGTTTGTGTTTTTTCATCTTAGGAGCCCAAGAGAAGAGGGATCTTTCGGACCATCGATAGTGCAAATAGTCTCACCACCGATGATATCGTTCAGAGGATCATTGAAAACAGGTCACCCTTTAATTTTTGTGCTTTTCCCACTCGTTTTCCGGCAGCCTTTGGTGAGGTCCTGTTGTGTCTGATGGTCATCATCCCCCTGTACAGGCTGCAGTTTGAAGCCAGGAACCAGAAGAAGGAGGCCAAGGAGATGGCGGTGATTGAGGCCATGAAGAAGACAGAGGAGCAGAGTGAAACGGTTCATTAGAGAAATGGCACTCTTTAGACTCTATTGCTTCCGTATGGGATGTACTGGCTCTAGTTCGTTGGTGAGCTGAACCTTCGTGGAAGATCCACTCTGTCTCAGCAATTCCATCCAGCTGGTTCCAGACACTTGTTTGCGAACAGAATCCTCATTTGTGTCTCTGCTGCTTAATGGCTTTTCTCTGTACTCTGCTTCAGACCTGTTTTTTAGAGCAATATTTTAATCCTCAATTTGTTCTTGTAATCACATAGTACATGGCCCATGGCTGTACAAGTAGTATGTTAAATCTAAAATTTATTAGAAAAAGATTAATTGACACTTATTTTGGAATGTATTTTTTTTTTTTTAATGATTCATTTTAGACTTTTCATGGATAATGTTTATTTTAACACAATAAGAATAATAATAGATTTTAAATTGCTGAAGATTTTGTCAGTCTTAAGCATCTTACACAGGATACATTTCTTTAGAAAGACTCTTGTGAATATCATCCTATAAACTGGATCATTAACTACTACTTAATTACCTGAAGAGCTGTGTGAACTCGTATATCGCTTTTCTACGTTTGGTACTCAAAACGCTTGAAACTGCTTTCTCATTCACCTACTGATGATATACCATCAGGAGCAACTGGTGTCTTGCTCATGGACACTTGGCAGAGTATCAAACATCCAACCTTTGGGTTGGGGGACGACCACTACCACTGAACCACGCTGCTCTCTGTGTGCGTGTGTGTGTGTGTGTGCACGTGTGTGTGTGCGTGTGCGCGTGTGAGAGCTCTAAATACAAAGATAAAGGAGTGTTGCTTTCAATGCTTCATTCTCAAAAGCTATAGCAATTATTAAGGTTATGTAAACTAATTAAAATGTTGACTCCATGGCTTCAGTTTTTCTTCTTCCCCAGAGAAATGTGCTTTCGAAAATAAGAGTAAGAAATACTTTTGTTGTAGAAAATCTCTGCAAGGTTTTGCATCTTGCAATTATAAAACAATGCAAATTAAGTTTGTCAGACAATGTATTTCTAAAGTGTGCCGGTAGATGAAGATGAATCTGCGCTAGCTTATTCAAAAAGCAAGCCCGCTAATGACAGAGCTCTTTGTTACGAGCTCTTTGTTGGATGGGCGTGCATCACGACCCGCTGAGTTGGTGAAATGAGGCCACGGCTGGTCCAAACCTGCCAAATGTGATGGGTGCGGTTTGGTAGTGGCCGCTGGCAAAAAAACGCAAACTGTCAGCCTCATTATAAGAACAAAGAGTTGCGGAAGAGCTTATGTCATAATAATGGCATGGCCCAGCTGAGGGACACCAAAAACCTGACGCTATAGAAACCCTTCTGTTTGTGGGTAAACACTGGACCGCACTCACTCTGATGTCAAAAACAGCTGAAGCTTCGGTAACCAAAATGTCCATTTCAGTCATGGAATTGTTTCAAAAAAAAAAAGTTTGCATATTTTTATTTATTTTGACATATTTTGGTAGTGTGTTTTGAAACATTGATTCATAGATGCTTCTTGTTTTTGTCTAGTTCAACATTTTTTCAGGTCAGTGTGACTGAGCAGAGATTCCTGGTTTGATTGATGTCTATATCACCAACTTGTTAGTTTTATGAGGGTCAAGTTAAAAAGTTGAAACGTTGGTGCCACTCTACCTAATGATGTAGGAATCCCTCTCTGAGCATTTATTGTGGATGATCAAGCAATAACTTTAAATAATTGGTGAAGTGAAAGAGTGGCTCGGTGGGGCACTGGTCAGCACGTCCACCACACAACGCTGAGGTTGCAGGTATGATTCTGCCTCCGGCCTTCCTGTGTGGAATTTGCATGTTGTTCCTGTTTAGGGTTCCCATCACGTTCATTTAAAAAAAAAAAAAAAGACTTCTTAACTCAAAATTGGCGCTATTGCAATGCCCTTGTCTAAATCTTGGTTAATCTTGCTAATTTGGTAAAAAAAAAAAAAACAACTAATAAAATAAAATACTGATTACAATCTGATTCTAAAATGTAGCAACTGCGTTAATGTCAACTCGTATCACTACCGCGTTTGTTTTACCCGCAAAAATGATCAAGCGTAAATGATCGTCACGCATATAGCATCGTATTCTGAGGCAACCACATGAAACGATGAAGACAGCCTGTCACATTCCAAAGACCAAACGCGTCATTCTGCAAGACATGCAGCAGCTTTTAAACTTAGCAAGACTCACAAGATAAAGACCCTATTAATTAACTAAAGATAAATGGCGTAAAAGGCACAGCAGTCACTTCAGAGATGCATAAAAACGACCAGTTGCCATCATAGAACCAAAAAGTACAATCTGACCTGAATACTTTACTGTGGGCATAAGACTGATCATCATTGTTCTTTACATACACCAGTCACTGATGTATGTAAAGAAACAAGTTTGGAATTACATTAAACATTTTTTTTAAATCCCACCTTTGGGAAATGTCTTTTTTTTTATTATTACAAAAAGACGTAAAGACAAACGACCAGCATTTAACCCGGATACAACAGTTATCCCCCCCGTTATGATTGGTAAATGAATTATAGTTAGACAAATTATAGTTAGACAAATTAATCAGTGGTTTAACCACCCGTGATGGCAACCTGGGTGGAGGGCTTGCGCATGTTGACCTTTCCTGTCACACACTTAAAAGTGACAAATCTGATAGGCTCGACGATGACGTCACTTCCCACGAACTCCAGAGCCTTCCCATCTGGAGTGAGAGGGAGGAACTGTGGATTGTTTGGGGTGAACAAGCGCAATATTTTGGACTTGCGGTGAAATAATAAGCGAGAAAACCCGGGAGCGATGCGTCCAGTGAGTTTGGCTTGCAAAAAAAACCCACGCTAAAATCGAGGAGCTGTAAGCATGCACTTGAGTTTGAACAAAGTCGCTCGGTTTAAATCCAGTCAGGACTTTGTTTGAGTCCAACTCCGAGAGGAGGACATGTGTGCTCGGGATGGGACTGTGTTTCGGTACCGACGTTACAGAGGAGGAGAAGAAGGCGAGGACACTCAGTGCCAAGATTGACAGAGACCTGTACGAAGGTGCCAAGCGGGAGATGAATGTGGTTAAAATACTCCTCTTAGGTGAGAGACAAACTTGACAACGTCTTCCTGGCTTTACTACTAACTCTCGTATTTTTTTTTTTTTTAAATCTCTTACTAAATGTTGATTTTAATAAGCAACTTTTATGATCTTAGTTGTGCTGATTTCCCTGGCAAAAAAAAAAAAAAAAAAAATCAGACCTTTGCAGCCACTTGTCGCAAGGTAGAGTTTATAGGACTTGGTCTACTGTTTCTCACAGACCAATGAAAAAAACGGATTTATTACAGTCACGCCCACTGGGCATTTTGAATGACTTTTTCCCAAATATAGAGCCAAGGAACATACAGTATTTTACATTGGGAAAGAAATCTCATGTCTCAAAACCAAACAAAAATGTCACAAAAACTGTAGCAGGTCAATTATGTCATTTTTTTCCATCTAATAAAAGGGTAGGTGTCCAACTCATCTTTGTCATGGGCCACAATGTAATTTTCCTCAGTTAGTTGTTATAACCTTGTAAATGATGATTTCTTTTCAACATATGATTACATCTACAGAACAAATTGATGGAGAACTAGTTTTGAAATCAAGTCATGGATAAAACTATTCCTTAACTATTACAACTATTCAACAATTGTTCACGTTATTGTAACAAGATGTTTGGTAACACCAACAAATGCTAAGTTGTAATATTTCAACACAATTTATTAAACATGGCAATTCAGTCCAGATTTGATTAAGAATCAAAGACACATGGTTTGCTTTCATGTCAAATAAAATGTTGTCAAGGGCTTGAATTTTATGATACCCAGGCCTTACCCGGTCATGTCGTCGGCATATATAGATGAAAACAGATATGATATTTGTTGGACATAGATCATTTTTAGACCACTTTAGTGAAACTGAATGAATTCCCACACCACATTAGGAGTTAAATCAGCAAGTGGACTCGTCGACGCGTGAACGTTGTCATTTCTCATTGATAGTAATCGCCTCTCACGGATGCATCAAAAAGAAAACATATGTTTTCTCTGTCATGCATGCAATCCTCTGTCTCCTTCCACCACCCCCGATTAACTCATCCAATCACAATCACAGATGCCTTCAGAGTCTCAAAGACAAAGGTTATAAAAGAAACTCTTGCAAGAATCTAGGTAACATCTGAAGATTTGCTACAGCATGTTATTGAAAGGGTTATCTTCACTTTATTTATTAACACTGTAACAGGAAGCAACACTGCATTTTTTTAATTTTTTTTTACATTTTTGTTCCAGTGAATCAATCATTGGCCCTGTCCAGAATGTACCCTACCTCAAAGTCACTTAAGATAGGCTCCATCCAGTCCACTTGCGACCCAAATCAAGAAAATAATTGGTGGATGAGTGGCCGGATGAAATCCCACAGCCGACATTTTCGGCAAATCTGTCTCTAAAATTGAAACTTCAGGAAAACTCTGTAAATGTTTAGTTGTTTTTCTTATTTTATATTGTGTGGTAAAGAGGAAGACATTACAACCATATCAACTATGAGTTGGTAAAAATTATACAATGTGATTTTATAAATGACTATACACCTTGCGATGCCTTCCAGGTGCGGCAGAAAGTGGGAAAAGCACTTTGGTCAAACAAATGAAGATCATCCACAGCAATGGATTTACCAAACAAGAACTCAGCAGCTTCAAGGTCAGCAACTATCAGAGAAAAACATGTGATGACTTCTCCGTCATATATTTTGTATGCTTTTCTCCCCTTTAAACTTTACTCAATTGGTCTAGCATTGACCAAGTTGGAACTTATAACATTTTGTGACTTTTCCGTCTTATTTTTTTAGTCTGAATTTTTTTCTTTCAACTTAATTTTCTGTCACTTTGACCAAATTGGAACTTAAATAGCTTCCCTCACTGTTCACCTGATAACTTTTGTTATTCCTCCCTTTTGCTTGCTCTGTGATTGGTAGATAACAATGGAAACACTTATGGAACGGAAACAATTGTATTCTATTTTCCATCAACTCTTATCTTTAGTCACATGCCTCTTGTTCCCGCCCCGTTCCTGCAGTGTTTTACCCATCCTCTGGCCCACCAGTCATTTCCTATCTGCATTTCTCTGTATATCTTTCCACTCTGGATGGAGGCTAAAAGGTTCAATACAGGCGGATAATGAAGATTGGATTGACATTTAACACTAACCATTGCAAAAAACTGATCTCACAGGGGTTGCACATAGACTCTTATGAAACAGCACAAGTAGCAAAGTTTGAATTGTTCAAATGATTTATATGTAGAGTACAAACATTTACTCCTGATAAGCAGTTGAAGCCATTCTACTCGTGCACACCAATCGTAGTAGTACATGGATGGACCTTAAGCTGGATATTAAATAAATTCTCAAAATGATTTTCTGTTCACTTGAGCATTAGATCACATGTGGGAAAACATTTTGAGCTCAGTGGCATTCTGATTAATATTGCGTTTGTGGCATATGAGTTAAGCAGCAAAATTCACGTTTTTATTCATTTGGCCGTTTTGCCAGTTGCTGCAATCCAAGTGTACGATATCTATTGAAGCGGGTGTGTACAATTTGTATCCCGAAATAGTCGGCATGTACAGGCTTGCACTAATGCCGTAAAAAAATAAAAGAAAGAAACTGTTGTTGGGATTCGCTCTCATGTGAAAGCATAATTTTTTGGGGGGGATTAAAAACCTCACCCCCAATGTGCACTTTGGTGACTTCTGATCACCCTTGCACACACCATTCCTTGTGTCCGCACACACTACGGCATCATTACTTCTCTTTATTGGTCACTTCATGTATTTGTTTGGTGCACTATCCCACATCGGAAGTCAACTTAAAGTGAGCAGGTACTTCAAACTATGCAAGAAGTTAATCCCCTTTGTGTTTTGAATTTCATTGATGATGCTTCCTATTGACTTTGTGTCACATGAGGACACCGCCAGGTCGAATGTCTGGAATGGGGGACCAAGGGGGCTGCTTCTCATCTAATCCTTCATTCAGCCAGAGGGCCCCAGTGTGTTGTTTTGACTATTCACAAGCCGGTGGACACACAACATTGTGTAAACAAGGGACTTGTGTGCAAATGTGTTTTCACACGATTGCATTGAACTCTTGTGTAGTATAGCTAGTCATTGTGTTGGTGTTTTCATTGGCGGATCTATTTGATTGGTTCAATATGCAACTGTAGCAGTGTGTGGTTAATAAATATTAGGACACAAGGCAACTCGTTATTTTTAGGTGTTAAAAACGCTGACACGGCTGACGTTCCCTCTCTCCACGTTCTTTCACACACATACACACTCAGTGGATTCCAGGTGTCTTTTTTTTTTTCTATGTTCCCTGCAAAGTTGCGATGGCAAAAAAAAGAGGAATTCCAATATAAGTTCCTAGACTGCGTAATACAATTGAGGCTTCATGCTGTTGGTTTTTTTTTTTGTGTGTGAGAGAGATTAATTTTCATGGTGGTGGTTGGATGAGAGATTCTTTGCTTTAATTTGTGTTTTTTGATCTGAAGATATAACCCATTTAAAAATAATTCGGCATGTGGAATGAGCCAACAAAGATTGATTACTGATGTTTGCCTACTGTTGTGAACATAAAAGAAAGCTAAGCATGAGTCGCAGAGGGAGAGGCAAAGCTTTACTGTCAGTTGAATAAAAGGTGGAAGGGGCCAGGAAAAAAAAACACAAACGCATCCAAGGAATCCACCGTCTCTGCCAACAAATTTCTGACAGATTTTTATCTTTGAAATATGTTTCCCCCCCCCCCCCCCCTCATATTGTTGCTCTCCAAAAACACATGACTCTCCAAATTTAGGCAATGCAAAGCAGCTTTCTGCTTTTCATACACAAGATATCGCAATATGTGTCACATAATTCAAAGTACATCATTTAAAATCACAGTAAAAAAAGGAGCTGACCAAAGTTACTAACGAAAGCGTATAGTGCAAGAAAGTAGATTTCAAAAATGCTTTAAAAGACCTTCATCAGAAAGCATCGTTTTTAACCTGGATTTGAAAGCATTTTCCCTTGTGGCTGACTTCACATCTGTTGGCATCCTCTTCCATTTGTGTGCAGCATAGCGGCTAAATGCAGCTTCGCCATATTTACTTTGGACTCAGGGCTCCTGTAATTCCCCTGAGTTTGCAGACCTCACACTTTCTGATTTACACATCCGTAGCAGATTATGCCATTAGTTACATATTATGAAGCTACCCAGTAAGATAAGTATGTATCTATTGTATTTAAATGATTGTATTGTTGTAATGTTGACAGTAGAGAACCATAAAAGTGGTCCAAAAGCGAGCCACTTTTGGAGTTAACACGCGCACTGAACTGAATACATCTCGTGTAATGTCACACTTGAATGATGGTTTCCACTGTTTGCCTTTGAGGTTCCTCCGCATCGGTGTTCCCGCTCCATTTGCAACCTAAATCATCATAGCATTGTCAACAATGTTCTCGTAATAGAGACCGATGTTTAAATTGGAAGTAGTGTTGCTTCAGGCACATGTTCTATTGAAACTGCAACAATTTCCCATGTGGACAATCAAGAGAGAAGCCATCAGACTGTGAGAGAATTGGAATGGAATGCAAAGCTTAACGTTCACTAGCAGGAGACCGTCTGCTCAAAGCTTTTGTAAGTTACTGCTCTTGTGTAAGTTTTGTCATTTAACAAGATGTTTAGACCCTGAATGGCAAAACATGATAAAAAAAAGATTATAAACAGTATTTATTAATTTCATCATTAAAAATAACTTCACGTAACACTACTTGATTTGCACAGCGTGAAGATATGACGACGTCTTCCTGCATGAAGTTATTTTGTGAAAAGAATGAAATGCTTTGAAGAAACGATATTCCTTTTATATAAATTAATACAATTATGAAGAAGGTGTGCTGGAGTTAAACTGTGTTGTGAAGAACCAAAGCAACATCCAATTTATCAGAATCAGCCATCTTTGTTGTTAACATTCACCTCAAATGCTTTGAGGGACAAACAAGGGTCAGATAGATTCGACTTCCAGTTTTCCCTGAATGTATCATTTACTCTGTCGATAAGGCGACTTTTGATTGTCTGACATAAAATTTGCCAACCAACCAATTGCAATAATGTTTGTTGACATCATCACATTTTCACAGATGTGCATAAATAAGTGGTATTGCTACTTAGCAAGGCGGATAGACAACAGCCATACCTGTAAAAGTTACTAAACAGTCATGTTCAAAGTCATTTTGGGCGCTTAAGCTTAAATTCCAGGTAGTCGACGTCGATTGCTCAAAATTACTGTTAAGTTTCTGTCGCACATGCCCAAATTGTTCATGAGAATAGCTGTGTAGGCTGGAGAATAGTTTATGTGCTTTATTCATTGTTTTCCTTTTGAATTTATTAAGGCTGGAAGCCTGTCTCTGATGATTATTTTAATAATAGATTAATCTGTTGATTATTTGTTGCTTTAATTGATGAATTGGATGCACGAAAGCATCATGTTCAAAAACAGAAACTTTCATATTGACTGCAAAATATGCAAAATTAAAAAAAAACTAATCTGGCAATTCTATGAGTATAGACGGGTTTACGTATCTTTGCTGGTGATTCTTCACCATGAAGAAAAGTACAATTTTAAACTCATATTATTAACATTACTCCTAGGTCATCTGATCCAGTTAATTTTTTTGATGTGAATAATTTTTGTAGCCTATATTAATATGTTTTGATATGTCAGCCTGCAGTGTTGGATAACCTCCTGACATCTATGAAGTTTGTTCTTCACGGCATGGGCGTCCTCCGCATCAACCTGGCTAACAGCAGGAATAAGGTTAGACTGCTTTTGTTGTATTTGCTACCCTATTCTGTACTTTATTTTTTTTCCCACTGCAATTTATTTCGTGTACTGACATCGGTTCACCACTAAGAAGCAGCATCTCACCACCGTGACTGCCTCTCAGCATTCAATTGTATGCACGACTGTCACATTAAGATTCCTAAGGGGGTTGATTGGGAGGATTCATTTGATTATAAAGTCCTATATTAACATAATGGAGCTCACACACTTTCCACCCACTAATCGCATCCTGTTGGGAGAAGATGTTGATCAAAGAATTTCCTCAGATAATTGCCACCAGTGTGTGTTTGTGTGCGCCCGTGTTCATTTATCAGTTTTATAGCGATAAAGTACGTCTAGAGAGCAGCCACAGCATATATATATTCATATATTCTAATTTCCGTCTTTTCTTCCAGGTGCACGCCCACTCAGTTCTGTCATGTGGTCGCTGCTTTGACGAAGATCAGGTCTTTTTTCCCTTTTTGAGTCACGCCCTTGCCTGCTTGTGGGCTGACCACGGGGTGCGGGCCGCTGTGGCTCGGGGATATGAGTATGAGCTCAACGACTCAGCGCTGTAGTAAGTGCTCTCTGAGCATGCAAACACACACACACACACACACACACACACATTGTGTTGTAAAGATGCAGGGGTCTAATTAGTTGGACTTTACGGCTGCTACTCAGCCATGTGCTTGCTGCCACTGGTTATTAATCTTACAGCGTAATGATGAACAAAAACTCCAATCGCACCCAGCAGGGCACAGCCATCTGCCAAGGACAAACAAAACAAAAAAATGTCTGAAATATTACGACGCAGCCATTAATATTGGTGCATTCCAGGCAGCAGGAATTACAAAATGATGAACATGCTCAGCGACCTTTCCAACATCTGATGGCTGGTACCTCTCTAACCCTCTTGGTATCAATGCAAGCCAAATGTAATGGCCAAAGGTGTTGTGCCATTGCTCAGTCTGCACGTTTATCTGGATCTGTACCAACATTTTAAAGCTTGTGGCTCACTTCTACAACAAATGGTCATCAAAACATGACCTCTTGCCTAACATTATCCATTTGGCCGAGGTCAAAGTGTGCATCCTCATCAGCCATTTGGCACCTTATACAGCAGGCAACACGTGTTTTATTTGTAAATATGTGCTTTGAATTTAATTGTAATTCTTTGTGGCGGAAAATCGGAGCATGTTGAGAACTCAAAATGAAAGGTAACTGTAGAGATGATGGCGTGTGTATTGCACAAGTACGTCAGAGCTGGGGGAGGTTGTCTGGTCTCATTCGCCACCCAGCGAGAGGCTGCGGCTCTGCAGTTATCTACCCCGACAGGCCACACTGGTCCCCCACCGAGAGCCACCAGAGGTGGCACAATTAGTCATACTCTGTACTTAAGTACTTAAGTTCAGATGCTTGTGTAAAGTAAGAGTGTGGTCAAATCAGTTTACTAATTCAACGCTTGCACTTCATCATAGTTTTCCATATTGGCTTGTTATCAACCAAAGTTTTCCACTGCTCCTACTATTTTCGATATAGCCTGTAACATACTTGAATAAAACAAAAATGTTTTTGGTGGGTCCCTGTTAATTGTCCCTAACTGGCTCAAGTGCTGACGGACAGCCATTTTTCTGATGACTGACAGAAAGGGACGGACGGATGATTATATTATATATTATGACAGAGTGACTATGACGGAAGGCTGCCCAGGTCGTGAATGAATGACTGAGTAGCGAAATTTTGTATATTGCTTACATCTGCTAAGAGCATGACAACCTAACTTTTTTTTTTTTGTTGCCAAAGTCAGTTATTTTTTTTCAGGAAAAGACTCTCCATCATCCAATTTAGCTGTTGCAAAAATGCCTACCTCAAAGAACCAATCAGTATCTGATTGCCATTTAATCTGATTGGTATTTAGTAAGACAGTCCGAATCTGATTAACAGCTATCACAATGATTTCCGTCCTGCTTCTTGAGTAAGCATTTGATCTCTGGTACTTAGACTGGTTGCTTTCTTTCTTCTACATGACATAGAAGATGGTTATAGTGGCTATGAACAACATCTGTGCAATGTCTGCTAGCCAAATTCCTTTTCTTTCCACCCATAGACAGCTTGCTGATAGCTCACAGTTGTCAGAATAAATCACAAATCTGAAGGGCATCAAAACAAAGTCAGATGCCCCAATACGTGAAAAAAGTGGCTTCAACACCTGACACTTAAGTCCACCAATCTGACGCAAATATACTGTACTGATTATCCGAATGGGCAAAGCTCTGTGAACGTGCACGGCAAAGTCACACTTCGATGGGTTCTGTACGAAATGCACATGTGAATAAATGGCTGGTTGTAATATGATACCTCTAATGTGGCACTTACGTGGAAATATTGTCAAAGAGTTTTTTGTTTTGTTTTTTTGTCTACATGTGCCCTGAAATTGACTGTGATCAGTCCAGGGTCTACAGAGACCCGGCGTCAAGTAGGACAGACTCCAGCTCCAGCTAGATGCTAAACAGGATAAGTGGTAGAAAATGAACAAGTGGTTGGCTCAAGAGTGATTTAATATTCAAGTAAGCTATAAATGCACTTCATTGAGAAATCCGTGAGTGTCTGCCTGTGTCCCAGCGGCAAGGAGAATCAGCTTCCATCACGTAACTCCTAATGTTTCATAGTGTCTTTGATGACTTCGACATCAGCCGAGGCAGAGAAAAATCATCAAATGCATCTTTGTGCCTGAATCTTTTTGTATTTACGTAGATTAGTCAGCGTCAGGGGCTTCGAGGCAAAGTGCGTCACAGCTAAACGTATTTTCAAGCCGTCTTCAAAACGTTACATATGAATCTGTTCTATTTTGTTGGAGGGAGCCATTGTTGGAAGTTATCTTCAGCCACCCAACTGAATCCAAGCGTAATCTACTGCTTTTCACATTTAAAGTGGAACCAAACAATTTACAAATCATTTGGCAATTGATATTTTTCTCTGACTTTCCCCAAAAACTCTAGTGTACGCCAACATAAAATATATGGTACTAACAAAAAATAATGGTTGATTAGACAATTAGAATAAATACATCCATCCATCCATTTTCTGGGCACGCTGGAGCCTATCACAACAGCAATCCGGCAGTAGGTGGGGGACACCCTGAACCGGTTGCCAGCCAATCGCAGGGCACACAGAGACTAACAACCATCTGCACTCATACCTACGGGCAATTTGGAGTGCTCAATAATTTTACCATGCATGTTTTTGGGATATGGGAGGAAACCAGAGTGCCCGGAAAAAAAAACACGCAGGCACGGGGAGAACATGCAAACTCCACACAGGGAGAGACGGAGGTGGAATCGAACCCGCACCCTCTGAACTGTAAGGCGGACGTGCCGCCAGAATAAATACATTTTGTGACTAAATGTTTTGAAACAAAATTGAACAATTTCCTATAGTGTGAAAATGACCAACCGACACTTGGCGGAGATTCAATTGAGACAGACACCGCTTTAAATATACATTTGACAGGCGTTTAAAAAAAGTCAACCATGGGAAGTCTTCAACCCAGATTGCTCTTTATGGAGAAACAAATCAGCAACAACACTTTTACTTGCGTAGCACCATCCAAGCCAGGGATGTTGTTATTGTATTTACCAAACAGCAGGATGCGACTTGCCTTCCAAGAAACTGATTCAGGATGACGAGTTGAGAATGTCACAGTGGGCCCAGCTACTTTTCGATGTCTTTTATGCTTGTTTCCATTAGGATCGCACTTCCGCAGGCACAACGCACACTTGGTTGTGCTAATTGTGTTACAAGCAAATCTGTGTTTGAACGTTTGCCTCGGATTATCAACATGGTAAACCACAGAGTGAATATTCATCATGAGGAGCCACTGCGCCCCCTGGGGCTTGACTCTTATCACTGCACACTCAACCTGCTACATTGGCCTAATGGCCTTGTACATACATACGTATACACACTTGTAATTTATTCCTAGTTTTTTCTTTGATCTAAAGCTTGTCTGCAGGTTATTTGTTGTCCCCCCCCCCTCCCCCACGTCTCCTCTGTTTTTGACCTTTTGTGCCACTTTCCCTCCCTCTCTCTCCTTTTTTTCCAGTTTCTTTGAAAATATGAGCCGCATCTCGTCTCCAGACTACATTCCTACAGAGATGGACGTTCTGCGCGTGCGGCTGAGGACTACAGGCGTGATAGAGACCCAGTTCAAAGTCAAGCACCTCACTTTCAGGTAGAGAGCTTATACTGTATTCACCTATACATTGCAGTGGTGGACAGACGCCTCACCTCAGACAGGAGGTCTGAACACCTTTCCTAAACACCTTTCATCCAAAGTTACCCTACTTTCTGAGCTGTGGCACTCTTATCTCTGTCTACAAGCCTGCAATGATGTGCAGATCTAAGAAGGAGATGGGTGGCTTCATTCATCAATAAGTCAATACGGCCACACACGCACACGCATACATGCGCATACACAAAGTCAAAGGCATCTCTGTCGTGGCCTTATCAGTATAGGAGCAGAGGGTAGATGTCAGATCATCATATTCATTCCTGATCAATGGGCCAGTGTCACATAATATCGTCTCTCAATGGCTAAACTCATTTCCTCAAGCTGCTGATGGTCTTGACAGAATGACAGATAATGAGCTTGATTTCTTTGTGGCTTTAGTTGAACAACCCCTGTCATCATTATAATGTTTGGTTTTAATGCTGCTGCAGATGTCAGACCATTGATGTGGTTCTTTTTTTTAAAGAGGAATTAAAAATAATAGTAACCAATGTATTGTATTTAATAACAGTGCAAACATACATTCATTTATATATGCTGTTTCAGGACAATATTAGATATTTAACGTACATTTTGAACAGACAAATTATCTACGAATCCATCCATCCAACCAGGTGGTCTTCCACCAACCAAATACAGGTGATCTTCCAAATTAATTAGAATTGGACTAGTGTTATTTAGCTGAACGGATTGGTAGTTTTATTGCGACGCACTCGACAAGACATACAGGCAACGGTGGGCGGGATATGCATTACAACCGAATTGAATGATGTGCTTTCTGTTGTTAGTTAATGTCTACCTGAGGACTACCTCGGCTGTGAAGATTCCACAATATAGTTTGTCCCTCATCCCCACAGCTCATATTGAGTGAGCATCATGAAACACATTAGCTCTGCGTTTCATAAGTATACAAACAACGTAGCGTGAGTCAGTTTATCAGCACATTACTAAAGTCAACATCGAAATGTTGTTTGTTTGTTTGTCTCTGGGTGCTGCTGATTTATGGTTCTTTCAGTTATGCTTCACTAATATTGAAGAGCATTTATTACCCGGCCCACATAAAAGCCACACGCTCCATTTCTTACAACTGCCTTTACCTTGCTATATTTTGTGCAACACGTTCCCTTTCAGACTCGCATAGATTTTTGATGGACAATCACGTGTCAAATTGTTGTTGTTTTTTCTTTTTGTCAGAAAAAAAAACTATTCATTCAGTGTACTCACAACTAGATGTTGGAGCTGAGTGATTTATCGTTTTGGGGTTGAAATCATAATCTCAGACAACATGATTTTGTGATCAGTGTAGGCTGCTTTTTTAAAAGTTTTTGTGTGTAATATACAGTATTTAAAGGTTGATGTGGGGATAATTAGTAATGTCCACATAGATTTTGGTGACAAATGATTGTTGTTATCTGACACATTACGCTTCAGTTTTAGGGTCATTTAACAACGGTGTCCTCGTCTCGTGTTATTTACAAATATGTACATATTTTACAATTATGTCATGCCACATTACACAATGCCACACAAAAATAAAAAACAACTCTTGCATAAAACATTGACAAATTTATCACATATAGGCCTCTGCACCTAAAGTTCTTTTTAGTTAAGATGTGGTAGGCTGTTGTAGATAATAACAGGCTATCAATTAAACAAAATCACACCATTTTGACATATTTGTTAGTTAATTCAGCATGAATCTTTTCATGCACAAAAATAGCCAGTATTATAAAATAAATATTGCATTTAAAAAATATATATATTTTTAGAGATCTGTTACTCAAGTGGAGAGTCACGGGAGTCTGGTGGACGGGGACGGCATCAATGTACTGGCCAGCCAGCAGTCCAGAGCTGTATCCCCTTTTTGGAACAGGCATATAACTCAAAATGAGTGACTGTCTGCAAAAAAAAAAGACATTGGAAAGCTTGAACATTAATTATCTAGTCTTTCTAGTGCATTTAATTGAATATAGATTGGAAAACCAACTTGTACGTGCTTTGTTTTTATGTTCTTTATTGTTTGTATAACTCACCGTTAAAAATGTGAAGAGAAAACCTAAATCTCAGATCTTAATGATTTAAAATGATTGTCATGATTTCTCATGATCATTGCAGTTTGAAAGCTTTGATCACGTTGTGTCATTTGTTGGATAGAAGTGGCAAGATGGGCTCCATGTCCCTGTATGTACTTGGTGAAATGTCACAAGGATGATGCTGGTAGAAGAATGTTCTCCACAGTATCCTTCTGGATCTCCCACGTATGTCACATTACCTCAGTGTGAACCCACTCTCATCTGTGAAGATGGCTAATCTGCCGCTTCTGCCATTTTTCTGACAAACGTGAATCGGTCCGCATGGTGCCAGTCTCTGAGCAGTGAGATCCTTCTGCATTCTTTTCAGTTCTTCCCAATCTCCAGATAAGAAAGCTCACTTCTTCTCGTTCAGCAGGGCCTTCAGCTCTGAGGTCACCCATGTTTTTTTGTCGGAGAAGTTAGTTGGTAGACGTTCGCCACACGGACGTTGATATAGTCTGTGATGCAGTGGGTGAGGCATCGATGTCCTCATTGTTGGTAATCTCAACAACAATGTCACATTTGATTAAGGAGAGCAATGTCCCAGGTGGTGTTGCAAGACAATCTCCGATTCCTCCTTCTCAAACACCATCCCTCTTATCTGCCAGAAATCTTGAGGAGATACATAAATGAGTTTGGTTCATTTACACCCAGCATTGTGTGTATGTGTATCCTCACCTTGCTTTAGGAACAAAATCCCGGGTGTTGCCTGGGGGAGTTTAGCACGTTAAAGTTATTACTTTTAAATTTGCAATGATATTCCAACTGGTGTTTTTTTACAAGCTGTGTTTATTAGAAAGTGAAACATAAGGACTCTGATAAACAACACTTTTCATCACAGTTGGTGCAGATAGTATGTTACTTTACCAAAAAAATATAAATCAGAATATTAATCAGCAAAGATACCAACACGCTCGCTTGAAAATACCGGTTAGCATATTTTAAAAGTGTTTATGTAGGAACGTTATTCCGGTGTTAATTTTTTTTAAATTATTTTTATGCCTCCAGCTAACACCATGACATCATTGAGGTCCATGAAAGGGTTTATAGCTCGCTTTATGTCATGGCACACTATAAACTTCACTGACCGAATGAGTGTCTGGAATATTTCCATCTGAATTTTTATTTTTTTTTCTCGTGGGCATAACATCCAATGTTTGTTTCCCTCTGTGTGTCTCTGTTATGGACCCCTCTTGATAAACGGCAACATTAGTTCCAAGGATGCTCCAATGAAAGGTGGTGCACCTGACCAACTGGTGACCAGCTAGTGCTCATCTCTGATTTTCTTTTGTTTGTTTTTTCTTTTTTGTGCTATTAAATCAGATTGACCTCATATTTGTCTTTTTTTTTTTTTATTCACCCCACCAGCATGCTGCTTTTTTATTCCTGTGCCTTGACGTGAATGAAACCAGTGCAGTTTGTACAATCAAAAAAGCAACCCTTGTCATGTTGAATAGTAAACGTTTGAGTGTTGACTCTTGTGAGAAGCACCTGGGTCCACCACTGCACAAGAAATATCTTTTCTGTTCCCTAAGCTTATTTCGTTTCATGTTCACATTTTAAGCCTTCTTTGTGAGATCAGATTGCTTGTTTCATTTCACGGCAAGACAATAATAGTTTCATCTAACGATAAAGCTTTTATCCGTGCCTGCAAACCAAGAATGTGAGAAAAAAGCTTGGATGAATTTTGCTGCTAAAAAGTTGCATTTTTTTGCCTTGACTTTTTTTTTTTTTGAGCTCAAAGCTGTGTGACTATTTACTTTTACTTGGCACATTTACAGCTTGTACAGGTATGTTAAGTATGTATTTCCGTATTGAGAAATGCTTATAATTTTTTTTCCCCCCCATATTTTGGTCCCCCCCGACTTTTCCATTGGGTGTGTATAGGATGTATGATGTCGGAGGACAGAGAACGGAGCGGAGGAAATGGATCGGCTGCTTTGAGGACGTTCGGGCCGTACTCTTTGTGGTGTCACTCAGCGGTTATGACATGACCCTGGTGGAGGATCCCTCCGTGGTAACTGTTTGATACAAAAACAAGAATTGTTCAATTAAAAAAAAAATGAATGCTGTCACTGCACCATGTAGTTTTTTTTCATGGCAGTATGTGTCTCTTGTATAGAATCGTCTGCAGGAGAGCATGAAGCTTTTCTCCTCTATCTGCAACAATGTCTTCTTCCGAAATACATCCATGGTGAGAAACTACTTTTGCTGTTAGTTCTATTCTTTACTTTGTCGAATGGATGATGATGTAAGTAGAAGAGACAGAAAGTCAAAAGTTGAAATCTCTAAAAAAATGGATGATGATGTGTAAGTAGTAGAGAAAGTCAAAAGTTGAAATCTCTAAAAACATGGACAGTCACAACACAAAGGGATGCAAACAAGGGGAGCATTAAAGACGAAAATCAATTTATTCCAAACCCGTCGCCTTATTTAAGAAAATTGTTTAATATCAGAGGTTCTGATGGCAAATGCGTTCGTTGTCTTGGGTTATGGCATTTAAAAATGTTCTTTTTTATCTGGAAAAGAAGCGTATAATGTATATTTTTCAGTTGTTATTTATTACTCATAAGCTTTTGATATACATGCTTAGAATTAATTGTGGCAGTTCAGATCACTTAGACTACCCAGATTTTTTGGAATCGAAATCCAAAACATTGCAAATCAACTGTTTATTATATATTTCCTGGCTACTATACATAGAGTATAAGACAGACAGCAAATGGGTGAATCATACTTATATGAAAGACTTGGAAATCGTGTCCTTCAAACACATTTGATTTTGTCATTCCTTTTCTCAGACGCAATTTTCCACAGTAAATGAACTAATTAGCTTTTGATGAAGTGATATTCAGCCTGAGCAGTGCAGCGGCGTTAAAAATATAGGTGGAACATATGCTCATTGTGACCCCTGCCTTTGAGCCTTCTGTCAGTTGTAATTAAACACTAAGTTACAATTAAGATGAGCTTTTCCATTCTCCAGTCTTCTAAATTATTCTATTAAGACAATCGTGTGACAGGCTTGCTCAATTCTTTCCACTTAACTTGCGTTTCAATTCATTTGCGTTACAAGAAAATGCACGTGTCCGTCAACGGAGGGCAAGCCTGCACTTCCCTCTACTTTTTTGTTTTTTTTGTTTTTAAACTTGCAGTCCAAGACGCTTATAAAAAAAAAAAGGAACATACATTTGCCAAGCAACACCATATCTGAGTGGCTCGGTTGTTTGCTTTATGTGACTTCAACCAAAATGTTACCTTTTTATTTCTGACTGAAAATACACGTCAGAGTTATTTGTAAACTAAAGAAACTCTTTGTGTGTTTGGAAAGTGGAAAATGAAAAGTTTGTGTGCTGGCATTGTGTGTGGACCTGCATGGTGACGCGACTAACTGGCTCATTAGCCCTAAGATACTTTTTAATGTGGGAAGAAACATTTGTAACCTCAATTAAGTCTTCCTCTGGCCTGGTCAGTTGTAATGACACACCTCTGGGCCTTTTTGATCACTGACATAGTTTTAATTGGTCAACTGCAAAGTCGGTAATGTATTCCCGTGAGACCTGGCGTCTGAACAGGAGTTCATTTGAGCATCAAGAACACGTAAATGTGTATGTGTGTGTTCGGCACTGCAACCGACAGGCCATTGATGGTACTACGACATGTTAATTGACCTCATAATCAACATCCGCCCGGAGCGGCTCAGTTGGTGATTTTTTTTTTTTTTTCATTGACATAAGCGTGTCCAAAAAGTCATGAAGCCATCAGCATTTATCTCTTTAGGGTTTGCAGTTTTGGTCAGCACTAAATGACTTCACTTGCTAATTGATCTTTGTGCTTCATTGGAAAATTGTCACCTGGCAAGACTTTCTTTTTTTGGGCGATTTCACTGCTACTGCATTTTTACACCATCGATGGCAGTGCAAGGCTAGCTGCTATCACAATTGCATGCAGGCATTCACGCAAAGCTAGTGAAAGTTTATACGGAGGGATGAAATGAAATTCGACAAGCTCAATTCATCGGATGCTTTGGAGACTTCAGATTGTTCAAAGGCTTCAAGTAAAAGATTTGGATGCTCAAAAAGTGCAAAGCCTACAATGGCTTCGTGTCTGTCCCGTACCTTCAACACAACTCAAAAAGCAAGGACTCGTATTGTGACTTTTCGACACTCTGGCACGTACAGTGTAAAGAGACAAGTTCATTTAAAAAACTTGATTAATTGCTTTCATTGCTTGCTTCGTTATTGTTTTACTACAAGTGGGAATTTGTAATATGGTCTCTGTTGATGTTTGATGATCTTTCAAATTGATTTTTCATTTCCACTTGAGAGTAAACGTCTGACTCATGATGAACACCTTGAACGCTGATTTTTTTTTTTTTTATTCTCTCTGCATGCTCTTTTTGTTTCAGATCTTATTCATGAACAAAATTGACCTTTTTCAAGACAAGATTCTGTATTCGGGGCGACACCTGCGCCATTACCTCCCTCAGTTTAAAGGTTTGTCTAACTTTTATATTTACCTTTGGAACATGTGAAAATTCTGTCCATCACTCATTAGAAAAATTGACTGTCCATCATAATTCTCATTCAAATCATCAAATTCTTATTCAAACAAACTCACCCTGGCTATTTTAACAAGTCTTCATTTTGCTAGTTCTAAACTTCCCAATAAATGTTACTTTATAAAACGTGGATTACCTTTTATGACCATTTTTATTTCGGTTCTAGTCTGGGCATCGCAGTCTACTTTCTCCTGTGGAGTTTGCATGTTTTCGCTATGCTTGGATTGTTTTCTAATGAGGATGGGGGGAAAAAAAGGATGGCTTCTGGAATCTTGTCCCGAACCCCCCCTAAACTATGTTTAAGTTACCAATATCATCTTCCAGGAGCAGACTATGACGTAGATTCGGCTGCCCGCTTTATCACCGCCACCTTTGTCTCACTCGACGCAGCTACCAGTAAGCTCATCTATCACCACTTCACCACAGCCACCGACACCTCCAACATCCAGGTGGTCTTTCAGGTGGTTATGGACACTATTATAAAAGAGAACCTGGAGGCCGTATCTCTCCTGTAGCTGACCGAAGTTTGAGTTCCTAACAATTGAACCCTAAACAACCCTTTGGACATGATGCGGGAGTAACAATTAGTTAGTGCTTTAATAACCCATTTTTATTTTATCAAGGTGTATCTTAAAAAAGTTGATTACTTACCTGTTTGAACTGTTTGGGATCACACCTAACCAGGTGCCTTTTAAATGTGATTTGTAATGTCTCACAGCAGCTGTTTTATATGTCCTTAGTATTTCATGTCTTGACTGGAAGTAAAAGGAATTTGATGCCTTATGACGATTTTATATTATTGTTTTTCTTAATAACTAAAAAAGGAAAATACACATTGTTGTTCTTTATGGGAACAGTGTCTTACTCAGTTCAGAATGTTCAACATTGTCCTGACACTGCAATGTGTAATAAAAATGTGTGGCTGGAATCTTTAATTGTTTTCCCCTTGACATGAAATTTAATTAGTCAAAAGACACACAGTAGGTTCCAAATATATGTTCATTTTTAATCAATACAATAAAAACGGATATACAGAAATCAACTTTCACACACAATGTCAGTGCACGGACATGGTAGAGAACACTTGTGAAATCTATGATTTTAAATGATTCATACCAAACAAAAAAAAAGAAATCAAATTGAAGTTAAAAACAAACATTCAAGTCTATACTGGGTGACATCGACCCTCTGCTGTACAAGATGAGCACATTGTGAATTCATGCGGACAGGCAGTCCAGCGAGTCCAGGGTGAGAAAGACATCCGCCTTGCACTGGAAGGTGCCGCTCCCGTCCCGCAGCAGCTCGCAGCTCTTCAGGTTTGGGGAGATATCCTTCACGCAAATAGCCTTCAGTCCATTCATAAGAAAGAAGACATTTGATTTGGAGCGTATCAACTTGAGTTTTTTCCCAGCGCTTTAACATTCACAATAGATCAATCAGAGCGTTCTTTGAATTAACATCCTCATAAAGTCACTCAGTTGCATCGCGTTGGCGCACGCTTGGAACGCGCTTGACGTGCGTGCGTAAAACGCGCTTTTACGCACGAGCTTTTACGCACAAAGATCACAACGATTGGACGTTTTAATAAATATGTTGTAGCTGTTCTGTGACAAGCAATTTAAGAATAAAGTGTGCTGCGCTTGTAGACAAGCCCGTGGGAAAGAAGTGTGGAATGAAATGATCACCATCTCAATAGTACTCACCATACTTTTGAGCAAGGAGACCTGCTTGCCTGTTTCCGGAACAACGTTGGCACTGGTCGTCTCTCCGCTCTCCATCGTTTCTTGGGATTCGGACCTACGCACGTAAGGCGACCTCCGGATTCCAGAGAGCAAACCAGAGGCGCGACCCACAGAATAATAAGTGGGGCCGGTGGACTGCTTATACCAGGCCTGGACGGAGTGACAGGAGATGAGGAGGGACACTCCAACGCAGACCACAACAAACCTAAATGATCTCTCCATGTTTGTAAAGCACTGGTGCCGTGAGGTTGAGGCTTTTCAGAGTGAGCTCTTCTCCTACAGGACGCTGTTTGCGTTTGGTTGCCTGTTGGGCAAATTTCCTGCTGCTTTTATAAGCGGGCTGCCAGACGTATCGTGACCCGGGATGTTCGTCAAATCAAATTGTAGGAGAGCAGATGATCTTCCGTCTTGATGCGTAAGAAGGGGGGGGGGGGCGGTTTCCAATTGATCTGTGTTAGATTTGGAGGCGTGCATGCGTGCGCGTGCGTGGAGAGAGCGAGAGAAACGTAAAACGCGTCACGCTTGTGGGGGGAATAGTCCAAGACTGTGACGTAAATGGGCCTACTCAAAGAACGCCTTAGTAACTAGGACGACATTTAACCGTCTGTACCACTTGTCCTAGGTGATGGGAGGTAACAATTAACTTGAGTTTTCCTACAATGGGATTTTACTTTTTACTCCTTAGTTGTAAAAACTGGTTCTGTACTTTTTTCCACCTTTCATTGGCCCCACCGTGTTGCATTTTTCATTTGAAATTCTCAACCTCGTTCATTTTGTATTTTCTCCTTTACATTATTTTTTACAAGTGTCCATATCCTTATGTCAGTAACTTGGAAAACTGGAGCAGTTAATCACAGGAGAAGAGGCTCATACCACAAAGAGTTAGGCGTCCATGTCAGACCATCATAAAACACGTAAATGTCATGATTGAATACACCACAAGTGTGACGGTTGTCTATGAAGTCTTGTGGAAAACACCAATTGACAGTACTAAACAAAAAAGAACAGTGAATGCATAGCTTTAAAAGACTTTCAAATGAGTCAACATGGATTTTAAGTTAAAGGGGAAAAAGGAGCACATCAATAAAAAAAGGCCATTCCCTCACTGATCCAAAATCAGCAGTCTTGCTTGAAATTTGGGCTCAGAGGAAATCAGAAACATATCAATATAAAGTGATTTGCAGATTGATGAACTAATTCCACTCGTTTTGCATCTGCAGCTCCACTCCCCTCCTGGGAGACAAATAGCGAGGGATACGCTCCTCTAATAAAATTATGAAACAGGTAAATGTCATGTTTTCCCATTTTGCCTCTCTATAAGAGGCTCTGTATGATGAGAATACAGCAGATAGATGTATGGAAACTGATTAAAGGCCCCATCCAGTAACATAATCAAGTATGCATTATATAATTTAAGGAGATGAGACCACTAAAAGCAGCATGGCATACAAAAATAAAATTTATTGTCTACAGAGTGCAGATTTAGATGTTAATCAAGGTCGTCTTAAGATACCATGTACTATTAAAGTCCATTGTAAAGCGGTCTGCAGTGTGGCTCCAGCTTGTCCTCCAGGACATAGTCTGCTCCACAGACCCATGGATCCCCTGTCTCCCACTGCCATTTTTGCAGATTCTGCTTCAGGCTCTCCAGTATGTCACTGTAGGACGGGTCTGGCGCCAGGTTCTTGGTTTCCAGTGGGTCTCTTCTGCATCGTCCAAGTAGTTGAATGGAAAAAAAAAACATAGTTCACAAACACTCCATTTACAAATGGGCCAGTAATGGGCAAAAAAATGCAGCAAGGTTGTACAAGTACTGCTGACGTTTTGGCACTACTATTGAGTATTTTGGGTTGAGCCCTCTGCCAGTTTGATGTGCATTAGTGAGGAGAATATCGCATTTTTGGTTGGTGGTAAATTTTCTTTGAATAAAAATGACTTCACATCATCATACACACGTGTATGATAACTGAAAGGCATGGAGGACATGAGTCTCCTCTATACATAATGTAGAATATGTGCTGTGGAGAGCTGTCAAAGAAGGATGGATCAACTTTAAAAGGTGTCCTACAACATAGACCGGTGCAAATGTCAATTTGTAGTTTTCATCCATCCCACAAAAATCTGAAGAAAAGTGTTGAACCATGGAATAATCACTAAAATGTTAGTCTTGGCCTCAGAGAATTTTCATCCTAAAGCAATAATTGGCATATTTGTGTTTTATCAAATGGTTCAGACCCAAGAGTGTGAGTGTACAGTAATGCTAGCATAGTCGTGTCTTATTAACTTTTTTAGGCCCAAAAGTGTGAGTGCATAGTGTTGCTGCAGATGAAGGCCAACCTGATATCATACAGCTCCCATCGCTCTCTGTAGTAATACTGCTGCAGGCTTTTGAACCAATGTGTGGGCTCACTCAGCCTGGTGCGGTTCAGCAGGTCCTGGAAGGTGTCCGAAACATACAGGTCCTGGTCGATGGGAAAGGGCATACGGTAGTGCAGGTTGTGGAGGAGGCGGTATGCCCCCTGGTGGACACAACGCATGGGGTAGTACATGGTGATCTGGTCGGAAACAGACAACATCTGTTGAAGTACTCACTCATCGACTAAAATTACGAGCAAAAAAAAAAGTATCAGGGAGGGAGAGTAAGTAAAAAGTTGTCCGAAAAATAAGCACTCAAGTAAAGCACAGAATGATACCTGACAAATACTTATATGTACAGTCAGGAAGTAGTATTTGTATTTCATGAATTTCCACTACTGCTTGTGTTTGTCGTGTTTAAGAAAATCGTCTCGTGCTCACAGACCTCGTGCAGTGATTGGCTGGCGTAGACTGTATGCCAGCTTCTGGGCTCAGTGACCAGAACAGGAAGCAAAGAGCGACCAGTGAGGTGGACAGGGACAGTGCTGCTCCCAGGGAGGCTGTATGATGGGTAGGGAACAGAAAACCAGTCCAGGATGGTGGGAGTGATATCTGCCAAAAGAAGCAATTACAATTACAATATTTACAATATTACCGGGGACATACAAGTGATTCTGTTTTCAGAAGTCAGAATGGTAAAAAATGATTCACACGAATGAATGCAAGTACTTTCAAGCGGAGTTGCAAATATGTTCCGACACAAAATGTATTTGTAGCTAAATGCAACAAATACGCGTGAACAGCCGATTAACGTACTCCTGCATGCATATACTGCTTGAAACACACTTTTATGTATACTATAGAAACAATAAAATGAACATTTCAAATGTAGTATTGATAGATTGCCAACAGGGGGAGAACAGGGGTGGAAACTGGGTGAAACACTTACCACCCTGTTAACCGTGTACTACGAGGTATAAACTGTAAACAAATTGATGCAATTAAGCCAAACAGACTTAAAAAGGCATTATTTTTAGTATGTGCATGTCAATCAAATTAGGTCTACAAGTTACCGGTTCATATGCAGACCTTTCAATTTCGTTCTGATGTATAGTAAGTATGTCGTATAGTCTCCCTCTGGTGGCCAATTAAGAACATAACAATCAGTTCCTTTTTTCTAGTTCATTAAACATCAACAATTACTACACAGTGAGATGAAAGCAGATGGCTTTTTTTTTTCCTCAAGAGAATATCTATGTATTAAGCCAGAGCTGCTTGTTTGCTTAAATAAATGCAATATTGGTTCTTTTGCTTGGAGACGTGGAGGCCAATTTGCTTGAGTGGTTCTTGTGAGGTTCCTCTTAACAACAAATACTTGATAGGGACAAAACTAAAGTTGAAGAACAAACAGAACGCGTTCGGCCGGGCCGAGAAGCTCAACTTTCAATTTATCTTACCTAATAAACTGACATAGGCCTGGCTGGTGCCTCCCCATCGCTCCCTGTGCTCTGGAGAGGACACCAGCATGGGCTCTGCTGTGCCAGAGTGATACAGGTTGGTCCTGCCATTAGGAAAGGGGATGCCATTATCGGAGCTGTAGATGATCAGGGTGTCATTTTCATAACCAGCATCCCTGAGCTCTTGAAGAACTAATCCAATACCTACCCAGAAAAAAAACGCAGTTTCACATGAACGAATTTGTGATGTGCGCACGTGGTGCACAAAATTGTACCTTGGTCCAGTCGGCTAACTGTAGTATACAATGCGGCTAAGTCAGCTCGGGCTGCAGGTGTGTCTGGTACAAAAGGGGGAACCTGGATTAGAACAACAGAAGACAGTTTATGATTTGGAGAGAAATAGAATTTGTATCATCTCATTGTATTGACAAAATAAAATAAAAAGTAAAAACAATGACATCATTAATTGTCTGTAATCACTGACCTTGACTTGCTCTGGTGTGTAATATTGTGGAGACCAGTCAGGAATTCTACCCATTCCCATCTCCCCATTCCCAAACTTCTCACAGAAAGCGCCATACTGGGGCTGGGAATGCCCACAACGGTGCGTGTCATGGAAAGCTACATAAAGGAAAAAAGGCCTTTCTTCATTTTTCAAATTGCTGACTATGTTGTCTTCCGCTTTTTGTTTTCTGACAAAAGCTTCCTCTTTATGGGTCTGGAAAAACTTTCGAACGAGAAGTTTGATGCGGGTGATGTTCCGCCCAACCTGAAGGACAGAGTTGTTTTCCTCCGTGTAAGCAAAGTCAAAAGGGTATACAGAGCCAGGACCAACATGCTTTTTTCC
This sequence comes from Syngnathus leptorhynchus, assembly GCF_054491065.1. Lineage (NCBI taxonomy): Eukaryota > Metazoa > Chordata > Actinopteri > Syngnathiformes > Syngnathidae > Syngnathus > Syngnathus leptorhynchus. Next base: position 7,907,395 of record NC_141199.1, on the reverse strand, counting down.
AATTATACCTGCGAATGAAAATGAAAATAAAGATTAACACATGTTTGCACATTGTACCTGAGTAGGAGGAATTAACTTTATTACTAACCCGTGTGTATGTTGGCTTGACTGAGGAGCAGCGGAAGACTTTGGACACCATCGAAAGAGTTAAAATGATGGACCCCTTGGTGAAGGCCATACATGCCATTCTGATGCTAAGAAGGCAGCAGACAAACATTATTTCTAGATAAAATATTGGGGCAAAATGAAAAGCTAACATTTTATGATGGTAACCCCCTTGAAATGCTCTTCCGGAAATATAGTCATGCCTTCAGGAATGGAATTTTTGGGCCGAGTTCATAAATCAATTTGCTTGCATACTTGGTTCTCTCCACCAAAGATGATTCGATACAATTCTAGATATATGGAGCACAATGCAATTCGATAATGTAAGGATTTTAAAATGTAACGATTTAACCTGCCTCAATTTAATGGGATTCCAATTTACTTTGAGGGTACAGCTTTAGGTTTTGTCATGTTTATTAATTCACGATTCAATGTGGTTTGTCAAATCAAAAAAAGAGTTCCAGATTCACTTCATGTTCAATTCAATTCCCTATTCTATACCAAATCAGTTTTTTCTGAAATAAAATTCATCGAAATGTCAACGTTATGGTCAGATCAGAAGATCAAAATGATCTGATTGATGAAAAACTTCCTAGAACAAGACTTGGCTGCATATGGTGGTTCTTAAGCATTACCTGTGGCAAACCACTGAGGATGGTGGAGCGGCTGGGGGAACAGCTGCTGACAGAGGTGAAAGCGTTGTTGAACACAACACTGCGTTGAGCCAGAGAACGCAGATGAGGGGTGCGGACCACTGAGTTGTTGTACACCTCCGTTTCAAAACCGGCATCATCGGCTGGAAGAGGAAAAAACAAATAGGAATAGATGAAATATTGGTCGGGCTGATTATCAAGCAATATTGTCAATGTCCCTATCCGTACAAATGCCAAATATCAAGATATGCTTTATTAAAAAACGTGACAGATGATAAAGACATCAATTGGATTAACTTCAGGGAGCTATTTTGTTTATTTAAGTTACCTTTGCAAGAAATGCCACTGAGCCTTGGAACTCCCTGCGCTGCTTTTTTTTTTTCCATTAAAACAAAGATAAGTAAGTTAGATATTTTGAAGGCAAGACCTTTCAAATTGTTTGATGTTGTTGATTCTAAAAATTATTCTAGCAAATGTGCTGAAAACCACAAGTGTGTCCTGACTAATCTAAAAAAAATAATAAGTAAGGTGTATTTTTTAAGTCAACGTTAGATGCTTTAGCAAAGTTTTCATTGTGTCATCAAAAGGGAATTGCATTGGACAAGAAAGATGCATTTATACTTTTGTACTAAATGTAAAGACATTTCAGTTTGGTTTACATATGGAGTCGATTACTTCTCCTTTTACCATAAAAAATAAAAACAGATGTCTGTACTTCTACTTCGGACACATTGCGAGTACTCCTGTCACCTCTGAGTTTACGACGTCTTTGCAAGTAGTAACGCAGTAATGCACTACGGATTTTCTTATTGCAACGTTCGACGTAAAACAATTCATGTCATCACCGGTTGTACTATGTCGAGCACATTTGTCTTAACTTTGTCAAAGTTTCAAACGTAAACACTCACCGATTATCAGAAGAACATTTCTTCTCTTGGACTCCCCGAGGCGACAAAAAAGTAGAAACATAAGAAATGGCTTGAGCATCCTCGTGTTGATGATGTTCGGATTTGTAATTTGGAAATTTGACTTTGTTGAAATCAAAATATTCTACAGTAGTTCACAGTTTTGTATTGGAATGCAAGGTTCATTAGCCTGCAGTGAAAAAAAATAGAAATAAAAAAATGTCTTCCGCAAACATGTTATCACGTGATCGTTGCCATGTGACATTTCACAACAGGAAGACTCGGTAGGGTATGGATGCTTTTGGGAAGTGCTTTGCGCAGCGCGGATCGGCGACCGAGAACTTGGGAACTTGCACTTGTAAGGTGGAATGACATATCTTGATCATATTTAAAAATGTATCCAATGTGAATTTGTCGTTTTGGGTTATTAATGCCTGCCACCTAATCACTACTTTTGTCTTAGTAACATGTTATTTACCCTTCGTGTAGTTCTCTTTTTATTTGAATGTTTTCATCCACAGTTTTCAACTCGATGCACCCTGAATAGCATAACTTATTATCTATATGCAATTTTGTAATGATGAATGTTATGACTCTGTCATAACACCTTGTTTGCGCTATTGTCGGTCAGCGTGCGTGTCATATGATTCTCATGTGCTCATAATCTATAAAGGTATAATTGTAGCTGTGGTCTGACGCGATTTTCCTGGTTGAGAGTCCAGTTTGCTAAACTCAAAACTAAAATCTACCTGAGCTTATCAATTCTCCGTCTAGCGTTACTCTAAACCTTTCGAGGAGTGGGTGAGGTTTAATGTGCTTCTGCACTAACTGACCTTCCCAAATTAACCTTCCTAATTCGTGTTGTGTTGGTCTTTCAGGACACACAGACTGCCACAGGCTGAGCGGTTAAATTGTCACCTGCCACCGTGGGGACCATTAAAGGCCATCCACCCCCAGCAAGCACTATCAGGGGTCAAATGTAGAGGTCAAATTTCATGCAAGTTTGTGTACATGAATAATATAGATGTGTCTTCTTCTTAACATGCAGAGAAGCTCTTTTACTGAATGCACAGGTCCCAAACAAACAAATATAACAAAGGTTAGAGGAGCAAATCTCCAGTCCAATGACACAACATGAGTAAGATGTAAAACAAAAGGTGGACATTTAATCTCAGTGTGTGAGTGGATTTGGTATTTTAAGTCAAATACAGTATTCATGTTGCTTTATGTAGTATATTTACATAACAAGGAGATTTCCTTCCAATTCTGCCATCATTGACCTCTGTAGGTTCTTGTTTCACACTCAAGGTTTTGTTCACCATGGACCAACCTCTGCTGCAAAGAGAGAAGAGAGAAAGAATGACAGGCTGCTGCTCCAGCAAGATGTTAAAGGTGTGGTTGCCCATTCTCTCCTGGCTACCTAAGTACAATCTGAAATGGCTTCAGATGGATTTCCTTGCTGGGCTCACTGTCGGGCTGACAACTGTCCCGCAAGCATTGGCCTATGCGGAAGTAGCAGGTCTTCCCGTGCAGGTGAGTCCTACAGCAGTATCTAAACTATCAATCTATCTTGTTTCCATCCATGTTAAGAGATAAACTGATCATTTGTTGCATAACACAATTCCTTTTGCACTCACAGTACGGGCTCTACTCTGCCTTTATGGGAGGATTTATTTATACCGTCCTGGGGACATCCAAGGACGTGACACTGGGTCCCACAGCCATCATGTCTTTACTTTGCTTCTCATTGGTGGGGGGCGAGCCGCACCGAGCCGTGCTGCTTAGCCTCCTCTGCGGTCTCATCCAGGCTTCACTGGCATTACTGAGATTAGGTGAGGGGAGGGAACCACTTTAGTCATGTGAAATTGGAGTGATTTAATTTACTAACACTTGACCTCACAAAAAAAAAAAGAAGGTTAGCACATTCCGGATTTGTAGTCATACGAGTATGAATGAATGGTCTTACTGTACATTTTGCACATTCTGCAAGTCAAAATGTAAAAGGTAAAATCTTCCATTGCAGGCTTCCTCTTGGATTTCATCTCATTCCCTGTTTTAAAAGGCTTCACTTGTGCCGCAGCAATAACAATTGGCTTTGGGCAGGTGAAGGTGAGATAATCATTGTCATTGCAGAAACATTACACAAAACACACTAACGAGAGCAATATTATGCGTAATTGTCTGTTCTAAACTTGCAACAAACAAAAAAGCCAATTGAGAAATGGTTAGTTGAATAGTTGGCACATTATTTCACTGCAACATTCATAACTTCTTGTTTTCCTTCTGGCATTTAAAAAATATATTTGAAATTCTATCTCTAGACTATCCTGGGACTTGAAGATATTCCTCATGAGTTCTTCCCACAAGTCTACTACACATTTTACAAGATCCCCGAGGCACGAATAGGCGATGTGGTCCTTGGTTTTCTCTGCATAGCATTGCTGGTAATGCTGATGTCAATGAAGACAAGCCTGGGCTCCGATGATGATGATGATGATTCTCCCAGGTTCTCCAGGGCTGCCAGAAAATTTGTCTGCACTGTTGCTACCAGTCAGTACCAGTGTACAACACTCCATTCATTTGACCTGCAAGTGTGTCTGCACAATAGTTTTCCTTAAATGCCTTTTGTGTTTTGGCCAGTGCGTAACGCCCTCATCGTCGTGGCCGCTTCTTTTTGCGCCTTTTCGTGGGAAGCTTATGGCTTTCGTGTCTTCACAATCACTGGGAAAACCTCCCGGGGACTTCCGCCCTTCAGTCCACCGCCTACCTCGGACACCGACGTCAATGGCACTGTGATAACATTTGGAGAGATTGTAGAGGTAAGGAGTCCAGGTGAGGCTGAGAAATTGGCGATTAAAATCTCAAGGCTGAGCTCTTAGTCTTCCTCTAAATATGGTGCACAGGGCTTTGGCGGAGGTCTAGCTGTGATTCCTTTCATGGGACTGCTGGAGAGCATTGCAATTGCAAAAGCATTTGGTGAGTTTTCCAAAGGGATAAAGGTCACAGTTATGAAATAATGAATCTATGGCCTCATTAAAGGGAAAGTCAACCCCCAAATTTTCTTTCTCATATGTTCTGTGCAGTTACACCAAGAAAATTAGATTGTTAAAGAGAAATCTTACCCAAATTTGTCTTTCTCAATAATATGTATATGCCCCCCCACTAGTCGAAACACTATGTTCTGTTGAATATTTTGTTATTGCAAGGTTGTTATTGCTATTCAGCTAGATATTTTTGGCCATTGTAATACTGGGCTAAGCTTTTGACTTGTTTGTTCTCAGCCAGGCAGAACAACTACAGAATAGATGCCAACCAGGAACTATTGGCCATCGGTATGACTAATATTATGGGTTCCTTTGTCTCAGCCTACCCTGTTACTGGCAGCTTTGGCAGGTGTGTTATTGTGTGTGTGTGTGTGTGTGTGTGTGTGTGTGTGTGTGTGTGTGCGTGTGCGTGTGTGTGTGTGTGTGTGTGTGTGTGTGTGTGTGTGTGTTAATTGTAAAGATGAATATTTTGTCATCTTTAGGACTGCAGTGAATTCTCAGACTGGGGTTTGTACTCCAGCTGGAGGGATTGTCACCAGTGAGTCCATACACTTTTGCATTGATGTTTTTATTTTTAAAAGTAATTTGTTTTAAAACTGTGTATTTAGTGTGTATATACAGCGTTGCAAAATCTGAATTTAGTTTAGAGTTACTTTCACATATATCAGCCTTGATTTAGAAATGTTGTTAGTTTAGCATGAAATATATATATATATATTTTTTGCAGGTGTGATAGTGTTGCTGTCTTTGGCGTTCCTCATGCCGGCCTTCTACTACATCCCAAAAGCTTCTCTTGCTGCTGTTGTCATCTGCGCAGTCGCTCCAATGTTTGACTATCAAGTCGTGGCTAAGATGTGGAAAATACATAGTATGTTCCTACACTTACACGTAGGGTAGTGTCCAAGGGTTTCACTGTTTCATCTCACAACATTGTGCCTCTGTGTCATCCCCAGAGTCGGACCTTCTTCCCTTTATTGTGACATTCCTGATGAGTTTCTGGCGGGTGCAGTATGGGATCATAGGAGGTGTGGCTGTGTCTGGAGCTTTACTGATGTACACCATGGCTAGACCTCGAATCGAGGTATTTCAATGTCGTTTATTGTTGCTGGGAAATCGTTGGGTATTTCAGTGGAGACCACTAGTCTGCAATGGGCCGACCTTTCAGATATATATTTTTTTGTAGTTGTGGGTTCTCTGTGGGTTTTGAACAGAGTGTGTTACTTTTATTATTTTGACTCATTGAATGGATTGAAGATTTTGAAGTGTATTGAAGCTGAAGTAAATATAATCTAACATTATGAGATAGCCAGTTCCGGACCTCGGCGTTGGGTGTCCTGTTTTATGTCTTCCTGCTACAGCGCATCTGATTCAAATGATCAAGATCCTTGTCTAACTTCTGCCGACCTTGCAGATTTATCAGGAACCGAAATACAAACGACAAAAATACAGAAGAATTAATACTGATTGGTATTGTGATCATAAACAATAGTGATGGAGAGCAATTATTAATATCACTACTGGTGTTATTACGAATTCATCCATCGATCTATCCATTTTCTATATCACTTGTGCTACAAAAATGATTGAGGCAGACAAATCATTCATAATAATGCATTTCTCACAACATATATCTGCGCTTTTGACGACCGTTGTGTCTTCCATGTGTCTGTTGTGTGCAGATATCGAATCAAAGTGTATTGCTAATTCAGTTGGCCAGCGGGCTCAGCTTTCCTGCCGCAGAACATCTCAGCCACGTCATACACACTCAAGCTCTTCAGGGTAGGTGTTCAATCAAAGGATCAAAACAGTAAACGGTTAAGAGTGATGATGATCAATCTTTCGCTTCCCAACATTCACCAGAGTCTCTTCCACGGTCAGTTGTGTTGGATTGCCTCCATGTCAGTGTGATAGATTACACTGTGATTAATGAGCTGAGCGACTTGCTGAGGCAGTTCAAACGGCAAGATGTACATCTGATCCTTTCTCGATTGCAGGTATACTCAATGATCATTTCATGTAAGGAGTACATTTTTCAATTCTTACCATTGTCTGTTATTTTTTTTACTGCTCCCTCTTAGAGCAGTGCAGTATTCTTTTCTCCTCCTTCACCATGGATGACTTTTGACTTATCCAGAAAACAGTCCGACATCTAAAATCTTTCTTGTCTCTTTTTGGTTCCCCACCAGCCAAATGTCCAGGAGATTCTTTTAGCTGCAGATCTGGAGGGCCTCATATATGCTGATAGTGTTGAGTCAGCACTGCAAATGGAATCATGCAACCTCAATTTATGATGAAGAAAGTGTCCAGCACTGCCTGAGGAAGAGATGTTTCCACATATGCACAAAACTAAATGGGGCACGAACTAACGGGGTGGCAGGCGGTCCACCAAGTACTCACTTAACAGATCTGTGAGCTCCAAAGCTCTCGTCTGCTTTCACGTCTTTAGAAATGAACTTGGCAGACTTTGATCCTCATCTTCTCATTTGAATATTATAATTCTCTCAATGAGCTGGTAAATGCAACATATCAGCAGCTAAGGGCATTAGCTAATAAATAGACACTTTGTTAGTGCCGTGATCCTCGAGTACAGTGTTTCTTGACTGCTCTTACCAGGGACGCACGTTTTCCACCACTTGTTTATAAATAGCCTTTGAAAACACATTTTCAGGTAGTTTCATGTACCACCAAAAGCAAATTTTTCGCAACGACATCGTTGACCTCCATGTTATTTGTGTACAAAGCACACGAGTGGCTAAAATGCGATAACAGGTACACTAATGTTTCCAATGTGTTCCACGTGGGTGCTTGGAACATCTTTGTACTGTAATAGAATAATCAAAATAAGAAACTACAGTTTGTTTTTACTATCTGTCAGCGGTCCACCCAAATGCTTCTGTGGCCCACTTTTAGGTGCCAAGCCACCAGTATGTAAAATACTACATGACCTGAATGCTGTTAATATTGTTTGTTCAACATTTTTACCCATGTTTTCTGAATTGAACCAAATACTTTCATATATCTTTTTAATTTTTTTAATACTTTTGGTATAGGAATTTTGTACGATCCTTACTTTATAATTAAGGAATTTGTCACGCATGTTCATTTGACAGCTCAGTATAAATAATCATAGACTGGAAATACTTGTTTGTTTTAGTCAAAAGAATGACTTGATATTTTTGACAGCACCTCTGTACCATATCTTAAGTACATACTTTTATTGTGCTTCGATTCTTCTGCGAATAAGATTTTGTAATTCGGGTAATAAGAATACTGTACATATTGACTTATTGGAAATATAGTTGAATGGGAACTAATAATTGTCTGTCAGCCACAAAGGAAACTGGGCAAATATTTTTTATTCAAACCTCAAAGAGGTCAATTTTTTTCAGATGCTCATTTACTGCAAGGTGAACGCACACACAAAAAAGTCAGTTCCCATAAAATGTGGTCTATTTAATAGAATTGTACAGTAAGGCACAGAGTTAATAGTTAGTTTCATAAGTTGCAAAAACTAGCGCGGATGCAAAAATACCGCTAGTGCCATAATGTCTGCATCACAAAAATGTTGACTCTTATTCAACATTGTCCTCCACTGGATTTTGATTTTGGTGACAGTTGCCTTTCTCAATGGCCAAGTGGATGAAACTTGAAGGCTGCATTCTTGGCCGCTTGACAGCACGCATTTGATTCAAACACAAAGTTAAGACTGCACCATGGAGCTTATAGGTGAAGGTCAACCTAAAACGATGAGAATGTCATGCTCCTGGGATCGAGAAAACTGCCAAAAAAGACTAGTACGAAATATTTTAAAAGATGGCTCCCCTTTGGAGCCAGGGCTAGATAAGGGCCTCAATGGCGAGTGCCTCGTAGCCGGGCACGGAGAACAACGACAATAGTTTTTTGGGCTTTTTTAGAATACCAATTTCAAATGATTTTCTTATTTTGAATGTCATATAATAATTTAGTCAAACCTTAAATCAATTTAGAGGTACTTCTTCATAGGATTCACTGGCAAAACCTCCAATTGAAGGGATGTTCATTTTTTGACCGTGTATGAAGTGGACATGATCGCATCAACATCTCAAGCACGATTATGAGACTGGAAAATATTCGCTCTGCTGCGAAAAATGGCTTAAATTATGCAGTCAATGACAGAAACATGGCTTGACATAGAAACCTAACCTTCATATTCAAACGAAAGTGACTCATGAATTCAGTGATTTGTTTTTTCAAACCTCTATTGTTGTCCAATGACATGTTCTGTGATAACATTGGTGATAAGTGTTTGACCAAGCATACTTACACAAAGCGTCTTTTGAAAGAAAGGTATTACTTGATCCCTTCGTGTTTTTGTTTGTTTCATACTTTCAGTTTCAATTCATGTTGACCCCATTAACACTTACTGCAATGCAATGGCTCTTGGAATAAATCAACAATTGACTTGTGATGAATTGGTCCTTTACGAAACTTTACTGGAAGGGGTACAATATTCCTTTTTCTTATGATAAGGAGTGGCGGGCACACTGACCCCCCCCACCCACACCACCACCACCACCATTCCAATATATTCTACGTACAAACATTTTTGATGTGATGATTGCAGACTGATTTATTCAAATGATTCTATTTAATAACAAATAAATAATGATATGATCTCTTCATTCTGATATCATTCCATTGTGTCACTCCTCTTGAGTAAAACGGCTAAGCTTCATTTATCACACTGGTGTGTTGTTTCAATCTAATTCTAAATTGAATCTCTGTAATGTGTGTGTTGGGTTTAGGCTTTGTTTGCCATTTTGTTTGATTGTCATATTTACCAATCCTTCTGTTATCAGTGGGATCAAGGACCTATGACAAAAGATTTCTTTGTATGATCTTTTGGCAACAATAGCTGGCTTACAGTATAAATTCTCCCACACTCTTGTCATCTGCAACATTTTCAACAGCTCCAGGGATTCCTTCATTTCTTAAGGTAACTTAAAGACAACTATTGTTTTTCTGGAGAATCTTAAAAAAAAAAATTGTTTGTACATTTGCAATTTGTCTAACTTGGAAAAATGTCTTTCAGTAATTTCTGTGTGTGGTCCATAATGATGACGTCTGGAGGGGTGTTATTGCCCCTAATCCTGCTGCTCAACACCGGAATGATTTCAGGTACACATTTTTTATCGTCTTTTTTTTGTAAAATCAAATTTTGAAATATTAATTTGACTTTGAGTGTATGTCGGATTTACTGTTGATCCATTGTAACATCAAAATGTGCTAAAAAAAAATGCAGATACTTAAATATACAGTATTTGGGAGTTTAATAAACTCCCCCAAAAGTTCATTTAAACAGTTTCTCTAGCAATTTTGCAGCCACGTTGTTGCATAGGTCGAAAGCATGATTTGCTCTAAAAGTCTCTGTACTGATAAAGCAAAATTCTAATTCGGATTTCCCATTCACTGTATATCATTTATGCCTCTTTGTTGAGCTTCACCCATTTTCTATACCAGTTATACTTGCTAGGGTCACGATAGAAAATCAGCGAAATGATGTGGATACACTGAAGGTTGCAGAGAACTTTTTGAACACGATGTGGTGTCATATGCACACAATGGTTTATCACATTCTTTTGACTTAACTTTTTAATAATTTTTTCTTCTTAGGTACAGTTGTTTCCAGCTGTGATGCGTGCCATGAAAAAGCAACCTGCCAAGAGTCACAGATAAGAGGCGACGACTTTCCCGACTTCTCCTGCGTCTGCAAAGAAGGCTTTGTGGGCGATGGTCTCACTTGTTACAATCGCTTAGTGTGCGCCGATGGCTCTTGTTGTGACCGAGGCTATGAGTGGGCACCCGACAGTGGCTGCGTGGACACTGACGAGTGCTCGCTTCCTGACTCACCCTGCACGGCACCTCTGGTTGTTTGCCAAAACACACCGGGCTCTTATGAATGCCTCGCGCCCGCCGCACGTTCCAGATCCGTCCTTTCCTCACAATCGATCCGGTTCCTTTGTGGAAACATAACATGTCCAGCGGGCATGGACTGCATTGGAAATACATGTACTGACCCCTGTGAGAACTACACTGTCCTGAATGATGACTGGCGTTCGACACAGTTTCGATATAATAATTCTAACCAGGCCAAATGCGACCGAAATGTTCAGTTCCAAGGCTGGTATCGTCTGGTTCTTGGGCACGACAGTGCACGTATACCTGAAAGATGTATCGAGGAAAACATGTGTGGAACCCACGCACCATTGTGGATAACAGAACCTCATCCCACACAGTCTAATGTGATCGCAAGTCGTACTGTGTGCAACGCATGGTCGAGAGAATGCTGCCATTTTTCTTCTCACGACATCCATGTCAAGCTTTGCTCTCCAGCAGCTAGCAGATACTACGTCTACAAACTTGTGAAGCCATCTACGTGCCGTCTTGGTTACTGTGCAGGTATTGCTCCGTTTGAAAACATAGTCAGTTGATGTAAATAAGAATGTTCTTGGAAATATTTATTCATGAACAACAAAACTTTTTTTGTTTACAGAGGTTACTGAAAGTGGTTATTCCACACCAGCACCTGAAGGTTATTCCACATCAACACCTATTTTAACAACTTTCAACGAAGGTTATTCCACATCAACACCTATTTTAACAACTTTCAACGGTGAGCCGACCGGATCCAACCCCCCCCAAACAACGGCAGCGGGGCCAGTAGAAGAGGGGGAGGTCCGTCTGGCGAACGGTGGGAACAGCTCCTGCTCTGGTAGAGTGGAAATCTTCCACCGTGGCCAGTGGGGGACAGTGTGTGACGACATCTGGGACTTGAAGCATGCGCAAGTGGTGTGCAGGCAGTTGGGTTGCGGCAGGGCACTGGCGGCCCCTCACAGGGCCCGCTTTGGACAGGGCAGAGGGCCCATCTGGCTGGACAACGTCAGATGCACGGGAAGCGAAGCAAAGCTGGGTGAGTGCAGTCACCAAGGGATTGGATCGCACAACTGTGGCCACCATGAGGATGCTGGAGTGGTTTGTGAAGGTAACAACTTTGAATTGCCATGGTAGTTCCAAAATATGTAACATTTTTTAAAATATTTATTGGGATATGCTATTGTGTTAGCTGCTTCACCCGTGAGACTGGTCAACTCTGGCAGACGCTGCTCCGGGAGAGTTGAGGTCTATCATAATGGACAGTGGGGGACTGTGTGCGACGACATTTGGAACCTCCCCAACGCCAACGTGGTGTGCAGACAGTTGGACTGCGGCAGGGCTCGTTCAGCACTACACAGTGCAGCCTTTGGACAGGGCACTGGACCCATCTGGTTGGACAATGTCCGTTGTTTTGGAAATGAAACCTCAATAACAAGTTGCAGACATCTCGGATTTGGGAGCCACAACTGTGCTCACAGGGAGGATGCCGGTGTTGTTTGCGAAGGTAGCTTTTTATTTCTATTGCGTTTTGGCATAATGATATTTACTGGAATTAATGAACCCATATTTATATGTATTTTGTTTAGACAAGCAACCCTCACTCAGACCTTCTCACCTTATTTGTGGCCCTGACAAAATCCAAGTGGGCCTGAATTCAGCTGGCATAACCAGCGCTGGTTACAACCCACTCTCTGGCAACCTGGCAGTCTACAACTGTTCAAGGGTCAGGGTGCAAGGTGATGTTGTGTGGTACGAGGCTGACGCTAAGGCAAATGCCTGCGGAAACGTGCTGACGGTAAAAAGAAATACAGAAACACTACATCTTTTGTCTCACACGTTTTTTAAACGGCTTCCATACAATTTGGCTAGTAATGGATTACATGTTAAGTGTGCAATATTTATACAACTTCACCCCATGTAATGACAACTTTTTTTTTTTCTTTTAGACCAACAGTACACATGCCATCTACTCCAACAGCTTATTCATCTACCCATTGAACAACGGATCTTTCTCTCCCGCTGTGAATCTTCCTTTCTCGTGTGCTTATCCCCTGGACACAGAGAGCAGGCTGAATGTTGCCGTCAGGCCGTTCCTGGAGTGAGTAGTAGGGAAAATGTATTCATGTAGATTGCGGTGCATTAGTATCAACATTCTTTGTCAGGTACAGCAAAAAAAAAAAAATCTATTTTGTAGATATTGTGCATAATCCTTGGTGTTAAAAGCTAACGACAGAATCCAGAGTATCTATATTTTAAATCAGCTGTAATTTTCTGTCATAAGGATTCATATAAGTCTCATAGACAATGTAAAGCTTTAGAGAGTAATAGCAAAGAGAAACTATCATGATAATTGCTCTTTCTTGACAGCCTGGAAGATGGTATTGTTGGCTCAGGTGTCAAAGCCAGAGCCTCCATGGTCCTGTTCCGTAACTCCAACTATACAGAGCCTTATTCAGCGGGTCCGGCGGTCCTTCCGGTGGGCTCACCATTGTATGTGGGGGTCTCTGTGGACAAAAAAGATCCCAGCTTGGCAGTTGTTTTGGAAGATTGCTTCGCCTCCCACTCCCCAAACCCTGCAAACCCAGAGCGATACTCTCTCATCCGCAACAAGTATGTGCCTGCTCATTAGGGATGACTGTTTCAAAGGTGAAGCTAACCATTGATCTCCTCTTGGCCTGTTAGATGTCCCGCTGACCGCCAACAAGTGTCGGTGGCTGAGAGCGGCTCATCCCTCCGGGCTCGTTTCGCTGCCCTGTTCTTCCTGCTTCAGGGGGAATATCGAGATGTTTACCTGCATTGTAGCCTCAGCCTGTGTGACCGGAGGAGAAACTCTTGCGTTCCGGTGAGTATTGTATTCCATTTGAATCACAGTGTTGCAACTCCATGTCTCTCATTGCTTAGGGCCAAATTAAATATACTTTTGCTTTCCTATTGCTTCTTACTTACTTCCACCACATAGCCTTGCACAAGGAGAGTACACCGCTCTGTCTCAAACTCTGGTGTAATGGAGCCACTCAGCATTGGCCCGATCACTTGTAAGTATTCTCACTCAGGTATTAAGCTAGTACATAGTATACTGAGAAAATAGAAATAATTGCAATCACTTCTTCTTTCCTTTTTTTCATCTTCAGGGGATAAATCAGAGGAGGAGTGAGATACACCCTGGTCTGTTCAGCAGTCAAAAACATGCCACAAATGGGCAAACAATCATTTACGCTTTTTTTCAAACTCAGAGTAATTCATTAATCAGAGAAGGAAATTTTTTGGGATATGGTGTTCTTTGTAGGTTGGGGAAACTGGAGATTCCGGAGAAGATCCACTCAAGCATGCAGAGAAAATGCAAACATCCACACAGAGATGTTTGAACAGAAATTTGACCTCCTGATTGTTAGCCGTACGTGTTAACAACAAATTCCACTGAGCTGCGACATGATCATTTATCACAAAATTCTATCTCCAATCTCTGACTGATAATCAACAAACCATTTTAAAAATAAAGGATCATATCATTCTGAAAAAAAAGTCTTTTAGTTTTTATTCAAACAAAAAGAAGTGCAGTACATGAAAAGAAATGCTCAAAAATACTCAATACATTCAAAATACAAGCAGGAACAAACCTAAGAAAAAACAATGCTTAGAATTTGGAAGAAGGTAGAGATTTTTGTGTCCTTTCGCTTTTTAGCTAGGATTTTAATGATTGGGCCATTAAACGTAGAATGCCAAACGGTGTCGGCTCTGGTTTCAGCTAACTCTACCGTAATTAAATTCAGCCTCCTCTGCTACAAACACCTTTTAGGTAAAGCAACATGCAAAAGAAAAGCTGCAGTGTGAATATTTCACGTTCTTGCACCCACTGGAATGGCAATAATATACTTTCTGGAGAGAATTTTTTTTTTGCAGGCAGGTAAGATAACGTTAACAGTCACACCAGCAAATGTAGTTTTGTCTTTCTGAGATGAATATTCCTATAAATGAGTTTTAATCCCACTTTGAATTGACTTGATTTAACAGAGCTTCATTGTAGGTATGCTAAATAATCTTAATTGGCCTTTAAATCTTCATGTCTGAATGTGTCAACTACAGTGTTGTTAAGATCATGCCAAATTTGATTGTTTAAAAAAATCACCAAGAATATAAAATGAGGCTTCAAAATAGTTAAAAATCGAGTTATTGTTTCTGCTCCCAAGTGTTGTGGACTTGTCCCCTGAATGCATGGAAACAACAAGTCACAAGCATTATTCAAATACCACTAAATCTAGCATCTTTGTTTTGTTTACGCTACACATACCAACACGTTAACCAACATGTTAAACTGCTAAAATATGTTTGGTGACTGGTATAGTATATTCCACCAGAGCATCGCGGAGTTTTCCATGCTACGATGAGATGCTTTCCGGCTTGGTGTTAAGTCAGTGTCTACATAACACTATTTGCACATGCTTTCAGCAATTATTACCAAACACATGTATAACATTTTATCAAAAAATCATTAAATTCCCTTGACAGAGTCTTTTATTCTGTAATCTGTAATCAATATTTATGAACTGCGAGTCGTCATTTGTCATCATCTGCAGTCAAGCCTTTTGTCTGTTATTGGCTCAATCTCAGGATAATGTGTTTGTTGTTGCATAACTGTACCCAAATTACGGTAAGTGCTTGCTTCATAGAATACTTTCAGGGATATGTAAGTGCAGTTTATTGTCATAAAATGATTGCTTATATTGGGTAAGCGTAGAATAAAGCACCAAGTTAATTATTTACCCTAGCTATGCAGTATAAAACATTTTCAGGAGTGTGCTATTATTTAATTCGTCATTCAGACAAACTATTGCATAACCAGGGTGAATAAAAACCAAGTGTGAAAGCATTTATTTTTTTCATGTTTGGAGAAAAAACATTTTTGTTATTGTAAAATATTGTTAATTTTGTAAAATAATGCCCCAAGTATTTTTTTTTCAGTAGACACCAAACACTACACTGCATACTGATTATATTTATTCGGAATGTTATTTCAGCGCTAGAGCTAAATGATCTGTCTAACTAAGATTGTAGCTGATTTTAGCGGACGTGGCCAGCATACCGAGTTGATGTTTAAGGCAAAAACGTTTTTGTCAAAATATGTGAATGACTCGGGCCACTGTTTTAAAAGGGTGATGATGTGTACTTTCTAGTCAATAGAAACACAATAGCAATTGTGGCTTAGAAAGGTTATGCTTTTAAAACCATACCCAAACAATTCCATTAAAAAAATGAAAGCCCGTATTGGTCAAAATAAATAGACATAAAATAAAAGAAAGCTGGTTACCGTTCAAGAAAGTGTTGTGAAGTGTGAGAAAACAAGAGTTACAATACACTTTTTTTTTTTAATTATATGCAGGTTTATAGCTTAACAAATAAATATATCTAATATAATAACACCCTGGACTATAATCATACATAATATCATTGTACATATTTTCATTTCTAGAAATGTAGGCAAAATGTTTTGGGTTTTATTAACTTAGTATCTACAATACATTTGATATGTTCTTGATAAGTTCTTGGTTTTGTGATATTCTATCATATATGTTCATTGCAAAAGTTATAAATCGATAACTTTAATATACTTTAGTTCTAAATTGCGACATTATACTTCAACTATAATATTGTTAATATTTCTACAGAAATGTATAATTATTTCACATTTTCATTGAAAATTGTTATTCACATGTTGTACAATACTATACTTTGGTAGTATTTGCTTCACATTAACAAGGGAATGTACAAACTACATTCATCACTTTCTGTTGTCTTTTCAACAACGTCTGATATTCACTGATTACCATAAAAGTGTATTGACTCTGGGTTAGTTCTGTTTGAGGACTGTTTTGTGGGTATAGTTTTTATTAATATGTAACATATTCTTTGAATTTCCCATCCGAATCAATTGTCAAGGAACCATTTGTGTTTGACAAATAACTGTACGCCCTCTCGTATAGAAATTCTGGCCTATAAATTCCCGAGCTGTTTCCTCACTTGAAACATCACCACCAGCGCCTGGACTCACTCCGTGTCAAGCGAACAAGGTAAGCAAAGCAATGATTTTTATGCAAAGTAGCACAATGAAATCCAAATTGCTTATTATTCAGATCTAGCTAACATTTTATTCCCATCATTTTCTTTCTCTGAGAGGTCAACACAAGGCCAATATGGGGATACCAAGTGAAGTGTTACTCTTCCTGGTTTTGCAGCTCATGACAAGAGGATCAGGTACAGTGTTGATATTAGTTTTGTCATTTTGGTTTGATATCCTCTCACACAGAATTACAGAAAAGTGCAAGTCATTCAAAGAGAATTAATCAAATACAGGACGTGGGGGGGGAGAATTGGTTCCAGGAAATGTACCCCTTTCAATAGTGCACAGATAAAGTCATCAGAGTTTGTTTTAAGGTACCAATAGTAAAACTGTGCAAAAATGCTTCTCCACATTTTTGCTAGGAATTTGTATATTGATTTCGTTCGATTGGGCCATATTTATTTTTGAAAGAATGCCTAAAGATAGACCCTAACTTGCAGCAAGATGCAGTTCACACCTTCATAGCTTCAAATTGTATTCCACACCAACATTTTTCCTACTATTTCTTGTGAGTTGTGTTTTTAAAGCCTCTTGTGGAAAAATGCAATTCAATCTGAATTACTCTTCTTAGGTACAGTTGTTTCCAGCTGTGATGCGTGCCATGAAAAAGCAACCTGCCAAGAGTCACAGATAAGAGGCGACGACTTTCCCGGCTTCTCCTGCGTCTGCAAAGAAGGCTTTGTCGGCGATGGTCTCACTTGTTACAATCGCTTAGTGTGCGCCGATGGCTCTTGTTGTGACCGAGGCTATGAGTGGGCACCCGACAGTGGCTGCGTGGACACTGACGAGTGCTCGCTTCCTGACTCACCCTGCACGGCACCTCTGGTTGTTTGCCAAAACACACCGGGCTCTTATGAATGCCTCGCGCCCGCCGCACGTTCCAGATCCGGCCCTTCCTCACAATCGGTCCGGTTCCTTTGTGGAAACATAACGTGTCCAGCGGGCATGGACTGCATTGAAAATACATGTACTGACCCCTGTCAGAGCTACAGCGTCCTGAATGATGACTGGCGTTCCACACAACATGGAATGTTATCACCTGCAAAGTGTGACAGAAATGTTGAGTGGCAAGGCTGGTATCGCTTATTTCTCGGACGAGATGACGCACATATTCCTGAGGGATGTGTCCACGGATTCAAGTGCGGAACCCATATCACCATCTCTCTAAATGAACCTCATCCCACACAGTCTGATGTCATAGTAACTCGTCCTGTGTGTAATACCTGGAGTGAAGATTGCTGCCGTTTTAATTCACAACCCATCCACGTGAAGCTCTGCTCTAGAGCAGCTTCCAGCTACTATGTCTACAAACTTGTGAAGCCTCCCACCTGTCATTGGGCATACTGCGCAGGTACAAGGAGAATGATCTTTTAATGGTGTGTTGGTGTTTTGCGAAGTCATTCAATCTAACACAACTCTTTGGACTTTTGTTTTCAGAGGTTAATGAGACAAGTTATTTTACAACACCCGAACCTGATGGTTCTGGAATGGAGCCAACAACAATCACCACTGAAACGACAACCCGTGCCACTGAGACAACGACACAAGCTCACACCAATTCAACAACAGCGACAACACCAGTGCAGCCAGGAAAAGAGGGGGAGGTCCGTCTGGCGAACGGTGGGAACAGCTCCTGCTCTGGTAGAGTGGAAATCTTCCACCGTGGCCAGTGGGGGACAGTGTGTGACGACATCTGGGACTTGAAGCATGCGCAAGTGGTGTGCAGGCAGTTGGGTTGTGGCAGGGCCCTAGCGGCCCCTGACAGAGCCCGCTTTGGACAGGGCAGAGGGCCCATCTGGCTGGACAATGTCAAATGCACGGGAAGCGAAGCAAAGCTGGGTGAGTGCAGTCACCAAGGGATTGGATCACACAACTGTGGCCACCATGAGGATGCTGGAGTGGTTTGTGAAGGTAACAACTTGCGTTTGAATTGCCATGGTAGTTCCAAAACATGCAACATTTTTTTTAAAATACTTTTTTGGCTATGCTGTTGTGTTAGCTGCTTCACCCGTGAGACTGGTCAACTCTGGCAGACGCTGCTCCGGAAGAGTTGAGGTCTATCATAATGGACAGTGGGGGACTGTGTGCGACGACATTTGGAACCTCCCCAACGCCAACGTGGTGTGCAGACAGTTGGACTGCGGCAGGGCTCGTTCAGCACTACACAGTGCAGCCTTTGGACAGGGCACTGGACCCATCTGGTTGGACGATGTCCGTTGTTTTGGAAATGAAACCTCAATAACAAGTTGCAGACATCTCGGATTTGGGAGACACAACTGTGTTCACAGGGAGGATGCCGGTGTTGTTTGCGAAGGTAGCTTTTTGTTTCTATGACGTTTTGGCATAATGATACTTAAACAATGTAATTAATGAACCCTTATAAATATTTTTTGTTTAGACAACCGACCTTCACTCAGACCTTCTCACCTTATTTGTGGCCCTGACAAAATCCAAGTGGGCCTGAATTCAGCTAGCATAACCAGCGCTGGTTACAACCCGCTCTCTGGCAACCTGGCAGTCCGCAACTGTTCAAGGGTCAGGGTGCAAGGTGATGTTGTGTGGTACGAGGCTGACGCTAAGGCAAATGCTTGTGGAAACGTGCTGACGGTAAAAAGAAATACAGAAACACTACATCTTGACACAACTTCACCCCATGTAATGACAACTTTTTTTTTCTTTTAGACCAACAGTACACATGCCATCTACTCCAACAGCTTATTCATCTACCCATTGAACAACGGATCCTTCTCTCCCGCTGTGAATCTTCCTTTCTCGTGTGCTTATCCCCTGGACACAGAGAGCAGGCTGAATGTTGCCGTCAGCCCGTTCCTGGAGTGAGTAGTAGGGAAAATGTATTAATGTAGATTGCAGTGCATTAGTATCAACATTCTTGTCAGGTAAAGCAAAAAAACAACAACATTCTATTTTGTAGATATTGTGCATAATCCTTGGTGTTAAAAGCTAACGACAGAATCCAGAGTATCTTTATTTTAAATCAGCTGTAATTTTCTGTCATAAGGATTCATATAAGTCTCATAGACAATGTAAAGCTTTAGAGAGTAATAGCAAAGAGAGACTATCATGATAATTGCTCTTTCTTGACAGCCTGGAAGGTGGTATTGTTGGCTCAGGTGACAAAGCCAGAGCCTCCATGGTCCTGTTCCATAACTCCAACTATACAGAGCCTTATTCAGCGGGTCCGGTGGTCCTTCCAGTAGGCTCACCATTGTATGTGGGGGTCTCTGTGGACAAAAAAGATCCCAGCTTGGCAGTTGTTTTGGAGGATTGCTTCGCCTCCCACTCCCCAAACCCTGCAAACCCCGAGCGATACTCTCTCATCCGCAACAAGTATGCGCCTGCTCATTAGGGACGACTGTTTCAAAGGTGAAGCTAACCATTGATCTCCCCTTGGCCTGTTAGATGTCCCGCTGACCGTCAACAAGTGTCGGTGGCTGAGAGCGGCTCATCCCTCCGGGCTCGTTTCGCTGCCCTGTTCTTCCTGCTTCAGGGGGATTACCGAGATGTTTACCTGCACTGTAGCCTCAGTCTGTGTGACCGGAGGAGGTACTCTTGCGTTCCGGTGAGTAGCAAACTGTATTCAATTTTATTCACAGCATAACAACTCCATGTCCATTGCTTCTTAACCACTTGTTTCTGATGTTATGCTGTTGCTTTTCGCATGCTTCCACGGTCCGCCGTGTAGCCTTGCACAAGGAGAGCCCAACGCTCTGTCTCAAACTCTGCTCCATTGAAGCCACTCACCATTGGCCCGATCATTTGTAAGCATACTCACTCAAGGATCAAGCTTCATGTTGACTAAATAGAATACAAATTAAATGTTCTATTTCCTTCCTCTTTCTTTTTTATTAGGGGAGAAATCATCTCAGTGACATGCTGTCAAAGAATAAATTTGTTTGACCATCCATCCATCCATCCATCCATCCATCCATCCATCCATCCATCCATGAAACCGGAGCACCCAGAGAAAACCCACGCAGGCACGGGGAGAACATGCAAACTCCACACAGGGAGGGCCAAAGCTGGGATTGAACCTGAAACCTCAGAACTGTGAGGCGCACATGCTAACCAGCTCCACTGCGCTGCCCATCCTTTCGACTACCCAGTTATTATTCAGCAACTCCAATCGGCAAAATGATGAGATTAAATTAATATAAAATATAATACATAGGATCATGGATGAATGTAATTAAACCGTTACAGAATTATAATAAAAGAATATTACATAAATCTGCCTGCCTGCATTTGTTTCTGTTGATAAAAAAATGTGCTGAAACCAGCACCCAGGATACAGACAGACTCTTTCTATAGACTATAGACAGACTATTTACATTCCAACATCGATAACAAAACATTTACCCTTCTACTGTCTGTCGTATAATATTAATCATGTGTTTGTGTGTGTGCACAGATTACAAAGCAAAGAGGTTTTAAGAATTTTCTTCTCCACTACTGATGAACACTGAGAATAGTATTTAGTGGCTTGTATTCACTCCAGATTATTCCAGCATGTTTGATCATTCTTGCATGGGGGACACTAGGGCTCTATTTTCACACACCTCCGCAAAAATAAACATGCCATTGAAGTTTCAACTTCATTATTTCATTGCTGGCTATGAACCAATACATCAAATTATTGTCAGGTCAGTCCTTTTGCTCACTGACGTGTTCAACACGCACTATGATGTCCAAGTTTCTACAAGGGAGTTTGATTGACATGCAGGAAACCAATTAGAACGCCCTGCTGGGAGGGACAATCTGCAGCCTAAGGATCCCATTGGGCCAAATGCTTACGAGTGTTTTGGACCAATTTCCTGTCGCTGGTAGACGTGTACTACTCATAAAGCGCTCCTGACTTTTCTCACCCACATCTCGTAGTCATGTCCAATAACAACGCCAGCAACAACTTAATCGTCGCCCAGAGGGCCGTGAAGCAGCTCCGTTTGGAGGCCAGCATCCGGAGGATCAAGGTATCAGCGGCCGACCGACGCGGACACACAAACGCCGAGAGAGCAACAAGCTAAGCGATCGACTGCTGAATGGCGGAGACAAACTGATAGTCTGGGGAATAAACAGGCTTCCCACATTTGCAGTTTTATATGGAGGACAACAAAATCTTCGGCTAAGAGGGACTAAACGTTGTTGCTCTTTGTTAACTTTGTCACCGAGCATTAAAACTTTGAATTCATAAGTTTTACTGTGTGGTGAAGTTACTTTTCTTACACGCCAGTAACTCGCTAATCACGTGATAATAATCGTCTGTAAACACTTAGCGTAGCTGACAAGCAACTGTACATATTGTTGTACCGTTGCATGCAAATTGTGTGCAAATAACAGCCAGGCCTGTTGTTGTGTGGAGGTTTTGTGTTTTGCGTGACGTCTAGCTTTATTATTTTTTTTCTCCTCACCATATGCTGACGTCGTATGTGACTCGCAGGTGTCTCAGGCTGCTGCCGAGTTGAGGAACTTCTGTCTGCAAAATGCCTCCAAGGACCCCCTCCTGGTCGGTGTGCCCTCCAGCGATAATCCCTTTCGACCACCAAAATCCTGCTCCCTGTTCTGAGGTAGACGTAGTGGGAAAACTTGCAATGACACAACACGTAAAATGTAGCAAGAATTACACAAAATTTTCGATATGGCTGCTGCTGATCTATTGAGATCAAATACAGTGGTGTCAAAAATAATCCTTCTCAAACATGATAATGCTTACTTTGAAAGTGACATTGCCAGAGCTGTATTTATTATTAAATTGCATACCTGTTCACCAAAGCCAAATACTATGTTTATAAAGATAAATGTTTGAAGTAGTTCTTGTATTTGATTTCATACACATTGAAAATAACTGATGTTCTCCTTGTGACACCGGCGAATCGTCTCTCGCAGTTTGTTTTAACGTAAATACGAAGATCGAAGCACGTGTTGCAGCTTGCTTTTTATCTACAAGATAAAAGGGGTGGTCTTTTCAAATTCTCACCCTAATTCTTCTTCCCCTGAGTTGGTGTTGAAAACCATTATTATTATTATTATTAGCTCCTCATTTACGGTGCTAGTTTAAAACATTTCTCAACTTCTGCTAGTTAGTACAACTATCAACAGTGCAACAAGTCTTATACAGTAGGCTCTTTCCAAATGCTTTTAGTGTTGTCCTTAAGCATCCCATTTCCAAAATTACCATAGTCAACTTGTGCAAAGATGCAATACAGTACATGTTTAGGAAACTGTGTGTTTTTTAACATTTGCTATTTTTTTTTTTCTTCCCTTATAGTTTGGCAAGAGCAATGAAGAATTTCTGAATCTATATACCGGAGGCTGTCTTCAATTTTACTTACTGTTGCTGTAGATCTGCCAGCAGCTCTCTCCTGGACCTCAGGAAGGATGGATGGATTTAGGAGGGGGGTGGGGGGGTTGGTTTGCCAAAACAATCCGTGAATCACTTTCATGCTGCACCAAACTTGTGGAGTCTAAAAATAGTCATGAAATCGCATCAACATAACTAATACATTTAAAGTATTTCTCCGTTTTGCTAGATATTTAGTTTCCAAACACATTATTTTATATTCAATGCCGTAGATAAAGCCAGGTATTAATTTAAAACCCAATGCTGTTATACAGGATACTCTTATTCAAACACTACAGACACAGAATCGAACTTGTGGTTAATTTTTCAGATATTTATAGCTATGCTTATCTTCTCACTATTGACACACTATGACATGGTACAGATCTAAATGTTTTTTAATAGCTTGTTATTGTTGCTTTTATTAGCTTTTACTCTATTACCATCTTTAAAACACATGCCTTATACCATTTGAATAACGACTTATGCAAATAGCCAAACAGCAGCTATTTTGAAAAGATGTTCCTGTTCAATGAATCTTACTGAAGTTGACCTGTTGCATGAGCTGTTTTCCACAATGGAATTTTATGCCAAGCAACCAGGTCTTTTACTACTGTTACCCTATATCGTCCTTGTCTTTGCTACTGTGAGCAACAATTTTAGAAATTAAATTTCTTTTTCACACAGTAACAATTTGTTTTTATTTGGGTTTTTGGAACCATTTCGTTGTCACTGACCACAAAAAGCAATTTAGGAAGATAATGCTCTTTATGGACATCTGAAATCTATATTTTGGAACTTTGCTCTTGTGGTGACTTTTGACATTCATTTACTGCTTTAAATTCATTTATCAGAATTAATTGGTTTTTTTTTTAAACAAAAATAGGTCTGATGTTTTGCTATCCCTATGCCCATGGAGGTACAAAAATGAAAGGAAAACAGTCCAGATTAAAGGAAAAGTGGCCATTGAGCAATTTATACAAAATGTTAAATCTGAACATTTTTATCTACAAAACTGAACTTTAAGTTAGATACGTGTGTGAAACATGAAAACAGAATGCATAGATATTTAATTGAATATGCGATAAAGACAAGATATTAAATTTTTGAACTGATGAACGTTATGTTGTTTTTGCAAATATTCCCTCATTTTTAGTTTGATATTGCAACTTGTTCCAAAAAGGCTGAGACAGGCAAAAAAAAAAAAAAAAAAATGCTATTTGTAATTTTCCAGTGAGAGGGTTAATTACGTTAGTTGAGTTTTGGTCCTGGCATGATCCATTTTCTTATATGTTCTCAGAATTATACGCAAGGTTTTTTTTTAATGCCACTGATATGCTATCCAACCCACACTTCTGTAGTGGCAGTGTGAAATATGATGTCTTAATCTTAAGAATGTTGGGAAATGTAATTTTTGGGGGATGCAAATTGTATACTGCTTTTTATATGCTGATTTTCCTAAATTGAGTGGTTGCATCTCCTCTGCTGTAAAGAGGTGTTCTGATCCATGGGTGGTTGTTTTGTGAATTTCTTCAGACAAATGCATCGTATTGGCCTGCTGATGTTTGTGACCACTCCATGTTCATCTGACTTCAATCCACAATGTTACCACATCGCGCCATTAGGCTTTGGAACTCATTTAATTTGTGCCAGACCAATCAACATTCCACCTGAAAACTTAAGTGGACATTGCCTGCGATTGGCTGGCAACCAGTTCAGAATGTACCCCCACCTACTGGCCGAAAACAGCAGTGCAGCTCCAGCACACCCGAGATTCCCTATAGAGACTCACTATTAGTGAGGATAATTGGATCAATAGTACCCCTTCTCCTCCCAAACCCACTCTAATAAATACCCATAATATTCCTCTTGTGTAAATATTTCATTAGTCACTCATTGACCATCTTCTCTATGGATTTGCATGCAATGCTATTCCTCTATACTGTAATTTACGGGTTTTGGAATAAATGCTTCATTCCAGATCTCCAGTGGCCCTTGTCTTCTCACGTCACAGCTACTTTGTCGTTGCCTGCAGATTAGTAGAACAGCAAACACCTGAATGGCCACACCCACCAGAGGACGTTGCAGTCCTCAAGGTAAGACAGCACACATTATGGGAACCTGTTGTAGTTTTGTCTGGCATTTTTTTTCCCAATTACTTACCTTCTTAATACAAGTCTTACTGTTGTTACCATTTTGTCTCAAAAACTTGTGAAATTTAACTAGCCTCAGTGTGACCCCCATATGGCTTCAAGTCTTACTCAGACAAGAGCTGAAAAAAAGCCGCAATTACCAGGTAATGGTGCCCATTTTATGCAGGAACAAGAGTTCTAAAATTAAATAAAAATGGGATTATATGAAATGGCATATTTATTTGTGTTTTAATGTATTTTGATTTCAATATTTAGTATTTCATTATGTATTCTTTCATATTTACTTTGTTTAGTATTTCATCACTTGGTTGTTTCAATTACTTTTAATTCAATATGTTTTTAATTATTCCAAGTTTTCTTTCACTATTTCATTTTGCCACTCGTTGCATGCATGTGCATCATTAAATACCTTGATCTGTCATTCATGGTGGGACTGGAGCTGTTCCAGTCCCAATCATATTGGCATCTTACATTTAAAGAAACATCATAACCCATTTTGTTATGATGTTTCTTGACCCCCCCCCCCCCCCCCCCCTCCCTTCCCATTTCACCTACTCAGAAGTCATTTTCTGCTCAATTTCTACTACCAGCTTGACAGCTTGTTTCCTGTTAATGGAAAGTTATCAATGTCATCTGGCATTTCTTCAGACTCTTTTCGGGACACTCACAGCTTGCCCTCATGGGAATACCGCCATCAAACAGATTCCCTAAGAGTAAGTGAATTGACACTATCAGGTATGGTGAAGGGTTTCAAACTCACTTGGCAAAACCTGCTCCCATAGGAGCAACTAAAAGAGATGGATGAACATGTGGCTAGACTCCAGGACATGCTGAAGTGTGAACGGGCCAAAGTAAGGTGTACGTTTACGTGTCCGCTCTGTACGAACTTTATCTGCAAACTTTCAATCTCAATTCCTTTATGGTAAATTGTGGGCTGAACAAAGTATTTTCCTTTTTCTTAATGTTTTAACTCCATCTTTTGCCAGAGTACCCGTTTGCAGCTTAGGGTCAACCAGCATGAAGCTGAGCTGAGACGAAGGGAGCAGCAAAGCAACAGAATGAAAGAACGACTTGCTCATTTGCCTGACAGAAACAAGGACAAAGGACCTTGTGAGATGATCAAAATCCATTTACAACTTGTGGCCTTCATGTCAAATATTCTCAGCATTTTTTCTGTAGCCATTGAGGTGCTGAACTTTCCACCGGGAGGTCGAGGCAAAAATGTGAAGTCAATAAAGTCATCCCAGTCCACTGCAAAGTAAATTCTACTCTCATATCTTGTAGTGTTTGGTATGAAGTTACTTTAAACTTTGGTGGATGTTTCTTTGTTCCCTTGGCTAGGCAAGAAGAGGCAGCGCTGCGCCTGATGCTGGAGCGCAGAGAAGCGGAGCTCCGAGAAGCAATGAAGCTGCGACACAGCCTTACCACCTTACTACATGCTATCAGAGTTGACATGGAGCAAGTGAGGGGAAGAAAAAGGCGATACTTGTTAACTTTTTTTTTTTCCTCCCCTTAAACAATGGCAATGCTCAAAGCAGTCCCTAATACATATTAGCGTACACTCGGGTGACTTACAGTGGGAACACAATTTTGAACATTTCAAAGTCAAAGTCAGCTTTATTGTCAATTTCTTCACATGTTAAGACACACAGAGATCGAAATTACGTTTCCCACGGTGACTAGACAGCACACAACACTCACATCAAATAGCACAAAGAGTAAAAACGAACAGACAAGAGCGATGAATAAGTAATAAGCAAATAACCCAAATAAATAAACAATAAATAGATAAATAAGAGGAGCAAAATGGAGTAAGCTTGCATACAGCAACCAACCGATTCCTAAAATGCGACAGATACATGACGAGGGGATAAAAAAAAAAAATCTAGTTTGTTTTTATTGCTCTTACGTGTGCTCTACGCTAGCAGCAACGCACGCCACATTCAATCCATTACCCCACTTTTCCGACACTTGAGCTCACTCCGAACTAGTAGTCCGATCTAGTACCATGACTGACCTTTTAGAGATAGCATGGGTCACCCAGACTTCCAGGAAATACAAAGAAATGGAAGAAGCTAGGATATCTGATAATATATATAACCTCTTCATGTTATTTTTACTGTATTGAATTTCTTGTGAAACACGCCAAAACATAACAGACAGTTGAACCTCTGTCTGTCAACAGCGCAAATTTCAGGCCACTTCAAAACTAGCCATTGTGATGTTCTTGTAATACTGTCCGTTGTTCTCTTTTAAGACCTTGTCAAACGCTGAGGAGGACGTCAGTGGATCTCCAAACGGGAACAAAAGGTTAACTCAAGCTGAGGCAGTGCTTGGTGACCATGTGACAGGAGGTGTAGTTCAGAGTTGGAAATGTGTGCAGCAAAGGCTGGTTGACCTTCAACGTGAGGGTGAAAACTTTGAAGAATCTTTTGTCTTCATTTTGTTGTCTTGTGCATCTTCACAGCTTGATGAGAACAAAAATCGACTAAAAGAAGTGCACCTGCTTCCTGGTATAAGTTACAATGATAAACTTTATTCTAATTGCTGTTTATCTGTAGGTCACATGGGTGATGGCACTGACCATGATAAACTCTTGGCTCAGCTTGAAAAAGAACTGAAAGAGAGTCAAAAAATTGTGAAACTACAACAGCAAATGCTGCAGGTGTTATCGTCAATAACGTAGACTAATAACACATGCAAAACTGTTTTGACGTGCACGCCTCTTCATGGTCCTTTTTTTTTTTCTTCTTCAATAGGACAATCTTGAATCACCCATCCCATCTGAGCTGAGTAATTCTTACTTTTTGGAAGAATGGGAGCACCTCCAAATGCATTGGGCAGAATTCAACCATCAAAAACGGACTTTTGAAAGCGAGAGACAGTCCTTCACGGAGGCTGCCATACGCCTAAGTCGTGAGGTGACAATGTTCAAACTCGACATGAAATTCTGTCCATTTGTCTGGAAATGCACTTTTTTGTGTCAACAGCGTCAGAACTTTGAGAATCAGAAAGGCTGTCTCTTGAAGCAGCAGTATTTACATGATTCTCCTTTGTGTAGTGGAAGAGAAGCAAGCGACAAAAGTGACTTCACTCTTCTTAGTAAGTAGAAAGCTGCGTGGCTTTTTTTTTTATGATAGACCCCGCTATTATACTTATTGTCTTTTAATGCGGTGCACAAAATATGCCCTATGTATATTCTATTAAGCCTTGTATATGGACACCATCTGCAAAGTGCTCTATAAAGTTGAGTCTTAACTTTGCATCTAATGTTTGTGTAGGTTAAAAAGCTACGGTCTTTGATTTCTCAGGTTTGGGGCCTGCTAGCAAATATGGCTGTGTTCCCATTTCCCCATCTTCCATTGAATTCAGCCCCGTTACTGTTTCAGCATGCCATCAGGGAAGAGTCAGGGTTTTAACACCTAGTACTCCAGAGCTCTATGCTGCCCTCAGTTTGTCATACAACCACAGGTCAGTCAAGTACATCTTTTATGGCTTTAAGTGTCAAGTGGGTCTCGGAGCCTTTCATGGTCTACCATTTTCCTTTCTGCCTTGTCAGCAATTATGTCCCACACAAGTCTAAACACAAACAACAAAAATGTAAGAAATCAAATTGAATTTAGCGAGTCATGGCAAATATTAGATCAGTGGTTCTTAACCTTGTTGGAGGTACTGAACCCCACCAGTTTCATATATGTGTTCACCAAACCCCTTTTTAGAGAAAAATATATATTTTTTTCCAAATTCAAGACATCAATGTTTTTTTACTGGTGCACAGAATGAGCCGTGTATGAACATCACCTTCAAAGTACAAAACCAACGCAAAACAAATTACATACCTGCAAATCAGTTTGACTTCTGCTGTTAACTTTGCGAGACCAGTTCAAATATACGTCATCACGAATTTACACGATAAATCAGGTATGTTCGGACCTCCGCAGTGGAGGGTCTGGCGAACCCGAGACCGATTCACCGAACCCCTAGGGTTCGATCGAACCCAGGTTAAGAACCACTGTATTAGATGCAAAAAAATATTATTAGTAATAGTATACTATGTGAACTATGTGCTTGCTGTCTGCAGAGCCAAAAAGGGAGAAAATCAGTCAGAGAGATGGGATAGTAAGACAGACGAGATGCATGCAAACCCAGCTCCACCTTTGGATCAGTCATCTTGAGGCGACTGAATTCCAAGACCGTTTTAAAATGTGCATGTTTTTAAATAATAAAAATAAAACTTTCCAAGATGTTGCTTTTTATTAAACCTTTCATTCATTAAAAGAAATTAAAATTTGCGCAAAACAGACACACCAAGTAAATTAATTTTCAAATTTGGACCCCCCCCACACACACACACACACTTTAAAGTACAGCTGTGCACGTAACCATTGGCTGCTATTTAGATTTTTTTTCTGTATTGACTAGTAGAGCTAAAAATTTCTGAATTGCATGCATGCAACAGAGTCAGATCAATCTTAGCTTGGGTGAACAAACGTCCTCTTTTCCCGGACATGTCCTAATTTTAAGCCCTAAAAAAACGTTATGGATGATCACTATCATATCTTCATTTTATTGCAAATACAACGCTGTTTAAAAAGTGACAGTAAGCGGAGCTAAGGCAGCATCTGCCTTTGCACGCCCCGCCCCAGTCGAAGCGTGCCCTCAATTAACAATCAAAGACTCCCGCCAGACACCGCCCCGCCCCTTTTTTCCCCCCCTCTTCCTTTGGCGCTTAATCAACAGTCACGTGACCAAGAGGTAGCAGCAGTTCTTATTGAAAGCGCCATAATTAACAGCATGGAATGGAAGCGTTCCCTCATGGAGGAAAACAGCAAAAGTTTTGAGGTTTGGAAAGACTACATGGGTCTGTCGGATGTAGTCCGAGAACTTATGAGTACGAATACCTCCATCCAGTCACGCTCTGTGGCCGCTGGTCCACACTCGGAATATAGCACTGGGACCAGTATTCCATCTGATCGTGTTAGATTTATAAATCGAGAGTTCTCCACGGGACAGCCACCTAACAGCCACCGGGAGCTTTTGACTGATTCTGTTCATCCGCCAAAAGAAGTTGGTTTCGGCGGAACAAGTGCACCACAGCAGTGGAAGAAGATGGCGCGTCTAAAGACACCCAAGCTTCCATCTCCGGATGTTGCAACCATGAGGTGCAGCTTTTGTAAACATAACGGAGAGACTGAAGTTATTTATAAATCTCACTGGTTGAAAAATCCCGCTGGAGAAGTTTTATGTCCGTATTTGCGCAATTACGTGTGTCCACTGTGTGGTGCTACTGGCGCCAATGCCCACACCAAACGGTTTTGCCCAAATGTTGACCCCACGTACACTTCGGTTTACGTCCGTCCAGACGATGGAGTCCCACCCGGCCGGTTTCGCTCAAGTAAATCCCAGAACTTTGATAGCTATCATTGACTGTGAACTAGTTCAACACGTGTGTGCATTTGTGTGCTTTTTGTTTGTGGTTCTCGTTTTTAATATGCACGTGTATGTTTTTTGGAAGTGTGTTCGGTTGACATGCCAGTATGCTGGCTGCCAGGCCCTGCTTGGAAACTTTAAAATATTTTAAAACGTGTTGGCATGCTATTTGGGGAAAAAAAAAATTGTAATCACGTTCCCCGTTTCGCTTTTACCTTATAACCCTGTGTGTGTGTGTGTGTGTGTGTGTGTGTGTGGGGAATAATTTTATTACGAAGCATGTTCTTTTCAGTATTATGCATGTAAGTTTGAAAAAAACTAACGTTTATGGAGATAGTGCTATGTGTGCATTCAAATAAAAACAAGTGTGTTGTAAAACTTACACTTTTGGTGTTTGATCTTTTTGGTTCTGATGGGAAATAATGACCTTAAACAATGAATATAATTGGAAAAAAACAGCTTTACTTTGCAACAAATTAACAGAAAAGCAAAAACGTGAACGTCAAAATGTATTTTTTTTTAAAGACTAAACTTAATGGTTAAATTGCGTAACAATGATCCAACGTTTACATTGACCTTCAACTTAAGAACTATGTTGGATCGCTTTTTGTGTGTATTCAAATAAAAAATGGTGTGTTGTAAAACCTAAACTTTTGGTTCTGATGGAAACCTTACACCATGAATAAGAAATGAATAGGAAAAAAACGGTTTTACTTTGCAACATATGAACAGAAAAGCAAAAAAGTGAACATCAAAATGTAATTTTTTTAACACAAAGTGAACTTAATGGTTAAATTGCATAACAAAGATCCAACGTTTACATTGACCTTCAACTTAAGAACTTAAGTTGGATCGCCTGTCAACGAGTTAAGCTCCTTGTGTTCTTATTGCCACGCCGCATGTTCTCAATCTCTCGATGCGCGGCCATAATTGTTCGACTGGAAGAGAATGCATCTAAAATTATCCACAAATTCATACAAGGCAGAAAAATAGAATGGTAAATTGACAAACTTTAAAAAGGAGAGTTCCTTAATGAGCCCACAAATCAATGGAGAGGCATCTTCTTCATGGCTTGAGGGTTTAACAATTTTCTCCATTATTGCCTGGCCGTCACTGGAAGGGGACACAAATCACTTCGTATTAACTCATTTAATATTGATTAAGGAAATACAAGTATTACTCAAGGTCCATTTGTCTATTGTGATCAGCTCTATGATCACATTTATTTATTGTATTCATTCATTCATTCATCCATTTATTTATTTATTTATTCATTTATTTATTGGGGATTGTTGTAGATTTAGTTTGCTCAAAGTCCAAAGTACTAAATGCATTGGAAGAAACTAACATGTGGTGTACCTTTTTGTATTGGAAAGATGCAAACATCAGTGAGGACTGTCCAATGAAGAACTTGGCGTAAATGGACTTGCACTATATTCTCATATTTCTAACAGTATATATCTGCTTACATCAATTCAATGTTGTTGAGCTGCGAGTCTGAGACAAAATCGAAGCGCCCAGATCCAAGAGAGTCACTGGAGTTTATAGTTTGCGGCTGCTTTGTGTTCACAGCACCAGGGCAACGCTCATCATCATGACCAAGCTGTGTGCAAGAAAAATAAAGACAAATACAATTATTTTCATATAAAATTGAGATTAAAGTATGTCCCACAGCAGCAAAAACTTAAAATCGTTTGCTTATTGGCCACAGTATCAGAGTCATGGCTTGGGTAACATAGTCATGTTTTTCTTCAGGCTTTCACATTATTATAATTTAAAAGAAATACGTACTTTAAATGACTTTTCTAGTAAGTAAAGCAGTATAACTCTTAAAGGGATTTTTTTAAACTTATTTAGACATTTCCGGCAGAAAAAAAAGTTTGTTTCTAAATGACTCTGAGCACCACTATGGTTCTATATGTGGGTGTGCCTCAATGCTTGAACGGCTAATTCCTGGAGGAAAACTGGATGAACTACTCACCATGTTATTTGTCTCTGAGCCGCCAGAGGGGATGACTTCACAGAGTTTGACACGACAGTGTCCTTCTTGGGTGTTAACAGACAACACATCTGCTTTGTCTTCCTCACAGTCCATAGCATCACCATGCAGATCATGCATCTTCTCATCAGTTCCTATAGAAACACACTGGACCTCCACATCGCTAGAAGTTCGACTGAATGATCCACAGTCCACTTCTTGGAGATTTGGTTTCTCCAAAGGATGTTCCTTTTCCATTGCAGGTGGAGCTGATTCGGTGTCAACGGTTGGATCCGGAGCAAGAACTGAGCCCTCTTCATGGACATGACGTCTTTCGCCGTCCAAACAACTTGACTTGCACACAATGTCACACCCATTACAGGGAGTGTCAGGAATGTAGAGGTCTGTTACTGGCCTGGGTTTTAACAAACAAATTAAAACAACTTAACATGTTATTTATGTTTCATCATTACATTTTATCTTGACTTATTTGTTGGAACACATTTGACTTTGACTGACTTGTTGTGAGGTTTTACATCAAAATGTAAATGTGCTCCGGATAAAATTTTGACCCACTATATTTTTGAGAATGTGAGTTTAATATAAAACAGAAAAAAATCTGTTGTAAAAAAAAAAAAAAAAAAAAAGAGACCTCTTGACTAACCTGTCCGCTGCACTATCCTGACTGGTGTGCAGTACCAGTACTTCTTCTTTCCTCGGTTCTCCAGTGATGGTCACCGGGGTTGAAAGCAGTGATGGTGGTAGGAGAGATGATTCAATGTCAACTTTGTTTGTGGATATCTGTCGTTCAACTTTCTGTCTGCTGTTCTGTCCGTTTACAGTCTTACTCATCAGTAAAAAATGACTTCGCTCCTTTTCTGTCAGACCACACATACCCATCCTTTTCCTTTTTTTGGTTGGCTCCTCTGTCACTGTTTCAGTTTTGTCATCTTTGCTGTCACCCATACTCTCATTGCTCTGTGCACCAAGACTCACCTTTTGGTTTCTTACTAAATTACACTGAAGGCCATTATTTGTTCTCTGCTGATCTTCTAAAGCAGTTGAACATAACTGACCTGAGTCATTGGAGGTCAATGGAAAGACCTGGTTTTGCTCTGTTTGAGACAATGTTTGGTCACATTTCTCTGTCATTTGATCTTCATCCTCGTCCTTTCCACTCATGGTATCATCCTTTACAGGAGACATCCCGAGTTGAGAATCACTGATGGGATGTGTGACTGTTGTCTCTTGTTCCTTTTTAAGAGGATCATTCAGCTCTGACTGGTCAACCTTTTCATCAGAAGTGACATCTGGTTTGGTCAGAGTGGATTGTGCCACTTTCTGATCTTGCACAGAAATGACAATAGATACCTGCAGAGGCGAGACAGAGGTGCAGCTCGGCTTGCTACTTTATTATCTTTGGTATCCTTGAATTATGGTGAATTATTGGTGGCTTTTTAGAATAAGGATGTTTTTTTAAAAATGACCTGATTACCTGTTGAAAACTATGGTCAACATCCGTAGAGGAAAGATTGTCAGAAGCCCTTTTTCTTGTCCTGAGGGATGGAAACTGTGGTGGATCTGAGTTGCCTACAAAAATAAAGCATAGGAATCAAAAACGTTCGTCACAGCACCTTATTAATAACAGTACAGTATTATTATATACTTCAAAATTAGAAGCAAGATAAAAAATAGTGTTACCTTCATTGTGGTTCTTTGAGCTTGATTCTGGCATCTTTCAAATGTTACCTTTATGAATAAATTGCATGAATAAATGTTACATATAGAGTTCTAATTTTACATGCCTTCCAATAGGAACTGTATCAGGGTTGCGGGATTTTGGATAGCATAAAGCTAATTATCACATTTATGGTTTTCTTGAGCTAAAGAAGATCTAATTACTATAACATTAAAGGTTTGTATATTAAATAAACTTAATAATATGTGACAATGTACATTTCGCGTTTATTTATTTTTTGCTGGAGGATTGTGATAAAAAGACTAAATTAAACTTGACTTTTGTAACTCACCTGAAGCCAAGCCAGAGCTCTTCAAAAGAGTTTACGTCAGGAACTGGCGTTTGCGGTCAGCCGTAAAGCTGTTCGTTGTTGCCATTGGAGATGTAATGTAGGAAGTAATTTCACTGCTTGTCGGGCTTGTTTTGACGGCTAGACGTCTGTTGACACTACACTGTTCTTATAACCTTTTACTGTTTATTTCGGAATAATATTCGACAACATCTGATATTCTATCAACTGTCGCTAAGTGCGTGAAAGTGAAAAGGTAAGGAGTTTACTTTAAAAAAGGCATTAGCCCCACACAGAAAACTACGACGACTTGCCTTACTCGACCAACATTGATGACTAAATTTTAAATGGTTCTTCTGACCGAAGGTAAAAATGGCCACCTATCTTTTTGTCGTTGACACAATTAATCAGAAGCCACGTTTTACATAGGTAACAGTCGATGAGTCGAAGTCGGAACCCACCTCCCCGAGGTCAAGGGGCAGCGCGCGCTAAACAGGTAACTCATCTCAGGGTTTGAAGGAGATGACGATTCTTGAACACCTGTCTGACCTTCGATCTGTTCAAATTTGATTAAGATGGGGCTGCTCCTTGACCTGACGCCGGATGGGGGGATGGATGATGATGGTAACGATGAAGAGTTTGAGGCTGAGCTACACAATTTGATGGGAGAAGGAGGAGCACCGCAAAGGAAAAAACGTGAAAATAAAGGTGCAGCGACCACTTGATTGTCTTCCACCCCTATGTACATTTATTTTGCTTGTGTCTCATTGTGCTTTAATAATTTCTGGTGTCTAGGTCCCGTTGCAATGGCTGACATTGAGAGAATGGCTGCTCTTTGCATGAAAGACCTGGATGAAGAGGACATGAATGATGAGGATTTGGATGATGATGAAGATCTGCTGGTAAAACAATCACTTGTATTAATGAATTACTTGATAATTAATAACATTCTGTATTCTAGCACTTATATTTTGCTTGCATGTGTCTGTTAAGCCTATTAACTGCACTGCACATTTTTGTGTGCAAAAACACAGTATTGTCTCAGTTGTCTGAAGGAATAATAATTTAACTTACATTTTACCGTATTTGTCGATATTGTTTTTGCATTCCAAATGTCTTTGAATGCACTTGATAATAGTGTGGTCCTTTTTATCACGGGAATATGTTAAATGTGGGATAGAAAAAAATCTGAGATGAAGGTAATATAAAACTTTGTTGAAGTATACGTTTACTGACTAGCTGACACATAAAACTAAAGAAAATTAACCTTATATGATAACAGGGGTAAGATCTGTTTGGTCTACAAGTGCGTGTCAACTTCATGTTTCTTACGGAAATACCAAAATTCCAAATTATATAAATTTTCAATACTGTTGAGACATTGCAAGCATTTGTTAGCAATTCATCTTTTAAACTAAATTAAAAAAAAATAGAACAAACACTCTTTGACTGGCTTCTGATAACAAAACTGCTATAGCTATCCATCCATTTGTTGTGTACAGGGAAACCAAAACTACAATGTGGCCTGAAACAAAAGATAATCTTGGCACACCTGACAAAGTACTCGTCAAAAGTTTTGAAACGAAATTGAAATGGTTCCAAGCACAGTAATAGGTCAAGAAATGCCAGCCATTAAACTCTTGATAATGCAGAGCTGTGAACTGAAAGTCATTTCTGGTCATAAAGTAACGTCCACATCATAAAGTTGATTGAGAAAGTAGCAACATGTCCACAACAGTTATGTTGACAAAAGCTACCTACTTTGAAGAATCTCAATTAATATAAAACTGATTCTGTTTTGATTAACATTCATAATGTCGATGACAAGTGTGTTTTTTTTTAACCGCTAATTGAACATTAAAATGATGAATACTGAATTGTAATATATAAATTAATAAAAATAAGAACAAAAAAGGAAAAAAGGCTTTTCTTGTTATATGTAAGTAGCATGGTGGAGCACTGGTTAGCACGTTAGTTCAGAGGTGTGGGGTCCGAGTCCAGCTCCAGCCTTCATTTGCAGACTTTGCATATTCCCCTGTGCTTATGTGGGTTTCCTCCATGTGGTCCGGTTTCCGCCCACGTTCCAAAAACATGCATGGTAGACCAATTGACCACTCCAAATTGTCCGTAGGTGTGATTGTGAGAGTGAATGGTTGGTTGTCTGTATGTGCCCTGTGATTTGCTGGGGTTCAGGATGTATCTCGCCTACCGCCCAGTCTGTTGGGCTATGGTCCAGCATGCCCGTGACCCTTGTGGGGAGAAAGCGGTTCAGAAAATCGATGGAAGGAGTGATGAATTCAGGACATTTTTAACACTGAACTTGAGGGTGTTTCCAAACTTTTGACTGGTATTGTATTTTATAAAGGGCAGCTCGGTGGCGCACTGGTTAGCACGTCCACCTTACAGTTAGGAGGGTGCTGGTTTGATTCCATCTCCGACCTTCCCTGTGTGGAGTTTGCATGTTCTCCACGAGCCTGCGTGGGTTTTCTCCGGGCACTCCGGTTTCCTCCCACATCCCCAAAACATGCTTGATAGGCTGATTGCGCACTCTAAGTTGCCCCTAGGTGGGAGTGCGAGTGCTGATGGTTGTTCGTCTCTTTGTGCCCTGTGACCCCCGCCTACTGCCCAATGACCGCTGGGATAGTGGTACAGAAAATGGATGGATGTATTCTATATTATGATAATACTCAATACTCAGTGGCATAAATACTCTTTGGTATTTGTGGACGATGAACATTAAAACAGTAAAATGTGGTAACATATTTGACTGCTGCCCAGGATTTTGCATCATTATGTGATAACTACACTGAAGTCTGAATTCGGATTTGGCAGCGTACTGTAAAAACCCATGAAATATCAATGACTTAAAAATCGGTTATTTCATTGGGCCGCAAATGTTTGGCCACGATACAGCAAGGACTCCCTCTGTAGTGAGCATTTCATTATCTGTGTTTGTTCACAGGCGGAACTGAATGATGTTTTGGGGGACAATGAGGAAAGCAGTCCTTCTCAGATCTCACAGGCTCCTCGAGGCTCCCGTTCTTCTCCTGCGAATTCCACTAGTGCAACTGGATTGGAAGGCCGTGTGTTGGAGCGCCTTGAGATGTACAAGACTGCCGTCTCCAATTCATCTGCATCTGGGGAGACAAGCAAAGCTCGAAGATATGATCGTGGATTAAAGGTTTTGAACTGTTTCATGAGTGCCTCTTCTGTTAAAGTTGTAAATTAGGCTTACAGTTCCTGTCCTTGCCATCCTCAGAAATTGCAGTCCATGCTTGCATCAGTCAGAAAAGGAAAGCCAATCGACGAGGAGGAGATGCCACCTCCTGTTGCTTTAGGCGGAAAAGCTGGTGCTGCAGCTGAGTCTGAATCCACAAACCAACAAGAAACGTCGGAGCCCATGCTGATTCCCTACCCTCCGGTCAATCAAAAACCTTCTTGGGAGACAGAGCCAGCAGCTCCTAATACTAAGCCACTCCATTTAGCTCCACCCCACAACCCAGCTGCTGCCATCACTCCGGAAACCCCGATGATCTCTCCACTCACACCCTCTCATCCTGGCACGCAACACTCAGGTTAGCTGATAGCATACGGCTCTCAAAGTTTCTCTTTCTTTGTGAAGAGTAATGTAGATGATTTTCTTCTATTCTTTCAGAACTTAAACAGGCAGTGTTATCCCGACAGAGAGAGTACAAGCTAGCGGCCATACAAGCCAAACAGAGTGGTAATATTGAACTGGCCAAACAGCACTATGTAATTGCCAAGGTAACAGGAGTAAAAATAATCTTATTGGCATGTGTAAGTTGACTGTTAGAACATGTTTTTAAACACTAGATGGGCTCTTGATATACAGAATCTGGACCCATTGGTGGAGGCCATTGATAGGAGTGAACCAGTAGACCTGAGCTTGCTTCCTCCAAGCCCTGGTCAGTGTTCTGGTAAGCCGAATGTTAAAAAAATTTGTATTTTGTCATTCATGCACCAGCCATACAATTCTCTGCTCAGTTTGTTCTATTGTCCTGAGCTTTATGTTGAATCTTTAATTAGTTTAATTACCTATAACTCTACTGTTACTCTATTGTCAACAACTGTTGTGTAATGATTCACAGGAGACGTAGCCGCGTCACATGCACCACCTTCCGCTAAACGACAAGCCACTGCTGCTCCAACAACCACGCAGGAACCAGCTGCTGGCAAGTAGACATGATTCTTGTGACTGGTTAGCATTGTGGGATGAAGGTGATGATGATTGTTGAAATGGGTGTGTGCCTTTCAAAGGCCTTCCCGCTCCCAGCAATGTGGCAGAAGCCTTGCAGCAAAGAATGGACATATACAAATCAGCAGCAGATGGAGCTAAGAGCAAAGGAGATGAGCGTAAAGCACGTATGCATCAACGTATTGTTAAGGTACACGTCACGGAGCTCAACCTTATAAAGAATCCATTAACGGCTTCAAAAGAATTTCCATGTACCATCTTTTGATAAGGAGAATAATGTCACTATTATTGTTAACTTCAAATCAATTACATTGTTTTTGTTCTGCCTAATGGTACATCTTGAATACTTTTATGTATGAATTTGGCCTTACGCTGAAATGATCAATATAATTTACAGTTCTTTATTGCAGGGGGAACCAGAAAGTAGAAACGTGTTTGCAGGGGTTGGGGTTAGGGCTTGCTTGCAAGTGTGCAAACTTTAATTTTGGCTGTGTTAAGTAGTAACCAGTCATATTCAAATTCATTTTAAATGTCCTGTAAAGTAAACTCAGAAATCTGTGTGTGTGCAGCTATGATGCCAAACAAGGATACTCATAGACAGGACTCAAGGATTTTCATGGTTTTATTTGAAGTAATTTAAAAAGATTTACAGGACAGGGAGTAAAAAAAAAAAAAAAAATGTCCCCTTGGCTTTACTAATTTGTCTCACCTCCGTTGGCAGGAACAACTACGAAACATAACCGACAAACATTTCCCGTGGTTTCAGAGCAAATGTACCCAAAATGTCTTTTTTATAAAACTGTTGCAATTCAGCAAAATTGTGTCCGGTGTGAGTAGTTCTGAGATCATGTGGCACAGCGTCTCAGTGGGATTGAGGTCAGGATTTTGACTGAGCCATTTCAGAACATGCATTTCTTCTAACATCCTTTATTAAGCCTTAACTTTTTGAACAGATGGCCTTAAGGTCTTCTGTAAAATATCTTGATAAACCTATTAATCATGCTTACAAATCCTTTATTTTTACATTTGGATCATTTCGTTGTGGTCTATAGAAAGTGAAACAGCAATGTTTTTGTCTGAATTTCTCGTTATTATAGCATCACAGGCCCTAACCCCTGTTTTGAGTAGCGTTTCAGAGCAAATCATTTTTTATGCGGTCTCTTTAAATGCAAATATAGTATTCCCCTTCCAGTCGTATGCACCTCCACTCCGGTCGGACATATTTGTAGTTCGTTAGGAGAGGTACAGTTATCTTGCAAACTTATTTGAACGATTAAAAGATGTCAACAACAAAAGACTTTGACCTAGCGTGAGAGAACAGCGTAGATGACGAACTGGCAGAACCACAACTTCAGATGAGCTATCACAATGGCGTGTTATCACTGTTGACAGGATCGCGGCGAGGAATAAAGATAGAGCATTTGCGAAACCATTTAACCACACCCATTACCTTGTTTGACAGTCTCACTGCAAAAAGACTGTGATCTAATTGTTCAAAATACATAATAGGGAATGGATGAAATTGAACGGATTAAAAAATATCCCCCAAACAGATTCTAAAAGTATCTCTGCAGTACCTGGAGTGATTAAATTGAACTTTTCTACAATTCTGAAGACTCCAAGTGCACAGTAAAATGTATATAAAAGCTAAGAAATTGGATTTTGTATGTCTCCTTTCATGATAGCAAACTATTCAGGACCTGAGTAAGCAAGTCATACCCATAGTATTATGCTCTTTCTACCATGTTGGGATAAGATTTTGATGTGAATGTGCTGTGCAATTTTTTTTCCTCCACACAGTTCTTTCCAAACGTAGACATATGGCAGATTTGTCAACAGAAATGTTGGAACAATTTTATCAAGAGAAATGGTCCAAAATGTATTCTGATGATTGTGTTTTTCTGAGCTACAGCTATAGGAAATGTTTGGTTGCAGGTTATGCCAAAAGAGGCTCAACGAGTTACATGGAATCGCCATAACTCTGGTCTTGGAATGTCTTGAGAGTCAATCTGCCCTTAGTGAAATTTTTTTATCACAAAAAAAAGACACCAATTACTTGTTTAAAGAAAAAATGATTTCAAAGGCTAATGGCAAACTCATAACTTCTGCTTTTAACAGCAATACCAAGATTCTATCAAAGCACACAAAGCTGGCCGACCTATCAACTTGTCGGATCTACCTGTACCACCAGGTACATTTCCAATTTCACACATTTACAATTTGCTTTTAGTGTGTACCAATTATATACTGTGTAATATTGTGTATTTCTTTTCTAGGTTGTCCACCATTACAGGGCTCAGAGAAGGATCCGCAAAACTTTGTGGGTGTCCTGGAAACAGCTATGAAAATAGCAAATCGGGATCCAGACGCAGATGAAGACGAGGATGGTCCAAAAGAGGCTGCCAAGGTAAAAAAAATGAATAAATATACTGCCAAGTGCTCTAATTGATATACAGCCAGGGATTTTGATTGGGTTGCCTTTAGACTCCAGATAGAAATACCATCTGTTGTATTTACTCGCATGCATTGAATCTTGACCTTTTTTTTTTTTTTTTTTTGTACCTTAATCTAATGTACCATAATGTAATCTTTATATGTATTTCTGTTAATTTTATATACTCTTACGCAGTTTTTATTAAATGACAGTCACTATTCTTATCTCATCACTCTCTCATATCTCTCTTCGAATCCTTATTAAAGACAGTTATTTCTCCTCAGTCCTCTGTGCGTGTAGTTGCCCAAAAAACTAAATCTCCAGCGTCTCAAGCCCCTGGGGGTTCCACACTACCAAAACTGGGAGCCAAAGGTGTGTTGGCTGTTTAACTCTGAACCATGCCTGCATATTCATACTTTTACTGCTGCATAAGGCCATAACTTATTTTTTATTGATCATTGTAGCACAACAGCAAGTGGATTTCCTGTTGCTACGGCGACAGGCATTTTTGCGTGCAGCACTGCACTCAAAAAAGATGAAGGTATTCCATACAGTTATTTTTCCCTGGTAGATTGAGTGGATGACACGTTTGTGTTTCTTTAAGATTTGTAACCACAATAGCCGTAGAAGTCTCAAATATATTTTGCAGGACATGACGGCAGCAGCGCAGCACCTCAGACACGCCAAAGGACTCGACCCCATGATCGAAGCAGCAAAGTCTGGCCTCCCTGTTGATATCACCAAGGTTTATCATTTATGCATTTAAACTAATGAGAGACAATATATTATGGTAGTCCTTTGTACCTGACAAAATATGTTTGTCAAAGAAATTGAATGTGTGAGGTGTACCAAAAGCCACGGTGTGAGTTCACATGTGTGAACTCCACCGTACAGCCTGCATGTTGTCTGTGACTCTAGAACAAAGGTGTCAAATTCATTTTTTTCGCGGGCCGCATTGTAGTCATAACTTCTTTCGGAGGGCCATTATGACTGTGGACCCAAATTAACGTATGATTACCTCATGTTATATACAGTAAAAGCTACAAAACAAACTAACAAATAACTTGTTTTCAAATCAGACGAGTAAAAACTGGTCAAATATTAAAAAAAAAAGATATTAAAAGTGAAGACAATTTGCAATTCCAGTAAAGACACAAATTTGATG
Organism: Syngnathus leptorhynchus; assembly: GCF_054491065.1. Classification (NCBI taxonomy): domain Eukaryota; kingdom Metazoa; phylum Chordata; class Actinopteri; order Syngnathiformes; family Syngnathidae; genus Syngnathus; species Syngnathus leptorhynchus. The sequence continues at coordinate 7,864,902 of NC_141199.1, read as the reverse complement.
CACAATTTGTCTTCACGGGCCACATAAAATGATGTGGCGGGCCGTATCTGCCCCCTGGGCCTTGAGTTTGACACCTGTGCACTAGAATATAGGCCACGACTGCTTTGGTCTCGCATTTTGTTTCCTATAACTCACAGGTTTCCTCTCTGACTGAGTCACAATCTAATTATAAAAAACAATATTATTACTGTGCCTCTCTTTGTTTGCTTCTAGTAGTCATAACTTGTAATAGAAAATGGAAAGTTGATTGGAAAGGGGTGCATGTACCTGATATTTTTGCCTGTTCTGCATCACAAATGAGCTTTAAGTTAAAAAAAACAATAACAAAACACCCTATTTTGGGCTAGGCCTTTTGGTACAATGGACAGTTGTCTAATGTTGATCCTTATTTGTGTCTTTTATTGTCCAAAACGTATAAAAAATAATATTCTAATGTAATCTTTTCACCATATTTGTACTCATCTTAGATACCCAGCAGTCCAGTCAGTGAGGAAGACTTTTTGCTGACTCGCTCCCGTACATCACCTCTTTCTTCTCGTATCAGTGGACAATACCAGAGCCTCATGGATCTTTTGCGAAAGCAGCATGAGGTTGGCATTCACATTTTCTTGCACTGTACAGCAGCTCAAATGTATTCATAAACATGTGGACAAGGTTGTTGGTATTCCTATGTTATTAAAAGAAAAAGAAAGTATTCAGGGCAAGGGTACCATCGTTTTTGTCCAGACCTCTTCCATTCATTTGCTTTTTAAAAAGAATCTGTTGAACCACAATTTGAAAGCAATGTCTAATTTTCATTGGGTACATTTCCATACATTTTTTTATTACTTTTGTCAGACTGAGGTTATTTCTTTGACCATAGTGAGTTTGCATTTCATTAATAGACTAATAATCTGTCCACTTGTGTACAATATATTGAATTGTCTAAATGTGGCTGTAATCTTTTCCTCCGCACATGTTTCCCTCTCCCAACTATATCTCCAGAAATGTCTGAGTCGCTCACAGCAGTTCATACTCATGGGCCATATTGGCGAGGCTCTCAAGTAAGACCATGTTGTGCAAAGCTTTTTTTTTTTTGTCATCTTATTTTAGTTTAATTGGCCAAAGCATATTATTAGTGGACATGCAGTCAAGTATAAATTAACTGCACAGTCTAATTACATCCAATGTTTGGGACATTTTATCCTGTTGCAAAATAACATTAACCAAATATTTAGAATTAAATGCTCAAAAAATTATATATTCTTTGGTAGTGGTTCAAATTATATTGTGATAGTTTAGGATGTAGGAGTCCAGCTTCACTCGTAATCTTGTTTGAACTAATTAATGAATGACATTCAATAAAAATAATGTGTATGTGCCTAAGACCGTATCCCATGCTATTCTTGCCACAGTAGGTCCAATACAAAAAAAAAAGAGAAAAGATAAACGGGCAACAAGTACAATTGATGAATAAAGAAAGAAGTTATTATACATATTCATATCGTAATCCTCAACAGAGGGGTTGAGACCCCAAAGTGGATCCTGAATCCATTTTGGGTTGGTCGTGGACAGCTTTTAAAACAAATTACATATCTTCTTATTTTGATTATGTGTGGCTGCTTTGTGCTTTAGCCACCCGTCTACTCCGTAAATAAATACAGCTCAGTCTTTGGCTGATGAAAGTCATTGTGCGCAATATGCTTTTGGCAGTATATCAAATGGCTTTTAAGAATATAGCATATACATGTTTTTATAGGGTATATTTGAACAAATCATGTTTAAAAAAAAAAATGGGTCATGACTGCAACAATAAGAAAATGCGTATTCTAGGTGACAACAGTTGAGAACCACTGTATTTATATAATATTGGTTTTGAAAAACATGTTTAACAAAAAATAGCATTCTTTTAATAGAACCTGTAATTTGTTAGTTTGCTTTTTTTCTTGAAATAAGGTGGTTTTATTAATTTGTCAAGTTCTAGCATCTTGAAATCTTTCTTGTGACAACAGTTGAGAACCACTGTATTTATAGAATATTGTTTTTGAAAAACATGTTTAACAAAAAAATAGCATTCCTTTAACAGAACAGTTTGCTTTTTCTTGAAATAAGGAGGTTTATTGATTTGTCAAGTTCTAGCATCTTGAAATCTTGTTTCTTGTGCCTGTATTGATCTTGTTTCTTGTGCCTGTATTGAGAAACTAGTTTTATGGGATTACATTTGTTCTTAACAGCGACACCGTAGTCAGGCTATGAATATTGTGCAAATATTTTGTGCTTTAGGGCTGTTTCTCTTTCTTTGCAGGTGTGAAAAGCTTGTAGAGGATTCCTTAAAAAATTTAGAGATACTGAAGGATTCCTACACCACGGGCCAACCAGTGCCCAAGTGTCACACGCAAGAGAAGACCTTCAGTGTTGTCAAGTGAGCAGTAAACGCATTCAAATTCAATGCAAATTGAATTAGACAGAAACCCTATAAGTCACATTTTGGTGAATTTCATCTTTATTTTCAAAACTATTCAATTGTTCACACATTTTAATCCTTGTTTTCAAGTGGCTGATTCACAGTGACTCAGTGTGACAGCTTTTTCTCGGACTTCACTAACCCATCAAGCTGTCAGCTAAATGACTCATTCAACAGTCCGACTTGTTTGGATCACAGTAATGCTGACTGATGTCTGTCACTCATACTGGACTCAAGACACCTGTCTGTTTCTGTAGGAACTACCCCAATCTGACTACCAATGACATGATACTGTACATCATCAGAGGCATCAACCTACCAGTTCCTTCTGGTAGGCAGATTTCCTGCCAATCTGCTCCAAATGAAATTGCTTTTGAATTTACACCGCTGTCTTTGCCTTCAGGTGTCTCGCCTAATGATCTGGATGCCAGTGTGAAGTTTGAGTTTCCTTTTCCCAGTGTGGTAAGGAGTTGTAATATCAAGAGAGAGGAAAAAACAAGTGTTATTTAATAATTTCCCTTTATGCATGTGTAGGAGGAGGCACAGAGGGACAAAACCAGCACAATAAAAAGTACTACCAGTCCGGAGTTTAAAGAGCAGTTCAAACTCAACATCAACCGAGCGCACAGAGGATTTAAACGAGTCATTCAGTCCAAAGGCTTGAAATTTGAGATCATCCACAAGGGGTACAAATCAGAACTGCTTTCATGTCGATGCCCAAATGATCCCTTTGAAATGAATGATTTTCTGCGTGTTTACAGAGGCCTCTTTAAAACAGACAAGGTTGTGGGCACAGCTCAACTGAAGCTCGAGGGTTTAGAAAACCGTTGTGATGTCAGAGAAATTATTGAGGTGAGTTGTTTTGATCTAAAAAAAAAAAATAAAAGTACATTTTAATGAAAATGTTAATGAGTACATTCATATCATCCACAAAAGTTGAATCATGGCAAATGGAGTCTTGGTTGTTAAGGATGTTTTTCTTTTTACTCGCAGTTTCTCCGATATAGAATTTGGACATTGTTACCATGTAGACATGGCCCTTATTTTTAGGCACATATGAACAATTGACTCTGAATCCAAAGAGACAGCTTTCCAATGTTGCTTAGTTTCTCCAATGTAGATATCACTGCACTACTCACAAGGCCACACTCATGAACACCATTGCTCCATTTGCATTTGGGGATTTTGTCCCTGGGGTGAACCATCTTTTAACTGTGGGCGCCACCAACTTTGAAGTACATTGGTATGTTTAGGTTTAGAGAAAATTCTTCTGTATATATCTGAGAAACCAGATAAACTGGTAGGGTGAGACAGCTTCTGTCCTGTAGACTGCAGTTATGGCACCCTGACTACTTCAACAGCTGGAGTGCTCGGGTTCCTGACCTTGTTTGTGGAGTTATTGGCGGTGTGGATAAGATGTGGGTTATTTCCAGTCTGTGGAGGTAGAATGATGGCAAGATGTTTGGCAATAATGTAGGTGCTGGGGTCGATGCTACTGGCAATTGGCTCAAGTGGAGCGCCTTTCTTGGGAGTTTTTGGAATTTTTAGAAATGCCAGGTGTTTGGTACAAGTGGTAGTACAAGTGATACATTGGTGGTGGTCAATTCCTTCCTTCTTTTTTCATTTCTGAAGACATTAACATGTATTCGCATACCTTTGCTCGCATGTGGCTTGAGATGTTTGTCACTCTTAGGTGATGGATGGACGTAAAGCCACAGGTGGCAAGTTAGAAGTGAGGGTGAAGATCAGAGAGCCCATATCCGGGGTAGAACTCCAGCCTACGACAGAAAAGTGGCTAGTCCTTGAACCAGTCTCCCCTGTCTCACCTCCAGAGCGAAAAAGAGAACGGGTGAGTCAATGACCTATATTGCTGTCCTTGTTGAAAAGTTAGCTCAGGATGACATTGTAAACTTTATTTACTGCTAAACACTGATCCAAGATTCTCTCATTAATGTCAATTCATACACAAGTGTCAAGGGCTCAGTGCTGAAGATCATCACAAGTCCGAAATTGTGCATTACTAAGGAGAGGATTTTGTTGAGAGGCTTTGCTATGGTGATAAATAATCATTTTGTATTCATGCGGAATGATATAAGAATGCTAACATGACGTTTCAATAACTTTGTGTGTATTTTAATGAACCAGACTCCAAATTTTGCATCTAAACCTAAACATGAGGTCAGCAACAGAAGCAGCCACTCCAGCAGCTCTCCCCCCCAGTACAAGCTGCACAGCTTCAGCCTCCTCAACTACGACAAGGAACGCTTAGAGAGAAAGGTATTTTTTTATGCATGTGATTTGCATTTAATTCCTTAAGATCCCATCAGTCACCATGTCCTCTCTCAGATGGTAGAGTACAGTAAGAACCGGCGGGATCCCCCATCTGATGTCATTCATCAGTACAAAGAGATCACACACAGGCTGCAGTGGCAAAAAACTCAGTTGGAGGGAGCACCTCCTTCTCTTCTCTCAGGTAGCCCACAAACATCTGATTTCTATTAAAAAAATAATAATAATTGTATAAATAAATAAAACTCTTTCTCCTTGTCCATGAGCAGATTACGAAAATGTGCTGCAGCGCTTCACCCAAGGACTCACTGACTCCGTGAAGAAATTCTCAAGTCAAGGCAATCGGGTGAATGCGGTGTCAGGGTTGACTCCTTTTCAAACATGATGTCGGCCAATTACCGTACTTGCGGTCTATTTTCATGCATCAGTATGTCCCTGTGTAAAAACTCCATTCTTTTTGCTCTTCATAGGATGCTGCCAAGGATGCTCTGAGCAGGATGAAGATGGTAGAGGCTGAGGTGAGGATTCTGGTGCAGTGTAATATGTTTGCTTGTAGAAAGGCTTCACCTTGTGTATCTTTTTTTATTCATCAGCTGGAATCACTGAAGAGGAAACGCGCGAGATAAGGGGAGACTAGTTTGGCAAAGGATTGGCTGGAGTAATGTTGTCTTCTCTCTTCTTACTCACATGTACACAAAGATACAAACACTAGCACTCCACACTCGAGACCTTTGTCATGGTTCTATGCTGCACGACCATGGCAAATGCAGGGAGCCATGTGTTAAATCAGATTATATTTTGTTGGGGAAAAAAAAACTCCACAAAAAAGGAAAACCTAAATAATAACAAATAGAATAGTTTTACACTAAATAAAAGACAAGACGTATTTGTTGTTAAAAGGACAAACACTACAAAAAATCCCCATGATTGTCTTATGGCTGCTTTCAAGTGCACATAACCAAAATGACTACGTGCTTGATTAATACTCGGAGGTATTTTAACACCTTTCCTGGTTATTTTATGGGCATAAGGATTTTTAATCTAATCTGTCTGGTTCAATGTTCCCCGATTATAGTAATCTGCTGCATTTGCAGTGGTGTGATATGGGAGTGGAAAACAAAAACAAAAACGGGGCTTTGGGGCACCATAGCCTACATCCCATAATGAGGGATTAGTGTTTGTGTCACCAAGGAGACAACTACATCAGACATAAAGTCGCCTTTGGGGTTGCAGAAGGGTAGAGCGTTAACAGTGTGCCATGAATGTTGGAGCAGTTTAGCACTGCCTTCTTCATCAGCCACTTGCTCTTTGATGCCTCCTTCACCTTCTCCGTCTTCACACTAATTCCCTTCACATACGTTCAGGCATTATTCAGCGTTACATTTGGATTTTCTTCTAAGTCTCAAACAGAGTTAAATCCTCGGTGCCGTCTAATAGAAAATAATTAGCAGCTTCTACCGCTATAACTGTGTATTCATTCATATAAATGCTGGGCACAGGCATCAACTTAAGATCTGTTTGATTATGTCTGAAGATGTCTTTTTTTTGGGTGCTCTGAATTACAATTTGTTAATTGAAATGGTGTTAGAAAAGATTACCGTCAATCCAAGCATTTTCAAATGCTTCTGCTGTCGATGGTGGTGGGGAGCTTGATTTCATATCGGTGATATGCTGTATTCACGTGTGCTTGCTCACTGCTTCGATTCTCTCTGACAGTTAAGAGAGCATCATTAATGGCAGTTCATACCTGTGCTTTTTACGATAACGGGCCTAAATGTTTGCTGTTGTGTTGGTTTACATTTGGAAAATATCATTTACATCACAGTTTTGTCAAAATTATTCTGAGTTGTTTTTTTTTAACTGTTTTCTTGATGGAGCAGACAAAAAAAAGAATCCACGTGGATCGTGCTGAATTTAGATGAATAATGTTCATATGTTTTTGGCCTGACATATTAAAAACGATGCCACATTCACTTATAAATTCAAGCAGATTACTGTTGCTATGGAAACAGTTTCGCAAAAACCATCAACTATAATTTTTACTGATGGCGAAGCACTATATCGTTATTACTTTTTACCCAATGAATTAAACAATTATCTAGTATGTAAAACAGTTTTGACACATCAGTAAAATAGCCAAAACCACTCCAATCGACTTCAAGAAATATGAATGTATTTTACTCATGTCATCTGATCTCCTACCTGGTTACAAAAGCTTTTAACTCTACATCACCTCAAAACACACAAACACAACCTGACACATTACCCGCTCTTTGAGTAAGAGGCTGTGTTGTTGTCATGGTGACAAGCTCATCAGCATTCAGTGAGGATTTCAGATGGTTTGAGTTGTGCAGAATTACATACATACTGTAATTCAAAACTTTGCTCATCTGGTAAAAAAAAATTACTTTCTCACATATATATATATATATGTATATGTATGTGTGTGTGTGTGTGTGTGTGTGTGTGTGTGTGTGTGTGTGTGTGTGTGTGTGTGTGTGTGTGTGTGTGTGTGCGCGTGTGCGTGTGCGTGTAATGAGGCTCCATCGTCAGAATGACTGCAGGGAAGGCAGTGTGGCTTATTATTGTCATTATGGCGTTATTTTGTCTAGTTATATGTATTCCATTGGGTTGCACTTGTTGAACAAATCACCTTTTTTATTCTGTTCTTTCATATAAGTGCAATCAGAAACTATTTATATACAAAACAATGGCATTTGATGCTTTTTCTCTATTTTCAAACGTGTCATGATTTGTGCAACTCAAAGCGGGAATGAATCAAAAGTGTAATATGTACAGGGTTTGGTTTAATATGAATAAATGGTAAACTGTGTTTGTGTCATTACACTGTTGATACACCAGTTAATTACATTGTTTCTCAATGTTTGGTAAAAGGCAATAAGATCATTTAGAGACCATATTCAGATTTCACACACTTATAAGATTATTTATGTAATTAGAATGTAATGTATGTTCATAAAATTTGGTACTGACAGTTCATGGGGATATCCCCACTCTATGCAGCACATACCACAATTGTATAATACATAGACCTCAAATCGGATGTAAAAGATTCACACACCCTGGTTCAAATAGCTAGGTGTTTGTGATGATTAAAAGAAATACACACCAAGATAAATAATTTATAAAACTTAAACATGAATGTGACCTACAACACAATTGAACGTTTTTTTTATTTTTGAGTGGAAAGTAAAAATATGGAACAACTTTATAAATCAAACTGACCTCACTGAATACAATTTAACCTGACAAGGACTGCATTTATTATACAGAGAAAATGTCTGATAGATGGAGGCTCAGGTGTTGTATTCTGGGGTGGCTTTAATTGTTCAATCTGGTGTGGCGTGTACAATAAAATCTCCGTCCGTCCGTCCGTCCATCCATCCATCTTTCGCTTATCCAGGGTCAGGTCGCGGGGGCAGCAGCTTTAGGAGGGACTCCCAGACTTCCCTCTCCCCAGCCACTTCATCCAGCTCATCCCATGGGGTGGCCAATAAAATCTCAAAACTACCAATATAGTTTAGAGAGGAATGTACTGCCTAGAATCAGAAAGCTTGATCGCAATTGTAAGGTCACAGGGCTTCCGACAGCATAATAACAGAGCTAAAAACAACTATTAATGGCTAAGAGCAAAACATTCGATTATTTTGGAGTGGTCACTGAGCATTGATCAAAATCCTATTGAACATCTTTGGAAGGAACTGAAAATATGCCATCTGCAGGAAGCATTCCTCAAACCTGAGACAATTGAAACAGTTTGTTCATGAAGCATGGGACAACAGCCCAATTGAGAGGTGCTGTCTCACTGAAAGTTACAAAAATCGTTTCATTGTCGTGCAATAAAAGATGATGTTAAAGGTACCATTGAATTTGTCCAGGACTATTTGATGAGTTTTAAAGTAATTCTGCTGAACTACAATCCCTGATCCCCCCCCCCCCCCCCCCACATTAATTCAATTTTCAGAGCAATTCTTTCGCGAAAGCAATATTGAAGCTCATTGCAAACAAAAACAAGTGTAAACAGAGCGACCGTGTGCAGTAAATATAGAAGCATTGTTGGTGGAAAATGCTTGCTATTGTCGGGGGAAACCGGGGGGCTTTGCTGTTATGCTAATAACGGCTTTGAATGCGAAATTTCCCTTGACAAAGGGGCTGAAAGAGAGACATGGGGGGATGGGGTAAGGGGCACAGTGAAGGAGTAGCGATCATATTGGAGAGAGCGAGGGTTGGTTTGGGTGGGCGTGGCTAACAAGGCGAGGACTTCCTGCTTCGTGGACACGTGGTTCCGTGTCTTTCTGCCTGTCAGTGTAGGAGTAGGTGAAGCTCTCCACCCCTTCTCTCCCTTAGCCCCTTATCTTCCTCCTTCCTATTGCGTCTCATCTTCCTCCTTCTCTCGTCAACTTTGTTCGTATCGATACCAGCCGACTACCAGGCCTCGCTGACTAGTTCAAGAGACGAGTGAAGTGCTAAAGTGTGCGTGTGTGATCGTGTATGTGTGCGTGCCAACTACCCGCCCGTGTTATCCTCCCCAACATCCCGCCTCGTTTTGTCAGTCATGACGCTGGAAGCGATCCGCTATCGTGTCGGGTCTCTGCAGATCCTCAACCAGCTGCTGCTGCCTCACCAGACCGTCTACGATGACATCCGCTCGGTACAGGACGCCTACGAGGCTATCAAGTCCATGAAGGTAAGACCCTTCCTTCCATCACCTCGCCCCCCCCCCCTCCCCTCCATGCACGCCGGCTGCATGTGCATCTTCTTCCGTCGTCTATGCGCGCCTCTGCCGTCGACTCCTTTGTGCTCCCGCCACTGCCGGTGCACGCATGTGTAGCCCCCTTCTCGCTTCCACTCGGCCTGGATTTCTTTTTTGTACCCACATGCAGTAGCCCCCTTCCCACAAAAAAACCAAATCTTTCATGTAGATGACTTATAAAGTGCAAGCTAGACAATCGACTTCTATCCAGTCACCCATCAAGCGGTCCCCTCCTTTCTCTAGCACGGCTTATTGATGAATTATTAATGCCCCTTGCTTGGGTTTTTGTTCGCATTTTTGGTCCTATGCTGCACTCAGTGACACCCCCACTGCATTTATCACTGCACACTTGAAGGCCAGAGGTGAAGAAGATGTGTGCACTTGCAAGCTGTTGGACTTCTTCAGTAGCTAAGAGCAAATTGACAAGATGTTTCAGACCCTCTTTCTTCCACCCACTTACACAAATATGCGGCAGTTAAGTGTGATGTTGTGTCAGCATTCCAAATTTTTCTATAAGCAGATAGGTGATGTCATGATGATGTAGTTTATGGGGAGAGGGTGAAATGACTAACTGTTGTCGGAATTTCAGAGCAATGACCCAAAGCATTTTTCTCACACTCAATTAAGAGGACAACATTAAATTGAGATAGAAACAATACAGGGCTGCAACTTAGAAACTGTTGAAGTGACAAGCAATCGCTTGGTCAAAATATTTATTTATTTGTATATAGATAATTTTGCTTTGTGGTGTGAGCTGCTCCTGATGTTGCTCACTAAGCCACAGAAACGTGTGACCTCTACCATATCCCAATGTACATATTTAGGTATGTTTTATATAATCAGTTTATTTCTTTAGATCGTCTTTTATTGTGATTTTAATGTTGGTTTTATTAACAAATACAAGTTTTTTTTTCTGTGCTATAGATAGAGCAAAATTCACACAACTAAAGTCACGCAACAAAAAAAACCAGGTAAAACATAGATAACAAAGACAATTTATAAAAAAAAAAAAAAAACAAGCGAATCCAAAAGCCAAGTTGCACGCTGAGTCAAAAACCAAAGAATATAATTGTGTTTCAAGACAAGTTTTAAAGATGGCCCGGTAGGGTGGGGTTCTTGCCTAACATTTAGCGGAAGGACATTCCAAAGAGTGGGGCCGGCAACGGAAAAAAGTTCCCGATCCCCTCTGAGCCTTCGCTTAGCTTAGTTCTCGGTACTGTGGAGCAGGTGCGTATGGGAGAAGGAGCTCAGAGAGTTAAGTTGAGGCCAGAGCATTTCAAGATTTGAAAATAAATAACAGAATCGTCAAAAGAACTCTAAAGTGTACTGAGAACCAGTGAAGGCATTCCAAATTAACGATGAAATAAAGTTCAGTGTTTGGTCGCTGAACAAATTAAACCCATAAGTCAAAGTACCACTACAATTCGTAAAGAAACAATATGGTTTGGTATCCGGTCTGGTGAACATGGCGGCTTCTCTTTACCAGGTACGGGGTGCCCCAGCCATCGCCATCGTAGGTTGCCTCAGCTTGGCTGTGGAGTTACGAGCTGGCGCGGGTGGTGATGACCCCGTGACGTTCATCCGTGAATCTTTGTGTCACCTGACATCAGCAAGGCCCACCGCTGTCAATATGGGTCGTGCCGCCCGTGAATTAATGGAGTTTGCCGAGAACGAGAGCATGGAGAAGAACTCCGAGCAGCTGAGAGAAAGGTGGGCAAATTTGATTTCAATTCAGGCGCCAGCATGCTTTCTATTATTTGCTCTGGTATCATTTAATAAGCATATATGTAAATTGTAAAGTAGTTTAGTTTGGTAGTTGAAAGAAAATCCAATCAATGTAATAAGAAAAAAACGGCACCTGCTTTTATTAACGTCATACTTTTATTGCAAACTACACAATTGTAAAGGCAGAAGACTTGAGTGCTGGTAGTGATAAACAAGAAGACTTCTCCACAGAAGAAACAAATTCCTCGTTTTCCTCTGACACAAATATGAACATCACGTGTCAATCATGTAGCAAGTGGTTTGTCTTATGTTAATTGCTGGCGCTATCTTGGTTCACTGTTTAACACCAGTAAACAAGTTAACAACGTAACCTAATACGCCAACATCCACACTCAACCGTCTCCAAACCTGCTCCTTTTTTTTTTTTTTTTTTTAAACCGATAGTAGTCCCGCTGTGGTGTACAACTCCCGGTGCCCACGAACCACATGAAATATTTTCTTCTGCATTTTTGTTCCATGCTACCTGCACAGTGCGTGTCTTTTTTTCAGGACGCCGTAATGTGTCTCCTCCAGTTCAGATTTACCAACTTGAGCAAATGCGATCACTGCCACTCGCGTCGGCTCAAATGTGTCAGTTGTGAATATAATCTGTCTTATATTGCGTCTCATTTGAGACTCTTTACGTTGTCCTAAGCAGATCGCATGGGTTAATGAACCCTCATGCTCTTTTTGCGTCATTATACAATATACTATGCAGATCCATCACACATTGGAATCAATCAATACATCAGGTGACCCAGTTCTTATGGTAATAATGCTGCCTCAGCAATGATTGACAGGGACTGTGGTGCTTTGGAGCACATTCTTCTATTCGTAGCATTGTGGTACAAGTTCTTAATTGTGCCTGTCCAACAATTCATTTTTAAGTCTCACCAGTGGTGTGAACTTTGTGGTAAGGAGCTGAACCTTTATTGGCCATCTTCATGAATGTCAAAGTTTCAGGGTTGAGTCAACTAATATTCGATTGTTCGACTGCCACTTTCTGTAATGGCCATTTGCCAATCTTTGCAGGGACTAGATGTTGTTACTATGCTCCATCGCATAAAACTGGCAATTCCTGTTCATTTATTTTTGTAGCGGGCTGCATCATAGTCATAGTTTGCCTCAAAAGGGCCATTAAAATCATCAACCCAAATAAATGTATGAACGTCTTATATTGTGTATATGGTATAGGCTACACAACAAACTGATGAATAACGACTTTTCAAAACAGAGACTAATAAAAACAGTTCGAATATTTAAAAATGAAATATTGAAATCAAATCAAATGTATAAAAATAAAAAGTATTTAAAAAATGAACGGTAATAAAAATTGCTAACAATATCTCTATATTTTAAAAGTGAAAACAATTTGAAATTTTGGAATTGACATGAATTGGATGCACAATTTGTCTTCGCGGGCCGTATCTGGTCCCGGGCCTTGACTTTGACACCTGTGATTTAAACCTTTGGCTGCTCCAGTGGCTACCATTGCATTCTTTCTTGTTAACAATGTAGCAGATTGAATATTTGGCAACTTCTACAGGTGATGCCATCTGCCTTGATAGATTTTTGTTGATTATAATGATAATAAGCCATTTCTCTTGCCTTGGAAATTCTTTGAAGCAATTCCCTAAAAAGCTACTAAATTTTTTTTTTTTTTCTTGGAATCACCTCTAATCAAACCTTTTAATGTCCTGTGACTGAGGGAAAGAAGGCCACAAGGACTTGCCTACTTTACGTTTGAATCTTAGTAATCAGATGACAAAGTGACTACCAATTTTGTTACATTATATATTTTGTTTTGAATTCATTGTACTGGTTCAAAAGTGAGGCAAAAGTATTGGTGTTTTTGCTTCACCACCTCTGTTTCCACCAACTCAGACGTAAAGACCAGCAATGTGAGTCTAAACAATCTAACTTGGGGTTTTCTTTCACATTTTAGGTAGCAGCTGTTACAGCACAAATGTATTCTAGAAGCTACATAAACTTAAGCAGAAAGTGAAAATCGGAAAGCCTTCTCTCTGAATGTTCAATTGAAGATTTAACAGTCAGCGTGAAGAAGAAATATGGCTGCGTGAGATGCAATAGCTGCATAAATAGAAAGAAATACTTTCATAATAAAGTAATTCAACTTTGATGACCTAATCACAAAATTATTAAATCACTACAGTGTTATCGCCTGGATTGAAGCCATGCTGGAGCGAGATGTCAATGACAACAAGAAGATTGGAAACTTTGGCGCCCAGCACATCCTTTCGGGCGTCCCGAGGGAATCCGTGACCATCCTCACACACTGCAACACTGGCTCGCTCGCCACGGCTGGATACGGGACTGCACTAGGTAAGAGTTAATTGTGTGAGGTGGCTGTTTGGCAACTGTAAGTTTATCTAAGCAAGAGTTTGGGTGTGGACTGTAGGTGTGGTGCGAAGCCTCCACACGCTGGGCAGGCTGAAACGAGTCTACTGCACAGAGACGAGGCCGTACAACCAGGGGTCTCGACTCACGGCGTACGAAGCTGTAGCAGATGGAATCCCCGCTACGCTAATCACAGACAGCATGGCGGCCCTCACTATGAGAGAAATGAACATCACAGGTTTGGTGTTTCTCACTTCTTTTTTCCCCCCCTCATTTCACAACCACCTCATCCTTAACCCTGTTTGTCCGTTCCCTTTGGCCCACAAGCTGTGGTGGTAGGTGCAGACAGAGTGGTTGCCAATGGCGACACAGCCAACAAAGTGGGAACATACCAGCTAGCCATTGCTGCCAAGCATCATGGGATTCCTTTCTATGTGGCCGCTCCCAGCACTTCATGTGACTTAAGCCTGGAAAGTGGCAGGGACATCATAATCGAAGTTCGCCCGCCTGAGGAACTCACCAGTATAAACGGAATCCCAATTGCTGCTTCAGGTATGGAAAAACTATGCATGCTCTTGTAGCTTTAGATATAAACTTTGCACATACCCAATGTACTTTTTTTTTTTTTTTTTTTTTTAAACCATTTTACCATCTCCTCATGACACCGGTGTGTAATCAAATTTTGGTTCACAACATAACAAGCAAAGTTCGTAATAAGAAAAGCTCTTAACCTGCGGTACTCGTAAGTCTAGGTACCACTGTACTTGCACTAAATCAGGTACGTAAAGTCAGGATAATGAGAAATTCTACATCCTATAACTACATTAGAGCCAGTCATCACTTTAGGGAATTCATTTACTCCAGTTTATTTTAAACAAAATCCCCCAAGTTTCCATGGAAAGCATCCAACGCTGATTTTCTTTTTTTTCCTAAGGAAGCCGACAAAACAAAGGAAGTTCAAATGATTATACAGCACATGGCATGTTTATCATTATTAAAAAAAAAAAAAGGGGATTATTGTTTTAGCATACAGTATGTCTTCTGCACTCTCCTAAAAAATAAGGATAGCATGGACGCTAGCGCTAACACTATATGACAGTTGTCGCAGCTGGTCTACCAGTATTGCAGACCAAAACTGTGTGGTTCAGGGTCACCATGGAAACAACAAAGATGTTGTTCACTTCACAAGATTGTATAGACAGTAAAAGAATGTTTGCAAAATATTTTATGAAAGAAAAAAAAAATGTCTGATTGATTTATGTTGCTTTGGTGTCCAGCATAATTATAGACTGGCACACTGGCAATTAAGGATAAAGGAGACTTTTGAACATAGTTTAAATGGCACTTGTAAGGTGTCCTAGCTTATGCACTTCTAAGTTGAGTCTGTAGATAGAGGTTGTGGGTGTTTAAGTTCATTTGGTTAGTGCTGGGCTGACTCTATAATTGCATTTGTAGAGCAGAGAGCTGCTCCGCAGTAATTGAAGAACACCCATTTAATGGGTACAACAGTCCTTGGATGAGAGGATGAGCAGTTGTATTTTACACATAGTCTTCTTTGCTATCGTTGTCAACAGAACCTCTTTCTCTGTCCAGATGTTAACAGTAATACCAAAGTAAGGAATTTGTTTGCGTTTTCTATCGCAATAGTCCACATTCGGATCGTGGCTGAGCAGCCTATCCAAACTGAGTCAGAAGTTGGGTACACGGTTGAGTTAAAAATAAAAAATAAATCAATAATCAAGTACAGTTACATGAAAAATCTACATAATATATTGACAACATATTTGTATTTTTCTTCCTATCATTGACCTTCTCTTCAAATCCTCTGCTTTCTCTACTTGTGCTATGAATCTGCAGGTATTGAGGTGTGGAACCCGGCATTTGACGTGACTCCCCACCAGCTCATCACTGGAGGCATCATCACAGAGCTGGGGGTCTTCCTCCCCTCAGAGCTTCAAGCAGCCCTCACTGGCCGCCTCACTGCCCTCTAGAGCTCCACCTTTTGGCATTTTGGCGCCACTGCACCTTACTTTCAGACACTAATTTTGTCGTAAAACACACACACACACACACACACACACACACACACACACACACACACACACACACACACACACACACACACACACACACACACACACACGGTCATGATGTGATTCAATTTTGGTTTGAAAAAAAAAATGTGGTCACATGTCAGCAGAAAAAAAAAAACTTTTCTTTGTCTTTCCTTCATACACACAATCACTTGCAAGGTGAAACACACTGCAGGGAGTTGAACAGGACAGGGCACCCCTACCTCCATACGTTTTCATATTTTTCCCATAATTACTCCTATCTCACACTTTTTTGGCCGCTTCTTTCTCATTTCAAAAGACCCTAGTGAATGCTAATTTGATTCTAATCTTTCAACTGTGTATGGCAACAAATAACTGGGGCATTTTCAGGGCAACTACAAACAATAATAATGACTAGACTGATTTTAACATTAAAGTTAATATTCGGATCAACTATGGTATCTGAAAGTGCTGCTGTCTACTTGTAAATACAAATGTGTTTTTGCTGGTAGCGTGTACATAATGTAGAAATCCAACCAACTGCTGCGGCTGATTTATCAAGTTAAAATGACGCACGAGTCGGTGGCATCAAAATGTTATATTAACATTTCAGTTTTGTCTTTGTGTAGATACTTTAGTAGGAGTGTCATCCAAATTTGTAGCTGTAATATCAAACAATCATGAAAATATTCAGCCCATGTGGCAACATTTTATAAAAGTGCATATCTCGATGGGCCCCAAAGATGACACATAGCTATATTTATACGGTACTTCATTTTCAATACACGCTTAATTATTACACTATATAATGTAGCCACGCTTCTTTCAAAACCGTTGTCACCATGTTCGTCGCATATGGAATGAAGAATTTCCAAAGGGGAAAAAAACATCACCAAAACAGCTTTTGCTGTATATACACAGTGAGGAATAGACTATCACAAAATAAATGTTTGACATTCAAGTGTGAATTGGTCCTCTTTTTTTTTTTTCTTTCATTTTTTTCTATTTATTTATTTTTATTTATTTATTTATTTATTTATTTATTCCTCAAGCTGGGGTCATGTGGCCACCGAATTTAAGATGACTGTAAATTACTTTCACAAACTGAGAAAATGAAACCGAATGATTGACTGACTGACCGAAATCTCAAACTACTCTGGAAGAATTGGTCCTGTTTATGTAAGGGTAATATTTGACTTTTAAAATTATTTAGTGTTTTTTCCATGTGTTTTTTTTGTGTCTATAGCTACAATGCAATCAGGTACTGTCTTTTCACATAAGAAAAAAATAAATAAAAGTACAGTAAAATCGTTTGTTTTCGTGGCATGGTTGCACGATGTTAATATCTTAATCCAACCAATAGATGGCGGTAAGGAGACCACGCGCTGAATGACAGAAGAAGACCTTTGACGTTTTCTTTTCCGGTTCGTCAACATGGCTCAAGGTTCACAGAAGTTTAAAGCTCAACGTCCTGGAGCCCCGAAAAAGCAACAACAAAACAAACAGAAGGGCCCAAAGAAAGGAGGTATGAATGTCATATTTTGCCAGTTAGCAGCTGGGACAAAAGGTGAAACAATTAATCCTTGAATGTCCTCTGCACGTGGGTCTGTTTGCACCGATCGTACTAACTACTTTCCCAAACAATTACCAACCTTAAATTTCTTAATTTGTTCACAGTTCCCTGGAAAAGGTTTGTATTGGGGAATAACGTTTTGCGGTGAGGTATCTGCCCATTCGGCCGGATCATGTATTAGACGGAGTGGCAGAAGCCCCCCTTAGAAAATCATTGTTTTTGGAATGCGTAAAGGAATTTATATAAACACTGAATGTGACGTAATTTGGAAAAGCTTTAGACTTGCCTTCGTTTCGTTTTGTTGCATTTCAAATGACTGAAATTTCGATGGTTGATGTAGGAATTCTCAAACCCTACTGAAAAGTAGTGTTGTTGTTTTTTTTGTCGACGACAAAACTCATTCACAATCGTTATTTTAGTGCTTATTTACAGAAAACGAAACATGGTTCAAGTGTATTTTTCCCCGTCTATTCATTCTTCCAGGCTGTTTAAAAATTGTGTCCTGAGTAAAGGAACATTTTTTTTCTTCCTCTTAAAGGGAGGATCATTGCACCCAAGAAGACACAGGTTATTCAACAACAAAAACTCAAGAAGGTAAGACGTTTCTCTCAGCTCTCATTTATAACCATACCAATAATCGTGTACTCCATCTTGATGCGCATCAACACATACATACAAACAAAACATATTGTAATACTCTCAGGAATATATTGACCCTGCTCCAGTTTTTATTAACACAGACATGATGCATTTCTGAATTGTGCCACCACGCATTGGAAATCATGTCACCCACAAATCCAGCGCAAAAAGACAAAAGTAACATTGCTTTGTTAGTGTAGCAGCAGAATGTGACCTACCACTTATTGCACATGCATCTTTATGTTTTCCTCCTAAGTATCTGGTTTTGCCTTTTGTGCACTTTTATTGTCATACACATCTTGAGATCCCCCCCCCCCCCCCCTCAGTATTGAATTGAATGGTGAATTTAACCATCATTTGTTGTTTTCCCAAAAGGGTCTGGAAATTGCCATCAGGAACAAGATTGAACATGATGTGACCCACAAGGCAAGCTTAACCCTACACAAGCCCCTCAGCGTGGTCAAAGGTGCTGAAAAAAGCCACCCTGGAGGCCCTCGGCCAGGAAGCAGTTCCAAGAGGACATGATACAACGGACATAGAATAACATTAAGACTCTACAGGGAACACAAATCTTCAAAATTGTTAAGTCCCCAAGTGTTACATCTTTACAATGATGTGTTTTTGTTGCTCTTGTTTCAGTTTTCTGTTCTTTTCAGCTATTAAAAGAAGAATAATGTGAGATTTTGCAGTGGTGAAAATACTTTACTTGAAGCTGTAAATCTGGGGAATGTATCTATTCATTAAAAAAAGTACATCATTTTTATAGTAAGCAATGGTTATGACCTGAAAACCTAGAATACCAGAGAGAGAGAGGGTGCCCACAGTCTTATAGCAACAAAAAAAATTGTCATTAAACATGTAATACATTAACAAACATTTAATTTCTTGTGTCATTTCTTGTCAATGGTTTTCTATAATTATCGCTCCACCTATGCACACGATCGCCCTGCATAGTTTCCTGTTGAACTACAACACTAATCACATGCTTTTTGGGAGCGTATTCACTTACCCATGCGTTTATTTTCTATAGTCGCTATTCTGATTATTGTCAGAGATGAGTTTAAGCAGTGACCAGGGATCAAGTTCACTCTGGGCCGGTTAATACTCCTTCTTTAGTCATAGCAACAAACATAAACTTGCTATCATACAAACTTGGATGTATAGTACTGTACTCTTTTGTGGTGATATGCATAATAAATCAAAACTTAAGTCACCCCTTTTCAAATATTTCACGAAGGCTGAAGAACGATCAAATAAAATGATAATTTTCTGCTTGAATATTTAATACACAGCAGTAAAACTGAACTGTAGTACTGTATCGTCAGACTCTATCATGATGGTTTTATTGCCACCTGGTGGTGTACATGAGTCACAACATAGTCACCACTACATTGTATTATCGCCAGGCACTCTGATGGAAATCTCCAGTGGATCACCAGTGTCCTTCAGTGTGTGCCCCCCCCTTCGCCCATTCAACCCTCCTTTATACAGCCCCTGTCAAAAATATTGCAATTACTAGTCTCAGAAGATGTTAATTTAGTCCTTTATTTATGGGAAAAGGTAAAATCACAGATATGAAGTCACCCAAAATAGCAACACCCGGCTTTTGAACCAAGCAGATCAAAAAAATAATTTATGGAACTGAATTATATGTCATGTCTCTTCTGCTATTCGTCCACAAAATTAAACGAATGAACATTCCAAAAGTGGTCATGCAGGGTTTTTTTTTTTTGCCAGAAGAGTTAACACAACTGCTCAACACATTTTTTTAACATTTTGTATGTCAACTTTTCCAGATGATCAGATGAATTTTATTTTCCTGCTGATTCGAAATGTACCCTTATTTTTTTTCTAGCAAATTAGGTTTCCACAATAATAACACGCAATACAGTATTGTAACTAGTCATGTTTTCGATTAAAGGGTTAGGTTTAACAACAGGTGGATTATTTTTCAAAATCGTCTTAGGTATGAATGTCAATGCTTGGTGAAATCAATTTTGCCATGTTTTATAGGGTACACTTAAAAACAACAGCAAACATAGCCCTAAAACCTGACGTGCACGAAAAAAAAAGCAGACATCAGTGTCTGCAATACGTTTCGGTAAAAATAAAGCTATCTCTAATGAAAATTTGCGGTTGACCAGTATACGGATTTAACATTCTCGCTCTAGTTTGCTTTAGACACACAATGCTCTCATGTGGCTTTGTAAACTAGCCCCCCCCCCCCACTCTAAAATACACAATGCTCACTCATGGCCAGTGCCTTCACAATTAATCATTTCTCATCACTGCAGTTCAAATGGATTTTTCCTAAGTAAACAAGCATATGTCTTAAAAATCAGCAGTGAGATTGCATATTTTCTTGATTTCTTCCATGCATGACCCAAGCATCTTTCTTCTGTGTTAGTGGTCTGTGACACGAATCTTCTCGAATCTCCATGATGGCAAATTGTGTGTGCACTCTGTTGCGCTGTTAAAAATACTCTGGCTGCAGCTCTCACACGAGCTAGTTGGGATGGCAAAACATACTGGACAGTATAAAAAAAGTCTTCTCAGGATGCTAAATGGAGCTGTGCCACCTCACAATACCAACCATCTAACATTTTGATACAAATCTCAACAAATTAGAAAAATAAATTATTCTACAGTCCCATACTCTCAGAAATGCATTTGCGGTACATTAGCAGTCTGTTTCAGTTTACTCAGGTTATTGCCAGTGGTCATCTATTATACTTTTAGTTATCTACCTATTTACTTTTCCAAGGCCGACACCCTCATGACCTTCGGTCTGCCCCCCTCTTAAGTCACTGGCATAAAAGCAATGAGAAACCGCTCTCCCCTTAAAAGACAGATAAAAACAACAACCTTTTTTTGAGAGCCAGACACAGCATTGTAATTCTGAAATACACCTTTGAGCCTAGTTGTCAAATCCAAGGACTGAGGGCCACAACCGGCCCTTCCATATCACGTTACATGGCCCAGAGTAAAAAAAAAAGTCTATTTTATTAGAAAATCTGTGCTGACATTGAAATTTTGCTTCACATTTAACCCCAACACAACCTGGCTCTGTGTGATTTTTTTCCCCCTCTGCAACAAGCTAAACAGTGTCATCAAAATGACTCGTTTTAAAGACATGATTGACATGAACGTTGCACTAACAACATTACTCAAAGTATCCTACTAGTAGTGCCTGAAGGTGGGACAGAGAAAACTGGGAAAGCAATCACTTTGAAAAGGAACACTTAGTTTGAATGTGAAATATATCTTTTGTGATACCAGTCCTAGACTTTTGTATAGTTAAATATTTGTGTGCCACAATTTTACATGACTTTGGATTTCAAATTCAGTTAATTGCTAACAATAGCCATGAAATAATTTGTGTATGTGATGAGTTGACTATGAAATTACCTTTTTTTTTTTCCATACTCATAACCACCCTGTGAGTGAAACCATAACTGTGACAAATGTGACAATTGACTCATCTGATTTGGAGTGTGTTAATATTTTGTCATGCTGCATGGCTTATTTTATTATTCCCCCCCCCCCCCCCCCTTTTTTTTTTAAGGTGACTCACCGTTGGACATTTCTTGGCTTTCAATGCACAAAAACGAGAAAGGCCAGTTGGGCACAAACTGAACAATGAATCCAAGTTATGACGCGGCTACAATGTATTCCCCCCCCCCCCCCATCCCCCCCATCCCCTTCCACAGCTCCAATCCGAGGTTCGTTTTAAACCTGAAGTGGTTTAAGTGGGGAGGTGCGTGTGCGCCCTCGGAAGACGCATCCCAAATACATCCTACTTTGTGAGAAAGGAGAGAAAGGGATCTAAGATTTGAAGGTAAGCGCTGATATTCCCCTCAAAACCTAAGACAAAAGTACGCGTAGTGACATTTCTTTTAGCGAGCATGCTGGAATTGACAAAAGTCAGAACTCAAGTTTATATGTCCGTAACTGCGAGGCGCATTCCTGGCGCAAACAGCTGGAGGAGCTTTAAAGCCATCAGTGCGAAAGTTGGACGAAAACAGCCATATAAAAGGACTTTTTTCGTTTCTCTTTCTTTTTTATTTTAAGATTTTAACCAATTATTTCCATTTATCTCAAGTTTTATCGAGGATGGGGATGAGAATCAACGCCGTTCTCCTTCTTGCTACACTCTGTTTTACAAGTAAGATGGACTTTATATTCTATATTTTCAACTGATGTGAGGATATTTTTTTCTTGTGTGTTTTTCATCTTGTTGCTCTACATGGGGCGTAAACGCACATGCATGCACCGTGCATCAATGTTTTATTTCAATAGGGATCATTTGCTCCTTATTTCCTTATTCTCTGAATTATTTTTTGATTTGATGTTTGGACTGGGAAAAGAACCAATTTCATCAAAGGAACACTTATGCAGACAAACAAAACTCCTCCACAATGTATTAAATAATCGGGGATCATATTGATCAGAAATGACCTTTCATCCAAAACTCCATCCAAGATCAGTATAAAAAAAAAACAGCAGTAAACCAAGGATAGCAATGCGCAGTTTTGAATGATCTGTCAAAGAGGTACGCATTTAATTACCAGAATAGTATGCTGGAATAATAATCATAAACAATAAAAAACATCCATGCGTTTATTATTGCGGATGTAGTTTGATGTAGTTTATGACTGCATTGCATCATAACTGAGATGATTTGTAGGTTTTATTCTTCAGCAATATCCTTCTCCAGCAATATCAGCTTGAACAATGAGGCTATTAAAAATAAACGCCCAGCACTGCAACATTATCTTTGCCTAGGAAAATTCTGGGCTGCAGCTTTTCCATGAAATTGTGTTGGCTGTTGCAACTATAATGAAAAAGTCCAGTGAGCGTGTGCAGAAATGGCTGTGTGGTGTTTCCTCAATTTTCTTTACTTTTCATAGTAGCCAAATGCATTGACCTGGTTGTATGTGGTGTCCATTAACTTAAAATATCTCTACCTAGAGGCAGATGGGTGCCCTTAATAATTTACCAATGGTTCTTTCAACCTATAATCAAGGAAGCAGAAATATGATCTGAAGAAAGGATGACTGACTTGCTTTATTTTACGGAGACTTTTTTTTTTTTGGTTGAAATCATATATCCCTACAAATTGACATCTGCTCCACAACCATTCGTCTGACAAAGATGTTGTAGGCCCATGACAGAAACCAGAGTAACGCATTGTACTCAAGACAACGATACCCTCAAGTCATGGTCTCAATTATTTAAATGATGGAATCCATGTTTGTATCTTTCAGCATGTTGGTTTTGATGTGTGGTGGCAAAGTGCACAAACATTCAAATCTTGCCATTTTAATTCAGACAATTTTAATACATTTGCAATGAGCACGTTGAATGCATTTTATCATATAAACTATTGTGTCAATTTTAAGGGCAACATTTTTTTTCCCCCGATAATTGAAGCAAATTCAGTTCATAATGGGATGCAACTATATTTACACTAACTTTCTGTATTATGCATTTGCAAAATTTGAGAGGTCCTGCTTTTGAATCTCAGCTCAGGCTCAGTTCAGCACAGCAAGCAAATTAAACAAATTGCATGCTATATTTTAATTTCATGATACCCATCAATTTATTGGAATACACTTTTACACCACTTCAACTCAATCATGACCCTGACTATGATGATTGCAAAAAATAAATAAAATAAAATAAATGGAAGAATAACTGCATGAAACGTGTTGTTGCTGTGTTGCCATTCTTCAGGCAGCAGAGCAGAGAGTGCTGAGGAGCGGCTGGTTAATTTCTTGTTAGGTCCTGAACGCTACAACAAACTGATCAGACCGGCTGTCAATAAGAGCCAACAGGTCACCATCTCTATTCGAGTGTCACTG
Source organism: Syngnathus leptorhynchus (assembly GCF_054491065.1). NCBI lineage: Eukaryota > Metazoa > Chordata > Actinopteri > Syngnathiformes > Syngnathidae > Syngnathus > Syngnathus leptorhynchus. The sequence goes on along the minus strand of NC_141199.1, from coordinate 7,841,144 downwards.
TCTCAGCTCATCAGTGTGGTGAGTATAATCATTGTCTTACTCAAGTTGGAGTTCAAAGGGAAAGAGGCCAGTGGTCAAGCATCATTCGATACATTTTATTACAGCCCAGCATGCAGAATAACTGACTAACTAATGACGCAGATGATTTCATGAACTTCGTTTGATTATCTTCAGATATGGTAGTTGTTTTATAGCCTGAGAAGTACAGAAGCCATCAAAATCTATCCTTATCATAACTCAGGATTTTGGATCTGGTCCTTTAGTAAGGATTTAATTGACCTAATCCACTTCTTAATTCCACCACTATCACATTGCAATTTTACAAAACGATATACAAAAATACAAGACAATATAGAGACAGAAGAGACAGAGGCATTTTGCGTACAGTCATTTACTGTTCCACCAGATCGCAACAAAAATATCCTTCCTATATTTTAGAAAGAACCAAAAGAACTCCCCAAGAAAGCATGTTGCTTTAAATATTTCTTAATCTGTTGTTATTTATTAAATCCACTTTTGCATTTTTTTTATGAATAGAAAAATCCGTCATTCAACTGACCAACCCACAGTGCTGAAGAAAACACTTTTCTTTGTAGCTTTCATACAATCCATCGCAACCTCCCATACAACTCTTCACAACTAATATTGAATTTGTCATCATTGATCATCGTGTTGATTCGATTTAATGGACCCAAATTTTACAAGCCATTTTGATGGTTAACTGTAACAACTGATCATCAATGACAAGGTAATATGGGACTGTTCTCTTGCAGAATGAACGAGAGCAAATAATGACGACCAACTTGTGGCTGTCTCAGGTAAGTGAAACTCATTGTGCACCGGTATTTCATTACATGAAAGGGATGGAATTTGATTTCATCAAGCATCTAAAGTCAAAGTCAAAGTCTGCTTTATTATTTATCCACAGGAGTGGAATGACTATAGGCTGAGATGGGACCCAGAGAAGTTCGAAGGCATAAAGAAACTTCGAATACCCTCCAAACTCCTCTGGCTTCCTGACATTGTGCTGTACAACAAGTGAGTGCGAGGATGTTATATATTCATTTATGTTTTCAAGTTGAACGTAGGGCAGAACGGTTGGCAAGGTTCTGAGTACTGTCGCTTCCTCCCACATTCCGAAAATCAAGCGTTCGGTTCATTGAAGACTTAAATCGAATAGGTGCGAATGGCTGTTTGCCTAAATGTAAATTGTGATGTGTACTCTCACCCGGTGTCAGCTAGGCTAGCCTTCAGCTAACCTTAAAGAAAAATATCAGCATGGACAATTAAAAAAAATACTCGTGATGTGGTTACGTGCCAAAAAAGACCTCATTACATTTTGGTGCAAAAATGGTACACATGTATCGTAAAACTAAAATCTACAAATATATCATAGACAATCAATAACGAACTGGATTTGTGTTTGTTCCTAGATGATTTTTTTTGTTGTCCCACCACTGCGTTACTAATCCTCACCTTTTACTGCCCCACATGTGGTCACAGTGCAGATGGTGTGTATGAAGTGTCCTTCTATTGCAACACTGTGGTCTCCAACACGGGGGACATTGTTTGGCTCCCCCCGGCCATCTACAAATCAGCCTGCGCCATTGAGGTGCAGAACTTTCCCTTCGACCAGCAGAACTGCACCCTCAAGTTTCGCTCCTGGACGTACGATCACACAGAAGTTGACCTGATACTTACCAGTGACTTCGCCAGCCGCGATGACTTCAAACCCAGTGGAGAGTGGGATATCGTCTCACTCCCAGGACGGAAAAATGAGGACCCGAATGACATCACTTACCTTGATATCACCTATGATTTTGTTATCAAGAGGAAGCCGTTATTTTATACCATTAATATGATCATCCCTTGTATTCTGATCACCTCTCTGGCTATTCTTGTGTTTTACCTGCCATCAGACTGTGGCGAGAAGATGACGTTGTGCATCTCAGTGCTGCTGGCACTCACTGTGTTCCTGTTACTTATTTCAAAGATTGTACCGCCCACCTCCCTTGCGGTACCTCTTATTGGTGAGTTTTAATTTTGTTCACATGTGTACAATAAGCGAGAACTTACATTTGGATGTTTTTATTTTTACAATACAAGACTGGGGTTCAGGAACAGCACCATGTTCCCAGTCCTAAAGCAAACTGTAGTGAGTTATACTTGCAATTGTGGAAGTGACGTGCACTCTTTGTGTTTCTCAATTAGGGTGCATTCAAAAATCAAATTTGACACCTCAAAGTGCATTTACAAAAAAAAAAAAAAATCATTTTAAATTCAGTGAACTCTGGAAGAGCTGATTGTTTGTAATGAGATGAAACAATGAATATAAACTTAAATGACAAAAAATAAATGATTTTTGCTACATGGGGGTCAGACACACAACAAACTATAATTTGTGTTGAGTAAATTGCTGTAAGTTAGTTCGGCTTATAATTAATTTTTCCATTTGACGTTGAATCATTTCAGAGTCCAATTCTCATTCAATTATGGATTTGGGTGCATTGTTCACATTCTACTTTGTTCTAAAGACATATGACTGCCTTGTGTAATTAGTAAAACATTTCAACTGGTATGATTGGTTGATTGATATCTTTGCAATGTGTGGAAGTGTACCCTTCCTTTTCATAGCATGGTACATATGACAAAAATTCAACTCAAAGGAGTTATTACATTTAATGGTGAATGTAGTAAGACATCATCAGTAGTCTTGCAGAAAATCAGGTCATGAAATACACTACTGCTTGAAAATAGAAAAGAGCTCTTTCTTATGAATGACTTTTAATGTGAAGTTGGAAAAAAATGGAGATGTTACATTCTGTTTTGGGAATGCTGTGTGAATATTACACCTCTTCTTCCGTTTTAGGTAAATACCTGATGTTCACCATGGTGCTAGTCACGTTCTCCATTGTGACCTCCGTGTGTGTTCTGAACGTCCATCACCGCTCACCGTCCACTCACTATATGCCTGAATGGGTGAACCGCCTCTTTCTAGTACAACTTCCTACTTTGCTTCTTATGAGGCGTCCAGGCGCGACGAATGTCCGTGACAAGCTCAGGCGGAAGTATGGTGACCGCAACGCAGCCAGAAAAAGTCCTTCTCAGACCGCAACTGATAGACATCGTTTCTCAAATATAAAACTTGGTGGAATTCAAGAAAATTCTGACTCATTCTATGTGAATGCGGACTGGGCCCACAAGTATTGTTGGAGGGTGGGTGACATCCCGGATGCAAGTGGTGGATGTTCAGACACCACGAGGCCTTTGCGCTCACAATGGGATGCCGACCTTGAGGAAGCAGTGGAAGGTGTGAAATACATCGCTGAGCACATGAAGACAGAAGAGGATGATGAAGGAGTAAGGGCAGTAATGTTTTGTGGAAAACAAAAAGGATCAAAATCAATGTATTGATTCAACTTGTCTATTTTAGAAAATTTTGTGAAAATTCAGACTCAGGTATAGAAAAGTACCAAAGTGAAAAGTTAAAAGACATAATGTCGCTTAGAGATAATACTTGTTTTGATAACAAGAAAAAAAACTTCACTGCACACAAAGGGTTTTCTCTTTTTTATTAATATCATAGTGCGCATGCTGAAAAGAAAGGTTATCTCCACTTTTAAGTATTGAAACAATTTCCTATAGCTTTGCAGAAAATGATTATTCATATTGTTGTTATTATTATTATTACACAAGGCATAGAAAGTAAAGGTACCTGTTTTATAATGTAAGGGAGTTGATGAAAAAATCAAATTGTACTGATACCTGAAAAACCCATGCAGTGAAGAAATTATATAATTAATGCTAAATGAGCGGTGCTTGATTTTTTTCAAATTAAAATCAACAGCATGAGGGCATGTAGATGATGACCAATGCTTCTACTTTTTTGCCCAATGCAAGTCTAGCACTAATTGTGGTCTAACTGTGCGCAAGGGTAGAGTTTTCTATCTTTTGGTATTTTTGTAGACGTGTACATTTAGAAACGGGTATTTGCTTTGTTGATTTCTACAATGATTCATAAGGTACGCTGTTGTCATATTTATGAACGTAATACAATGACATCCACTACACGTCCGCGGAGATCAGAATCTGTTTGCCTGCACCGCCATCAAATCTACCAAAATGGTCATAAACCATCTGCGCTGCAACTTAGACCTGCTTTTAGCTGGTCTAAATTTTTTCAACTTTTTGCCACCAAATAGTAAGGTGCGCTGGGGGTGTTTAAACAAAAACAACCTCCGTCTGATGGAACAACCAAATTGTTACAGCTTGGTCTGTCAAATTTACAAATACGCTTGGACCTGCACGAAAATCAAGATCTGCCCGTTTTTATGCCCGGGCGCACATGCGCTCTTTACCAAAATAGAGCCCCATTTGTGCAATTTTAGATTAAAAAAAACTTCCACAAAGCTCCCTTGCTTAATAAATATTACAGAATCTTAATTGCACTTTAGTTTAGTGGATCTTGTGCATTTGGTGCGCTGGTGCAGTCACAATCCCAGCAGCCATTAATAAAACACAAGCCTATCCTTATAATTCAGCTTCAACACCCTAAAACACAGAAAACATTCTTATTGTGTGTATTTTTATTGTGTGTGTTGTGTTTCAGATAATAGAGGACTGGAAGTATGTCGCCATGGTGATAGACCGTTTGTTTTTGTGGATCTTCATTCTGGTGTGTGTGATAGGAACACTAGGGCTCTTCATGCAACCTCTGTTCCAAAGCTACAACACACCAACTGCTGATGATGCTGAGTAAGTCATGAACATGCCCTGAACATTCAAATATATAGCAACAAACTACATACAGCAAAGACTACGCTTTCCTCTCATAGATGTTTGTTGGAAATTTCTGAAAAATACATAGGCCTATACATAAACTTAAACAAAACAGCTTGACTAGAAAGCACTCAAATAGCACGAAACAAAACCCTGATTCTTCATGCAGTAATTCCCCTAATCCTGTTAACACGGACGAAAAACCAATTACATATATATATATTTTTTTAATTGTATGTGATTTATGCAAGGTTCAGTATTAGTCGTTTCAGTTAGGTACTGTAGCTAATTGGCTGTAAACTTTATAGGAGGAGGATGCATGCCCCAAAGGAGAATTGATCAGTACAGATCAATATAAAGGTGCACATTGATTAATCTGGTACATGTGCAACCACTTCCTTACTCGGCCAAACAGAATGAAAGCATTCCAGAACAAACCACCCATAGAAACTTGAAATGATTGTGGATGTTTAAAGTTTCTACAGGTGTTTCTTTTGTTTTTTAACAAAATGTCTTCAAGAGGTACCACAGACGACAATATCCAACACAATGTTTAAGCTTAGTTCGTATTTATTGTATTTGTATAAATAAATCCTATACATGATTTTTTTTTTGGTGAGCAGTAAAGAAAACAAAAGTTTAGGAAGTTTGGGTTCAAACCAACCACGACTAGCATTGTTATGCCGGTTATTATAGCATATAAAGGAAGTCAGCTAAACCCGTTTTCAGTTTGACATTCTGCATATGGCGAACTGAATTTCACTGAATGCTATACAGCGATGGTTCTAGTCAAGTCAAGTCAAGTCAAGTCAAGTCAAGTCAAGTCAAGTTTATTTGTATAGCCCTAAATCACAAGCAGTCTCAAAGGGCTTCACATAGACAAACAATTGACAATTATTCTCAAAGCATCCCTTGATCTTGAGCTCCCAAAAGGGCAAGGAAAAAAAAAAAAAAAAAAACCTACCTAAAGGTTTGTATGTTGTCCTTATAGATTCGACGTTTCCCTCTTCCGACACACCGAATTCAAACGATCAGGATCGCTACCAGGCTTCTTCAGAGATTGCTAATGAGCTGATCATTTGGATCAGGCGTGTTGAAGGAAGAAAACATGCAGGATACTGACCCTGAGGTCATAGATTAAGGTCAAGTAGGGGCAGTGTATGTCATGGCACCTTTTAATGCCTTACTCATGCAAAATGACTCCTAAAGATGATAACGCTTGTTAAAATGCTACATAAAAAAAAGAACAGTGTACTGCAGACATTCTTTTCTTTGAGTTCATCCCTGCATTTAGGCAGGTGATTCGTTTTACAGTGTAAAATATTGATTCAGCCTACTTCACCGAGTGAGCAGCAGAGCAGATACAACCTTAATCCTGAAGACAGAACCAATTCGTGATGGTTGCTTCTTTTCTCAACTTATGTTTTTCTTTCCATAGGTATGGAGATTTCTAGGATGCAAGAATAAAATTGTCTCTCATTGACCAGAGCTGGCATACTATACCTACATATGTCCTATATACCTATAATTTTCTGATCTGCTATGTAGGTGTAAATTACACTTTAAACTCTGTTGTGCAGTGGAAGCTGGATGAGTTTTCTCTTCCAGAGCTATGGACGGCTTTGTACGTACGGTACATATGTACATTCTTTTAATTATATATGTATGACAAATGTGAAAACAAGACATAGTTTCTATATTGAAAGCTTCAAGGTAGAAACTATGACAAGGAAATTCTTTTGGCCTACCTTTTAATTTGACTAGACTGCTCTACCAACTTAACAGGCTTCATGACTCAGTCAATTGTTCCTTTGTTGTACTTTTTAACACAATCTAATTGTAGTTTTTTGAAATAGATGGTAGACTTTCATAATGTAGAGACTAAGTGTTAAACTACAGCAGTTGTAACTCTCGCATTTTTTAGTTGAGAAGTCACTTCATTCCTATGACCTGTATGTTTTTGTTGTGGAATTACTGGCACAAAAAAAATGTATGTATGAATTTATATTCTATCTGTTGTTCCATTGCCAGGCCTTGAAATACAAGATTAAAAAGATGCATATATTGTAATGTTAATTGTAAATTGTAAATTTCACTAGATGTTCTAAAATGTACTGTACTAAGTCTTGGCCACAACTTCCTTTGTCCTATACTCAGCTCTAAACAATGGATTCATTTTGACATTGTAAACCAGTAAATAGCAGGACAGATAGCATTACACAATTACAAATCCCTCAAAATTTTACTTTAGGGTAGGCCGCAAAAAATGCACAGATAAAGGTATTTTAAAGTATGCTTCTTCTTCTAGTAGATTCAATTAACTGCCTTGAACATCGTTGAATGGTAGGTTTTGAGAAGTGAGTATCCAGTGTAACTTGTTAATCAGTTAACAAAAAAAAAAACACCCAGTGTAATCACTGACGGTATGTTGAATAAAATTGATGTATGTACATGTTTTGACTGTGATGTTTTCTTTCAAATGTGTTGACCTGAGAATGAGTGAAACTATTAATCTGACAAGTGGATGATTTCAATAATTACGCTTTTCCTCTGTTGCCGGAATAATAACTAACCAGGTCAGTACAAATGGACCTTCTCAGTCTGTCACTGATGGACTCCCCTTTTGATGGCAACTGAAGGAAACACCCCATGCGTGTCTCACCCATGTTTGTTTGCATGGCTGAGTTCACCAGGCTCAAGCTTATAGGAGGAGGGGCTCCGCATCCTCAGACAGAATAAAAGGTTTGAACCTGACTAGATATATGCTTCAAATCAAACCCGGCTATGATGTGCTATGAATAAATAAAGTCACTTAGTCAATAAATCACTTAGCCCTTTCTTCACAAACGATTGTTCAATGCTGTGCTCTACTCCATTGTTTCATATTGGAGCACTGAGCACTCAAGTATAAATAAAACAAAACAAATACATATATAAATTCACAATAAAGTTACATTAATTAATATTTTACATTGTTTTTTTCAGCCACACGAACAAGAGACTGCATTTGCTACAAAACGCTACAAAATGACTCAGTTAATCAATTCATTTAATCAAATGACATACTGAACCCTACGTTGTTAAATATTTTTGTATTTTTGCTTTTAACACACTAATGATACAGATCTGTTCAACATTGTAATTAACACTTTCTCATCTTTCATTCATCCCATCACAATGCCTCACCTCAGGCAGCATTAACATTCTCAGCCTTGTGCGAATGAACCGAGCTTTGCATTATGGTGGGCTGGTCTGGCTCCCTGCTTGAGTTTCCTGAGGTTACACTCTCAAAGTGTGTCACCCGCCCCTGCAGTTGTCTGGTTGACTTATTGCATGCGCACGACTATCCCATCATAAACACTCAGTCAAACCTGGATACTTTCCAAGGCCCCCGCTCTCTTGGCCCTTTCCTGACCTTGCTTCCTTCTATCACACTAAACTCAGAACACTGGAACAGAAGCTACAAATGTTTATGTGGCTTTGATCCAATTATATGTCCCTTTATTGTTGTGTGTGAGATCCAATATGACAGCAATGACCAGCTACTGTTACCAAATAATGGGACGTTAATCATGTGGCCATACAATGTTCAGTCATTGACATGATTGTAGTCCATAATCACATTAGAAAGAGAAGGAAAGTATGTTTCTGTCACAGTGCCCTCCCTCGCTGATGTGGTTAGGCCCACCTGGTCTCTTCGGCTGTGCTCATCACACCTAATAAATACATCCTTGTTGCACCTTAAGATGGCGATTTCAACATTTCAACATTTATTGTGCTGATTTCCTAACCCTGTGTCTGGGTTGGTATTCTCAATGATATATTAGGGCCCCTTGACCTTTGACTCTTTCAGTTTGGGAAACTGATGCCTTGAATGTAATCAGCAGTGTTGGGAAAGTTCATTTTCTACATGAAGCCATTCATAGTTCAGTTCACAATTCAGATTCAACATTTATAAACTAAGTTCATCGTTGAAAAAAGTATAAAGTTCATAGTTCTTTTCTCCCCCCCATCCAGAAAAAGATTGCTGTGAGCTGTTACCCTCTGACATATTGATCCATTCTATTCTCATTAGTATCAAGGTGCTGCTATTACTTTAAATCTTTGATTTTGTGTTTCCATCCCATTTTCAAAATCAGATGTGAAAGCAATATGCTAGCACCACATTGCTCATGACTTAAGGGAGGTCAATTCTAAAAATTTGACAATATTCTATGCAGAATCACTAGTAATGGCAATTTGATGAATATTGCATTTAAGGAATTAAACCCAGCTGTTTTGCCTATCCCGAGAGCCAATTTTGCCTCTTGTCATGATCAATCACAGCTTATTTGCAAACTCAAAAATAAAGTTTGCTTGACAGAAAGTGACAAAATGCCCACATTTCTGCTGCTTGTCATTCCACAACCGCAATATTCATTCCTAGGATCCATTTAGACAAGTGGGAATACACAGAACAAACTTTTGAAAAGCTCCTTCAAGTCACTGGGTGAACAATATAGTGGTAGGTAATGGACCGGTAAATTCAAGTGCATACATATAAAGAAACTAACCAGCAATGAGCATGCAGCATTAGTGAAAGCCAACGTCAGGACCAAGATGTTTGAGTCACATTGGACTAGAGGTAGCCAACCACTTTATTCTAATCAAAAATCAACAAGTGTGATGATTTCACTTTAGCGGGAAGGGACAAACATGATGAAGGGACGGCTCAGGGCTTTTCAGTTTGTCCTTGCAGAGGCAAGCTTCTGAACTTTGGTGGAACAACGGCATGCAAATGGGCTCTGGTTCACCAGTTGGGTAGGGGCCAGGATTCTGTGGAGAACCAAGAGGAACAATTAGGGACTCTGGGTGTACAAGTACATAGATTTCATTCTTACATTGACTTACTTTTGGTGGATATATTTCACAGTCAAGTTCACCCACTTGTCCATATGAGTTGTAATAGGCGGTTTGACAAAAGGCATGATACTTTAAGAAAAAAAAAAAAATTTACAACTCTATAAATAGTACAGAACACATGTCAAGAACCAGTTAGTTGCAAGGGAGGTAAAACAAAATTGTGTTCATCTTTGACCATTGGCATGAACGCTAACTTACAGCTCTATCTGGACAGAGAGGCACGCAGGCTACAAAAGTGCTCCTGGCCCCTCTGGGACACGTGGTCTCCACCAGGGCGAACTTGAGCCAGGTGATTGTGCCGATCCTTGCTCGGTCCTGCCATCAAAAGAACGTTTATGTGTTGAAAAGGACACTGGCGAGGTTAAAAATAAATAAAAAAAATCATTACCCCCATCGTGACGTGCGCCACCTCCATCAGAGTAAAGTAATTGTGGCGTTTACTCTCAATGTTAAACTTGACCACTGCATCGTGCACCGCCTTGACGGCAGTGGGCTCGTCCAGGGGTAACAACCGAGGGCAGTCGGGACAAGTTGTTAACGCCTCTTCATTGGTAAGTTCTGCACACAGATGGACGTTTCATTCAATGGGCATATGATTAGCAGTCAGTTATAAATAAAATAAAGTGAGGGTCAAAACCTGGCCTGGTGGTACATTCATATTTGGTGATTTTGGCCACACCCCACATGACCCAAAACTCAACACTGCAGGTGGCCACTGCACCCTAAACGCCCCCCCCCCAAAAAAAAAATTAATAATAATTCAGCACATCAACAGACATAGCTGTCCACTTTCCCAACTCAAAAGAATATCTACCCGCTCGTTCGTCTGCCACAGCTTGCATTGGTTCACAGGTTTGGGGTTAGTGAAGTGACATTTGGTCTGCACCAGCTTTACGTTGACATCAATATGGCAACCTCCAGAAAACTGCCAAACATGTCACCAAAGTTGAGTTACAAAAGCTGCAAACTATATTAGGGATTGTGTTATGAGGCTAACCTGTTGATAGTTACTGCTCTGGACCTTCTGCAGATTGAACTTGAAGCCATGCTTGTGGTTTTCATTGATGAGACGAACGGCCATCCCGGCTGCCGCCATCACGCTGTCGTCGTCGCATGTGACCAGAGGTAAAGAGTTTGCCGCGGCCAAACCAGAAAACGTCGTAGCACACCACAGCAGAAGCACAAACAGGCACACAACCATCATGACAAACAATAGAATCAAGGAGCAAATGGCCACAGTAAGGAAAGGTGGGCACACGTGCACTTTAAGCAGGCTGAGAAGTTCTGATCACCAATCACAGAGGAGGACAAACACTTGACACATGTTGGACAATTAGTGCTGGGCCGGCTTTCCATTGGTTGCCATGGTGAAAAGGCATTCACAGCTGAGCTTCAGGAAAGGAAATAATTCTTATAAACTACTAATATTAGTAAAATATTAATAGTAATGTCATTTGATTGAATTGATAAGTTTGACAAGATTTATACACCAAATGTATATTCTGTGCTTATATGAGCAAGAAAAATGATTTTGGTTTTTTTTCAAATCTGTCTTCTGGAACGGGACTTGTGCGAGATGGAACAGGAAAACAGAAAAATGCGCAAGTGTGCGAGGTGAATTTTCCCTGGCTTTAAGATTAAAATACAAAAAATGCCAACTAAATCAACACATGCCATTTTGCTAAGACGTGCAAGCACAGTGTTAGGAAAAGTTCATTTTCTACATGAACTAGTTCAAAGTTTAGTTCACAATTTTAAAAATTCATTATTGAAAATTTATGAACAAAGTTAATCACGCTTTCATCTCATTTTCATGAAACGCATTGTTTGTGGCCGGGGTTTAAGCCTCGTTTACAGTGTTTAGCTGGGTTTTATTATGAAGTCTAAGAAGAGAAAACCTGGCATTGAAAACAGTTCATTGGCCCCAGAATGAGCGCATTCACAAAAACGTTCATGAAGCAAAAGTGCCCTACGCTCATCACGTTTGTCCAAATTATGAATGACTTCATGAACTTTTGTACAACACTGGTAATTGGCTGAAATTATACAAGTTTTGAAGTTTTGGGTTAATTTGACCACTTGAGTTACCCGCCACTGTTTTGTTGTTTATGATGGTGGACCGTGCACAGTAACACAGGAATTGGGCCAACGTGCCAAAGAACTGCAACGATGCCTCGTCAAACTTTGAGGATTTTTTTTTATCACTTCAGGAAAATATGCCCATGTGCTGTCCACACTGGAAGGCAACGTAAACCGTCGCAAAGAGTTTCTTTAAAACGTTACCTACTGTCTATTTTTGCTCATAGTTTGTGTTTGGCTCCATTTGTCTTGACGACACAGCCACAACATGACAACCCTTCTGATTAGTTCTTAAGAAAAGAAACTGTCACTTTTCTCTTTTCAAATTGCATGCAAAGGTTGATGGTTGTGGTCAGGCTGTCATATCAGATAAACAACTAAGTGCTGCTCACAGCATGTGATCTTTAGTGCGTTACTTTGTGTGCACAGGCAAGTGTAGAAAACTCGGTGAGACCTACCTGCACTGTCAAAAAATATTCAAGACTCATGAAATACAAAACATCCCTCTTAGCTTTTCTGGGAATTAAGACAAGTGTTAACATTCAATAAATTAAAAATGTACCACATTCACACTTGCTGTGGCAGAATGTCTCATTTTACATTCTGAGTTGATGTGATTTGTAACTAAGGCACGTAAGAATGTCACAACTGTGTTGACTGTTGCTCTAATTTTAATGCCCTATCCTTTTGCTGTTGCATCAATAATAAAACTATCCAGCTCGTGACTTTAATGAGTGGGATGCTCTTAGACAGCACTTCTGATGTACTAACAGAGGTTTTCAGCTTGTTTAAGTATTTTTTTCCCCCTGTGGCTTAAAACTTGCTTCCTATAGGCTGAATCATTTATACCTGTAAGTCTTTATTCACTCTGTATGTGTGTTCTTTATCATAATACTAAGTCCCACAAACTGGCGAGCTTGTAGTTTTATATATATATAATTTGTACCAAAAAATAAATGTGGCAAATTGTATATGTGGAGCAGATGTCAGGACGAGAAAATCAATTTGGGTTACATTCACTAAACCACATGAGCCTCAATTCCTCTGGGAAGAATATTTTATAAAAAATAATCTTTTTTTCTGTGTACTCTGCATGATATAAAGTGCAGTATCTGCAGCGGATTGTAAATAATTGGCCCTGTATGTAGGGCTACTGCTGGCGCAGGTGTGCACAACAAGCATTAGTCCATGCAGAGAAAAAAAAAAAAAATGTACACATGACTTGCGCCAAATGAAGCCTTTCATCATTGTGCTTTAAAAGGAACTGCAAGAAGATCTTCACTTGTGGACTATGTAAAGTTGGCCGCTGAGGATGGGCAATTGAAGACCACTTTACAGCTCTGATCATGCATCCGTGTCAAGTTTTAATTCAGATTTAGTCTATCGGTGCAATTATTCAAACTGAACAATACAAATTCAATTACGGAATTCAACATCAAATTTTCCAATACAATTATCCATGTTTAAAGATCTAAATTGAAATATGAAGGTTTGAAATGCAGTGTCTGGAACATATTCCAGCCCATTCCTGTCCGTCAGTACAATTCTCTGGAGAAAATGGTCTCATTACTCATTTAGGTTGATTTCCCCCAACACGAGGCTGCATTAAAGACGAAGTCTCATTTCTTCACAAGCACACTTCTAGTGACTTAAATGCCTTTGCAAATAAACAAAATAAATGAAATGCAAGACATGTACTTAGTATATATCTGACCCATTTTTATCTTTTATAAATTAGTGTAATGGGCTACATGACTTGAAGGGCTTTAAAAAGAAACATATTATTCTGACTTGGATTTATGATTTCATATAAAATATTGCTGCATTCGTCATGTATTATTTGACAATAATGTATTTAATTCAGTACATGTAGATCATTAGTATAAAATAAAGCCTACTGAGTATCTCGCTGCCTTTGTCTTCAAACATGATATATTTTATTTTCCCCTTTGTTGTTTCATAAAAAAATGTCTTTTTCAAAGGCATCACAATGATTGGCAACCATAATGATTCTTACGCATTACTATTTCACACTCTTGTCACATTTAATAAACTGCAATGTATCAAATGAGCATTGTAATTTTGAATTGCATTGTAAACAGCAGCCAGTGATAAAACGAACCATATATTAAAACTATTTGATATGATTTCCTAAACCCAGCAGCAATGGATCTACAGTGCATCCATCACCTCCACCCTTTGTAGAATCACCTGGAATCTGCTGATCATCTGTGTTCTACGAAAACCACCTCAGTGAGACGATCCGAGCGAGGAGTGTAAAAAGGGACATCCAGATTTTATTACGTGGGATTGAAGATAAAAGCACTTATCTTGGGGTCAGGAATGTGCTTCAGATATGTGTGTGTGAATAATTCAAAAGAGTCTAAAAGTTCTTGCAGGAGAAGCAGATATTGTTATGTTATGTTTCACTTGAGGCAGAAAGATGGCACTATTGTGCGTGTATTGTATGAACGAGAGCAAGTGTAAAGGGGAGAAAGCCTCTTTACGTGAGGTGAAAGAAGAAATGATGGCAGGACGTATAGGATGAAAGACATGAAATAAAAAAAAAAAAGGAGATATTTAATGAATGACGAGGAGAGATTGTTGGATGAGATGAACTTGAGAGTTACTGTGACACTAGGGAGTGAATAAAATGATCTTAATGGCTTTTGGAGTGTGTGCAGCCAGCCTTTATAAAAAAAGAAACATGAATTAAACATGTCTGGAGGCACAGCACAGGGGCAAGCTACAATGCGTCACGCTAAATAGTCCTGGCAGAAACACTGATTCTCACCTAGTTCTTCTTTGAAGTGTCCTCACTAATAAGACGGGCGAAGGGAAGCATGTGATGACGCTCCGCATTGAGGTCCAAAACACATTCGGCCCCATTTTTGTCCCCAGCACATGTCTAGTGCAAAGTGTAGTCTAACTCTGCATGGGTGGAGTTTTCTATCTTTTTTTTAATGTGCTTTTTTTTTGGAAAGGAGAGCGTTTGGTCAAATATTTGGTCAATATTTTCTTTTGGTATTTTGCTAGACTTCACACAGGTAGAATTGAGTGTAATGAGGCTTTTGCGCCTTTGTTGTTGTGGAATGGAACGGAATGGAACATTTTCCTGGCCAATCAACACTGAAAAAAAAGATGTGTTGAATTTATGCAATTGTATTACATCAAGTGGTTGCAAAAAATAAACAGACCCAATTCTGTAACAGCAATTGGGTCTGTTGGGGAAGATGAAGTGGCAAATCAAATTCGTTGACCTGCAGTGACATCATTTATGCGCACCGTCACAAAACGACACGTGCAAGAGATGGTTGTTGGTTGAAGTCAACATTAGACTCAGTTTCAAATAACTAAAAACACATTGAGTCAAAAAGCATTTACTTCAAAAGAACCCGTGGATTTTTTTTCCTGGACGTCATGCCTGCTCTTTGCTGATTGGCTTGTTTCATCATCATCTGGATCCCAGCACATTTTATAAGTACATATTACTCTGCTAAAAAATGATTTTCCTAGAAACGCACAATTAACACGGTTGCAAAAACTCAAGACTAAATTTGAAAATGAAGTTATGCTAGTTTTTACGCTGAGCGGTCGGGCACCGGTCAACATGCCTTTCATTCATTTCATTTTTTTATGTCCTTTTTTATGTTTTGCTTGTGTGCAGGAATTAGACTCATGAAACACTGCCAGATTACCTTTAAAAGATAACAGATTGGAAGGAACAGATTGATTTAATGACTTTGCCTATGATAGATATTTTTGTGATCCAACTACCATTCTCAAAGGAAGTTTGATTGTTTTTGAGATGGATATAGAGTGTGAATAAATTCACCTGCTACAACCTCTCCATTTTCGGTCTACATTCTGACAATCCTCGCTCTACCAAGAGGAATAACAAGCCATATTTTGTAATCTCTGTAATCTCCTGTAGTGTCACTCAAAACAAAATATTATTTAAAGCCAGTTTTTGCGTTTTCTTTTTGTATTGCATTAAAATGCGTATGTTGTGGCTTGTATAAAAAGTTTATAAGAAGCAATAACCTGTATGTAGTAAATATCATGGATATTCCTCCTACACCATTTCCCTTATCAACTAGTTTGACCTGACACAAAGCAACTCAATTTAAATTTTATGTTTGAGGAATGCAGCTGTTTTAAAGGTGTGATTGCTTTGTATCAAAAAATGTAAATGAATTTGACCAAGGTTACAAATATTGTATTCTTTAACACTACGTATGCTCTATAATGACTTGGTTATTGTAGTTGACAAAAATTAACAATATAAAAACGAAAACATTAATGACATAAAATAAAAATAAGACACTCCCATGGCATAGACATCTCCTACCACTGGCAATACATGCCAAAACATGGGATTTCAGAATCGTTAATAAACCTCACAAAAAATTAATAATTTCAGAGACAGTATCAATTGATTTGAAACGTGAGCGTTCCCTATTTATCTTAAAAGTATTGATTTTGTTCTTACTGACTGTGCAGAAGAAAGAAGGTCGAACTGCACTGTATTTTTACTTATTACAAAATACTGTGCGATTTTTTAAAATCCCCACACACGCGATTGTATTAATGTAGGACTCAAATATGTATAATCCTTTTGTTTTGGAAGCCTCATTATATTATGATTTGAGAAAACAGCATGGACTTAATTAAGAAATAAAGAGACAGTAGTTGAAACGTTTATTTGGGAGTAAAAGCAAATTCAGCAGAGTTCTTTCTGTTATTTGTTTTCTAACGAGCCAGTGGAAACAGTTCAGCCTGACTGAGAGTGCCTGATTACCTTGATGACGTCAAACCAAGCGTGGAAAGTGGCAAGCCAAAATTAAATTTCATCAGCTTGATCTGAAGGGGAATCAAACAGTCACCTGGGATACAACGTGAAAACTTGACAGCAAGGTGTTAACCGTAACTTTGTTTTCATTGAGGCAGCTCATTCAAACCTGTCTTTGCTGAATGTGATTGTTAGAAAATACACATTTGAAACAAAATTATTACATTAACTACCGACTCATAATAGCCACATGTAGCCAAGACTCCCAAATATAGTTAAGTTGGATGTGATGAATGATACATGACTTATAAACAATTTGACAGAAATTGCACATTAGCTTCAGGGGAACTGCTCATTTCTTGCTTTTTTCAGTCAGCCATGAGAAGCCAAATCATTTTACGATGTTTTCAAAGTGGGCCTAAGTAGAGATATATACATTTGAGGCTGGTGATCAACTGTTATTTTGAAATTATAAGCAATATCGTTACAATGATTCCCAATGTACAAATTGTGATCAGTCCCTCCTGTGACTCCCACCAACACATGAGGGAAGGGGAGGGGGCCAGATTAGGGATGCAGAGGACCAGGAGAGGAGCAGGAGGAGGAGGAGGAGGAGGAGGAGAAGGAGGAGGAGGAAGAGGAGGAGCGAAGGACTCAGTCGAGTTTGGATCAGTAAGGAACGACTTGACAAATCCACAACGACGCTACTGGACGAGAGACACGAGCACAGTCAGAAATCAGAAAGCTGCAGGACGCAGCGTAAAAAAAACAAATGAAAGATGCATCCAGTTGTAAAATGGACTTGGGTTCTTCTTCTTGGAGGTTTGGTGACCCAAGGTAAGCAGGATTTGCCGCTTGTTCCACTGCATTAGACACCTACAGAGTTAGAGATGACTGCATGGGATCACTTTTTTTGAAGTCGCGAGAAGTCATAAAGAAGCTTGCACTAAAGTACGGTATACAGCATAGAAGTTACACTACTTTATTATTATTATTATTATTATTATCTATGTGTTATTTATGTATTATTTATGTAATATTTATTGTTTAGAAATGATTATCATTATTATTATTATTGTTATTCTTTTCTGGAGTATTTGGTATTAACTAGGCCATCAAAATGAAATGCACAGAAGGAAAATGAATTTTGATGAATGCAAATGTTTGTAATTCCATCTTTGCAGCTAATGAAGGAGGGTGGGTGGGGGTGTTTCAATATGACCTTCTCGAATCCATGTTCTGATGGTACTTGATAAAACACACATGGAGTTGTTGTTAGTCCATCTTTCTCACAATCGAGTGGTTTTGCTTTCAAATCTTGTCTTGTATGTTCTCAACATGCTTGTGTAAGTTTTGGTCCGGACACTTCCTCCAACATTCACCTTTCATCCAACGTAAGCTGGCAGAGACTTCCTAAAGACGACAAGCACGTTTGAAAATTGATTATAGAATTATTTGTGGTTGTGAAAATCATCGTAACTGGATGTTCTGACTCCTTCAAAAGCACTTTTGGTGGTTGAGGCCTATAGGGCATGATATTTTTTTCTCTGTTGCTTCAACATCACATCTCATTCGTCATTAATTGATCCATTATTGTAGCCATGCCTAAATAAATAAGAAGTTTTGAAAAACAGCAGTCTCTTGTGGCTGAATTGGAGAAGTGAACTGAGGAAGAAATATGACGATCGGAGAATTGATAGGGGAATGTTTTAGCTGCTTTGTCTGTCTTTCACTGACAGCCTGCATCTGACGTGAAAATATTCAACTGAACATGGAGAGGGTAATTATGTGGTAGCATTACCATAGACCTTTCATGGTTTATCAGCCTCTGCGCCTAATTCTTTATCTAATGTAGACCTAGTGGGATTAAATGTATGTTTATTTTGTTCTCCATCAACACCATATTACAGCAGTTATTCCAATAAATAATGTCTTTTAGAATTTAATTTTAGGATTGAAAAAATCCATGACTGACTGGTGCAGGTAGTATGGGCTCCATTCCTCATACTGGTTCGTTTCATCCCTCTTTAAATATATGCAAATATTCATAATAACCATTAACATATCGCTGGCGTCGGGCTGAAACCTCCAAGACACAATTTGTTTTTTCAAAAATCACTGTTTTGGTCAGTCGACCTGTGTGGTTGTTATTTTTACAAATAACTAACCGATCGAAAGTGTTAAAAATCCTTCAGTCCTTTTGCTTATGAATGTTAATGGGTGAACAAACATGTCGTTTTGGGGGTCTCCTGAAAAGTGACTAATTTGGAGGTACAAGGTTTCGGCCTGACACCAATAATATGGCGATGAACTAACTCCAACCAAAAAGCATCATTGACAAAAGAATAGACAATGTTATCCCCCCCCGTCCCTCTCTAGACAAACCAAGAATAACCAAAAGTTTCCACGAGTGTAACATTATATTGAGTGCGTGCCAACAGTGAAACCTTCTAATACTAGGTTAGCATAGTAACAGCGCTAAGCCAATATAAAGAACGCCATCATGTGTTGAGTGAGTGTCAGCACGGCATTGGCTGGCATAGGAAGGATATGAAAAAACAAAATAAAAACATGTCGATCTGAGATATAAAAAACAATAAAGGACACGTCATAGCGCTCTGTGGGACCTAAAAGTTTACAACTTAGATTTATTTGTTCTTTATTTGGCTGCATGTCAGATGTGCGGCACTCTGTGGGACCAAAAGGTATACAAAAATGCATGATTGACAAGTCAGTCAGTGAAGTGTGCAATACATCAATGGTACGGTGTGTGTGTGTGTGTGTGTTCATGTGGTGTATGTAGCTGTGCGTTAACAAGGATTATATCACCAGAACATTTATAGAGCAGAACGCAGAACAGAAGGGGCATGGCGAAGTGACTCACAGACAAATGTGTTGAAAATACCTCATAAATTATTGACAATGCGTTTAACCTGGATTATTATTATCATATCAATTTCAACATATTTATATCAAAGACACCTCCTAACCTCTCAGAAAGAACAATATAACATTTACCTAGCTCTTATTTATTGAGCAAATCATTTTCACAATAGAGAGAAAATTTAAACTGCAACGTTTGAATGATTATGTTACATCCTTAAACAAACCCAAATTTGGGATGAGTGTTCCTCAAGGAAAATTTGAGTAATTTATTTTTCACTTGCAGCAAGGATAAAAAAAAAAAAATCCATTTGTAAGAGATGAGTGAGAACACAAACATGTAATTTGTTATCTATGAATGTCATTGGACTTTTATTTAGCAAGTCTAAATACATTAGTTTACTTTATAGCCCTGCTCGACACCATCTTGTTCTATCCCACCAAGAAGTTATTACTCATGTTCAAGACATTGAAAGTTGACACATCCAATGCATAACTCAACTTTCTCAGCTGTACACTCAAAAAGTGAGTGAAGCCGAAAAGGTTCTCACACAGCGAGGACTCATCTCCTTCATCGTTGGCTTCCTTTTCCTCCTATTCCCTCCTTGTTATCCTCCTGAATGACACCCATCCGGAGCCATTTTTCTTCTCACGATCCAAGTTGACCTCCAATCCGTAATGCTTGGCTGCGTTAAATATCCCTCATGAGATCTACACTTCAAGAAACTTATGCTCCAAGTTTTGACAGCTTCGGCACATTATGTTGAATAATTCATATTGTGCATTTTAGGATATGAAATGAACAGCCTTTGAAATTCAGTAGTATTTTAACATAATCTTCCTTATTTTCTTTTGTGATCGTGTTTCACACGATAGACAAAAAAAATGTCAGATTGTATGCCATGCATCTTTGTTCAATACGCATCCAGGTCATCACAGATGCTTTCAGCTAAATCCAATGTAAGCCCTGCTGGCATTTTGGGATATAGCAGATAATATTGCGGGGGGAAGGGGAGCAAATGGAGTCCCATGGGGAAAAAAGGGATATTCTCACACAGTTTTTGTATCATAAAGTTAAAAAGCTCGAGTTTAATATCGTCAACCCAAAGTGAGTATTGAGATGGCTTGGTAGCACTTAAATCAGAGGTCATGACATTGCAACAGACTATGGTCAACAACATGCTTTAAGCTACCGTAGTCATTTTGAGAGCCTGACTGTTTAAAAGTGCTGGAAACAATCAGGAAGTGTAAACTAGAAAAGAACATGGAAATCAAGGTTAGTCAACCATAAAAAACAGGGGAGAAGCAAACATGATGAATTTGACGGCTGGACTGTGGAAATGCATCTTCTTCTCCCTCTCTGTTTTAATTCATTAATTACTTTATGTATTTTATATTATAATAATACATGTTGGATATTATTAGTTATTATTAGATTATACCAGCATGAATACACTATGCATTTCATTTTAGTGACTCATGCAATTATGCGATCAAAACAACATGGACCGCTACCTTTGTGTAATTACAAACGAAAGAATGCCTTCCTTCCATTCATGAACAGGAAAAAAATACTTTTATTGTGCTTGATTAATTTGTAGTACCTTATCAGGGAAAGCCCGAAAGCCGCTGCAATTTTAGTCATAAAAAGGTGAAATTGTTTTATTCCTCTTCATGATGTTGTAACGTCAAGAGCTCACTGAAAATGAAAGAATCCAAATTAAATCACATCATATTGCTCGATGCCAGCTAAATACTGTAGGTGGTTATCTTCAGCACTGTACTTATGCTGACTTGATTTTACTAGTTCCCATTCCCAACATGTCAATCTAATGTGTGTGGAGCTGATGAGAATTTTCCAAGGTGCATAAGCACACAAAGGAAACATGTATAGAACATGCATTTAAAATTCAAATGAAAAGAACACAAAAATCAAATAAACATTATTCAAAAAACTTACAGTACATTTGAGAACTTTTCAAATAAAATAAGAAGTGTGATATATTTGTTAAAGAAGTTTCTGGAGATCATTTCACTTCACTGTGTGGGTCTTTTTGACGCACTACATTTTTTCTTAAATAGTACATCTCCATTTCACACCTGTTTATATCTTTTCAAGTCTTACTTTCTTCAGTTCTTTATTTCTTGCATTCTTACTTTGCCGCCTCTCATTCGTCATCCTTTGGTGCTACATTGCTGATGTATACAGGATATTGATTTAGTTATTAATAGGAAGGCAAAGACTGATTTTTTTTTTTTTGGTATGGTTTCATGAGCATAGGGGTTGTAGGAGGAAGAGTGGGGGTATTACACAAACAACAGATTTGATCACTTCAATGACTCACTTGTTTAAAGACAACAAACTGTGTGGGGAAAGTTTCTACTTGTTTCGTTCATTTCATACCTGTTTTATATTTGAGGTGAGATGTTTGTTCTCATCATCCAAAGAACCAAATTCGAAACTAGGCCCTCATTGCGGTGGTAACTTTTCTTTACTGCACACTGCATTTCAAAACAGCAGTAAAATGTTTTATAGTGCCCATATCATAGCATATTGCTTAATAATAAACAATTGATCTGTTGTGGCAACCCCTAATGGCAGCATCTGAAATAATAATAATAATAATAATAATAATAATAATAATAATAATAATATTTGTCAGTGGTGGTGTAGTTGTACTAGTATTATTGTTGCGGTTATTCTTATTTCAGCTTACAATTTGATACAGATGAAAGAAAACTGAAGATGTTTGGTTTAATTCCTTGTCTCAATATTCATTGTAATATTTCCAATGTTACAGTTCAGATCACTGCCAGTGTTAATCATCTTGAACCTGCACTCATTATTATTTATTAGTTTTTCCATATCATCTTAAAAGGTCATGCTTCAAGTGTTTACAAATTGTCTATCTCCATGCGCAACCAAAACAGTGAACAGTGTACACTATACTGGAGGTAAGGATAGATGCAATTATGAAGGTAAATTACAATAAAAATTGAGTAGCGATCCATGGCTGGCAAATTGTCAGACTGTGAAAAGATATATTGTCACTTTGGTTTTCCAAAACCAAAGAGCTTTATTCATAGATTAGCTCACTGCGGTATCAACAATGGTGCACATGTGAACTGGTGGCTTTCAAATTAATTCAGAGCTAAATTGAAATATATGGAGGCTTTGAAACGTAATGCCGTCATGTGATTCAGGTCAGACTAAAAGGTCATTGTGGAGCCCGCAGATATCGAATGTAATTTTCCCCTGACATTTTACTGTATATTGTCTCCATATAATAGAAGCAACATTGTGAGGGGAGACAGCTGCAACCTCACCAATAGCAACACACACTTACGTACACTGATTTTGAAATAAATGATGTGTGTACGTTTTAAGCCAAGTTCATATTTGCCTTTTTGTTTGGGCGACATCTGATGCCCCACGGAGTTGATCAGCATCAGTTACAATCAAAACATCTTTTCACGTGTCTGGAGGCGATTACATTTATTTCATTTCATGGTTCTTGTGATGTTACTAATTAGCATCCCCTGAAATATTCTTTCCAAATTGTAAAATGCAGTTTTATCAAGTATACCTGCTTTTGGCTTGCCTGTCTCATTTCTCATTGCACCCACAGATTGCCTTGCATCTAAAGCAGAAGACCGCCTCTTCAGGAAGCTTTTTAGGAGATACAACCAGTTCATCAGACCAGTGGAGAATGTCTCAGACCCTGTCACAGTGGAGTTTGAAGTCTCCATCTCACAGCTGGTCAAAGTTGTAAGCTAAACTTACACAGACACTGGATAAATATAATCAATTCCATAAAAGGGAGAGTATGTCCAACATTTTGTGGGATTGACGCAATTTCACAGATTCAAATGTGACAGCCCTTCAAATAAAAAGCATGCATCAAGTCTAATAAAAGAGCAAAATAAAAATCCCAAATATTCCTTGGAGAGGTGATCTAGTCAGCTTTGAAAGTAAAGGCTGAGATAAGGTGAAGAAAATTACCTGCTGAGGCTTTTCTCAGACTTGACTGATATGTAGCTTTATCTCTTCAAGGTGACATTACGCTAAAGGGGACTTAATAGACTTGTAAGCAAAGATGCTCTCAGTATGTGTCATATTTGAAAATCCTGCTCAAAACAGGTTGACTGGAGGAAATAGTTTTTGTGTGGGTCTATATAAACTGTCCTCATCTAATCTGCCACCTGATCCTGTCAATAATAAAAAAAAAACCCTATAACTATGCACATTATAATCTCCCTTAACATTATTTTTACAATATCAGTGGTCAGTGGTTCTGTAATTGGCTGCACATGATAAAGCGGAAAGCAAAAGTAAAATACTTCATTCTATTTATTTAAATATTAATATGTTATTAAACCTGTAAAGACCCCTGTGGATTCCAATTTCCTTTATATGAATTCATTTGTCAAATAAAGCACCACTGTAGAAGCAAAAAAAAGCTTTTTATACCCAAATAAATGTACCGGGTCATTGACCCACTTTTTCCTTTAAAATTCACAAGCAATATTGCACTTACTTTAAAGACACTTACATACAAAGTCACATGCTTCTGTGCTTTTCTGCAGGATGAGGTCAATCAGATCATGGAAACAAATTTATGGCTCAGGCATGTAAGTACACACACACACACACACACACACACACCATTGGGTGAAATCATTTTAGCATTTTTCCTTCTGTCAAGGTTTGTCCACAGAAATAAAGGTGAAGAATAGCTCTACATACTAATCAGGGTGAAAGTATTCACCTGACAGGGTCAGCCTATGCCATCATGCCATCTTCATTTGTCAGCAAAATGCTAAACACAGCAATTGAGGTTGTATTGGGAAAACAAAGACATTCTAGATAGACGCAACACTCAATGTAAGCATTAGCATGTAAAGGCACACATTACCTTGCTGTAAATCTTGTAACCAAATTTAAACCCCAAATATGCTCTCATGGCATATGTGTATTTAAGTGCTACTCAAGTCGAATCAAAGCATGAAATCAGAGTTGCAATGTCTGTTTGATGCTGATACAATTCAACAGAATATAAGCTGTTGCTTAAAATACATTCAATTGTCTGCAGAGGTTACTTTTGTTTGTAATGTGTCAGCTGTCTATTTTTAAGAATATAATTAAAGTGGATAAATGCCACTGTAGTGATTCTCTGGGGGTTTCCATCTATAAGTGTGTTTTTAACTCATTCTTTAAAAAAAAAAGATCATTTTCATTGTTTACCTTGTCAAATTTGTTTAATGCACAATCTCCTTGCAACAGATGTATTTTGTATAAGCGCTTCTATGTTTATGACAGTTTGGAATCAGTGACATTTTAGAAACAATAAGGCATCCAGCACACCCTACCAGGAATTTCATCTCCAGCTCAACATAATCCCAGATAAATGGAAAAGCCAGTGTAGCATGAAGTGGTTAATTAAACAGCTCTCAGGTTGTTACTGGGCATTAATCCGCCTAGCTAATGAAAGACTTCATCTTGAATGGCATGCAAATGGCCAAGACTAATGGATCCACGGCTCACAAAATGTTACCTGCAGGTATGTTGACAGAATAGCAAGTGAATCCTTTTTTGTTTGTTGATAAGATACTGAAACAACCCCTTCTTTAATGACCTGCTCCTCAATAAAGATAGATGGTACAGTACCTGGCAATTAACTGTCATTTCTCGTTAACCCTGACTGTGCTGCAACAAGCATGCATTAAAACTCTGCAGTACAATTACTTGTTTCTGTTTGTAAATATTCGAAATAACATTGTAAAACCTCAAAAGAATGTCCAAAATATATATGTAATTGAAGGTTTTGGTGTCTTCAGGGACCGGAATAGCCATAATCTTTGACAGATTGATCATTGAGCCTTATTGTTGTTTTTTTAGATTTGGAATGATTACAAGCTGCGATGGATGCCCGATGAGTTTGATGGAATTGAATTCATCCGAGTCCCATCTAATAAGATCTGGAGACCTGACATTGTTCTCTACAACAAGTGAGCCCATCATCCCTGTTTCGTGTCTTTTTGTCCCCACGAATACAAGCATTGTGTGAGATTTGAATGACTTGCTTCACTCTAGGACAAAATTCTTTATTTTGCATGTCTTTTACTGTCATGGTGGATTAGCTACACACAAATGACACTCATACAAATCGACTAAAATGTATCTCTTCATTCAGTTTTTTTTTAATCCTATCTGCCACAGGAATAGAAACATGCAAAAAGTTACATTATGTTCACAGTCAGGGGCAAGTTTATTTAACAGAGCACTCACCACCCTAATCAACAATTTGTTTGCTGATAAACTGTATAAACGGGTGTCTACTATAGCTGTGTAACGAGTTGGGTTGACATTAGTGATGTATTAGAATAGCATTTATTGAGTTTATTTAGTGTAGCCTATCGTAGTATCGAACTTACTTAGGTTGTCGTTTAGTTTGCTGCTGTCAATCGCAGCCAGCCCACACCGAACGCTCTCCAAGCTCGATGGCCATCCAGGCAACGCTGGGCCTCTGAGCATCATTTTCAAATTTTCGTGAGGGTAGGGGAGTGAGTTGTTCTTTTATTGCTTATTATCTTTTATTGATAGATTTATTTTAAACATGTCACCCATTTTCTTCTCTAATTAAAGTTTTAATATTGGTCCAAAAGGTGAGAATGAACTCTTTTAATTCTGTTTTTTTCTTTGTTTCCATTAACATATATTGTCTTTCCTTACACGTGTTCCTTGTTTTCATTTGTGTGTCCTTTTCAAATCCACATATGCTTGTAACATTGTCCATTGCCATAACAACGCTGATGTTGATACGTGTACACATGCACGTCATATACAGTGCTGTTGGGGATTTCCTGGTAGAGGACAAAACCAAGGCACTGCTGAAGTTTGATGGTACCATTACCTGGATTCCTCCTGCCATTTTCAAATCCTCCTGCCCTATGGACATCACCTACTTCCCATTTGACTATCAGAACTGCTCAATGAAGTTTGGCTCATGGACTTATGACAAAGCCAAGATTGACCTTGTACTTATTGGATCTAAGGTCAGTGATAGGGACTATATTTGGGTTTTGTCCATTTACAGAATTTAATCTTTCTTTTCTAAATAATGTGGACACTCACATAATAAAGTGATGGATGCTTTGAAATATCTGATGTTGATTTGAGATAGATAATATTTGAATTCACAAACTGTCAGTGTGACATTAGCAATGTTTTTGTCTATCAAATACATGTTGAATTTGACTGAATGAACATTCCGCACGTCCAATCCATTTGAGATTTTATTATTTTTCACTTTCAGGTTTTAATTAATTCAAAGTAAAATTGATAAACGACATCAATCTTCAAGCACGTAGAAGCTAATTTACAAAAAAAGAAAAAAAAAAAGAATTCAAAACATCTTTCAAGCCAGAAAAGCATTCAGTTTGCAGTTCTGTTAAAACTACTTTCACGACATCCATGTTAATTGAAGGCTCTAGTATGTACCGGTAGTGGTAAAATAATAATAATAATAAAGTTGCAAGCTAAAATTAAATATAATTGTTTCAGCTATACTGGATATATTTAATTATAAATAGCAGTAACAAATTACAAAATATGTCATGGACTTTAATTAAGGATTCCTTTTTCATTACCTAAAAATATAGTGGTAGTTCATAATGACTGCAGGATCAACAATTTAACATAATCAATGCAATGAAATAAAGTAGTCTGTTCTTTCAAAACGTCATCAATCAATGTCAGATTTCCCAATAGTTTATGAATGATTACATATTTATATTGTGTATATTCATTGATTGTGCAAATAACTACAGCTTTGTTTCCATCATTTAGGTTAACCTCAAAGACTTCTGGGAGAGCGGTGAGTGGGAGATCATTGATGCTCCAGGCTACAAGCACGACATCAAGTACAACTGCTGCGAGGAAATCTACCCGGACATCACTTACTCCTTCTACATCCGTCGACTGCCACTCTTCTACACCATCAACCTCATCATCCCCTGCCTCCTCATCTCTTTCCTCACAGTGCTGGTTTTCTATCTCCCGTCTGACTGCGGAGAGAAGGTCACGCTCTGTATCTCCGTCCTGCTCTCCCTCACTGTATTTCTACTCGTGATCACCGAGACCATCCCCTCCACATCTCTGGTCATCCCGCTGATTGGAGAGTATCTGCTCTTCACCATGATCTTCGTCACCCTCAGCATTGTCATTACGGTTTTCGTCTTGAACGTGCACTACCGCACCCCTATGACGCACACCATGCCCGGATGGGTGCGGACAGTGTTTCTTAAAGTACTGCCGAGAATTATGTTGATGCGGAGACCAACTGATGAAGTCAGCAAGGCTGGAGGGTTGGAAAACAGTGGGGAGGCAGGAGGAGCTGGAGGGGGAGGAGGAGGCGGTGGAGTTAAGAAGAGGAAGAATAACTTGACGCAGGCAAGAAAGAATTTCTTCATCCTTTTGTGGATAAATGTGAGTGTGATGTCACAATGTGTCATACAGAGAAAGCCTTACCAAATGTAGGTCGTAAGATCATGTGTTCTACATTCAAGGAAAACTACAGTACACTTTTCTAGTGACTGGTGCACGTCTATGTTTAATTCTATTTTCTACTCTGAACACACTGCTTACTCAAACACTCCAAAATAGTAGCTCATTTGCGAGACTCAAGTTGCACATTGTAAGGGTGAATGGTTGTCGTTTTTTGATTGGCCAGGTTATTGACTAACAAACAGTCCATAGTGTACCTTGCGCCTCTTACTTGGTTACGTTTCTTTGTTCAAGGGGATGAACATAGTATGAACCAGCACAGCTCAAGATTCTGATTGAACAAATAGTAAAAACTACTCACCACGATGAGTTAACATGACCATGAATTGGGTAACCAAATTATCAGAATAGCAATGGGTAAGAATAATTCTAATTTAACTGCCAATGTTTTCTACAAAGTCGTGACTTTCCCTTAGATGTCACCACAGCTAGCTACTTGCCTGCTACGCTTGGTCAAGTTTTTTGTATGGAACGCCTTTCCTGATCCACCCAACTCTTTTTTTATCCAGTTTTGTAAACGACAGTAGCTGGGCTTTGCTGATCTTGCACCCAACTGTTTGTCCTGACCAGGATTTGAACCCACTGACCACTGCGGCCGCCACCTGCATTCTCTACAGTTACATTAAATTTACATCAACTTCAGTGCAAAACAACTGTCGAAAATAGCGACCAGCTTCAGCCCTTCAGCCTGCTCGAATTTAATCCTTCACTCAATCTGCTGCCAATTTTGGGTAGAAGTAATTCATTTTACTCAAAATCCACAGCTGCTCCATTGAGTGGTTTAGGGAAAAGACCCAACATTTTTTGTGTGTGTGTGTGTGTGTGTGTGTGTGTGTGTGTGTATGATGTTTGACAACTCGATGCAGGCCCCACAAAGCACACAGAGATTCACAGGTCCATGAGCGAAATACCCTAATGAATGATTCCAAAAGAAAAAAGATACTTCAATACGTTTACATATAAAAACATCAACATCAGTTCATGAATGATTTGTCTATATTGACTGTAAAATAGATACTGTGAAATAGAAGAAGAAAAAGGCACTATTACATTTTTGTAAAACACTGATTCTGTGGGTGTGTTCAGAACAAAGTTACGTTTCTTCTTGCAGGCAGCAATCGAGCTGACTGAGCTTGACTGAAAAGTAGATCTGCATCCCCATCAATGTAAAACACGCATATGTTATATTGTTACACAGACCTCTGATAGATGTCAAATGATGTCATAAATGTGATTTGTGGGTCACGCCTTCGAAGACCTCTGTGGTGCATGCAGTTAATGTATTTGTACTATCAATAATATTTGTATGCATTTGCTCTTCTCAGAAGGATACACTATATCTGAGTATTTGATTGCATACTGGCTATTACATAAGTTATTCTTCAGTCTCCTCACAGTGCTTTAAAATACTACAGGAATTAAATACCAGCTTGTTATAAATTTTCCTGTTGGTTTAATGTATACAATTTATTTCTGTTTACAGTAATAACGCAGAGGACAAGCCCTCATTAACCAGAATGCTGGAAAGAAGTTTCTTTTTGAAATGAAAGATAGTGTACAGTATGTTCTTTGGAATGTGTTATTAGATAATTACCAAGACTCTAAACTTTGTTTTTATTTTTGCTCTCCAGCAGGTTGGTGGCGGTTCCCTAAATTGTCTAGAGATTGGGGACACCACCATGTCCTCCATGGAAGGTTGTGCTGGGAAAAAATGCTCTTGGCCTTGCCAGCACGGGCAGGAAAGTCCTGAATCACCAACAACTGTAAAAATGACACGTCAGATGAGTCCACAGAGCATAAATTCAGTGGTGGCCTTTTCTGTTGTGTCACCCGAGATTAAGCAGGCCATCGAGAGCGTCAAGTACATCGCTGAGAACATGAGGAGCCGAAACAAAGCCAAAGAGGTTGGTTGTTGTCCTTGGTGGCCCAAACAAAGTCACATCTGTCATGTCTATAGAGATTTCAAGCCCTATTTTGGTAGACTGGTTCAGGGCATAACTTCATTTTCGTGCCAGCTCAAGTCTAGTCTAGCGTGTTTGGCGCTGTTGCGCCCATCTGGGTATTTTGGCATCATTTTCCGTGCAGGGGCAATGGCCTTTGTGTGTTTGTATTTGTTCACAATTTAATTTTTTTTTCATGTTAAAATAGGTCATTTTAGGTGGAAGAGCTTGGTAAAGTTCATTTTGCGTTCACATTCCTGTTTGGTGTAACTACTGTACTGTATAATATTTTTAATTAAAGAAGGTGTCTATCACATCCTAGTGATAAATCTAACAAGGGGACTTATCATTCTCATTTTACAGTTGTGTTACTATTTTGGTCATCTTAAGCAATCAAGAAAGTATAATTTTCAGAATTTCACAATATTACATATCATGTGAAATACATAATTCCACTGTTTGAACACTTGAGAAAATCCCATAGTGTTTTATGGGCAAAATATACATGGCACACAAACCCCATACATAATGTATAAATGCAAAAACACACCCTGAAGAGCTCTGCTTGATCTCAGAGCACAACATTTGCAGATTACAGTTTGTCCCAAAACAGAGCAATTGTATTATTTATATAAACACGACTTGGAATTCAATCATTTTCCTTGCTCACTCTTTCAGTTAAAACTGCAGCAGCTATAAATGGCTCACAGGAGACCAAACCTCTAGTATGCAAAATGATATTCATCATAACAACTGTGCTAAAGCAGCTCTATTGACACTATGATTTTCAGTGTCTATTAAGTTGGCCATTTTCAGTGAAAATGTTTAACCCCATCATTGCTTGCAAGTTATTTTTTAATACCACTGCTGAAATCTTTTCTGTTACTTTGTTTTGCCCCTTCACTGACTCTTAGGTGGAAGACGACTGGAAGTACGTTGCCATGGTGATTGACAGAATCTTCCTATGGGTGTTTGTGACTGTGTGTGTCCTGGGGACCGTGGGCCTCTTCCTGCAACCTCTTTTTGGATTTGTCTCGTAACCCCTCCTTAATTAGGGTTTACTGCTCCCATGATTGGACCATTCTAGAGAAATGATCCATTTGATGACAAAAAATGTACTTAGAAAGCACTTATTGATTGGCTAGTTTTGCTTTTTGCCTTTTGCAAAGAGCAGCACACATTTTAATGCCTTAATTTTATGCTTATTAACGCTGCATATTAATTTACCCCATTTACTCCCAAATTAATCCCATGGTATAAGAAGGCTTCCTCATTAAAGTTTTATAAATACTTTCTAAACAAGACAATTTTCCATGATAATCTCTGCAAATCATGAATGAAGCAGCTAATATCTGGCTTGTTTTAGCTATTGCTGCACTTCTGTACTATTCAACGTACACAAACTGCTTGTGCGGGCACTTGGCAAAAGGCAACCTCATTGAAGATGGGACAATTGCTGATTACAAATGTTACTGCCATTTAGAAGTTGCCAAAAGGCAAAACAGTAGGGCTAATTATTGGAGACACTTGTTTTAGGTCAGCGCTTGTGTTGTTGAAACCTGACACAAATAATACTTCAAAAGAGAACTCCCTACTGGCTCTGTTGATCATGTGTGTATTTTAATGCTTTCTTTAATTTATTATAGAAAACAGTTTAGAATCCCTTGAGAGGGAATTCAATTTATACTCCTCTGTATATTTGTTGTTGCATATCACACCCAAAAAAAAAAAACACATCACATACCCGCTGGCATGCTGGGAGAATTGTCAGAGTAAAGTTAAAAATCTTACTGCTGGCGCTGGGTGTCGATCTCCGAGGGCCACTAACTAGACTGCATGATCCCTCCTCCAGCAGCCCTGATTCAAATGATCAGGACTGGTATTAGGCTCCTACAGAGCTTCTTGATGAGCTGATCATTTGAATCCGGTCTGTTGGAAAAGCAAAACATTTAAAGTATGCGAGATAGTGTCCTTCAAGGACCTGAGCTGGCGTATGGATTTAATGCTTTGCTGAAAGGCACTTTGACAATAGTCAGGAAGCAGTCTGTCCAACTATTCCTTTTTGTCTGTCGCAGCATTTGATCCACCACACATTTTTAAAAACTCACATGACACATTTTATAACATTCTTTTGTTACTTAATGGGTTTTGGGCCCTTGGACATCTTGCAATTTAATGCTCAAGTGCTTACACTGACTCAGCTACACAATACACCCCTTTGATGAGAACCATTTTCAGGATGTATGTTTGGAACAAGAGGAAAACAAATGGAGGCAGACGAGTTGCTGGTGAAGCGTCTTGCTAACCCCCAAGTTTCTCCTACGTGAAAATCGTGTCATTTCCTCTAGTCTCAAGAGAGAGAACCAGTTTCAAATGCAGTTTAAATAGATGTCAACAACCCTGTTGTGTTGATTTAGGGGTGCGCAACCTATTCACTGTAGATAATTTCTAATTTTAAATGATTTCAGAGTGAATACTCCCTTACAACAACCAAGCGTCTCTCCCGGTGACTTTTATTGGAATAATCATACTGTGTCTGATTCATTAAGCTGCCAGCGGTGAGAGACAATCATTCACACACTCATCGCCTTTTGGAGTCATTTTCATAAAGAAGTCAGATTTGTGATGTACTTGACATTAATGAATAAGGACAGGCTGTTTTTCTTTTGTAATTAGAAACCATGTGTTTCTAAATGTTCATTGTGATTAACGTTCCACATGTTAATTGGTTTGCCCCAGTAAATATTGAATCCAATCTACTTGGTTGGTTGCTCCCAAAATAACATTGCATTTGTTCATCAAGAAATTGTTTCTAATTCAGTGGTTATTAATTCTTGTTTTTCTTACCACTTCTGATTATGTACTTTTGATGCCTCGTGAGAGGCATCATTCAGGATTGCCATTAATGTATTGTAATAAAATATGCAGTTCTGACTGTAGGGACTCAATTTAATTGGGCCTTTTTGATACAATGTATTAAGGAGTTTATAAAATGGTATTTGCCTTTCCAATGGTTTGACTCTGAAATAGAAATAAACGTAATATTTCATCATTGTGATGTATTTCTTGTTCACCTGTACCACTGAGAAAGAGTGTGGTGGGTATTCAACTTAAGCATTGATTGGAAGGAAGCTTGAGCAGGAATGATAACCCATGTGGAGCATTCATGACTCAAGAGTCATTACAATTCCAACATTGCAATATTTCTCACACACAATCTCAAAAAAAGATGCAGGGTAAGAAAAAAATCTATCAATGTATGTATGACAACTACTGTTGGGATGGGCTGGGTTTTGGTCATGGTCAAAGCTGACCACTTTGGCACTGCAATTATGTTTTGATTTCAACAGCAGCAGCAATACAAGGAAAATGGCCGCCCCCTGAGATGATAAAAACAGGTGAATATTTTTGTTTCATTCATATTCCGCAAACATATTAATCAGAATGTCATGTTTGGACTAGATACGGTGCATAGAATATTATTTTTGCTAAGCAAATTTTTGACTTGACTACTCTTTTAGGTGCAAATTAGAAAAGCATTTATTTTCATGTTTTCAACAGTTTTCATGATTTAAATCAAATCTTTTTTTTTTTCTTGACATTGTGCTTGCATTACTTGTTGCTTTTCCCTCTTGCTTCCATTAGTTTAGGCTAGTAATCATGTTGTCAAAATGAAAAACCTAAATTATCTGCCTCTTCTGAACCAAAACTGCAAT
This sequence comes from Syngnathus leptorhynchus, assembly GCF_054491065.1. Taxonomy (NCBI): domain Eukaryota; kingdom Metazoa; phylum Chordata; class Actinopteri; order Syngnathiformes; family Syngnathidae; genus Syngnathus; species Syngnathus leptorhynchus. Next base: position 7,807,487 of record NC_141199.1, on the reverse strand, counting down.
CAAAAAAGCTGTCTGCATCTCTGTTCTCAAAATGAATAACCTAAATTATCTGCCTCTTTTGAACCAAAACTGCAATCAAAAAAGCTGTCTGCATCTCTGTTCCACCATCATTTTATTGCATGTACAGTGTGCGGTCAACTGTCAACTTTTTCCCTTTTAAGACTTTTTCCCTTAACAATACAAAATCTACACTATATTTGGAAAACATAGCCAATTAAGACATTTATTTGAACTAATTACCTTTTAAAAACCCTTTAATGTATTCCATCTTGCAATGTAGTATGGCTGATGCACACCAGTGCAAGGCCTTTTATTGGTCGAGCAGATTTCAGGTACACAACTGATAATGTGTAAAATGGATGAAGACCATCATGGTCGTTTTGAGAGCCACCCCATGTTGTTCTGCAAACACATGCCCAACACTATCCTGATATTTTTTCACTTATATGGAGGCGGCGCTGAGATATCATTTTGTTTGCAGGATACTGGGGGAGGAAGAGGTAGGATAAGAAGAAAGCCGGAGATGCAGTCCACAGTCATGGCGAGGTGTTAACTTTGATGGTTTGTTGAGGCAGAGAACAATCACATTTTATATCCATTGTTATTCCCAGGCACACTTGTAATGGAAGAGTGGGAGGAGGATGCAAAGTGAACTTCTGGAATTGGTTTGTGATTCCACAATAAAATTAAGCCTACTCTATGTAATCCTTTTATATTCTTTATTGCCTACCACAAAGGAGCATCAATGATAAAATTGTTAATGTAACCTCCGCTCAGATGTTATAATTACTGTGTTCTGTGATATTTGCCATATTTAAGATGTCAGTTTCAATGTCCAATTCTAATTAACGTGAAACTTACAAATGAAATATGTCTGCCTTGAAGAAATATTTAGTCCCTCCTTGAACCTTCATGTTTGTGTGTCACAATGACCCTACAGGTAAGTTGTTTGGAGATTTAAGATCCTGTCGAGGTCACCCATGGCAAACAGGTCCCAGGGGAGGGACCAGAATTTCAGATTACATTAACATTTCAGATTAAAACATGCCAGGCTTCTAGTCATTGTATTCCTTTGTTCAGACAAATTGAGCAGATCTTACCTTAACAAACATTTCTGACAGTTTCGACAGCAACCTCCGCGGAAACTGTCAGAAAGGTCTGTTAAGGTCAGATCTGAACGAAGAAATACAATGGGTCTCATCAATGGAGACATAATGAACACAATTCAACTATACCAGGCTTCTTTTTTAGGGTTTATGTATTGATTCTCTGTGTGGCGGGTACGGGGGTTCATGGAATTAGCCAAATATTACGGTAACTGAAAGATTTGCCTGCAAGTTTGCCAACCAGTTATCAACTTTGACGGCCTAAATCACTGTGGACTGCAGTCTGACAGAAAGAATAACATGTCTCACATGTAGCGTATTGTGTATTCATGACAGAGTAAAACGTAACCTAAAATAATCTCTCTCACTCTTTTCATGACAGAGTAAAACACAAGAGTAAAATAACTCTCACTCTATAATTCGTTCCCTCGAAGTGGAAAAGAGATTAGGTTTTTAAAATGAGAATTTTTTAATATCACAGTAAAAATAAAAAATCAAATAACTGTACTGGTTACTTGGTATTAAATGTTACATTCCATGTTGAAAACAGGCCAAGTGGAGCTAATGAGTAATATTTACTATGCATATATTCCGTCTCCATGTTAAATTAAATAAGGTCTGATGTCGCTGTACATGTAAGTATCAGAGAATATTTTCCACTTTAAGTCCTGCTAAGTGAGTCATTCCTCTCTTGAGAAAGTTTCCACAGCTTTACCCTCAGGGTAAACTCGTGGTTCAATACACTAATTCAGAGCTAAGTGCTACAATGCACTAGAATGTAGACATAGTATACAAACTCTGTGGGACTGCTCCTAGAAATGAAACCATACCGTTGTTCACAAATATCCACTTCTATCCTAAAGGTCTATAGCTTTCATCATACGTCCTTGTGTGGTTCATCAACTTTACTCCTCTATAGTTCCCACAACTCTGCTTGCTTGTGGTTGTTGTTTTTAATAAAATGGCCACCAGCACGCTTTCCCACCATTACTCAGGCATCTTACCAGCCTCTAGAATTCTGTTATACAACCTGGTCAAATACTCCACAACCACCTCTCCAAGATGCTTACCGGCACAATAGTTAAAGTCTGTCGTCACACACACACATCTTTTTATAGTCTCTGGTATGACCTGGCCGGGGTTTGAACCCACAACCTTCCAGTCTCAGGGAGGACACTCTACCACTAGGCCCACTGAGCTGGTGTCAAGTGTGTCAACAGGACCAACTGGCCACACTGATTTGTTAAGCAAATATTGGGCGAATGTTACCTCTCCACTACAGCTGCTTCTGGCCACCAAAACTGGATTAGAAAATCGGGGCCATCTCTTTATCATTATCAAAAAATATTTCAAGCACCCCCTTTCTTTTTTCTTCAGCATTGCAGGATTTGAATCTCGTGGCTGAGATGTTCGCAAGGTAATTGTTATTTTTGATGGGAGTTGCTTCTTGCTTATGAATAGCGCCAGCAGCAACATTGGCCTGTGCCCGACATGCGGTTTTACTGCGGGCAACTAACTAAAACTGCTTATCGTGCTAGCTCTGTGTCTATAATTGTAAAATCTGTCATGCATAACAGTCACAAATATATTTGCCAGACATTCGCCAACAGTTTTAATAGCTGCCAATAATTTTTCTTACTGTGAAGAAATATTTAACAAGGAAAAAAAAACAATATGTACAAAAAAACTGTTTGCAACCATTTAGGAACCCTGATGAAATACCAAAATTTGTTACGTGCGCAAACACTTGTGGATCAGTCAGATATGGGCCTTATTAATGTTAATAAGGCTACAGTGTTATGCTGAGGTGAATTCATAACAATTTCATAAACAAATCATGCCCTACAACAAAATATGATTTTCGTGAGATATCTGTTTGTCTCTTAGAACTGTGCGCAAATCATGCATGTTTTGAGTCAAGTTTCACACATGAATGTAGAAACACAACAATGTGGTTGTGTGTGTGAGTTGTACGGATATGATTCCTCTTGTGGTTCCTCTCCCATCTGCTGTAAGCTCTAACTTAATCAGGAGAAAGCAAGAGTCCATCTCCCTCTAAAGATCAACACGACTTGTTTATGAGTCTGCCGACTGGTAATTTGATTGCTTAAACAAACGACATCCAGGCCTGCTGCAGTGTGTCGTCCAGACTGTTGGTCGTGCATAAATTCCCACCAAGTGTTAGTCTCCCATTGCAGCGTCCCACATGGTAGTTTCATGTTTCAAGTGCAGTTCACCTGCAAATAATGAAGTCTTACATGAAACCCTTCGTTCAGACAAGAACAGCATTACATTCATTAAATTAATATTCACATCTTATATAGGCAACTGGAATAGCATTGTATACAATACAGTATAGCTAGATTATATTCTTTTCATAATGTTTTAATCAGGGATGGGCAACTACCAATACCAGGTATCGGGACAATAGTTTCAAAGTATCGAAGGGTTGGATAGTCTCCGATACCAGTTACAAATATCAGTCACTTGCACCCGATGTGTGCCAACAGGCCTATAACAAAAAGAAAGGAAATTATCTTTTGGAAGGGACTGTACGTGCATCGCGTTCATGTTTTTTGCTAAAACCACAAAATTGCAAATTTTTAACCCCCCTTTTTTTTTTTTTTTGAAATAGAGGAATTTCAAACATTTTGGATCACAAATTTCACTAAATAATATTTGAACAAACTGCTTATACTGACATTTGATTAAAAAATTTGTTCTTCGTTAATTGTACACAACTATGATGTAACCCGTGACAAAAAAAAAAAAAAGACTTAGAAACTGCGGTTAGAGCGTGAAAACATGTCACATCTTCTTAACTGCCCTGAGGGAGGATGTAGTGGACAAAGTGGACAGCAGGGTCATCCATCTCTCCATCCTTTAACGGGCCAGCCCCCTTCCACTGCCTCCTCCTTCGACAGTACGAGTCTCTTCACCGGGACTCACTCGCAATCGCAAAGAGACGCCGGGTTTGGTCACAGAAAAACCGGCACGGAGTGTTTCCATAACATCGGAGCGAAGGCGTGTTGTTATTAGTGGATTCAATTTGAACGTCAAGACAGCGGATATTTCTGCTTGCAACAGAAATTGGAGGACGTAAATACGCGAGTGTTTGTCACACGCACGATGAAGTTTGTGCTGGTCGTGTTGTGGTCGCTCCTGACCGCTGAGATGGTTGCTGTACAAGGTAAGAATGTGCATGTGCAGCTTTGACAGTGCGACGCATCATCTCGGCATTTCTCATCACCTTACATCGTCAAGTCCCTTTTTTTTTTTTAAGTAAATAAAGGTTCTGCATCTTTGTTGTTCTTTACAGTCAACAACTACAGGCAACTTACCCAAACACATTTTTTTTATTAAGTATGATTCAATATTTGTATCACATGCATTCCTTTTATATCAAAAAGACAATGTTACATTTAACCTACATAAATTCCCACTTCAATGACCTTGAGATGAGAAGCACATTTATTTCCTGAATAACTAATTTAATGATAAGTAGCAGTGACACGGCACCGTTTGACAAAAATAGAAAGAAATAAAATTATCTATAGCACAACCAAAAGGACATGTATTAATTTGTATCAATTTGCTAAAGTCACCACGTTACTTTTTTTTTGGGGGGGGGGGGGGTTTCTGCCAATAAAAGATTTGAACAATCATCTGCACATTAGAGGCCATTTTTATACAATAAAGTACTCCCTGGCATTGAAACTGATCAAGTTAACCATTGCAAAAATCCTGCCATTATAAATTCATAAAGACATTCATAATCAGGTGTGTGTTATTTACAAACACATTCAAAAGATAAAAAGCGAGAACGACAATATGAAACAGCCTCAAATCATTTGGGTGTACGCAACAAAATGAAGGGCTCCCCTCTATGTTCCCATTTCTCCTCTCTGTGGTACATCACACTGAGGTTCAACAAAGAGCAGATGGTGGCAGGGTGATGATAAGACTCCTACGCATTCAAGACCAGTGGTGGGTTAGGGTTATGAATGTGAACCAACACACACACACACACACACACACACACACACACACACACACACACACACACACACACACACACACACACACACACACACACACACACACACACACACACACACACACACAAATGTGTCATGATTTATCCTCAAAGTGTCAACTCTCCCCTGCTAACACCGGCTGCAGTCAAATCAATACGCTGCCCTTCACCTCTGTGCTCAACACACACACACACACACACACACACACACACACACACACACACACACACATACGCACAGTAAAATAGATCCAGGTGAGGGAGGAAGCATTGACTGAAAGTTCTGCAGGCATAATCTCTTATTTGGTGCGTGATAGTAGATCTGATGCAATGGGGTGAAATCCACCTGAGACTAAAATCAGCATGAATTTATGATCAGATCAGACACGCAAACATACAGTGAGATGGCTTTGAATACGCCCTATGATTTTGGGATCGGTCCAACCTGTGACTGTTCACTGGTTGGACTGGACCGATAGTCCTGAAACCATTACTTGTATATTGATGCCATGTAAACGTAGTGCATGAAAGCAGGCTAGTGAAAGCAGTTGAATCAAAATTAGACATTTGCAAATATCTGCTTTGGAAAATAAAAAACAACATTTTACCAATATTCTGACATGACTGTTGACATAGTTTCTGTGTTATTTACTAAGACACCCCTAACTACAGTTAAATTCCCTTTCCATTCCAATCTTTTGGCCGTGTCGCTCTCAGACACCAATATGAGTTTGCTGTGGGTCAAATCATCTCACTCTTTGCTTATCGTCTCTCTCCACTCGTCATCTGCTGATGCATGTTTGTTGCTGTGCTGCAGTATGGTGCAGCAATGTCTTATGCCGTTGAATATTCAGAGCACTTGGGTTACTGATGATTTACTGTGGCATCCCGTGTCGTGCTATTTCAGGGCAATTACTGTGTAGTGCTGCTAGTGTCCAGTGAATTTGTCTTCTGCTTGGAAGTGACAGAGAAGATGTTAGCCTCAACAGGAACGATGATCTAAACCACAAAACAACAAGACAAGCTATGCTAACCAACCACATATGGACAATATACACAAATTAAATGAATGCAACACAATGTAATGCAAAAACTAACCAACTAACCAACTAACCGACCGACCGACCGACCGACCGACTGACTGACTGACTGACTGACTGACTGACTAACTAACTAACTAAAACCCCTTTCAAGAATTATATGCGTCAATAATACAAAACAAACATGCAAGGTCAGCTAATTGAAGACTTCAATTGGCCACAGTTTTGAATGTGAGCGTGAATAGCTCTTTGTCTATACGTGCCTTTCCAACTAATCCGGTGACTTGTCGACATTGCACCATGCCTTCCACCAAAGCTCGCTGGGATAGACTCACCTTGTTTGTGAAACTTGTCCTCAACAAGCACTACAAAAAATGATTGAATGGAAGGTGCTTGGCAAGATACCCAGGCAAAGAAAACCCTTGCCAAACAAATCATGTGAGTAGGACACTGGGAAGCACTCAGTCCCCATCCAGCCAACTATTCATTCTCTGTACCGCTAATTATGGTTTAGGGTCAAGTGCATCCCAGCAGATTTTGGCCAAGGGCCGGGGAACACCCTGAACTGATCTCCAGCCAATTGCAGAGCACAAACACAAACAACAATTCACATTGAGACATATGGACAATATAGAGACTCTAATTAATCAAGCTGGAGCTTGGATTTCCCACAACCACTGAGTGCAGCCACCAGTAGTCTACCTGTATTTAAAAGAGGACACACTATGTGTTTTTATCTGTTTACCTGAAGGACCTGACACCTCTAAGGTCTCTAAAGAAGGGGTGTGCTGCTCAGCTTGAGTGTCACTCTCTAAGTGACTGTTACGTCTCGTGCCTGACTTCACTGAGCATCTCAACCCTTCTCCCCTAGCAATGCTTCTGTCAGAGTTGATCATGTCAGTATGATCATTTTGTCAGCCTTGGGACCTTAGATGCTTCCACTCGGCCATGACCAGCTGTCAGAGTTGACAGTTTGGCTGCGTCTGCCTTGTACTGGCACTTCCTCACCACCCCTTTCCCTTTACTCCTGAGGAATGCTGTACTTCATGTTTGTTGTGTGCAGGTTGATTGTCTCTCGTGTTTTGTGTCATGTGCAAAATGGCACAGAAGGAATAACGTGAGGTAATCGTGATCGCCCATTCAAGTGTTTTAAGTAAAGGAGCTGTATTCCTTTCATGCTTGCCGTACCTCAAAGGATTTGACTGAGGGCAGGAGTTAGATTAGAGCAGGGGTGTCTGTGGGTACCAGGTACCCCTGAGGATCACATGGGTAGCCCATGGGAGTATTCTAAAACTAGCTCACTAGTGAGATCTGTCATTTTTTTGTGTTGCATACTTTTTTTTTAGATCACATGTATTTGTTCTCTCCACACAGGAAGGCTAAAGCCAGAATCAAACCCTGCACCTCTGAACTGTGAGGTGGACGTGCTAAACAGTGCCGCTCCTTACTTTGTTTATTTAAAACTAATTTCTTGATAAAGTTATTGTTAGATGGCTGAGGTCAACATTCCAGTCATATAGACAATACTAATTATTTGATTTATTTTAGTTTTCTTTTTCTGCTTCCAGCTCAAGATGACTTTGTGTCGCTGGCCGAGTTGGAAGACGCCTTATTGAGGAACCTCTTCCGAGGTTATCAGAAGTGGGTTCGGCCTGTGCAGCATGCCAATGACACCATTACGGTGCGCTTTGGACTTAAGATCTCACAACTGGTGGATGTGGTGAGGACTCAACACATGTAACTACAGTGACGCAATACGTTCAGCAATCATTTTTCATCAATGTTAAAAATCTAGTCGGCTTTTTGTCCGCAAGTTGTATTAAGTGAGTACAGAGGTCAAAACTGCGTAAAGGTCGCACACTACCTGACCTCAGGTTAGCATGGTGTTGCCTTATTAATACATTGGTTGCTATCTACTCATTAGAGGAGCAGGTACAGAGTTAAGGTGGTACAGCTTAAGCCCCCCTGAGAGATCCCACTACCCTTACAGAACTGCCACTGAATTTGATACTTCTGTCATGCTTCTGAGCTTCCTTGTTTTCCTTTGGTGATACTAATGAGGCTCCAGTTTTCAGTGATACGGTTCTCATTTTCTTTTTTATATATATATATATATATATATATATATATATATATATATATATATATATATATATATATATATATATATATATATATATATATATATATATATAAAATATATATGTAGCTACTGCTAATTGGTATAGCCTCAAGCAAGCTGTGGTGATGCATATGCAAGAGAAGCTACTTTATCCCATAAAAATTGTATTGAATCAAATTCAACATTTCTTTGGCTCTCATTTCCTCATACATTTTTTCAGGGAAAGAGAAACTGTGTTCCCTTTGTTCCAACAGGATGAGAAGAACCAATTGATGACTACGAATGTCTGGCTTTGGCAGGTATAACACCAGCCTAACGGAACGCTATGCTTTGTGCAGTAATATAACTTTTATGTTACTGTGTTTTCAATATATTCTTTGTTGATGAAATGATACTCAATGCGTAGGAGGAGCTGGTGATGAAGAAGGCAGGTTGCAAAAATATATAAAGTAGCTAGTCAGGCTTGTTTAACCGTGTAAAAATCACATTATTGTTGAGGCCATAATAAATGTAGCAGATTGTCATTTATAACTAGAATTTACATTCTATGTTTAATTAGCGCTGCTAGAATGAATCCATTTTGTTAACCAATTAACAAGCATGCCATTGCTCATAAATTTACAGTACAACCGAACAACTCTCCGCTCTCCATGGTCCTGAATAATCTGCCTGACGTTAATTAAACTTCAAGAAACACCAAATCATCTGAAACATCAAACCAATTCATAGCAATTCATACCATCTTTTGACTTGTTTAAGTTTCTGTAAATGGTTTGTGTACCGATACACTCGCATCGTCTTAATCAAAACCGATTTTCCAGTTTTAAACAGTTTTCATTAAACCCCTAGTAAATAACCAACACCACTCAACCAACACCACTGTTAATCACTACAATTATTTGAAACCTTCCAGATGTAAGTAAGCTGGAAGGTTAATTTCCAGCCAGTGCCAAGGTACCGACACCCATTCCGTTTACAATACAAATACTATTTTGTAGTACACATTGCCTATCTTCATGACTTTTTTAAAGGAATGGGTCGATGTCAAGTTGAAGTGGAATCCAGATGAATACGGAGGTATCACATCTACCCGAGTACCTTCAGAGACTATATGGCTGCCAGACATTGTTCTGTATGAAAAGTGAGTGACACAATATTCTTTCTTTTTTGTCTCTCCTTTTGTCTCAATGATATATTTTATTCCATCCCTTTTCCCATCAATCACTAGCGCGGATGGTCGTTTTGAGGGTTCCCTGATGACTAAAGCCATTGTTCGGTGGGACGGGACGATAACATGGACCCCGCCTGCCAGCTACAAATCCTCTTGCACCATGGATGTCACCTTTTTCCCCTTTGACCGCCAAAACTGCTCCATGAAGTTTGGCTCCTGGACTTATGATGGAAACATGGTTGATTTGGTTCTGGTGGATCATTATGTTGACCGCAAAGACTTTTTTGATAATGGAGAGTGGGAAATACTCAATGCAACAGGAACGAAGGGAAACAGGAGGGACGGGGTGTACTGGTACCCCTTTATAACTTATTCCTTCATCCTCAAGAGGTTGCCCTTGTTCTACACACTGTTCCTCATCATCCCGTGCCTCGGTCTGTCCTTTCTTACTGTGCTGGTCTTCTATTTACCATCAGATGAAGGAGAGAAACTGTCACTTTCCACATCCGTTTTGGTGTCCCTTACTGTCTTCCTCCTGGTCATAGAAGAAATCATACCTTCATCCTCAAAGGTAGACTGGTTTGAGGAGTTAGGCTAGTAAATACAGAATTGTATTTTCGAGTTCTTTCTCATTGTAACCTAACAAAGGCTAGTTGAAGCTAGAATCACTCGTGTTGCAAATTGGACCTGTTGTATCAGTGGGTTGACTGGGTCAGCCTGTGAACAGCTCAAATCTTTGTATGATTGATGCTCATTGGAAGGCATTTTTTTTTAAATGTGCCCCCCTCCTCCTCCCAATTATATTAATTATAATACAGATAAACCTCCAATTTGCGTATTTCACCAAAAATAGGAGTTTGCTCACTCGTCCCCAAGAAGGCATGCATTGTTTGAATGAAGAGTGACATCTGAAAGAGATGAGCTGCTCATCCATGTAAACATCCCTGTCAGGATCAAGCTTGATATTAGAGAATGTGCATTTTTTGAATTCTCAGAGATCTTTGACGTGTTGTGCACACACCATTTTTATGGCGGAAATTTGTTCTAATGTGCAGCCATTGCTATGCATTGCTGTGCAAGGAAAAGTCTTTGCCACCAAGACAGTGGAAGACAAGCACAATTGTGCTGTTTTTGCTGTCATTCCATCACCATTAGAAGGATTTATGCAGAAATTGTGGGGAAATGTTGATAAAACATCAGGTTTATCGTACACACACACACACACACACACACACACAAAAAGATTTATAATGGGAGTCAATCTGACCAAATGTGTCACTTAAATGCGTTTCAATACTAAGTTATTTCCTCACTGCAATGGTTTAAAAATTGCAGCTTGGCGTCATTTTGGACATTGAAACATTTTAACATATAGAGTGAAATTTTGCTTTTTTTTTTAAAGTTTTTTTTTTTTTTTTTTACAATGCTTTGCTTTTATTGGAACTAAACAAAAACATCAAAAGCCCAAAATGGTACAATGTGTTTGTTCCATGAGGGTTGAACGGAAAAAAAGCATTTTCATTTCCTCCCTTTTTACTCTTGGCAGCTGTTTGTGCAGGAGGAATGTCTATATATGATCGTTGCTGGATTGTTAGAACAACAAATCTAATTGAAACTTTTGCACAGTACTGAACTGATTGATACATAGCATAGTCGTGTTTCCACATTCCATTCCTTTCTGCAAATACTGACGACAGATGATACCATTCCTTGATATCTATATTGTTTTGTGTTTCTTTACCCCAGGTGATCCCTTTAATTGGAGAATACCTGCTATTTATTATGATCTTTGTCACCTTCTCCATTATTGTAACTGTTTTCGTCATTAACGTCCATCATCGCTCCTCTGCAACCTACCACCCTATGGCCCCCTGGGTGAAGACCCTTTTCCTTCAGAGACTGCCCAGGCTGCTGTGTATGCGGGGGCATACCGACAGGTAAAAATAGAACCCTAATTGACTGATGTTATGTTGTCATACATACAATAGCATGGTAATTATGACATACTGTGCATTGTATGAATTTCTTATAGATACCACTTCTCAGATACCGAGATAAGTAGCCCTGAGCTGAAGCCACGTAGAGGGAAAGGAAAGAAAGGGGCTCCTAGACAGTCGCGAGGAAAGGAAGAGGAGAATCAAGCCTGGCTCGCCATGCTGGAGAAGGCCACACAATCTGTTCGTTACATCAGTCGTCACATCAGAAAGGAACATTTTATCCGTGAGGTGTGTGGCTTTGAGGGACAATTTTGGATACAATGAGGCTTAATGAGTCTGGTTTCACTGACTGAAATCATCTCAAATTATAATAGCAATATTCAGAGAAATGTTTAAGATTATGGCAGTAATTGGGTCTTCCTATTCATACAGGTTGTGCAAGACTGGAAGTTTGTGGCTCAGGTGCTGGATAGGATTTTCCTGTGGGCCTTTCTCACTGTGTCAATATTAGGCACAGTCCTCATCTTCACACCAGCTTTGCAGATGTACTTCAGCTCACCTTAACGAATATATACTTGCAAATACTGTATTTTAGAATCCCTGTTTTTCAGAGTTCAAAGTTTAATAAAACTCACTCATGGTTTTTTTTTTTTTTTTACCAAAAATTTAAGTACATGCACAAAAGTGTGCAAACAAATAGCAATAGGCAGGTACACATACATCAGTAAATTGTTTTGTGTCCTATACACAGCATGCTTGACCAGGTGATTGCACTCAATACTATGTAATTATAATAAAGTTGTTATTAAAACATATCCTGTCATTCCTGAAAATGTTCATTAAATCACGAGTTAAAAATAAACGCATGACGTTATTCCGCCTGACTGTAATGCTATTGAGTAACCACTAAATGGCAGCAAATACGTCCATGCAACCATTATCTGGATTTCTTATTCTCACGTGGGTCACAGCCTCTTCCATTTTATTGCATTAATGACCAATAAATTATAATTACAGATTTTATAGGAGTTTGTAGGTGCTCCCCTCTGATAAGCAGCAGTCAGGGATTCCTAAATTACATTCCTTGTCAAAGAGCACATAAACTGTTGTGTATCACTGACGGTAAAATCACTCTTTAATCTGTCTACCGCTTGGCAAACTGCCCAGTCTTTTTTTTTAACAATAAGTTGCAATTGTAGTGACAATACTGGGGGAGCTGAAAGTCTGAGATTTTGATATGGAGAGGTGCGCATGCGCACCACCTAAAGCTGTACATTTACTTTCCTCTGCCCCTTTGCAAGGCCAATGGTAGCAATGATTTTGTATACTTGTAATACTGTATACTGTGCATACTACAACTGCCTAAAGTTCAGCAGTCTGACACACTTCTTAACCTGTCTTGTTCCTGCTGCATTCTCTTCCTTCTATGCCAGGGTTAACATTTATAACCACCTTCTCTTTCAAGACAAGCACCTGGTTGCTGCCTCCACCAGGACTGGGGTGACCCCATTTACACCTACGCTAGTGACCTTCACTTCATATGTTGCTGCTGATGATTGCAACAATTTAAATACTCTACCACCACCACACACACACGCAAGCACTGATGCACACACACTCTCACTCACTCACTCACTCACTCGCTCGCTCGCACGCACGCACGCACGCACGCACGCACGCACGCACGCACGCACGCACACACACACACACACACACACACACACACACACACACACTTCTGAAATCTTTGTCAATGTAATGTAGCTCATTTGTTATTTTAACTGTGAATTTGGCTTCCAAGCAGCGTTCTTATTTTTAAGAGTAGTTACAAACTCATGTTTAAAATTTCATATCTGAAAATGTTAACCCCAACTCGGGGTTAACCCTAATCCTAACCCCCACACCTAAAGTGAAGGTGTAACCCACTGAGCCTCGTAGCTGAGATTTCAAAAGTATGTTTGGGTTTCAATGTCAGTTTGTCTCGTTTTTGATAAAGGTGGACATGACCAATGACAGCAACATCTTCAAAAGGCTCCAATTGCCCCTCCAGAAAGCGTGAGTGACTATTATCAAGTAACAGTACAGTCCAGGCTCCAGATCTTGAAGCCACAAATCCAACCATTACCTGAACTGCTTTTATCCTCACAAGGGTCGATGGCGTGCTGGAGCCTATTAGATCTGACTTTGGGTGGTAGGTAGGGAATATCCTGATTTCCTGTTCACACTCCTATGGACAATTTGCAGGGGTCAGTCGACATACCATGCATGTTTTTGGATTGTTGGAGCACACTGGAATACACGGAGAAAACCTACATATAGGCACAGGGAGAACATGGAAACTCCACAAGGCGAGAGCCTGGAAACAAACCCACAACCTCTGTACTGTGAGGTTAAAAGGTTAGAAAATACTGCTAATGTAATAAAGCAAAAATATAGTTTCTTCTTAAAATAAATGCTAAATAAAAGTACAAAATATGCAACGTCATAATTTTATCACTTAGCCCTGAAAGATATATTGTGACAGACCCTCGTCGCTGCTTGCCACACATTGAGACTGAGACACCCACAAAGCCTGCCCCGCTTTTAAAACCTCCATCTCCGCCATTTTTGTTCTACCGTTTGCGCAGGAGCATATTGTATCACACGCTCGCTCAAGTGAAATGAGAAAGGAACATATCATCATGCAGTGAGTGATTCCATTCAATACGTTGACTGAAAAGATTTGTTTATTTGAAGCGATGCTCCTTCATAACAAAAATGCCAAATTCTTGGTGTGCAAAAGTGCAGTGACACACTTCTAATCAACTCTGATGTACTTTTAATATCATCAGTGTGCATCCACACCTAGGCACCACTAATGTGACCACTGGCTAGAATAGATGTTTAGGGCGAGAAAATAGTCTAAAGTGAAACACAAAAAGTATAGTAGCAGTGCAAATAAACAGGTACATGGAGAGAAATACAGCACATGACAAATGAAGCAAATTTTCACATTCAAGCAAGAGTCCCATCCCTGTAGGCTGAGCTCAAAAGTCATCTCTTAATGCAAGCTGATGGCAGTCAACATACATATATGAGACTGTGCAAAGACTGGACACATGCAAAAAGGGAGTTGAGGAGAAGAGATGTACAAAACTACTAAAGCAAATGAAAAGAGGAGTGATAAATAGTGAAAGAAGCGCTGCAGGCGATCTTCTAACGGTTTTAGGGCGCTGCTGCATCGGCTGCGTACTGATAGTTGAACACATGAACAGAACGGAGAGGTGAGGGAAAATAAACATACAGCGTGTAGACAGATTGAAGGCAGATGGGGAAGGACAGAGAGGAATCAAGAGAAACATGGAAGAAGGGAGGATGAATGAAAACAGAATCAGAGAAGTTTTTGGCTAAGTGATGACAACATGGATGACTTATGGATGACTTACCAGTACCAATGGCCCATACACGTGAAAGTGGAATAGCAGCACAAATATTGTACGAGGTATAAATCAATGGCTGTGGGATCACCTAAAACAGGGGTATCACACTCTTTTTTTTCGGTGGCCGCATTGTGGTCATAAGTTCTTTCGGAGGGCCAATATGACTGTCAACCCAAATAAATGTATGAGCACCTCATATTATATACAATAAAAGATACAAGACAAACTGATAAATAACTCGTTTTCAAATCAGATGAGTAAAAACTGGTCAAATATTAAAAAAAAAAGATATTATTAAAAGTGAAGACAATTTGCAATTCTATTAATGACACATGAATTTGATGCACAATTTGTCTTGACGGGCCACATAGAATAATGTGGCGGGCCGTATCTGGTCCCCGGGCCTTGAGTTTGACACCTGTGACCTAAAACCTTGAACCGTGATTCGCAGGCACAAAGGTGGAATAGCTGTTGTGTAAAAAGGCAGATTTCCTGGTGGAAGGCAGTACTGCTTTTAAGGAAGGTTTGGATTTTCCTTGGGCAAAAAAACTCCATGGGATGGATGAACATCTGTACAAAACTTGAGGGTGGATTATATTTTACCTTGGAATTGGTATCTATATATTTGACATCTTATCGAGTGTCGACATTCGATGACGGCTACCATATAACAGAGACTATACTTTTTTTTTTTTTTTTAGCTTGTCCCTGTGGTTCAGCTGGTTGCTCTTTTCGAAGACAGTCCTATGAAGAGACTTTTGGTAAATCACCTGTTGGGTGCTTAAACACACCAGTGGTGGTTATGGCGAAGATGGTGTGCCATTACTTTAAAGCTACTTCTGACAATAACAAAGTTTCAACAACTCACCACATCTGGGCAACAGAAGAATGCGATCGAAGTTGAATTCAGTTGCAGGATGATTGGTTGAACATTGGTACGGCAGAGAAATGTTGCTGGCTACAAATACGAAACACAGATGAAGTTACTGCATGTTAGCTGCAACGATGCCAGGATTTTAAATGTTTGTTGTTTTTTTTACTCACAGAATAGCTCCAGTTGGAATGAAAATACAATTACATTATGAAACTCTCTATGAATTAAGCAACAATCAAGTGTGATTAACAAATATGTAAATGAAGTGAATACAATGTTATAAATTACTACCGTCCATGTTTGTTTGCTTCTTTGTTAGAAATTGCATTTCCCCCAATTTCTCACTAAATATTGCACACATCTTTCAAGGATGTGTGGCAGGTAGCAATGAACGTGTACCATTTGGTTATAATCCAAATTAAGAGTATGATGGAGGTCTACATTCCCCTGAGTGCCTTTTACTTTGTTGCAAGTGTCACCGCCTAAGTAAAGATACTTAATCAAACATTTGTAGACCTTTTATGCATATTGGGTGATACGTTCTCATTAGTAGAACAAATGTTTTCAAATAACTCATTTGTTGTTGAGTAAAACTCCCACTCGGGTTATCTGCTTACGCCAGGACTCGAGGTGAAAGGAGATCTGCCACATTCTGGTTCTTTCGCCTTCCTCACCATTTGCCAAAATAATGACAAATGACAAAGTGCTTTTTTGATTGTGATCATTTCTATTCTCATTTGTGAAATGTACCTAAGTGATGAGAATTTTGTTTTTTAAACAGGGCTAGTTTTCGGATGAGACATTTTCATTTACTTCGGACTACATTGAGACGAGAGTGGCATAATTTGAGTATTCATTTTTGTTTGATGCTGTGCTGAAAGATATTCCCAATGTAAAATGGGTGCCTTGGCTCAATAAAAGTTGGGAGACATTGCTTTCGAAGAAGAGCACTCATCTTCTTGGAGAAAGTTTGGAGTTGACCGAAGCAGGCAGGTTGGCTGTCCAAGCCGGCATAACAGCAAATTGGTGTCGTGTGTATGTCTTTGATGTTTGTTTTCAGCGAGAGAGACAGAGAGCGAGGGAGGGAGGGAAGGGGAGAGAGAGAGAGAGAGAGAGAGAGATGGAGAGAGAGAAAAATGGAGAGAGTGAGAGAGCGAAAGCAGTCTGATGAAGCTCTCCAAGTTTGACACCTTCTGTGGGCTAAAAAGGAGACCAACAATATTGCTGTGATGGCGTCACGGAGGACCGGAAAATCAATACTGCTAGGATTTTACCTCTGGGTGACTTTGAGCTTTCAAGGTAGGTTGCTGAATGACTCCTACTTTTTTTTAGTTTACCCAAACAACCATACATTTAAGCTTTTTGATTTTATTTTATTTCATGATATTTGATTATGACCATCAATGACGCAGGCACATATTCCCAGATGTGACTCTCTAATATTCCAGCATGTGGAAGAATTCTATCACATCACTACAGCTGAACATATTGCTGCATGCCTGGAGTGCAAGTGTAGGTCAGTGTGCTTGTGTCAGTCTTGCTCTTTAGACCAACAACATCTGGCTCAGAAAAAAAAAAAGGAGGGCACACCAGCAATGATGCACAAAGCCCATTGGGACTGTTCATCCCCTCAGCGTAATCCGCAGCCAAAATTAAATACATGATTAGTAGAGCAGAAACACCATCAGATGAAGTTAAAGCGCTTTAACACGTTTGAATCCATGGTTTACAATACTTGGGCTATTTGACACCTTTGTACTACCAAGTGACACACCGTTTTATTTAATCTTTCATTTTGTTTAATTGTTTTTTAAATCTTTCTTATCAAATGCATTAGGGTTAAGTGTTTTGTTACACCAGGTTCTATCGAGTAAGTTGCATGACTTTTGAGTGAACGTTCATTATTTAAAAAAAATGATAACATCATACCACATCTAGTTATTTTCTATTTTTGATACTACTTGCCCAAGGGTGGACTGGAATCCTAGCTGACCTTGGGTGAGGGCTGAGGTACACCCTTGACAGGTCACAACATTTTTTTAGTTTTTAGACACTAACAACAGATAAAAAAAAGAAAAAAAATTATACGGTGGTATCTTATTCAGTGGTGTTCGAGTCACACTGCACTACCCAAAATTATTTATGTACTTGGAATATAAACTCACTGGAAACTTCAATAGCTGCTCACTTGGTGTAAACTTTCATATAAATTCTCTTGGTTGCAGTGGCATTAATCCTTTGCGTTTTCCAATATATTTTTGCCTTTATTGCCCCCTGTTGTGTGCAGTTTGGACATTTTCCAGTAACTTATAGTGCCGCTTAAGGGCTTTTCTTAAACAGTCCCTCTTAACGGGGAAGTCAGTGTTGCTGCAAGGGACAAGCTGTTAGGGGCCTGCCTTCGTCTGGCATTGGAAAGCCACAATATGGTACAGACGGACAGGGGAAACCCAGTTTAAGTCTTTGGCATGACATCAAATTATCTGGGAAGAAAAAAATATGTATGTAGTCTTAGCAAATGTTAGATGTTAGCTTTTTTCAACTTTTTGCACACACACACCTCTTATTCCTGAAGTCTCAATAAATTCCATTTTGGTTGTGAGGCCATCAACACACTTCCCCTGTTTACCATCACTAGTGCCCTTTGCTTCATGAGAGAATAAACATTGAAAGGTGTGAAATACGTCCACTATACGGTAACGGAGCACAAGTGTCGCAAAATTTGCAAGATATGAGAATGTCACGCTACACATGGAAAAGAAAACAGCTGAAGTTTGAGGATCTGTTGTAATAATGTCATTCATGCTATTCTGACGTGAGGAATGGATTTGAGGCTGACCTTTGTTTTTTTTTTTTTGTACTTTTATTTAATCATCTGTCCATCTGCCTCGGCGGGCATCATTTATCCATTGGCTCACGTGTTTTCAAAATGTTTTCTCCATATTTGAAACTGTCTCCACTGAGCAATTTCTAGCTGTACCATTTCTGTTGTAATTGTGAGACTAAAAGGGAACATATAGAGAAATAATGTTTTAATTGCTTGTATACACAACTCTGGAGTGCCTGCCGATACATAATTTCTGAATATGTGTCTCTGAGCGCATTGTTTTGAATTTACCCCTATCGAGAGAAAACAGTGCAACTAATTTACATGATAACACTCCCACCCCTCCCTACACATACACCCATAAAAACAAACAGCAAATTTCTGCAGACATGACTTGGCAGCTAGACAGAGCATGGATGCCTCAATTTTCATCGACAGCTTTATTACAGTCTGAAACGTTGGGCCTAATTTACTAATTTTTGACAAAAACAGGGACAAACTACGTCGAATTTTCAATACAATCAAGTGTAGACCAGACAAACTCAGAATTGTATTTACCAAGTTGGCAAAACAAGTTTGCAGTTCATTTTGTATGTTTTAGAAGGTGTTTAGGAGGGATTGATTTAGCACAGGCAATGTGATTTATCGACCAAAACAAAACAAATTCCTTTCAACTCTACAATTTACTTCATCTGAAAATGCTGTTTTGCAGTTGGAACTGGGTTCTCCCAATCCAGTTTTTTGGGGTGCGCCTTCCTCAATTTTAAACAGGATAAGCAAGTAGAGCCAATTGCCACACTTATGAGCAATAAACAAAGCTTCTATGCAGTTGCTGGCTCCCACAAATTTGTCAGCGTAGTTTAGTTTTCTTTCTGTAATTCAAAAATGTTTGTTTGACTTCCTACTGTGCCTTCTGAGTTCTCCAAAACGCCCCCCCGTCCGGAAAATAATAACCATAAGATGTATGCTTTAAATGATCAACAACAGGGTAGATATCAAATGGACAAAGTAGCTTGTACGTGCTACTTTTATCTAATGAAATGCACTATGACTGAAACATTCTGTTAGGGGACGCAGCAGACATCCCAATTCACTGAGAAGTTTTTATGAATTACCTGCAGGCCATCTGTTTGTGAGACAGGCTGCCCAAGGACATTTTTTATTGTTGCTGTGTTCCTCGGTTAAAAAGAGATGTGATATCTTGACCATTCAGCACACGTTTCCATCTATCATTATGCCGCATATGGAAGAATCATTCAAAGAGTATTTGATCATTTCCATAGCCCGATCAAGTTCATGTTTTAAGTAGGTATAAACTACTAGGGTGTTCTTGTTAATGAAGACTGGGCTAAGATTACTTAGATGAGAAAATAATTTTGTTTTGAAACAAGTCAACTGTTTTGGGAGACAACATCGTAGCTTGTGTGCTGAACTCCTAAGAGTGCTTTGCCAAATATTTTAGAATTTCCAACACCATGAAAGAGGCCCTCTTCTCAAATTATTTTTTTGCTTGCTGATGATGAATTTACATTTTTCTAAAGTACCATTGAGGAATGTAGCCCAGTCAGTCTGTGTAGTCTTGCTTTTGCCTGGAGTCACCTCTGACAGACAATTCAGAGCAGGAGAATTGGCATAAAAAATGGATTATTATGCAGTTGATTTATCGTTGCATTCATGATGTTTTAAGTTACATTATATTCTTCAAGTTCTTTGCTGTTGTACACAGGCTGCCATGGTGGAATATATCAGAGGAAGTTGTACCGGGACTTGATGGTCAACTATAATCGACTAGAACGACCAGTTCAAAACGACTCTACACCCATCGTAGTGGAACTTGGTCTCACTTTGCTCCAGATCATTGATGTGGTGAGTGTGTTTTCCATTTGACTAAGTGCGAGCAGAAGGTATCATTTGTTCTAGATACTTAGAAAGAAATCAATATAAATTGGAACCTCTCTCATTCACCTCACTGTCCAATTGATTCAATTTAAATTTGTAGTCAATCAATATAGTGACTTGCAGAGGTCAAGCGGGATGATTCAACTTTGATATTTTTACGCATCTTTAGAAGTGCATTATTCTGGAAAATCTTGTTTGAAGTCCATATTGTACAGCTTGAAGAAAATGTGACTTTCGAGATTCCATTGTGTCAGTCTTGTGTATGTACTTAACTGATTACTCGAGTATATGCTCATTTTACTGGAAATAAAAACTGTCAAATTTCAAAGCCCAAACTAATGAGAATATTTATCTTTACCTATTTTTAGCTTCTCATTTATTTACTTGCCACTGACCTTTTCTACTTTGGTCACCGATGTTTTAAATGTCTCCAACAAAAGAGTCCACTAATTGCATTCTGGCTGAGACTAAAGGTAAAATCGATAGCACTCTTCTGGTTAGACGTGTTACTTAAAATTTGAACTAAATCAAAACAAAAAAGACAAATGCTACATTTACATTATGTTACAAGCATCCACAGCAATTATATTGCAGGCCACCGTGGACAAAACAGTAGTGATGTGAGACAGCGAGTGGGGACGGGATGGGCAAATGAGAACAGGCTGATTGTCATTGACTCTGGGTCAGATTTTTAGATTGTCAAAACATCTGCCACTGCGGTCACGGTGGGGAGGAGAAACCTATTCAGCTGTCGTAAAATGGAACGAATGCGATAAAACGTGACAAAACTTTTACGTGGTCTGGAGATATCCAGCAGATGTATTGGCATCTCCTGGCGTGCGGTGCTTGATGGACATCATACAGTGTGCTGCATTCTACTAGTCTGGAAGGGGGTTTATGTTCCCTCCATGGCAGACCCCTTCGATCAAAACAGTGCACCATAGGATTTGGGTTGTTTTTCCCAAACTCAAAGGTTTTAGAAACTGTGTAGACCAAAGCAAATCAAAAACACTGCAACATGTTCCTTCATTTCTTACTTTTCCTGCTCCTTCACATCAAAGGTCCGTTCTGCCTTGCACATGGATGTGCTTTTGGAGAATTTTCTGTCACATCTCAATTTGTGTAAAGGCTCAGCTCTCCTTACCTGATCTGTTCTAAATTTGGCAAATGTGAATTCCCTGGATTATGTTTTCCCTCAAGCCTTACATGCATTTTTTTTTGTTATCAAAGAAAAACATCTTGACTTGCTGTTGAAAGTGGATGTTTCGTTCGAAGCCGTTGTTGTAATACTATATCGGATTCCCCCATTTGTCCATGACTCATATGGATTCTGAGAGCCCATAAAACATAATTTTAAGATTCTATGCACTGGATAAAGTGTATCCATTCATAACCCTAACCTAAATGTTGTATAACGGTATACAAGCCAAAAGTATGAGAACTCTATGCATTGCTTAAAATAAACATAGAATAACAAACAAAGAATAAATCCAAGTACCAACCAGCAAAGCATATGTTTGACTCATTTTGTCGGCTTTGGTCTGTATTAATTTCAATCTGTTTTAAAAACAATCGTGTCCTATAATAAAAAAATTCTAGGTGAGTCGGTGTGGTATGAATACTCATTAACACATGTTTAACAACTGGCACCAACCGTGAACCCATATTAGCCATTCCTAAATATACATAAGTGGGAATATAATAATTATGAAGTTGGCAGTGATGTATAATGAGCCACTGATTACTTAAAATGACTTAGATTTGTGTACAGTATCATTAGGCCAAATCATCTTTTTTTTTTTTCTGTGTGTGTGCGTGGGGGGCAAGGGGTAGTTGCTAAATGTCCCTGAGTTGGCAACACCACAGTAGCTCTGGTTTGATACTTGACTTGTATTAATGTCCATGTGTGCACATAAAATAAAACCACAACTTTCAGAATAAAAGCACGGCACATTTTATGTGTTATTTTGACTTCAAGCGGGTGGGCCATATGTGGGAGTCATGCACAGGTTTGATCCAACAGCTCATGCTGTTAGTGGGTATGTTGGATGTGATCCGCTAAAGTTGTGACCTTTTACTAAGTGTCCAAATAGAGTGATTAAATAATTAATTAAATTATGTGTTTACGCGCGCAAACAGATTCTGCGTGCTGTTTGGAACAAGTGTAAAAGTAGTGAGAACCGCTGTATTTGAAAGACAGTTTTATGTGTTTAGTAGCTCTCCTGGTATTCACCATAAAATCTTTGGAGAGCATCACAACCAAAAAATAAAGTTTGAAGGGATGGAGTTAGAAGTGTTCGTGTAAGACGTTACTGAATTAGCAAACAAACATGGGCTAATAAAATTACATTGCATGTGCTAAAAATAATCAGTTTGCATGTGCTGCTTTCATGACACAAAAAATGAACTGCACGGCAATTATGCTTGTTTGCCAGACGTATTTCTGTGTGCGGCCACTTTTTTCCAAAAGAAATCAAGTTTGCATGCACAAACCACTCCTAAGTCAGGCCCAGAGCGTCAACATCATAATTTACTTTTTCTTTGTATGAAGTCGGAAATAACAAGATGAATTAATGCTTTCTGAAAGGTTGTGAAAAATATATTTTGAGCATGTGTGTGTGTGTGTGTTTTGTTCAATGTTAGCACGTATCTGCATACATGTGTGTGTGTACCACGGCCTATGATTCATCCATCTGGTTCTGGGTAGCTCTGAAGCCAGCGACTAGCTTTATCACGAGTTATGAACAGACTTGGCAGGATGATCATGCAAGTGCTTACCCTGACTCAAGTAGTTCACAGTGAAATCTGTGTTCTTTTAATTGGCCCTCAAATCTGGGTCACTTCTGCTAATATGTTCATTGGACCACTATACTAAAACACGAAATCCATTACTGGAATCTCAATGACATCTTAACTAATACATGCCCTTTGACTATTGTGTCATTACAATTGTCCATTTATGCGTTCGTCAGTTAAAATATTGCTAGAATAAAACATATACTCTACGTACTATTTAAATCATGACTAAAAAAGAAGCTGTCATTGTCATTCAGTCAGCACAGGGTCATATACTGCAGGTTGCTTGTCTTCATTCCAAGTCTTTTTAGTCCGATATCAAAGTTTTTTTTTTTTTTATCTCGGTATGCAGAACATTTTTCTTTATCTCTAGAAAACATCGACTTATCTGACATGCCATCTTTCTCTTACAGGATGAGAAGAACCAAGTTTTGATCACAAACGCGTGGCTTCAGCTGGTATGTCTCTACTTTGAGTATGTTTATGTGATCATTGCACATTTACTGTCATTTTGTATTTATTGAGAAGGTTTTGCCATTTAAGATAGCTTTTTCTTAAAAGCATTCATGTCAGAAATATTTTCAAGGCAAAAAGACCCATCTGATTTAAGGCAGTAAACCTCAACCATTTGTTTTGAAACATTGATTACTAAAATATAGGCAATATTAATCCATTTCAATCCTCCTCCTGCAACAACTGACAAATTCAAACAAAAATCTGAGGCATAACATTAAGATGAGTCTTACAAATAAAATCTCAGGGCTATTCTATTCAACTTCTTCTATTAATGTACATTTAGCATTTAATGCCAAAGCAATATCAAAGGAGAATGCTGTTGAATTTCAAATTACAAATGTATTGTTATTAAATGTGCTTGTGTGTTGCATTGTGATATTTCATGAATAAATTGCGATATTTCATAAACAAAAAACAAACAAGCAAACAAACAAAAGATAGAAAGAAAGAAAGAAAGAAAGAAAGAAAGAAAGAAAGAAAGAAAGAAAGAAAGAAAGAAAGAAAGAAAGAAAGAAAGAAAGAAAGAAAGAAAGAACCTATTTAAATATGGGACTAACTGTAGAAAGAATCTGATTAGTGATCTTTTTATTATAGGACTTTATACAGTACTTTTTAAACGGATTTTATTATCTCATTTTATTGTTTAGGACAGGATTGTGTTGTTGTTTTTTTGTACTTTTTGCTGCGCTTATTTAAAAAGGACCAGACCGGATGTAGGGAAACAAATATAAGAGTACCATGTAATGTTAATTCAAAATAATACAAATCCAGTTTTACCAAAAGTCACTGTTACCAAATAAACGGTATCCTTTATTATAGCATTCACAGTGGTTAACGTAACCATTTTGAAACCTGACAAACAAGCAAACATTCACATGCACACTTACACTTAGGGGCAATTTATCATCTTCAATAAACCTATGCATAGTAGTAGGTAGGAAAGTGGAACACCTCGTGAAAACCTTTTCAAGCATTGGGAGAATGTGCACATCCAAAGAATGCGCTGCACACTCCAATTTCAGTAGCATGCGCATATTTAACAGAAGGCTTTGTGGAGGACAGTTACTTAATTGTTAATGTGACATCAGACTCGTCAGGAAGGTACAACATCCTTTTTGTCCCCACCGCCCATTAGACTTGCACATTAAGAATGTCACATTCTACATCCAATTTGTCTGAGTCAGCTGCTGACTGGCTGGCATGTTATGAATGATTCAACTATTCGGGAAGCCACCTCCTTAACAGGGCCTCCACGCAGGAGTAATGTCTAGAAGTGGCTTTGAAGATATAGCAGATCCACAGGAGACATGAGAACACAGACAAAATGACAGCAGACAGACAACATCTGCACCTTTTAGGATTTTAGGATTATAGGTTCATTGGAAATGAACATTCCACATGTAAATAATTGGGATTTCATATAGATTATAACAGTGGAAGTGTTATCATCTTCAAAGTCGAAGTCAAAGTCAGCTTTATTGTCAATTTTTTCACATGCCAAGACACACAAAGAGATTGAAATTGCGTTACCCACTATCCCACGGTGACAAGACATATAACAAAACGTCCCAAAAAAACCCACAAAAAGTAAAAACAAGAAGGAACATACAATGAATAAACAAGAATTGGAATTGTGCTGTTTAAGACCCTCCATAAAGATCACACATGCCCAGATAGGATAATGATTTAATTTCTAATGTGCCCCAATCCTAGACACACTTTGTTTACCTCTGTTATAGAATGAACAATATTTTGGATGAAAAATTACTTTGCTTCATGCATTATCTTTGGTTCACAGTCTCTGAATGTCCCCGAACGATTCAGTTGTGTTTTGCCCCGCACCACTTAAACATTATTGGCTCCGTGCATCACACAGTGCAGGTATCTTTTTTTTTTTTTTTACATCTAAATTAGCTCCCATAATTGCTGAAAGAAAAAAGAAGTGGAACGATAGCAGCACGAAATGCATTTGGGCATATTTTCCGGCCAAGTCTTCACAACAACTTCTACGTATTGCGTGGGTCTTTATTTATGCATACTTTCAATTGGAACAGGACCTGGGCCATAAATGATGAAAAAAACTGACAAAACCACAAATTGAGAAATGGTTTTGTAAATTTACAGCCGTAACTCCATTCAGATGAGCAAACTGTGCGAAAAGGCTAGCGTTCCACAGATCTTTATTTGTGAACACAGTGTTCTTTCTTTGCAGTGTATTGTGTTTCACTTCTTTTCATCCCGTACAGTAATCATATTTAACCACACACACAAAAAACAAACCTATTCCACATTATAATAATTGCATATTAACGTCCATCCATCCATCCATCCATCCATCCATCCATCCATCCATCCATCCATCCATCCATCCAGTCCCCATGGGGGTCACGGGCATGCTGGAGCCTATCCGCAGCGGTCATCGGGCAGTAAGCGGGGGACACCCTGAACTGATTGCCAGCCAATCGCAGGGCACACAGAGACAAACAACCATCCGCACTCGCACTCACGCCTATGGGCAATTTGGAGTGTTGAATCGGCCCACCAAATATGTTCTGTGGGAGGAAACCGGAAGACCCAGAGAAAACCCACGCAGGCACGGGGAGAACATGCAAACTCCACACAGGGAGTGCCGAAGGTGGAATCGAACCCACACCCTCCTAACTGTGAGGCGGACGTGCTAACCAATGTAACGACGTGCTAACCGATGCACCAACGTGCCACCCGCATATTAACGTTTAAGTCCAAAAACAAAACAAAAAAACATGATTGCCATGACAGTCTTGTCCATAGCTGTTCCTGACTACACTTTGCTTAGTTGGAAATTCCTTTGTCTGTTTGTCTCTGTTTTTGTTTCTAGCAGTGGACAGACGTGTACCTTACATGGGATACAGAGAGTTACCCTGGTGTTCAAAACCTGCGATTCCCTTCTGATTTGATATGGACTCCAGACATTCTCCTCTACAACAGGTTGGGGTTTTAGATTACTACATTTGAAACACTTTTGATGCATTTTTGTAGGCTACCACATCTCTGCAAACTACAATGTCAATAACAAGCATATTTGATATTGAAACACAAACGTGATGTGCAAATATTTAAAGGTGGTCTGGGGCGCCTCCCGATCTGAATGCTAACAAATCATTCTTGTTATTGCTACTGACTCCTTCATTGTTTGCCATCATTTGTCAAGGGAGAGTGTTTAATTTAGATGCATCGCTCGTATTCAGCCCACTTAGACTGTCTACCTGTCAGATACAAGCATTCAAAGCATCTCTATTATGAAAGGGAGAGGACAACATGTTAAATGGAAGAATGGATACATATGGATGAGATTCCTACCTTCAGCACAATTTCTGTGACATGTATATGCTTGATATGAATATAAAGAACAGATTGGAGCTTTCTCAAAAGGGTGATACCAATCATTAAACCGAGTTATAGCCGTAACTGCATTCAGATGAGCAAAAAAGAAAAACATATAAAAAAGATGATCCATACTAATTACTGCAGAAACAGTGGAAGGTGAAGAAAGGTAACTTCTAAAAGTAGAATTTGAAAACTTCATTAAAACAAAAAAGAGTCCCAGAAGATGCTCCAATAATGTACCTTTGCATATAGACATCAGTGCATTTGAAAGTGTAATTCATCAACATCAATGTTGATTTTTAATGATGGGAGCAAATTTTGCACGAATGCTAGTCATTGTTCCCGAACTTCTTTGCAGTGCCGATGAAAGGTTTGATGCAACTTTCCATACAAATGTACTGGTCAATGCTTCAGGTTCCTGTCAATATATCCCACCAGGTGAGATAATTCCACTGATGATGTTTTTATGTAGATGCATACATGTCATTGTGCTTTCATGTTCTTGTTATATGGTAACATACTCACTTTTTTGAGTTTTTCTTTTCAAACTGTCCAGGCATCCTGAAGAGTACCTGCTACATCGATGTTCGCTGGTTCCCATTTGATGTACAGAAGTGTGACCTCAAATTTGGCTCCTGGACACATAAC
Organism: Syngnathus leptorhynchus; assembly: GCF_054491065.1. Classification (NCBI taxonomy): domain Eukaryota; kingdom Metazoa; phylum Chordata; class Actinopteri; order Syngnathiformes; family Syngnathidae; genus Syngnathus; species Syngnathus leptorhynchus. The sequence goes on along the minus strand of NC_141199.1, from coordinate 7,779,733 downwards.
GGTTGGTTGCTTGACCTCCAGATGATGGATGTGGACATCTCCACCTACATACCCAATGGCGAGTGGGATCTTGTTGGTAAGACAATAAAAAGATGCCCCGCATGTGGTTCTTTTTTGATAACGGCTACATCATGAAAGCTGGCACACTTTTCTGACTTTCACCACCAAAAGGTGATTTTGAAATTTGTTTTGAGGCAAACGTATTAGATAGATTTAGTCGGGAAAAAAGGATGCTAACAAAAGAGCTTCCATTATTATCATCTCCATGGTCTACTGAATGGTATTTGAAATTGTGAGGCAAAATGCATCATGGATTATTACTTGATTGCAGAAAGCATAAAACATGAAGATTGTGATGTTAAAAGATAGCACAGCCTACCACAGGAGTTGTTGAGACACATGTCCCAGGCCGCATTTAAGACTACATAAGAAAAAAAGGCTACTGCCTCCCCATAATGCACACTGCAAGGACTAAGAAGACTGAGAAGCGGGCAGGCAGAATTCTCTTGGGTTCTTCCCACTCTGCACAACACTTTTTCTGAGTTTTTACTCCAGTCGAGACTGCAAAACTGCATCCTGACATGATCTGACATCTCAACAGCAACGTTCTTCCTTCCACTGTTTTAAATAATTGCCTCATAAGTTCACCTTGACACCCTGCCAAACTTCTTTTGTATGTGTTTTGTAGCAGTGACACTAGACATAATTTAGCACATTATAATTATATTCATCATTCCCGCATTGTCACTTTGAATAAATCTGCACACTTCTGATCAGACTCAGAGTATCCTGCTGCTGTCAAAGGAATGAAATGAACAAATGCCCTCTGTTTTATTGCTAGACTCTTGCTTCTGTCTTCTTTAGCAAACAATAAAATGTGACTTAAAAATACTTTAAAAATACTATCCCATCCATCCATTCAGGTTAAAAACAAATTCAAATCTCTAGAGTTTTTGTATTACATAGTATGTCCTGCTTGAGCGTGTGTGTGTGTGTGTTTATGACTTGTGCAACTAAGAAATCCTTATTCCAAATGGAAAGTTACAAAAACCTTCATTTGTCATTAACTTGTAGGTGTGCCAGCCAAGCGGAATGAGCTCTACTACGACTGTTGCAAAGAACCATACCCTGATGTGACATTCACTGTCACCATGCGCCGTAGAACACTTTACTATGGCCTCAACTTGCTTATCCCATGTGTGCTCATCTCTGGTCTAGCCCTGCTGGTTTTCCTGCTGCCTGCAGACTCCGGAGAGAAGATTTCATTGGGTGCGACTAAAAATACACACAAAAACTCATTCAGTCAACACAGCAATAATGTTCAAATTCAACAAGAAACACAAAACTTGACTGATGCATCATGAATCATTCTTCCTTATCATTGTGGCCCTGTTGTTAACGCATGTTTTCTATCGTACAATATTGTTCGAAAATATTTGACACCAAGTACCATTTACTTGACCTTCCAAGTTTCACAATGGTGACTCATGTTTAAATTGTTAATGCATCGAACCCCACACCCCTAAATTTGTGAAAAAAACAGGCATAAAACACCATTAAGAATGTTACACACACAAAGTCTGCTTTGATTTAACCATATTGAATATTTACACTTTAAAATGTACTCTCTTTAAAGTCATTTAATGTTTCGAATTGTCTTTTATCAGAGAGAGGCAACTTTATATGTACAAGGGGTGTCAAAAACTCTCCGGTTTACTTGAAAACAAAGACACCACTGAAAAACATTACATGCCACTGCAGCACATAAAAAAAACCCCAACATCAACATAGTACATTACTTGAAGCAGTGGAGCCAAATAAATACGAGTAAAATAAAAAAAAGAGACTGTTAGGAATCGATGAATTCATGGGACACGCTCCTGATTATTGTTACATGTTTAGACCTGGAAAGCCTTGACCCTGATTGCACTCCTCTGGTATAAGCTGATACTGAGAGTATGGCAATATTTCTGCCTAATCATATGAATCAAGAAAATAATAAAAGATCAAGTATAAATAAAGTCATAGAAATACAGAATGTTTTCGAATCGTCGCTCAGTAAGTGAAACACAGAGTAAAGAATTCTCTTGTGGGCAACTATTGCAAAATAAATCTGCAATTCTTGTCACTTTGGAAAAACTCTCAACTTTCAGGATCACAGATAGAGACACCAATTGTCTCTTTTCTTTCTCCCAGGAATCACTGTGCTGCTGTCTCTAACTGTGTTCATGTTACTGGTGGCAGAGATAATGCCTGCTACATCAGACTCTGTTCCTCTGATTGGTAAGTTGGGCTTCCATTTGACGAATATCTTTAGCAAAAAAATAAATAAATGCTGCAGTTATAGCAAGTAATTTTAACCAGTTTTGCCCTCTACAATTTCCACTGTCCTAACATACTAAATCTCTGTTCAGGAAGCACTTGTTTCTTATATGTCCTTTCCACAACATGAAATAGATGCTAAAAATTGAATTTCCCTTTGAAATAGTTTGGATCATGGCGTCTTTACAATAACATTGTTGCTAAAATGTCTCAGAACATTTGCTGTGGATGTTACTGTTAAATCATTCCTAACAACTGAAAGCAACATCTGTGGCGATTTAAATTGTTTATGAAGCCACAACAAATTCACAAGAGCAAAGATGTCAAGTGAATTAGTGTTTACACAATGATGTCACTAGAGCATCTACCCCAATGGCAAACGTGTACTGACATTTGTGCCAATGTAAACAAGAAGCCTAATTTAAATACTGTTCACTATACTTTATTGAGGAAAACATTCGCAAAGGAAAGGCAGGCATGTTCTCTTTGCAACCCAAAACAAAATGTTTCCATCCACAGCCATGCTTGACTGTGGCTATGGTGTTCTTTGTGTCATAGAAATGTTTTGGCTGTAAACATTTTTTTTTTACAGATGGTCACATCTGTTTAATGCTAAATACACTTAACAACTGTTGGGGATTTTTTTAAAGACCTCCAGATAGTTCTAACTTCACCGAGGAGCTACATTGGACATTTAAGAATAATTAAAAGCTTTCACCAATATGTAAAGCGATGTGTCATGAGATGAGAGAAAACAACAGATGTTCTGCATTGTTTTGTAGCTCAGTGGGAATAAAAAAATCCATTAGCACTCCCCCTTGGTGTAAGAGCCGGCATCTTAATGCTTCGCAAGTAGAGCTGAACTGATAGCTTTAAAATAAAAACATAAAAATGTACCACAGCCTTCACTTTGACTAAGACTTTTATAAATCTGCATTTTTATTTTCCCGCAAAAATGTATTCTTTTGGTTGGAAAACTTTCTCAATGACACCAAGTGACAATGGAAATGTATAGGTAAATTGAATTTGTTTCGTAATGTTCAAATGGTGACGTGCATTTGTTTCTCATCTCTGACTGACTGGCTCTCAGCATAGTAGTCAGATGTAGATTTAAAGTCTTTTAATCTGAACCTTATATTTTCACCTGTTTTTCCATTCCATTTCAAAATTTTCAGCTCAGTACTTTGCCAGCACAATGATGATCGTAGGCTTATCCGTGGTGGTGACAGTTCTAGTTCTCCAGTTCCACCACCATGACCCCCAAGGAGGGCAGATGCCAAAATGGGTAGGTGAAGATTGTTGACTGGTTTGCGACATGGTGCCAAAGGGCATGTAAACTGAAAGAAACCTCGGTCCTAATGTGTGTACCTCTGTCCTTATTTTTTCTCATCTTCTCATTCAGGTCCGTCTTATTCTCCTCAACTGGTGCGCTTGGTTCCTGCGCATGAAGAAACCTGGAGAGGAAAGAAAAAGTCAATCAGTTTGCCCTGCCTATGTGTATCCACACCCTCCTCCTCACCACACCAGCACCAACAGCATTCAGATGAGCACCATACCATGTCAGAGCTCCACCCAGTCACCTAACACCAATGGCAACGTTAACCTGCACCTCGGATATCATTCCATGGGAACAGACAACCCTTCTTTCCCACCAAGCACTGATCCGACTGTGCTAATGTGCGGCAGCAGTGGAGGCAGCGACAGACATCTCACTGGTTCTGCCATCTACCCAGAGCAAACACGGACTTTGCTGCTGGAACAGCTCCCGGAAATGTCTCGGATCCTGGAGGAAGTGCAGTATATCGCCAGGCGCTTCCGAGAGCAAGATGAGGGCCAGGCCATTTGCAGCGAGTGGAAGTTTGCAGCGGCGGTGGTGGATCGCTTATGCCTGGTGGCCTTTTCGCTCTTCTCCATCATCTGCACTTTTACCATTCTCATGTCGGCTCCCAATTTCATTGAAGCGGTGTCCAAAGACTTCACATGAAGCGGATTGTTACTCTATGAACAGGAAAGAGAGGGAAAGCGCTGACATTGCTTAAATATTCAGAAACTGCTTAACATGCTTCCAACACCTGGAAACCTATAGACTTACAAGCGTCTCTGATATAAAGTATTTCTGTTCAGACATAGCTGTTTTCATTGGTTTGATTGCTGAAATGTGGAAACTTAAAAAAGCACAATCTTTCTATATCTCAATTAATTTAGCACCACCAATACACAGTTTTGCAGTCACCATGCACTACTTGCCTTCTTACTTCTAAACATTGAATATTTATTGTGACTTCTTGTTAGATAATATTCTATTCGGGTTTGTTTTGATAGTAAAATCATCCACAAATACACTCCCATCAAATAAATATAAAATCATGCAAATTTTGAGGGGTTTGACACTTCAGCAATTTTAAGGTTTAGATTATTATCTTTTTATTGTTGTGTATTTTTGTGAGTTATCATCATTATATTTGTCATTAGACAACTGAAAATAACATTTCAGTTTGTTTCATTGCACCAGAGTCCTAATTTAATTTTTGGAGTCAATCCATATCCATTGATGTTTATTTTAAGCCACATTCTCCTCTCATTCTATTAAATCCTGCATGTTGTAAGATATTTGTTTACTGATCATAAAGCAAACAATATTGATCCATGACAATTTTAATATAAGTAATATATCACTGTGAAAAGTTTCCTTTGTTGGCCGTCTGGGTTCTCCCTTAGAAATTGGGTGGGAAGCTTAGTCAGAGGGCTCAGGAGAAGCTCAGAGAAGAGCTGCTGCTCCTCAGCATCGAGAGGAGTCAAATCAGGCTTCCGGGCATCTCATCAGGTTGGTGACGTCTTTCCGTCTTGTACCACCAGGAGGAAGCCACAGGAAAGACCCAGAACATATCGGAGAGATTATGTCTCCTGATTGGACGGGGAGCACCTCTGGAGTCGTGCTGGATGAGAGGGAAGTCGAGGCTTCCCCGTTTAAGCTCCTGGCCCTTTGACCTGAGCTCAAATAAATGGAAAAAGATAGATGGATGGTAGAAATAAAGATGTGTGTGCGTGTGTGCCTATGTAAGTTTGTACGCCTATATGACAAAGATTGTTTTTGTCAGCTCCCTGCCATAGCACTGAGGTGGAAGCACACATCCAATGTGTTTGCACAGCATGCCCTAAGTGACACAAATAGGAAGCTGCTGCACATTGCGGTTGTGGCGGAAGCATTTCCTAATTTGATGATCAGCACTCCGTACAGCGCTTCTGCTTGTTAGTAAGAAATATTTGCTCGTCTACTTAGTAAGCTTGCTTTACCAATCAACTGTATGATTTATGAAATCCAATATCTATTTTCTTCTCATTTCCTGAGGCAAAACATATTGCTTTAAATCTTGCATACATAAATCAAGTATATATATATCCAGCAGCTATCCACAAATAGTGACTGGATTGCTTGAGTACACTAATTCGGTGTGGCGGGAAAATGTATGGCTCACAAGCATTTACTTGAAAAGTGTGTGTGTGCAACTGATAACTGTTTTTGGATCATTCATACCTTTACCTGGTTCCAAAATTAACATCAATGAAAGAGAGACAATGACTAAAATCTATGACTGAAACCACTATATTGTGATATTTCTTACATTTATTTAAAACTCAAAAAAATGTGTTCCTAAATCAGGAAATAAAACTCAGTCATTCAACTGGCACAACAGAGCAGATGCTTTGGATATCCAATAGTCGCTTGATTTGTTTGATGGAAGCATTACAGTCACAACAAAATTTGTTGAGTGTCCTAGAAAAAGGAAGAAATGAAGAATGGAAGTAAATTCGTCATGTTTCAATTTTGACATGTACGTCAGGCATTACATGTGAGGGTCTTGGATGAAATATGCACCTGTGGTGGAAAGAGTTCCTGCCCTCACTGAGGTCTTGTACAGTGGCGCATGGTAGAGCTCAAGCTCGGGCTCGTAATTCTGTTGTGGCTCAAAGTGCACCACCGGAAGAATGCCATTCATCACTCGAGGTAACGAATCCTCAATCACCATGTTGTCATCATCCCAACGACTCGCATCCATGAACATGCCATGTACAAGCACACCGTTCTCAGGCGTTGGCAACTGCATCCACAAATAAGAAACGTTGGTAATTGTGTTGTATTTGGTACTCATCCAATAACGCATTCATAATATTGCGTACTGGCAAAACCAGGAGCCTTCAAATAACTGTTCACTTTTTTTTTTGTCAAATCTCTACACAAGGACGCATTTGCATTGGTATTTAATTCTGCTCTGCTCACAGATTTTCCACATATTGCAGATATGCCCAGAATGTACCATGAACTGGGATTTCCATAAATGTGCGTGCTTACTTGACAGGGTGGTTCTGGAACGCATCTCCCGCGAAAAGCGAGGGATCGCTGTATACTTGAGTGAAAGTAGGAAACTATTGAAGCTCTGAAGTGGTGAGTAATCTTTTTTTTTTTTTCAAATCAGCATGGTCAGTAAATAAAATATATTGAAATACTCTACCCATAAAATGAAATAAAATACACTAACAACTCAATAAAATATAAATGTGAAGTCAAAAATTGCAGAACAATATCATTTATTGTAATTGAAATTCTAACCACTCACTTTTTCATACTTTTAGTTCCAATACTTAAGTAAATGTCATATAATTGACTTCTTTTAATCAACATGTTATTGAATATGCTAATAAATTGTAATGTCGTGAAAAAAGTGACTCACTTTAACTAAACTTATTTTCTCTGAAATACTTTTAATCAAGTATTTCATTCAGATATTTTATAGAAGCATGATATTTACATTCCCCCAAAAACAAATACAGTAATTTTTAGACTATAAACTGCATCTGAATATAAATCGCACCAGCTAAAATTAGGGGAAAATCTAGTTTTGTCCATATATAAGGCAGACTTTACTATAAACCGCAGAGAATATGCACACATTTTACAATATCATAAAAATCATGATAAAGCCGCACGACGAGGCGCAGGTTTCAAAGCTTGTGCAAAAGTAGCGTTTTATATTCTGGAAAATATGGTAATCTAAAATGTACCTCCAAATCCATGGGGAGTTCACTGTTGCTGTTCAGATTGCGTAGAGCCTCGGCCACGGCGGTCTGGTCCCTGTACACAGGTACCACGTTGAAGCGGAAGTTCAGCTCATCGATGGGCAAATTGTACTGTCGGGCGTGATTCTGCAGGACTGCTACATGTCAACAGTTAGGAGAGAATATTCGTGTTAGCTTGAAAAGTGTCTTTCCGTTAAATACTCTTTTTGTTGGCCTCAGAATACTCTTCAGTCTTTCTGAGAACGTTTTAAACTGTATTTATTTTTACAAACGCAACACTTATAGCATCACTAACCGTACCACAACGAATATATTCGGTCAGTTTTGAGATTTGCCTTACTATCATGGACATGGTATATTAAAGCATTTAAAGGAAATGTTTTTAGTGTAGCAGTGGCATACCAGTTAGAAAGCCTTGAGGGAAGAAGAATCCAGATATCCAAAAAGATTTGGGATGGCCCCGTGTGATCCAAGTCTAAGAGGAGTTAAAAATAGATCAATTAACTTGTGTTTGAATAACTCATGTAATGTTCTCAATATGAATCAGTACATGCATTTCAGCCATCTACCTGCATATGAAAGAAACTGAGAGCGGTTTAATTGGCACAGAGTATGTGTAAAATGTATAGTCTCGACTTATTTTACAAAATGATATTCTTCCTTGGAGCTTCCATTTCATTTTTTTGTGTAAAAAGAAAGCAACGTTTTCAAATGTGAGACCTTTCTCATCTGTCTGTCTGTCTGTCTGTCTGTCTGTCTGTCTGTCTGTCTGTCTGTCTGTCTGTCTGTCTGTCTGTCTGTCTGTCTATCTATCTATCTATCTATCTATCTATCTATCTATCTATCTATCAGATTATCTACCTACCTACCTACCTACCTACCTACCTACCTACCTACCTACCTACCTACCTACCTACCTACCTACCTACCTACCTAGTTTGCATGTTCTCCCCGTGTCCGCGTGGGTTTTCTCCGGGCACTCCGGTTTCCTCCCACATCCCAAAAACATGCTTGATAGGCCGATTGAGCACTCCAAATTGTCCCTGGGTGTGAGTGCGAGTGCGAATGGTTGTTCGTCTCTGTGTGCCCTGCGATTGGTTGGCAACCAGTTCAGGGTGTCCCCCGCCTACTGCCCGATGACGGCTGGGATAGGCTCCAGCACGCCCGCGACCCCCGTGGGGACTAAGCGGTTCAGAAAATGAATGAATGAATGAATAATACAATAAATGATTGTTCGTCTATTTGTGCCCTGCAATTGGCTGGTGACCAGGGTCTCCCCCGCCTGCTGCCCTAAAACAGCTGGGATAGGCTCCAGCATGAGGATAAGCGGTTTGGAAAATTGATAATTTTCTGTCCCAAAAAAAGAAACAAGAACACATTAGTCCTGAAGTATCTCAACTGGGAAGGGGAGGTTTGTGGATTCAAGACTACTTGGGGACGAAGACGACAAATGTTTTGCTGCTGTGACTGCAGCACTGTTCAATCCAATTCAATTTTGTTCAAATGACCACTGCCACATAATGCAGTGTTCATAGGTGTTGAGAAAGTGTGTGTATAATGCTTGTAACAAAACACAAGCGTTAGAATATACTGTCTGGGAATCAAGACATAAATAAACCTCAACAAAGAAGATCCTGAGGTACAGGTCTTTGACCCAGGAAGCCAAGCCTTTTAGAGATGGGTAGGATGCATTGGACCAGTGGGCAGGAACATTATTGTTAACAAAGCTCGTGTAGATCCGGTCCATCTCCTCGGACATCACCACTAGACCTCCAATGGCCTTCTGCAAAGTTATGAGAGACACCTGGAAACACCGAAATGTCTAAGTAAGGCAGTATTTGATCGGATTTACATTACATGTATTGGTAATTCATTTCCTTAATTCCCAACACTTTTCCAAATTTCTTAATCTGTTTTCCTCTCTTTTGCTATTTCCTTGCCCTTTAGATGGCTAAAATGGTTCTTTAAGACAGACGGCCATCCCAATACTGACTTTTGACAATGCATGTCATAAAGGTTTCTTCCAAAGATGTGATTTTTTTTTTCCCTTGCTTATACAAAATTCCTGTTTGCTCACATAAAGTTCAGTTGGGTTTTTTAATATGTGAGTAGCAGGTTTTGAGACACCTACTAATTGTTGTGATTTGGTGCAACATAAATGAAAGCATATCCCTCCAATTTATGAACTACTGCTCAACAAGCAAAAATAGAGATGCAAATCAAATAAAGTTAATTACATTTTGGGTAATTAATTTGCCACTTTCTAACGGTTCCTGAAAAAAAAAATCATTCTCATCATCACCCTGAGTAAGCGGACCAATTTGGTGAATCTGTTGGCCTCCTGGCCCAACACAGTAGTTAGGGAGTTGACACGACCGTTATTGTCTCTGTCGAAAAGAGACTCAAGCGCCACGTCCATGTCAAGGCGATCTTGAAAAACACACAAAAACATATCAGACATGTACTGTATTCGTAGAAACACAACTCTGCCTTAAAAATGCATCTTAAACCATTTTCTAACCATGACAGAAAAATACTAATTGGCAAAAAATGTGTCTTTGTACCAGGTAGGTTAGCAAGTATAGCGTCGGCAAGCTCGCACACAATCTCGTCATTGCTTTTGGCTCCGAGTTGGGCTGAAGAGCGAGGATTAACATCCAGAATGGTGTTGATCAGAATCATGGTTTCTCGGCGCTGTGGAGACAAAAACATTTACAGTTAAGGGAGGAGGTAATTGATCAAAAGCAGTTTATAGTTTCTTTTTAACTTAGGGTACATTTCAATTACAGATTGAAAATTCTGTTTTGAATGTGCCCATTTGTTTTTGCTTTTTGAATTAGTATGACTGTTAATTTAAAATTCCATTAAACACAGCAAGTATACTAAATTAACTATTGGATATGTACAACAAAAATGTTAAAGGTTAGTTAAGTGCCCATGACATCACTTCACAACGACCAGGACAATTCCTACTTGTGTCCTTTGTTTTAGTCCTTTGTTTTTTTAGCTCCATACCTGGAAGGCCAGGTTAGCATTTTCATGCATGCCAAAGACCTCAGGATCATCAATGATGGGAAGATTCTCAATGTACTCTATATATGAATCCATTGAGTCCAATGCGGGGGCATAGTAGATACCTAATGAGCAGGAGAAATTATTAAATCACTTTATTAAAGTTGTGTTTAAAAAAATAGCAGTTCAACATGACTCTGACAAAATCAATCTCCGTTTTGGTATAAATTGTACTGCTTTATGGCAAAATCATTTACCAGTAGGTTGAGTAGTCATAGATTATCAACAGATCATCATACCGCATCATCATCAGGAAAACGTGTTATTAAATGCAAGAAGTTAGTTAACGCCGTGGAAGCTGTGATTGGATAAACAGCTATCCATGATTAATTTTTCGTTGTGATCCGTAGTGTAATTTAAAAAAAATCAATACATTCTCTCAAGGTTAGATTTTGAATATAATGTGCATCTTTTATGATGCGTTGAAATAAAAAGTACTTTAAAGATTTTGAGTTTTACTCACATTTTTAAACACACTGATATTATTTCAAACACAACTCAATAATGTATATGCACATAATTTAAGTAAGTGTGAACAGTCACAGGCCAAATGGAAATTAAAGAAGTACCTGATGGAGAGAAAGTATAGCACGGGCCCAGAGTTTTAGGAGAAAAGAATCCTTTTAGGACTGTCCTAAGGCAGCGTTGGTCCCAGACATCTGTCACTCTGCCTCCATATGTAATCTCACCTGGAAATACACACTCACATTTGACCAGTTAGCTTCTTCAAGCAAGATAGGGCTCAGTGTGGATCATGAGAAGGATCATGCTGGATTATTTTGACATGATTCCTTTGGTGCATGTAGAATATTAGCATATATATGAATTCATCCATCTCTTTGCCGCTGATCCTAACCCTGGACTGGTCGCCAGTCAATAATGTGCAGAAATTAACATTCATGTCACCGAATGGGACCTCAGCCAATGCTGTGCAGTGAGTGAACAACAACATCAGTGACTTATTTCATTATTATAAAACATTAATTATAATTACCTTGATATAGATATATTGATATATTTACTTAAGGTCATATACTGAGTGGTGGTTCAGGTGGACACAGTCATGTAAAAATAAATCCAACAACTATCAAACTGCAGCAATCAAGATGGATATTTCAGAGTCAAACGTTTGAAACACAGTACTTGTGAAGCAGTCATATATTAGGGTTGACCTACTCGTGATGTATGTGAGAGCATCCCAGGGAATAGTTGTATTTTGGCAGTAGAGGTTCAGGTTGAGCAGAGCACACTCCCTGTCACTGTCACTGAACTCATAAGGAATGTTCCAACCAAGAGGACCAAACTTTTTGCGCTCCTGAAGTGCATATGAACGAGGTCAACGTTTGACGGCGTACAACTACAACAAACAGCAAAATAGGAAAATACAACATCATTGCTGTTTTTGAACCTGAATGACTGCATGGAAAAAGCAGAGTCCAAAGACCATCTTCTTCCAGTCCAGCCCCAGCAAGTGGTCTTCAAAGAAATCATTGGAAATCTCGGTGAAGGCCCGACGAATGTTGGCCCGCAGCCCTTTAGGAGGTTCATTTGTCACCTTGAAGAATAAAACGCAAGCAATTATATTACATAATAAATATTTGTTTCCTAATAATTCTTTGTTTTGTCTGATCATTACATTGTAACCATAAAAAAAGAGTAGGCATAAGTGGCAACTATTAACGCTCTTAAATCTAAATGGGATTAAGTTATTGTACTCCACTTTCACATTTTCTCTAATACACTTAATATTCAAGTAATGTTTACCTTGACAGAGTTTTGTAGCACTGTAACCGGAAACACTTTGGTAGGCATGGAACTGAGAAACAAACGGAAGTTCTCATGGATTGATGTGTCTGTGCAGTAAAAGAATGCCTCACTCAACATACATAACATACACCACAAGAAAAATAAAATAAGTGTGGCAAGAGTTCTGATATTTATCCATGGCTAAGAGAAGTAAAAGGAAACTGAGGTGACTGTTACATACATGACCACATGGTATAAGAGAGCAAGTTAAAACAATATCAGTTGAGGGCGTGTGTGATAGTGTGTTACACAAACCGGGCTCAGCAAAGGTCTTAATGATCTCCTCCATAGCGAGCATCCAAGAGACTGCTAAATGACAGTTTTGCAGGAAAACCCAGCCTCCATCTTCTAATGCTGATTTAATCATTTTCTCTGCTATTGGCCCCTGTCCTTGACCCAATGAAATGGACTCAACCCTGATAGTTAGAGAAAAAATATTACTTTAATAGTACATGATTGTATATACTGTATATTACTTCAAAATAATCTTTATTGTATCACATCCTAAAGGCCCTGTAAAGTAATTGGCGGAGAATATTGTTGGCCTCTATTAATGACAGAAAGCCCACCACAGTTGGTACAGAAATAAATCATTTGACTTAATAATAGATAAAAATCCAATTAAATTCATTTTGAATTGTGGTTCAACGGAATTATTTCAAAAAAGAAACTCTTGAAATACGCCTGGACAAAAATGATGGTACCCCTGGAAAACGTTAAAAGACTATAAGGTATGTTCAACCGAGGTGTGTCTTCAAACTTGTAACCCGCCAGTCGGCCAATCAAAAGAGTAGCAAGTAGTCAATGTGCCGTTTGGTGACATGGTGTGTTCCACACTCAACATGGATCAGTTGTCTCACGAGATTAGAAAGAAAATGATAAACAAGAACGGCAAGGCAAAGGCTATCAAGCCATCTCCAAGTAGCTTGATGTTTTTCTTACACAGCATTTTCTACATGGACTTGAATGTTTGCATTTAAGTGTAATGCAGCAGACAAATGTTTTGGCATTGAGTATGACATTGTTACTCGTGAGAGTCACATGCAAGATCTAATTACACCACCTTGTACACGATTTTACCTTTCAAGACAACCCCTGTCTTTTGCAAAACGCTGGAAGGCACCCATAGGGTCTGATCCGGTGCTGAGGATGAAAACCAGTGGCGTAGATGGGGACATGTCATTATACAGATTAGCCAAATCAATTGGAGGGTTTTCCACAAACTGCTTTCCCAAGCTGACAATTACAAATTCTGTCGCTGCAAAAACAACCTGGACAAGGAAGAACGATACAAAGTAAACAATATTTAATCTTGATATTAGTTTGGTAGCTGAACCTCAAATTATCAACCGGATAAGGACGATAGCTAGTGTGGATGACACTCAAGATACTGCAGTCCATTAAGTGGTTGACAAATAAAACTTAATTGTGTGCAACAACAGAAATTGACTGAGAAGAACAAAACAGCTTTCAGATAAGCCTCGTCTTGTTCTTGTAATCAACAGTTTTTATTGTTGCCAAGGATGGTACATTTTGAGGATCATTAAGACCACACATACAGAATACGGTTTACATTTCTCAAGGCTGTTTTGAAAGTCTCATTGTAGTGGAAGATACAAAGTAGGTACTTTGAAAAGCTGATTGTGTCATTCGAAGGGCCGCAACGTCTCTCCAGTGACACTAGACATGAATTATATTTTACGATACTGTCACAATTATTAAGAACGGGCGAGTACCAATACTAACCTAATTTTAACGTATTGGTACTCGCGACAGCCCTCTTGAGGCCATTTTACGATGAGGAATTCTAAATTATAAATGAATGAAATATGAATTTAATTTGAAGGAAATTTGTGATATTGTGATCACACATTGTGATGTATACTTAATTCTTTGTTACCGTTTTTGGGGGGACATTTTATGTATCAAAAGTTCAAGTGATATTGGTACTTGGTCTCAGTATCCGTGACAATTGAGAAATCAAACTGGTAACGGTCGTAAAGAAAGTGATGTCAAATTTCCCTCATAATTATATACTGACGATTCTAACCTACCTTCTCTTCCATCAAGCTCTTGATAAGAACTAACTTCTGAAAAGAAGTCAGTCTTTCATTCCAGTGGCCCTGGATTCCACCTTTTTGCTTTCCCTCTTCTGATGTATCAAGAGGGGGCAACTCTGAGACATAGCCCTCCCAATTTTCTGGATTAAAAGATGTCTCAAAACTTCCTAAATATAGGTAAAAGGGACTAGTTAATACTGAAAATCTTTTCACAACGACAGGAACATATTACTTATCAGAGATGGGGTGCAACTTTACCGAGCTGAACATGGATGTGAGTAGCAATGATTTCTTTGGGGATGCCCTTGAAGCATGGCAGTGAATCCTCCAATTCACAACTTGTCTCCCAGTAAAACTCATTTAGCCATGGGACATCTGGTTTCTCTGGATATTCCTATCAGATATGAAACCAGGGATAATTAGATTGTCTGACTATAAACATCCACATACATAAATACCATCTATATCGCAGAAGAAGTGACGTTGATGGATGTGCGGAGAAGACAATGACACACAGAAGTGAGAAACAGAAGAGGAAATACACTATTAGGATGACAATAAAGCCACCAGTCACCCCGTCTCCTCAGACCAGTTATCGTTGACTAATATGAGCATACAAATGCAATACTTCCACTCGCAGGCCACAATTATTATGTCCAAACCGGTCCATCACGTCAAGAGTACCTTTTACAAGCTTCTCTGTGGTTCTACTCACAGGCTGCAAGTATGTAGATGATGGGTAGATGATGGGTTTCACTAGAGACCAAATGACCATGGAAATGCACCCTTTTAGAATTCTAGGGATGGCCACAGAAGCTTTTACTAGCAGGGGGACTTTTGATCAGATTCATGAAAGTTTCTCCAACCAGCAGAATAGTTAGCACTTGTGACAGCAAATCAATTTATTTGTAAATTCAAAGTCCCTCTAGTGCTCCTTATTATCATAGCAAATTTATTTGTTGTGTTATCCACTAGAGACGTCTGAGCAGGATTGACAAGAGGCATATATCTACAAAATCAAAAGGCACCATGTGAAACATCACTTCAACGAGACAAAAACGAGCAAGGGCATAAAGGCCATATCAGAGAACACAAGGATCACATCCAGTAGGGGAGAGGGACGAGTCGAATGAGTTGGATTCCCAGTTTGACAGAGAACAAGGCCAGCTTCAGCACCTATTAACTGAAGATGCCACGCCCATTCCAACAAGGTCAGATTCTGCTTGTATGATGTCAATTGCACCAAAAGTATAGGACCATGGCATGGCAGGTCAGGTGCATGATTTTAACTCAACATCAAAAAGATATAGTTTTAGACTTTTGGAAGTCTGATCAGCAAATCATTTCCCATGTACTTCATGAGCAGGAAAGCATCACTGTAAGTCAGTGGGTGTCAGAGGAGTGTTCCTCTGAGATTAATGCAAACACTGTCACAAGACTGTGCCAGTAACATAAACAGTGTCCAAATTTAGAAAACAAGATGGCAGTAATTGTCTACTGTTGCGCAATTGGGAGTGTGTATTCATACTGTACTGTGCAGTTGTATGGTTCTCCAACTGCATGAATGCTCGGGAGGCAGGCATCCAGCGGCTCATCAAAACAGCTGGGAAGATCATCGGCACAGAGCTCCAACACCATCTCTACCTCCCATGCCTGGAGTGTTCTAATCTAATCTACAAACTAATCTAGCCTTAGCTCTCGGATTCCAGGGAAACTGTGTCACATTTCAGTTAATCTCTATACAACAGGAAATGACATTTAACCTTTGAAATAAACTGTGCAAGGGAGCAAAAGTATCAAAATATCCTGATGTATTTAGAAAATCTGAAAAGCTTTAATTTTATTTCCTGATGTGAGTATATTACATCAATTGGAATTAGGAGTGCATTTTTGATTATAAAACCCAAATATTATTATTCCTCCTTACAGGTTTGCCTTAAGTCTGCAGCCAACAAAGCAACCAAGGCAGAGAAGCTAAATGTAGTTTTGTGACAAATAAAAACCTAATTAAAGCATCACTGTGGGAAGATATAAAGATGTCTTGTTATTGAGAGAATTTGGAAAAAAACAAGTTTTGTTTTCTTCTCTTTGTGAGAATACATGGTAACCAAATTAGATGAAAATATTTTCTCATTAACCACCCATTAGAGAATGATAAATGGACCTCTATCGCTGCACACTCCACAGAATGCTTTAATTTATTTTCCTCACTGGCCTTTTGTTCTTGTCACAGATGACATATGACAGGATTTTTTACCCTAAAATCTATTTTACCCTAAAATTGCAAGAGGTTTTTCAACAAGCCATTTTACGTGTAATGCTTCCAAGCTCACCTTTTCCATGCCTGCAGTAGACCTAATGAAATTCTGCCACTCCACTTCTGAGATGTTACCATGGTGCTTCAGGATCTCAACACACAACATGAAGCTGTAGATGAGTTTGTGCTGCTCGAACAGGCCCCGGGAAACATTGATGTAAGAGTTGAGTAAGATTTGGTCCAGTAGGATCTGGAGACGCTCCTCCAACACGTCACTTTTTTCAGATGTCTCAATGGTGGTGTTGAAGAGCTGCAGTTGGCCAGATAAAGAAACAAATATTTTATACAATATTTATGTGGTCTTCATGATATATCAATCCTAGCAAATGCAGTCTTTCTCACTTGTTTAAAGTACTTGAGTGAGAACTGGTACATTGGGTCAATCTCAGAGAGGCTGGCAACGACAAAGAACAGGACTGAGCCTCGGGTGGCTACAGATCTGTAACCCTCTCTTGCATTATTAATCATGAGCTCGGTGGCCTCTGCGTCCTCCAGTCGTTGTTTTATAGCTGCTGATGTCACCTGAGCAAGATTGAAAAACATTTAAAAAAAAGAGGGATTAGAACAATAACACAGTAACATTGAAGATTATGATTTTTAAGATTAAGATTTATTAAGATTAGTATATGCTACATTGAAACGTGTGGCTAATTCGTCTATATATGCGCCTTCTAAATTTGGGTTTGGCATCAAAAAATGAGTTTGACAAAAGATTAACCACCCATCCATCCATTTTCCATACCCCTTGTCCCCACGGGGGTCTTGGGCTTGCGTCAATTTCAGATTTTATTTGGCTTTATTCAGAATTTGAAACAAACTTTTTCAGCACCGCTAGTAATAAAACACCACATTTATAGCTGAGCAAATCAAATGAAATCAAATCAAATCCAAATGTTTTCAGTCGACAAAAAAAACTAGAATATGCCTTCACTCATTTTGGAGAGAAATTAAATTGTGGAATAGAAGCAGAAATTCTAAATTGGAATTAATCTAATAAATTGATGTCAGATTAAACACCAAAGCAGTTAATTATATTTTTTCCTCAAACCTAGGTTTACTTTACCTTTGATTCTTGGAGAGTGGTAACAAGCTCCTCATTGTCAAGTATATTTCCCTCAGAAGTGAAGAGAAGCTTCAGAATGCGATCTTCAATGTCTTTCAGCTGGATCCTGTCATTATTGATACGTACAACCAGATCGTTTCGCTGCTCTTCCAGGTGTGGACTTTCCAGGCATACCACATCGCTGAGAAGAGAATGGATGGAGGAGATCAAATAATTTGGCAGAATGTGATGGAATACACTGCTTTACTGTTTATTAAAACAAAATCCAGCTGCAAGCTTTATTTTTTTTCTAATGTTAGTGTAATAGTGCAATACCCAAGCAGTTGGTCCTCTAAGCCAGACTTAGTCACAGTGAAGTTTATAATTGTGACTTTGATACACACCTGAAAGGTAAATGCGTACATATTAAAACATTAACTCAACAACAAAAACATTGTCAGACACATTGCGCACATATGCCTTATGATGATCTATTTGTTTGGGGAAAAAATCACCAATTATCAGGGAAACAAAAATCAATCCAACTTGTGCAGGCTCTGTGAAAGGCAGCATGTATCACTACACTACAGATGTAATTAAAATGAATGAAACTGTGTCAAAATATGAGACGATGTGCTGTCACTACCTCTGGTAGGTAGTGCGGATTGGCCATTTTAGTTGTCATATAGAATCGGAAATTTTTGTCATAGTCAATATCTGAGTCACCAAGTCGGATCAAGGTCCGTCCACCCGCTATAAATGTCTGCTTCAGCAAAACAGGTTCCAGAGCAGGATCCAGGGTCTCCTTTAACTACACCCATAGAAGAAAACACAAATGTAGACATGCAAATTGAAACATTTATGACATTCCACTTTGGAGAGATGTATGAGCATGATCCAGAAGTATTTTGACAATGGTAGAATTTTTGCTACTTTTCTGTCAGCCAAAAAATGTTCACTCAACACCAGTGAGCCTGTTCCAATTAGCAGCCATATATCTGTTTTCCACCATTCTGATACAAGTGGCTCTTGATTACTTAAGTCCATTACTAAAGAAAGGTTGCCAACATCATCTAATTTAGCTGTATAATTTATTCTTTATATTTTATCCAAATCTGTATACATAGTTTAGCTCACTGTTCAACTTCTTTTAAAATGAGATGTTCATTTCGATCATTAAACTTATCTCTTTGATTGTCCAAAACACTTTTTGACCTAACTTAGTTTTGTAGTTAGTCTGCATGAATTGTAGTAAATTTGGTAATATTTTTTTTTGCAACAATACTTCATGGAATCGATAAAAGACAAAAATGTTTTTTTTTTTTACAATTATTATTTTCAATTATATATTTTTATGATCAATTTTGGATGTTTCAATCTGACATGAAAGTTCAATATCATTTCTACCTCCTCCAGCAGAACAGGCATGCCCATACGGATGCCATTTTCTAGCTTGTGAAGAAAGTTTGGGTCAGTGAGCTTGATCACTTTAAGTCCATGCTTGGCTTCCTTTGAGCGTATCCATCGGTTAGCCTAATGAAAAAAAAAGGGACATATTTAAAAAGGTATTTTTGACAATGGAATAAGTGAACACAAATTCCAGCTGTTACTGTGAAAGAATGTCAAAGAGATTTCCACGCTGTCACTGTGTCAGTGGAAGGTATAGAATAATTAGTAATATAAGCTTGTATTGTAAGGTACATAAATCATTAATTCTGGCAGCAAGTCTACTGGAGTGCAATACTATGGATTTTATATGTCTCCTTTTGGGTGACGCAAAATTAGTAAAGACAAACTATTCAGTGAGTAATGCTCAAAACTGTATACTGGAGGTCAAGGATACTTCTAATTCACCTGATCCTGTGGGTCAATCATGAGAGGCCAGCGGCGACCCTCATTCACCAGTATTCCATTTTCTGTGGAGACCGTGTCTCGTGGAAGACCTTCATTATTCCATTGTTGAATGACATATGGGTCACCCAGAATATTGATTAGGTTGAAGCTGGAACTTATGGGTACTTTCAAGTTCTGGCACTGTAGTATCCACTCATCAACAAGCTATGGAAAATGGCAAATGTGAAAACTTGAAGATATTAATTTGGTCCAACTTTTTTATTATGCATGACAAGGACAGTGCAAGATGATGAAAATTACAGGCATCCCTCATCTTTCAAGTGGGAGAACTTGCAGAATTGGTGGATGACTAAATACCTTTTTGCCCCACTGTACATACATACATAATGTGTAATGCGCAGAGTAGGATTTGTATTGTGTAAAACTGCAGCGATGATGTTCACGGCTGCTCATATTCTAAGTTACAGCATCCTAAAAAGCTCTGAATTAGGAGACTCTTCCTACCAGTTTTCTATAGTGAGAGGTGAATGCTCCATAGTAGGCCACACAAGCAGCGGCGATGAAGACATTGCCTACGACGTCGATGATCTGTTGATCAAATGTGGCAACACTTTGCTCCCAGCGCACTTGCTCATCACCTAAAGCCGATGTTAGCTTTCCTGCTCTGGTCAACCGAGCCTGTGTCACTGCCATAGTGTTAACTTTATGAAAACAAGAGAGGGAGAAAATTAAATGACAGAATGTTGCTGCTAAACTACATTGCTTCTTACTGTACATTTAGGAATTAATCAAAAGTGAATTGTTAAAAAAAAAAAATCTGCTTCATAGTGATACAAGTACAAAAGACATGACAATCACCCAAGTCCTGCTTTTCATTAAGGCTGCTGTCATATGATTCCTGTAGAACCCTGATCTTGTCTTCCACACTCTGGAGCAGCTGTTGCTTTTCTCTCAGGGTTGCCATTGTGATTTCCAGCTCCGACTATATTGGATGTGTAGGTATAATTGAGTTTGCAGAAACAGGAGACCATGAGGGACGTGAAACTAAGATGTTTTAGGTGAATGCATACAGCTCCAATGAGATTAGGCATGTCTGTCCTGTATACTAAATTGCTGACCTGTGCTTTAGCAAATGCTTCTCTCTTTGGACCAACTTCCTTGAGGATTCTTGAGTATATGTCCATAGCCCTAACCCACATACACATGGATTTGCATGCTTTGGAGACTTTTTCCACCTTAAAAGCCAACAAACAGATAAATGCATTAATCAGTTCAAAAATGCAAAGGTATATTTTAATGACATACACCAAGAAGCTGTAAACTTGTGACATTGTCAAGTGCAAACTATATCAACCCAGTAGTTATCACTCAAAACTATTGCCAAAAGAAAAAAAAAAAAAGACTAAAAATGGAAACAGACCTTCTCGGGTATAAAGTCAGGGTTGTTAATGTATTTCTGCAGTTTAGCCAAGACTTGAGGCTTAATGTTGTCCTTGTCGTAGTCTGTCAGATATCGGGTAAAATTGGAATCACCCAGTAGCTTTTTGGCATTGGGCCAGTCCGGTCTGTGCAGGTAAAAATTGATGGTTAAAAAGAGCAAAATTGTTCAATGAAGTTTGAAAAATATAAGGTGTTCACATTTTTGTCTCGTCTTGTATTTGCCAAAATAATCCCCATGGTTTATTTTACTGCACAACGCCATATTGGGAACGGGTGTGATGTTAAGTTGTTGACTGCACCGTCCCTTGCACCCACCACTTGCTATTGAATGATACACCAGACCGCTTGCCTATGGCTGTAAATCTGTCCTCTCTTATTTTTTATTTTTTTAAAGCACGAGGTGACACTAATAAGCCGCCGTAGGGGAGTTACGGGGGGGGGCAGGCCAAGCGCAAGTGAGTCATCGCCGCCTGCTTCCTCATCTGACATCAAAGTGTCAAATATATTGGATTTAATTATTCATTCATTTACCTTCCGTCAATATTGACACTGGAAAATTTCAAGAATGGCGCAGATTAATTAAACTCTACCTAGGAAAATGCCACATTGTATTAAGGAAGCGGCCAAGCAAGACACCTGTCAACATCGCTCTGTATTGTATAAATTTGCCTAAATTAGCTAGAATATGTACCATTAAATAATACATTTTAAAGTGTATCCTTGTTCTGATACTCTTTGTGAGAGATGACACAAAAAAATAATTCACAAACAAAACCCTCTTTCATTAATTATAGTTGGTGTATAACCCTAACTTGTCCCAGAATCTTAATTGTTAATGGAGAAAGAAAGAAAGAAAGAAAGAAAGAAAGAAAGAAAGAAAGAAAGAAAGAAAGAAAGAAAGAAAGAAAGAAAGAAAGAAAGCACACGTACTTGTAATTGAGCAGGATGCAAACAGCCTCCATGACAGTCATGACCATGTCAGGGGGTTTGGTGAACACTTTGAGCTCAGAAATATCAGCTTTGTCCAGAGAATTAAGAGCCTGGTTAGCTCCCTCCAGGGCAGGAAGAGCCTCATTCAGGTCTCTTTGGGTATCATCAGCTATCGCCTGAGTATCTTCAGCTTTGACCTTTGCTATTGCCTCTTCTTCTTTCACAATCCTACGTGTCTGTAAGTTTCAAAAGATGCATGCATCAAATACACCAAAACCTGGGATTTGTTTTGGAAATTCATATATTTCATGGCACCGTAATAAATGGGTGAAATACTGTACCTCATCAGCACTCTCTTGGTCAACAGACAATTTTTCCATCAGAGCATCCACGTCTGTACTTTTCTGTTTGAGAAGTGGTTCCAGAGCAGAAAGTTCCACTTTCATTGTGGCCACAAGTACATTGGTCTCCAGAAGCTTAGTAAGACCACTCTTCACACGGTCCCTTGCCTATTTATATGGAGATGGCAAAATTATAATTAACTGAGGTTATAATATGTTGGTACTTTGGTACTTTATGGGGTACTTTGATCTGAAAAAACATGAATCCATCCATCTTTCATCCATCCATCCATCCATCCATCGATCCATCCACCGATCCATCCACCGATCCATCCACCGATCCATCCATCCATCCCTCCATCCATCTTTCATCCATCCATCCATCCATCCATCCATCCATCCATCCATCCATCTATCCATCCACCGATCCATCCATCCATCCATCCACCGATCCATCCATCCATCCATCCAGCCATCCATCCATCCATCCATCCATCCATCCATCCATCCATCCGTTAGTTCGTTCATTCATTTGTTTCGTTCATTCATTCGTTCATTCATTTTTGGGCTTTGCCTTACAAGCACTAGCTGCATCCTCTTGTCGTCTAGCATGGACAGGTACAGGTTGATAAGTTCCAAGTAGGAGGTGGGCGTAGTGTAATATCGACGTCTAACTTCTGAGTAGAATCTCTCAGCCATGACAGAAACACTGACATGCGTCTCTACACACAAATCTGAGAAGCTATGCTTGAGTTCCTCCGTTCCAAAGTCCACACTGTGGAAAAAGGCCCGCGAGACAGAAAGCAGGGCTTCACGGGGCCACTGGACAAAAACAGCATAGAAAGACAACAGCTCAGGGACAAGCACAATTTAGCAGCGGTTTGTGGACTTTAGGGGCTTTAACGACCTTCTCAAAGACGAATGCAAAACTTTGAGGATATCAATAGGTCACAGACTTGATGCAGTTTAACATTTAAGCATGTAGTCAATTTGATTGAAATAAGACAACACAATGGCACAGTTAATGGTTATGTGTATACAAAAATGCTTCTTCGACTCAATCAATAGACACTATCACAATAATCCAAAAAGTCAAAAATGAATTGCCATGCTCAGAAATGATAGTGATTTTAACATACCTCCACAAACCAGTCAATAGTGCAGCAGTTGACCAGTGAGGGGAACATGCGACAGCGAGATCTGAAGGCATCACCGACTGGACTCATACACAGCACAATATGCAGCTTCTCCCGTACACGAGAAATAAAATACTGAAACACCTGAAGATCACAAATACATGTTAGCCATGGCCACATGGTCAGAATGCCAGATATAACATATATGACATATTGCATCATGTAAAGACAGTGAATCACTTGTTTAAAAAACGTACAATACCTGTACTTAATGAATGATTGGGATATTTCTTTGATTGAGTATGTGCATCTGATTGTACCTCATCTCTGTTCTCCTCACTGATTCCAGCTTCTTTGGCTTTTGGGCGGGTTGCAGCAAGCACTTGTTCCAGCTCATCTTTTTCAAAGAGGTTGGGCACTTCACCAGAGTTCAACATGTTGTTGACATCCTCCAAAAATTCCTCCACAACAATCTTTAATACATGCCGGTTTAGAGGTGAACTACCCAAGTTGCGCATAACTTCTTGGTTTTCCCATTAGTCATACCTGAGTGTCTGTAAAAAGGAAAACTGTATCTTTCCTTTCCACCCCAGCCATCCTGTAGAGTCTCCTCAAGTCTTCGTGGAAGCTGTCGTAGTTGTAGCCTCGACTCAGTTCAATCTCAAAGCATTGGTACTCACAAATGTGAGATGCTAATCGAGTGAGTGACTGCTTGCCTGTGCCCCCCACTCCGACCAGCAGGCCGTTGCCTCGCTCCAGGCGAACCATTCGAGCAATTCTAGAAAGTCCAATCAGCAGAATCGTTTTTAGAAAAGAACAGCAGATGTATTTATGGTTTAGAATGCCATTTAGAGGTGACTGGATTTCAAGTAAGAGGTCTATCACTCGTCAGGTGCACCATAGGTGAGAGAATGATTGCAGGGAAAGATAGACTAAAATGTTTACGAAAAACAGTGGGTTTGCTTTTTGTGAATAACAAGTGAATGTATTTATTGAATCGTTTTTAAAAGTGAATAAATTGAGAATTTAATGGTATGACAAAAGTGGACGAGGAACAGTTTTTTTTGTCCACTTTTGTCAGGGTAGACGAGAATGTGTTTGAACAACAAGTGGGTTTGCTTTTCATGAATAGCAAGTGATTGTATTTCTTGAATATTTTTTTTAAAGGGGAATAAATTAAGCATTTTAGTGGTGTGACAATAGTGGACAAGGAATAGTGTTTTTGTCCACTCTTGTCAGGGTAGAAAATGTGTTTGAACAATAATGGCTTTGGTTTTTATGCTTTACATGAATAACAAGGGAAAGTATTTCTTTAAAAAAGGGGGAATAAATAAGCATTTCAATGGTATGACAAAAGTGGACAAGGAACGGTGGATTTGCTGAACAACACCAAATGTCATACTGTACCAAATATTTTTCCAACTGAGTTTTGTGATACAAAACATAATGTGTGTTGATTTTTTAGTTTTACTTTCTACATCCCCATGGCATGAATCAATGCTGCATTGTTTTGAAGTATTGAAAAGGTCATTGGGTAGGTAGAATCCTTGGACTTGCATTGCATTTATAAACTCAACATATTTTCTCTATTACAGTCCAATGAAGGTGGCACGGTGGGGCACTGGTTGTAACATTCGCCTTACAGTTAGGAGAGTGCGGGTCCGCTTCCACCCTCCCTGTGTGGCGTTTGCATGTTCTGCCCGTGCCTGTGTGGGTTTCCTCTCATATCCCCAAATCATGCTTGGTAGGCCGATTGAGCACTGCACGTATTGGTGTGAGTGCGAGTGCGGATGGTTATTCGTCTGCGTGTGCCCTGCGATTGGCTGGCAACCGGTTCAGGGTGTCCCCCGCCTACTGCCCGATGACTGCTGGAATAGGCTCCAGCATGCCTGCGACTCCCGTGGGGACAAGCGGCATAGAAAATGAATGGATGGACAGTCCCGTGAGCACAGTATCAGCAAATATTGCATCCCCAATCACAAACAAGATCAGCGCGAGGGAATTGCTTGTTCACAAATACCTGGAAACATGCTCAATGGCATCCTGGAAGAATACCAACTTGCTCTCCTTGGAGTAAGTCATGTTATAGTCACACAAATAGTCATGAAGAACAGCTTGGATCTTATCCAGGTCTGGAAGGTCTTCATACTGTTTTTCTTCTTTCTCTGCACCCACCTAAAAGCATATAACATGTTTAGATCTTTCTCCTTTGTTGTTTTTTTTTCAATAAAGAGGTCCTTTGGTCTGAAAATGGGGGTAAGGGGGTTCTCTGGGTGTCTGTGTGAGGCATCATACCTTGATAAAGTCCCCAAATATGATAGGCTCGTTTACAAAGTATGAGGGATCCAAGTTAATGCTAAAATACTTGGCTGAAAAAAAAGAGAAATGAGTCAATGGTGGAGTATTCTGTAACAAGTATGAGAATAATGATGACTCAAATCTGGATATGTGCGTGTTTCAAATAAGAATTTGGGTAGTGTATCAAGTGCGATTGTTCTTACAGGCTGTCTCACAAACGATGGTGTTAAAATACTCTTTATCTTGGTTATTGATGAGTCGATCATGGAAAACCCGCTGACATTCGTGGCAGAATAGACGAAAGATCTGAGTCTTCTCTCTAATTTGACTTGCTTCACATTGTAGCATTCCTTGAAAAACGGACAAGGAGAACTTTATATGCATATAACCATACATGTGAGGCCAGTAAGATCGCTGCGCTTCATTAAAGACTTTCAATGGGAAGCCTAAGCTCTTATTACCCTTTTATTTTACATCAGTATCATAATCTATTTCACCAGAAATTTACTCAAACATCTTGAATATTTACTTCATCAAAGTTGAGTGTGGAGCTTTTGTAACCTATTCACCTGCATGTATTATATTTATATTATATTATTTCTCTTTGTAAGTACTAAGCAGCAAAATATGCCATAATTACAGGACTAGATTTGTTTGCTGCATCGCAAGACTCTTCAGTGATCAATCAGAAGTTTTTGTCAGTAACAGGAAATCCATTGCACTCCCCCGCCCCTCAAATTTTAATACCGTGTCCGAGGGGAAAAAAAAGCAAAACATCTCAATATAGAGCACTGCACTTGACTCTGAGAGGATTCAATCTCCAAAGCAGGCATTGGTGATTTGAATGCTGGAGGGGGTCACAATTTTTCATCACTGCTTACTCAGGGACCACATAGGACCACTTACTGTCGTAATACAACAATGAGCTTGAAAGACAGAACAAAAAAACTAGACAGCTTTTATTTTTCATTCCGAAGGCTTTCTTATATAAACATGATCATTCAAATATGAAAACTGCTGAATGCAAACCAACATAAAATACAAGAACTCAATGTGTTTGAAATTGCACATGCGCTGATATTTTTGCACATCAGTTGATATACATATATATATATATATATATATATATATATATATATATATATATATATATATATATATATATATATATATATATACATATATATATATATATATGTATTTTATATATATTTAAAATATATATAAAATATATATATTTTTTTTTATATACATATCTATCTATCTATCTATCTATCTATCTATCTATCTATCTATCTATCTATCTATATATATATATATATATATATATATATATATATATATATATATATATATATATATATATATATATATATATATATATAAAATTACAGGATTTTTTTTCACCATTTCCCTTCCCAAAACATACAACCAATCTTCAGCAGCCTTAAGTGATTTTTGTTTTTTACAAACCACATTTTTTTTCCCTACAAACACATGTATGGTTCCCTATCCGAAATGTAGAAAAAAAGAATGTGGTAACAAACAAACAAACAAACAAACAAACAAACAAACAAGCAAACAAACAAACAAACAAACAAACAAACAAACAAATACCTGGCCATTGCTTGTCATTGAAGATGTTAGCAGCCTAAAATGATGTTGTGATAAACATGGTAATCAGGCTTATGTTGGCTTTTTTTTTTCCCTAGCCTACCACGGTTTGAATACTTGCGATTAGAAACAAGAGTGAGACATCGTGACAAGGTATGGCATTGAACAAAGGGCTACTGCAGGAACTGGGAATTTACCAAGGTTTAGGGAATGAGTACGGTTCAGTCAAAAAGCATGAAATAGCCATGCTTGGAAAAATATTTGCACACAATTGTAGGCTAGGATGTATTGTTGTATACTCAATTCTCACCTTGGACACACTTGGAGAGGTCCCTGAGATTGAAGACATAGTGAGACTTGGCTGGAGTGGGAAGCAGATCCACCATCAAGCGGTTGTAAATCTCCACAGCTGAATCCACAATCTGTTTTACACAGTCCTTCACTGGTTGAGTGAACTCTTTGAGAAAACCAGACAAGATTGCCTGGACAAGAATCAAAGGGAAAAAAGAGAATCAAGAGTGAAGAACACTATTGCACTATGCGTGTGTTTGTGTGATGTCTATCCTGACAGTAATGATCTGTTTGAGGCTTTGGTCTGAAGGTGTGGGCAGACAAAGCATGCTGAAGTGGCGAATGAAGCGGGGAGTCACAGGGTTACGTCCTCCTCCTGGTGGAGCGCATGCTGCGGCAATAGTCATGTCCTGGAGAAGACAATGAAGAAGTGCCAAGGCAGGGAAGCAGGCTCTGCTTTTTTCCTTTAAAGTTGTCCATAGCGCATTTGTACAATAGTTTACCTGAATCTCCTTCCAGAAGAAAAATTCCCTGTCATAAAATCCAGAGAAGTCCTGGAACTGACGTAGAAGTTCAATGGGGGGCTGGGAGCCATAACTGTCCAATTTGGGCATATTCAGATCATCCACAAACACCACTATCCGCTTATCCTTAGGTGCACCTATGCACAGTGACAGGGAACAGGATTAAGTCAATGAAATGAGTGAAAAGAAATCACAAGGAATATTCATGTTTTGACTGAGTGTTTACTGAGGACTAAAACTGACAACCACAATTATTAAATTAAATGATTGTGTAAACAGACAAACTAAAGATACTATGTTCTTTTTTTGAATTGATCAAAGTGTGGTGTGTGTAAATGAGTGTTCTGTCCTATTTACCAAGCATGTTTTTTCTCTTTTTCTCCAGCTTAGACTCAATGATTTCTTGTGTGCGGGCAGAAGATGTCTGAGCAGAGAAGTTGATATAGACAGGAATGTAGCCCCTACTTTCCTGGATACCGTTGAGGAGGCCCCGAGCTATCACAGACTGTAAAAGACACAACCTTGTTCAGGGTTTTGACAGTTTAAGGCACATTTTATTTGAGGCAGCATAAACTTGAGAGGATTCTGAAAAATGGCAAAACGGCAATGGGTAGTACAAAACTAAGCCAAATGCCCACTGGGCACCAGCAGTGCTATTAATACCAAAAAGAAAATCAAAATCATGATAATGATAAACATCTATCTTTTGAAACTGTATTTTTAGTTTTAATATTGTTACTACTTGCCTTCCCTACTCCTGTAGAGCCAGTGAAGAGTACAGAATGGTTTACTGAAAGCAATTTCTCCATCAGATAGCCATAGCGGACAGTGTCCGTAGTGGGAACCAACATTTCAAAGAAGGCTTGTTCGGTGTCGTATATAAATAAAGGTATTATGGTCTCCCACTGGACAAATGTATTTTTGCTGTAGTTGATGAACACATCCCATACGGATCCGTTGGTCGGAAGCTATAAAAGACAAGTAATGAATAAAATAAATATTACATTCTTTTTTACATGGACCTAAAATGTGCTTTATCACATTTCTATCCTCATTCATCCAATATAGTGTACATTTTTACATAAATACTGAGTTGCAGAAATTTTGTAATATTCCAACCTTTGCAGGGTCCGCCTTTGCTTTATCAAATAAAGCAAACTACCCTTTATTTTCATTTACTCTAAGGCCAAGGGGCTCGTCATTTCAAACAACAATGATATTTTTGTCTGCACCAATTTCTTTTACAACTAGTAGTATTAGAATTACTTACATTAAAAAATAAACAAGCAAACTTTACTCTTCTTTCAATTGACCAAATAAAACTATAATCCAGTTGACAATCATGTCTATCTGTGAATACATGGTGCAGTACCTTTGCACTGTTGTTGTCTTTAAATTGCTCTCTGATAAAGTTGTCAAAATCATCCCATTGAGAACTGGGCAGATTTCCTCCTACTGCCCATAAGTAGCAAAATATGAAGGTCTGACATAGTACATCGGTCAGGCGCTTGGAATCCTGCCATTCACGAACACGCACATAATATGTTGTTAGAAGCTAATGGAATGTTATTATACACACGATAAAAGAGTTAATTTATCCATCATATTCATTCAGTCCTTGATAACAAACAAGTACCATATTTAAGTCTGGTCCATCTTTGCCGAGCAGCAGTGCCTCCATCAGTGTACAAAGAGTGCATACTTTACTTATGTCCACTTGGCGAATTGCTTGGGTGCAATGTTTCCATATATAGTAGAGCCCATCCTCCACATAAGTCTGAAATAACTCAAGCAATGCCGTCTTCACCGAGTCTGAAAGCTTGAAGGACAGCAAGATGTAAAAGTACACAGATTTTCAGAGTGAGGATAGATATTTGGGGAAATTTCTCATCTTCATTTATATTGGATGGACAGATTAACAAACTGTTCAATTGGGAAAGGGACGAGGTAAATAAAACACAACATTTCATTTAATTTGATCAAATCAAAATCATATGTTATCCTGGTCAAATTTCTGTTTTCTTTTGTTTCTCTCTTTACATGATTATGGTAGTAATATAATTAGTGCTGGGCAGTAAAACCTTGGTTGGAATCGGGACGGGACTAGATAAGCAGAAGTGCTTCAACCCGATTCCCTTACTGACAAGTCATGGAAAACAAAATGTGACATTAAGTTGTAAGTGTTTTGTACTTGCCGAAATAAACAAAGCAAATAAGGAGAAGCGGGTCGGAAAATGGATGGATGGGTTTCTCCATCCTCTGTTGTTAACGTTAATACATACATTTTTACTGCATATCTTGGGTCTGGCATCAAAAGATGAATATACAACAAGGGATTAACATTTTCCTTGCATTTTCTGGTATTTACATTTGAATGTGAGAAGTAATTTTGACCGCCACTTTGTTAGAAACCAGCCATTTTTCACTTGAGTATTGAAAACATTTAAGGTGTGTGGCTCTATTTTGTTCGACTGGTGCCCATGCACTTAGTGTAAAAACTTCATATTTGTGCAAGCGCAAGTCTAGTCGAGTGTGTTTGGGGTCGTGTGGCGCTAATCTGGGCGTGCCGGCACACAAAGCAGTTTTGCCTCTGACGCACGTGATAATTTGGTGACAGAAAGTAGTCTGTGCTTGATTTGTGATGTAGGTATCACATTCTACTACTAATAAGGGCTCTATTTTCTTGCCCACTACAAAATCGAGCACAAGTCTGCCCGAAGCCAGGTTCAATATCGATGCGGTATTTTTGCAGCTGCTCGCAAGGTGGAACAGCATGGCGGATTTAAAAAGAGTTTTGCGCCCTGATTCTCTGCCAATAGAAGCAGCTCCTCATATTTCTTTAAAAGGAAGCGCACAAGAAGTGCACTGATTGTCCTCAATGAAAGAAGAGACTGATTTGCAGGTCCAAGTACGCATGAAGGGTTTAGAAGGAACGGGGTGGCTGATGTAAACCTGGTCAGGGAGATCAGAGGTATGCCTTGTGAAGTGAGTACTTGGAGACTCACTGAAACACTGATCTTTTGTGTCTGTATATGTGTTTATCTTGTTTTATATTCATCTGATGATGCAATTTACCAATCTAGTAAATTTGCCAGAAATGTTTCAGACACAATCCTACTTTGGATCCTAGACCACTGAGCCATGTCTGGACATAAGGCATCCACTTGAGTTCATCTGGGTCAATGTAGACCATGCCACAGCGACTGACTGTGGCTGGAGATGCCACAGCCAAATCCTGGACCTGAAAAATGAAATTTTAAACTGTCGAAGGTTATACTGATAGAAGAAAAATATTAAGTGAGCGGTTTATTTGAGTAGATTGTAGAAATACGGTTTAGCATTAGCTGTTACCTCAAATACCATATGTATGGAAGGAGAAAGTTTGATACGTTCACTGTTAGCCAGACAGAGCATTTTGTTGTCATCCAGCACTGTATTCATGTTCTCAATCCACAGGGCATCAACAGGTCCATCACAAATCACCCATTTATGGTTATCGTTCATGCTGTCGACTGCATCACGGACGCTCAGTGCCATTAATCCATCACGCCACTCAAGGGTCAGTGTGTTAATCTAAAGCAGATTATTATTGCTTGTTTTTTAAAGAAACTGAAAATGAATCAATGAGCCAAAAGGCCATTATATCCCTAAAGTACCTCTCCATAAAGTTCTCCCATTGTGATAGATTTGGGGTTGAGAACGTAAGTCTTCACAGGCTGAAAGAAGGGGTTTTCTTCCCTATACTCGGAGTCATAAAGGGTATCCAGTGTGTCTGCCAAGACGGTGTAGACGGCGGTCTTTCCACCACCAGTAGGTCCAACCAACATGACGCCGTGACGCACAATCATGGTCTCATACAGTTGGATAACCTAATTTTCAAGACACAGGGGTATTAGTTTCGATACTATGAATTAAAAGGGATTTTGCCAGCTCACACATATTCATTACAATAAATAATGTTTCCCACCATTATAAACACATTTATTTCCCTAGATGTTGAAAAAGAAACTGGCGTGTATAATTCCCTTAGCCATGTGTACCTTGTTAATCATGGTGGCCAGAGGCTGCAGGTTTCGCTTCACGATACAATCCACAATGGTTGAGTGTAATATACCATAGTCATGCGCAGGGATGGTCACACCAGGGAACAGGTCAGACAGGATGCCACTAGATGAATTTTAGACAGTAACTGAGTATAAAGAGTGCATGCAGAAAGTAGTGCTCCACTACGAGAAAGTAGTGCTTCACTACTAGAAAGTAGTGCTTCACTAGTTCCACATTTTGTCATGTTACAGCCTTACCCCATTTTCTTTTCCTTTAAGCTTGTTAGATTTCACAAATGTATGAATATGAATAAAAAATGAGCACTCACATGAACTAAATCATTAAATCTGAGTTGTCAGATTGAGATCTATAAAGTAGAAACCCTGCCACAGTTTGGTTTTAGCCGCTAAAACCAAACTGTGTCATTTACTTTCTGGATCTGGATTTGACGTGTTTTACAGCATGACTGTGCTGAACTACTGTACTGTACTACAGTAAATTCCATTGCTTAGAAATAATTTGGAAAATCACACCTGTGTCTATAAAATGTCCCGCAGTTGACATATCAGAAATATCTCTGTTGCTTTTTAAGATTATCGTGAGCACAATGGACCTCCATAGTTCATGAATGGAATCAATTCTGAAACACCGGAATTCATTGTAGGGGCGTCCAACTAAACTGAACAATCAGGAGCAAAGTGGCCTTAATCAGGGAGATGAACATGAACATGAACCTGATCATCACTGTCAGGGCTCCGACATACTTCAATGGAAGGAAAAGCAATCAAAAGGACAACCATCTCTGTGGCAATCCACTAATTCAGCCTGCATTTCAGTGACAGTGGAACCCACACCATGGTAAAAGACACATAGCAGAATTTTGGAGAAAATTTCCAGTCATTTCTTTTTTAAATAAGGCTGTAACAAAATGCCCTTTACCTATTACATAGCTTGAAATAGTAATGGAATGACAACTTGATACCTCCTCACTGAACTAGCACTCTTACCCAAATAGTTCTGCATCATCTGTTAGGAATTTTGGCAGGTTGGAATCCCTCAGAGCTCTAATGAGAACCACATCCTCAATTAGGTCAGGGTTCTGTCTCTTCAGAGACCTGATGACAGATTATCAGATGATAAACACACTTGCGCAATAACCATGACTAACTTCTGTAGCTTTCAGGGTGCCGAGTTATTCTACTCTCTCCGATGTGCTAGTGATCACCTAGGATTGGCTTCACTCTGCTATCCCTCCAATTTCGCTACATTTTTTGCAATGACAATTAAGGCTTTCTGATTTTCATTTAGTGAGAAGATCAATAAGGTTTTGTCTATTTATCACAATTGGAACAAAAGAGTAGCACAGACTTATATGTAATAAAAATACATGCAATCAGCTGTGAGCTTTACTGATGCACATCTGATTCTAACAACTTGGTCATCTAAAAAAACACGAAGCAATATAATGATTAAAGTGTTGTCTTATAAATGTTTGGAATTGGCCGACTAACAAGACGACTAAATGTAGGAACACGTAAAAGACATGCAATGAATCATGTGGCATTCGCTACAGCAGCAGTAATAGTACATTAGTAGTAATATCGTTTTGTTCATGTAACGTGAACTACGTGATCATGCTAACAAAAAAAAAAAAATATGCCCACTGACCCTGCCATGACAAGAACAGATTTGACAGCTCTCATTCCAAAGTCATAATGGTCCTGCTGGGACAGCTGTTCAGAGCACAGCTTGTACATTTGGGTCATCTTCCTTGCTAAAGTCTTACTGGACTCAAAGCCTTCTGAGTATAAGATCACCTGCATGGAGAAGTGGGGTACAAACACAGGTGCAGAGGCCAAAATGCAGTTTACCAAAAGGACGACATTGTAGTAAAACACATAACATGTTTTTGTATTCTACTGTAAAGTTGTCCATCAGTGGCTCAATGTTAATATCTGGCACAAAGAGAAAAACTGTTACCTCCGCAATGAGTGCATAGTTGGGCACCATCATAGCTACTGGCCTAAAGAGAGATTTAAGATTATCAGGTAGCTCTGATCTTCCAGCATAGCCTGGGTTCATGGTAATAAATGCTGCACAGGTCATCACCAGCTTGATCTCTCGTCCCTCAAATCGAAACTTTGTCATCTGAAAAATAATGGAGTAAAGATTTTAAAATACAGTATTGAAATGCGACATAATTTGTGTCATCATTTCTAAATGTTTGTGCATACCTTAGCAGCTTTAGCATTCCGTATAGTTATGAGCTGCTGCGCAATGACTGACAACACCTCAATATCGATTCGATTGAACTCATCAAAACAGCACCAAGCACCAGATTGAGCCAGTCCACTGAAGAAACGCCCCATCATCTGATGGAGGTATATACAGTTGAGTAAGAGGCAGAAAAAAATACATGCAGTTATTTAAGAGAATTATCATAAATTATACTTTAATTTTTTATTAAATTATACTTTAGGCAGCAAAGAGGACCATACGGTTACCACAGCTGCTGCACAGTCAAAATGTTCTGGGTTTGAATTGCTTTTATCATTTTTTTTGGTACTTTGCTTTCCTCCTTATATTGCTTTTAAAACTCTAAGTTGCCAATAGCTATGAATGGTTGATGTGTTCTGATTGGCTGCCGGCCCCTCTTGTCGTCTTGAACAGTGTAGTGATAATGGATGGATGGACTGTACACTGTGTTCTAAATCATTATGTATGATTGAAGCTGAATTTTACATTGAGTTTTTGTGGATCTTTTTATAAATGATTTAGTGAGTCAACATGGCGCTGTTCAATAAACGGTAACTTGGGGGATTATTTTGGCAAATACAAGACAAGACACAAAAATATGAACATCAGATATTTTCCAAGGTTTACAATATTGCATCCTTTACCTCAATGTGGGGTGTATGTATGTATGTATGTATGTATGTATGTATGTATGTATGTATGTATGTATGTATGTATGTATGTATGTATGTATGTATGTATGTATGTATGTATGTATGTATGTATGTATGTATGTATGTATGTATGTAACTGTCAATGTCACTGACAGTTTAGAAATACAAAAACGGTTTATATATGCCGTTGAAAATAGTGTCTGTTGACCAAAATATGAATGGGCATTTGTCTCCTCATCTTGATCATTTGTGTAAAATTATTCATCAACAAATTGAAAAATAATCTGATGATGTAGTCCTGATAACTAGAAGATGAATAAATTGTGGGGAAAAAAATAAACAGTATTTTATTTGTCTGTGATGAAATGGAGAGGCGTGAGACTTGATTGCTTTGACAACAGCGCCATCTAACAGCCCCATAAAGTAAATGCATTAAGGGTGAGAGAGCAGGCGTGAATAGAGCAAACTTGTTGAGTTGTCCACTTGCAAATACACTCCAAAACCTTGTAAGTGCAAATATCCAGTGTGCACCTCCCATTAGATCACCACTGAATTATAATTATGTTTAATCATCCTGTGACTGATACTTTTCAGACAGATGCCTCTTGGCATTTATAACTTCACAAGTTAGTTAAAACAAATCTAAGTCAATAACTCAAAATGCTGTCAGGTGTATTGACCATTATTTGTCATTTGTTTAAATGTGAGCTCCATTTTTCATCAATAATTATTTTGATACAAATGTTTATTTGTGTTAGCAGAAGTGAATGTGTATTATTTTCACATTAAGCATCGAATTCATTTTCCTTCTACTTTAAAATAAACCACATTTCAGAGGAAATTATGCCTTTATATTCACTTAAAAAAAAAAAGACTTTAGAAAGGTATCCAGATGCAATTACTGTAGTCACATCGCACCTTGTAGTCGAGTCCATCAGAACAGTTGAAGACCACACACTGAATTGCCAAGGCTTTGGCCAAGTCCTTCGTAGTCTCTGTTTTCCCTGTCCCTGCAGGTCCAGCTGGAGCTCCTCCTAAGTCCAACTGGAGGGCTCCCATTAGACATAAGTAGCAACGATCCTGTAGTGGCATGTTAGTTAATTTCGGTAAATTAAGTGTAACATGTAAAAGTCAGATGTATGTTATTTCTTACATGATTTAACAATTTAACTCGAAGGTGTTGTGTTGGACTGTGTGCACTCAACAGTCCAATAAATGTACTGTATGTGCCTATTCCTGTGTGACTTCTGTTTTATGCATGTGAGCATTATGTAGCCCGTGTTACCGTAAGTGGAGTGATGACCAGTCTCGGACAAGCTCCGAGGTATTCGTAGCCATAAATGTAAGTCGATAGGGCCATGCAGGCTATACAGTTGTCCAGGTCAAGATCCCAGTAGTAACGTAATTGTCTCTGCCATTCAAAGTTAGTCCCCGAGTCCACCTAAGAAAAAAATGTTCAAGTGCATGACCTCATAAATTACATGCTACAAAAAGCTACAGGCAATAAATGAAACATGTACTTGTGTGTGTATGTGTGTATGTGTCTGTGTGTGTGTCTGTATGCCGCAGTACTCGACCTTTTGTGCGACTAAATCTGTCACAATATCACGGGCATGCACATCAACGGTGATGAGGGCGGTGATGATATTGCGATGCAAAGTCGGTAGTTTCCCTCTGACCAAAGCAGCAAGGGAATTTAACCTCTGAAAAATACACGCGCAGTCAACGCTGGACAATTAGATTTTGTCGATTCTTTTTGAAAAATAATCAGAATAAAAGTAGTTTACGTCAAAGTTGGTGAATTCAAATTGCTGCAAGGCAGCAAAGTGGTCATGATCTCCTTCCAAACAACCTTCCATATCCCTGCACCACATCAGCTGAGAAATAGTCAACACCACCTGATGAAGAGCAATAAAAGAAGAAGAAGAGTAAGAAATGAGTGGCAGTGCAAATTGAAAAGGACAGGATGGAGGATAAGATTGAGAAAGATGTGTGCATTGTCGTTGCCAAGGACATAAACGGATACAATTGAAAAATATTGGGCTCTGCAAATCATGCTGCACCCAAGGCAATACTGTAAAGAATACAGCACAGAGGACTAAAGGATAGAGCAAAGTGAAAAAGCACGGAAAACAACATTCATTATTCAGCTGAAAGACTAAAATGTCACATTTGGAGGATTTACCAATAAGTTTTCTTGCATAAGTGTGTGAGTGTTTATACCTGGGAAGGATACCCAGACACCACCCATTCTTCCCTTGATGTCATTTGGTAGTCGGCTATAGAAGCCTTGCTGAGCTGCCGCAGTGAGTTGAACATGGCCTCTTCCACTTTGCAAAGCCAATCTTCCACATTGCCTCTTGCTTTCAGACCTTTTGTTAAAGCCACCTACACTTGCACACCAAAGGACAATATCAACAGTTATAACAGTGATATATCAGGCCGCTCCATTTTTATACAGCAATGGAAGAAGATGGATGGATGGACATTCAAAGCTACATGGCCCTGTGTGAAAAAGTACAATACTTGCCCCCGAAACTGAACAACTGGTTAGGCTACGGTCAGCAGAAATAACTGAAATCAAGAATTTTCTATAGTTAATAATGAATCTTTCACATTTCTGTGGAGATATGTTGACCCACTTTTCCTTGCAGAAATGTTTTATTTAATTCAGCAATTCTACGTGGTTTTCAAGCATGAACGGCATCATACTACCACTACCTTGCTTGACTGGTGCTGCTGCTTTTTTGAAATACCATATTACATTTATGCCAGATGTAACCAGACACATCTCCCTTCTGTCCACCCCCCC
This sequence comes from Syngnathus leptorhynchus, assembly GCF_054491065.1. Taxonomy (NCBI): domain Eukaryota; kingdom Metazoa; phylum Chordata; class Actinopteri; order Syngnathiformes; family Syngnathidae; genus Syngnathus; species Syngnathus leptorhynchus. The sequence continues at coordinate 7,741,845 of NC_141199.1, read as the reverse complement.
CTCCCCCATTGAGCCAGTTTTAAACGTGCCCATTTAAGCCTCTATGCCCAAAACAGACTGACAAAGTTCAAGGTTTGATTGTAACCACAGCTGACCTTCTCTCTTTCCGGGGAAACCATGTTCAAGATGTCCTTTGTGTAGACCTTCTCTTGTTCTCCAGACTCCAGTGTTGCTTGACCCGTATTCGATTGTTCAGTGTCCAAGGCAAACTCAAGGTGTGTAATTGCATCAAAACATTTTCTCAAGTGAGGTTGCACTGCCTGGGGGTTTCTTGTCTGTGCCAAAATTTTAAGCAATTCATCATTGGATAAGAAGTAGAATCTGCAAAGAGAGGAAAGATTGCCAAGTAAGCAACATTCACATCAGTCATGCTAGTAAATGATACATTTAAATCACATTACATTAAGCATAAATACTTAACATATTTAAATCATGAATTATAATGTGTTTATTTCCCATCTTTCTAACCAGAAATGAGCCTACCTTGGGAATATAACTCTCTTGGACTCCAAGTAGTCTTCAAGACACTTTTGTATCTTGTCCAACAGAACATTATTTTCTTGAAACGTTTCCAAAAGATCTGTGTGGGATAATACAAAATCTCAAGAGTGTACATCAATGTAAAAATGTAAATTTCTTGCTGTAAATTGGTACCTCTTTTGGTAAATTGGTAACCTATGGATACCTACCAGGCTGTGTGGCCGCTTTGAGTGCATTGGGCATCTTTTTGACTTTAGCCATGATGGCCTTCCATGACTTGTCCACTTTGAGAAACATTTTGGATTCAGCAGGAAGCTGCCTCTTGATGTCCGGTGCCAAGAAAATACTTTCCAAATACAGCCAGTTTCGTTGGCACGTAAGCCACTCATCCTGTGTAGGAAGAGGAGGTAAATATACATATGTGTGCTTATTTCATACAGATGGCAGACAAAAAAAAAATGCTTTTGCTTCTGTTTTTTTTCCAAAGCCTTCACCAGAGTTTGATTGAAGCGGAGCAGCCTCATTAGGAGTTTGTCCACCCTGGCTTTGATGGGAGCAACGTAACGAGACGTTGCTGCTGTGCCCACATTAATAATGCTGTCATCCAAGAGTACCTCAACAAGGACAAAAAAAAGAATGAATACATTTGAACTTCACCACATTTTATAGAATGGATTGGGGAACGTGCACTTCATGTTTACTTGGACATCATCTGTGCCCCCCAAGATGAAGACTTCTTTGGAGTCACCATGCTGCACAAGAGTGAAAGTAGTGGTCCACCACACATCCTCCACCTAGAGTGTGATCAAAATGGGCCCCGTGTCAAAGGGACATTATTCAATGACTGATTTATCAAAATAATAACGGCTAAAAACATTCACGAATGAACACATCTCCTCATCTACACAAATAAATTGAATTATAGATTGATTTACTCCAAAAGAAAAAGGCAACAAACATCGTAGAAGAAAAAAAGACACTCATGGAGCCCTATTTTCACCAACCTTATTAATAATTGTCTCTACTGATGCCTCGCCCGAAGCCTGTGCTGATGCCTAAAATTCAAAACATTTGTTTCTTCAGGCTGCATCAGTTAGGTTAAACATTGAAATACCAATAGTAAAACACCGTATACAGTTTTTTATATAGTATAATCTGGATAGTTCAGAAATAAAGCTATCATGAAGATATCTGATAGTTTACGGAAAGATCAAATATTGAGGTTGAGCAACAAAGAAGTTAGGCGAGACCTCCATTATTTCTGTGCCATAGGAGAACACGTTGAGTTCCTCCACAACAGCCACAGTAAGCTCCACACTCAAAGAACTCCCCACAACAGTTTCCAAGGACCTCCAGTGTTCTGGTTTCATACATGGGTTGCGCAAATCTGTGATCACGGGCACCTGAACGCATCACAGTTGTCAGGGATATAATCAATTCACCATTCATTAACAGGAAGTACTTTAGTTCACATTGTAATGGTATAGTTTTATTACAGTTATGGTTACCCACCCTCTGTTTCATAATTTCAACCTTCTCCTTAAGAAGTGGCACTACGTTATTACGCGGCAAGCCTTTTTCCATTTGGTTGATATACTTGTTGTATTTGTTGACTTGTGAGTTTAACTGCTCCATGTCCAGTTTCTCAAGTGTGGTCTGAAGATGCAACAAACAGACAAATAAAGACAATTCATGGAAATACAGTGAGTAGCATCTAAAGTATCCTTATAATGCTGCACATATTTTGAGAGTGTCTCACCTGCCGCCATTGTTCTTGTAATAAGTCCCATTCCTTCATAGAATCCCAAAGAAGCCTCTTCAGCCTAAACTCTCCTTTTAGCTCATCAAGGTCATCAAATTTGGTCACCACCAACTAAATTGAAAAACAGTATTCACAGAAAAATGGCACTGACTTGGTTGGAATGGTGGTTAGTCAGGATTTACTAACACATCGTGTACATACTGTACTTGAGACAGTCAATAAAGTAACATTTACACCAGGGGTCACCAACTTTTTTTTAAACCGAGGGCTACTTCCTGGGTACTGATTAGGGCAAACGGCTACCAGTTTGACACACATTTCTGAAATAGCCAATTTGCTCAATTTAGCTTTAACTTTTAAAACAAAAGCAACACCAAGACCAAGATGAAGGGAAACCCAAGAGAAAACAACTTCAGGATAAGGGAAAAATAATGGCTTTATTTTCAGATTTTTTACTTAATAAGCACATTACCTTGAATTGTTTCTGGTAAGAAGTATATGTCGAAGCCTGGGCTTGCAGCTCATCAATGGAAACCTGAAGATCCTCAAGCAGAAGATGCACTTCCGCACAATCAGCAGTGACTTCAAGGATTTGTGGATCCTACACATACATCCATGAAATAAGATCATCAGAGAATCCCATTCAAACTTGGCAACCAACTCAAACATACTTTCTTCGCCATTATATATTTTAAGACAAACTAATTTGTCAACACACCTGCGATCTTTCCTTGATTTTTTTGACTTTCTGGTTCAGCTCTCTTATGTCTACTTGAAGAGACTTAGAAAACTTGTCCATCATTTTGATCCTGTCAAACATTGCATCATTGATCATGTTGTGTAATGAGTTCATGTAAGGCTCCATGGAGGCAAAGGCCACATCGTCAGCTGTGACGGGAAGTGAGGATAGATTGATCAGATTGTACATCTGACACACAGTCTCCTGTTCCTGCTCCAGCACTTTCATCTGGCAACAAAAAATGACAAGAGGGATGTTTTCTTGTGATGGATGCTCTTTAAGTCCATCCAAGTTAGGATATTGTACACATTAACAAATCTTACCCTTTCTGGTATCTCATCAAGGAAAGTAAGGTAGCTGGCTAACTCGGTTGTATTACTGGGACTGAGTTCGAGTTTAAATTGAGCTTCACCAGCTTCCACCATGACAGCTTTTAGCTTTCCCTTGGCCTGCTGTGTCAGTATCTCATTAATGAACTATAAAAAGAGAGCAGAAAGTTACTACTACTCTGTGTCTTGACACGTGAAGAAATTGACAATAAAGCAGACTTTGACTTTGACTATTGCCCCATTCACTGACAATTAATGAATATTGCACATTTGTATGGACACGGTGTGTTTATGAGCATATTATTATTGTGTACTGTTCTGACCTCTAAACAGCGGAGGGGGGAATCGATGAGCTTCTCTTTCATTTCCGTCTTGTCCACAAGAAGGAGGCCTAGATGTCTCTGTGGCTGGAGAGCCACAGCTTCTTTATGTTCATTGTGGTACAGGTCCAGTGAATTTCGGAAAAAGTCCAAACCTGTTCAACAAAGTATAGTTAACAGTAAAAGAAAATTATGGAAAGAAAGTTCAGAACCCATGATTAAATAAAACGTCAGGCACCAGCTTTATCACTTCTGAATAATGATATTGTTCATTATATACAGAAAGTTTGTACCGTGATCTTGCTGTCGGAGAGCATCCAAATCTAGACTTTCATTCTCCTTGTAAAACAATTGAAACCGCTTAAACATGCTTGCGCATACTTGAGCAGCTTCAAATGTGAACTGCAGTGCTTCCTGAGAGGGAAAGTAAACACATTGTGGCATCTGGAGTGTTACTTCCAAAGGGAACTAATGTAAAGTGTGACTGACCTTAATTTTTTGACGGATACTTTTAATGTAGCCATCATTTTCAATGACCGATTCCAAACTGGGTGCATCTCGGTATTGACTCTTAAAGTAACAGACACACATTAAAAAACGGAGTGGTGGTTAAAACATTTACAAATAAGAAACCACGGATGTCCACCTTCGATCCTAGAGTACTGCTGTCCTGCATGTTTTAGATGCTTCCCTCCTCCGACACCCCTGACGCAAATAATCAACACGTCGGCAAGTTCTGAACAAGCCTGATGAGGATTGTTATCATTTGAACCATGTGGTGTGTTGGAGGGAGGATCAAATACATGCAGCTAAGCATCCTTCGAGAACCGGGTTTGGACACCTCTGATATAAGCAGTGTAACCATAACAGTGACTTAAACATAGCTGAGAGTTATTCGTCTACCTTAAAAGAGTCGTGACTTAAGAGTAAAATGAAATCCGGGTCTTTTGTTAGTGTTTCAACAGACAAAGCAGTCTTCTGAAACTTCTCGATGATCTCTCTAACTGTGCTCTGTTTGATGGGGGAAAAAAAAAAATCATTTATTTTGCTCGACAGTTTATTATCAATGGGTATAAAATGGTTGCTGACTCAGTCTTTAACCTGAAAGTTCTGCTCAGAGGGTCTGTAGGATAGCGCTTGTGTGTCGAGCACAAGTTCACTCATCAACATCGGTTTACTCTGGGGAGCTTCGGACTCTTCCTCCTATTAAGACACATGTAACAAACCTTTCATTTGGTGTATGTGAATGTCAACTGGTGGTGCAGAGATGATGCCCTACCTTTTGATCCGTCTTTTCCTCAGCAGGTTTGTTATCAGTCTCTAGCTGCTGGCCCCAGGTTTGAATGACATCATGGCTGGGGGTTTGACTAACCTGCTCTTTGAATGCAGCCAGAAGCTTCTCCACGGCACTCACAAACAATGTGTGCATGGTGTTGAGCACCAAATAGTCAACAAGTCGGATGAAGCTGTGCGGATGAGAGATGAAGGAGGGAGTGATTGATTTCCTGCAAAATGGTTACTTCAAACAAAATGTTAAACAAAACAAGAAAACCTACCAGTTGAGGCGGTGACAGAAGAAGCCCTTGTTGATCCCCAATAGAATTTGAATTTCACTCAGCTTGTTGCTATCTGTGACAAATAGATAAATAGATTAAAAAACACATCTCTATAATTTGGGGCACAAAAATCTCAAGACAATAAAAAAAATGCACACACGATCTGACAGGAAGTTGCTACATGAACACAGTGTCACTTCCTTGACCAGGTCTCGTAATTTCTTCAGGTCAATCAGTGCCTAATTAAAGAAAACAATTATGGGACAAGATGATGTGGAAAAACAACAATGACACTATGAGTCACAACATTCGCGTTTTTGGGGAATAAACATGTACCTCCTCTACTTGTGTGAACTGAGCTTCATGAAATTCCTGGAGAGTATATGTGTGCGTTTTCTTAATATGACACAAGTTAGTTGTTCTGATTTGGTAACACATTTTCCAGACATCTGTCAATGCCGTGCTAAGATCCTGGATAGAAACAGGACAAAGTTTAATGATATCATGGTCTAAAAAAAACTGCCCAAAGTGATAACAAAAACGATGTGCTCCTTTTGGAATTTGATGGTTTTCTGAAAGAGAAAGTCAACAATTTTCATTTTGACTGGGTGCCTACTTCTTGGTAGAGTAGTAACAGCCCAAAGTGCCTCCATTTATAAACTATTAGTAGAATTCTAGACTCGTGAGTTTATAAATTCTGGGTAACTGTAATCTTGCCAATTATTTTGATTTAGCAATTCTTGATCGTAAATCCAATGAAAGCACGGTTCACTGAAAGCCTGTTCTAGTTTAGCAGGACTAACTCTAAACATTTGAAGGTTTTTTGTTTTCATCAGTAGTAGCTAAAATCCACACCTCCAAACTCATTCCTTTATTAAGACGCCATGCAGTATGGTAAAACCCGACACCAATTTTTGATACTGTATTTTTTATATACTGTAGTGCCTGCAGAAATGGAATATAAACAATATAATTTCTACCAGCACTAAAGTTTTTTTTTTTTTGGTCATTTTCAATCAAGACAAATGTTTAAAAAATTGTCATTATTATTTTAGAAGTGTCAATAGCCTTGAATTTGATGAAGATGAGATCACAATTTATGACAAATGTATTCAATATAAACCATGAAATTCCCAAAGAGTTGCATATTTTCTGGCAACTGTATTTTTACAGAAAGATTTTCTCTACTTACCGGGTGGATCAAGAACAAATTGTCTTTGAGAGCCTCTTGAGCTATGTACATCTTTCTGGCGCAGACTTTTTTATGCCAGATATAGAATGGTTTGAATAATTTGAAGCGAGCAAAGAAGGGGATGAGAACCAGCTTGCGGTGAAGTTGATATTCCTCTTCAAAGCGCTCAAGGCTTACAAAGTCAAAGTTTTCTCGACAAGTTGACAATACGCCGTCTTTGCTAACCATCGTGTAGTCATCCTTGCTGTGCTCAAAAATTCGGACTTGAGAGGGGGTTTCCAGGTTTGCGTCTTTCTTAAGGGAAAAGGGTCGTTTTGCTGGACAAGAGGTACATGCTTCATTTTGGGGGAGTTGATTCTGTAAGAGTGAAGAGAACAGCCCAAAAATTACAGGTCTTTATTAAAGCTGAGTTTGAACTCATTTTGATTTCTATTCATGGAGCTGTAAAAAATCCTTTGGTTAACTATTTACCACTATTTATTTTCACATTAGCACTCAATTATTTTTCTTACAACTTACTAAATGGACCTCTGAGGTACCCCTATTTACACTGCATGTGAAACCCACCATTTTTAAAAGGCTCTGATATGGAATTTGCCTGTAGAAGTAGTAGCAGACGTTTAACAGTCAGAATAATGCATGCGTGTCAGGATAATTGCCAATAGTGGTACAAGTTGTGTGAAGTTAACTATACTTAACCCTCATTTCTGCCACCCTGTTGTGTTGAAAGCACAGCTGTAATTATTTTCTCACACAATTCATTGTGTGAAAGCTCACATACTCGACGAGTCGTGACATTCAATTGGAAAAAGCCAAGGTGGGTAAATGCCAAATGTAGCACTCTGATGCTTCATTTTTGAGGATCTTTCTCCCAGACGGTTCATGTTTATCATCTAACTCACACTCATGAGTGCCACTGACCTTGGTGCTAGGTTGCAAAGGAGGTAGTTTTACATGTGATGGCACGCTGCGCCTTGGTGGTGTCTCTTTCTTTTGGGATATAGGCGCTTGAGAATGCCAGCCTGGGAAATACCTCTTTTCCTGAGATTTTAGGTGCTCCTCAATTGGCAATTTCCGTTTAACACGTCTCTTTAACAGAGCCTACATTATGGGGCAAAACAAGACAAAATAAACTAACAATAATGTGTATAACAACATAGACAGGCCAAACACCCAAATTGAATCAGACCATCAATTCCCCGTACCACTAGTCCTAGTGCTGGAGCCCATCCCAGATGATCTTGGATGAGAGGCGACGCTGCCAGCCCATTAAAGGGCACAAATATAAAACTATTCACACGCACATTCATACCGATGGACAATTTAGACTTCTTCAATTAATCTTCAAATAGTTTTTTTTCATTTAGAATGTGATTAAAAAAAAAGCTAAGTACCTTGATAAAAACCATGCAAGCACAGGGAGATCATGCAAATAGAAAAGCCTAAACCCAGAGAACTTCTGAGACAGATGTGCGAATGGCTCGGCCACCATGCCTCTATAAAAGTTGCAACCATTGAAAATAACTTATAATAATTAAACACTCAGCGGAAATGTTTATGTAATTTCAGTCGACTCATAACATATTGTTTGTTCATACCTGCGTGCCTTTATCATAGAGTGGAGGTAGCATGGTGGGGCTCTGCTGTTGTGGGAGATCGACCTCTGAAAAAATATTTAAAGTGGATATGAGATATGGTGTGAAGTGGCAGAACTTGAAAATACTCCTGCTAATCAAATGTACTCACATACTAAAAAAAAAAAAAAAAAAAAAACTGGCTACCTCAATAAATCCACATTCAGTGGATGCAATATGAATATTTAAAATAATCTGCTGTAAATATTGATCATCTAGGTTAATGTTGGATTTTATTTACAATTTTTTGGGCTATTTTACAGAGGGAACATGCAAACCCTCAAGCCAATAACTATATTGTGCATATTTGCACCATTTCTGTGAGGCTCGAAATTGAGCTGTATTGTATTTGCAAAAACCCAATTGTAAATCCAGTTCTTGAATTGTATCTAGAGTATATGCACGAGTGCAATACGGAATCAGTGTAGTATGTAGTTGGTTATTACCCATGCAATCCTTCTCACTCTGTCCAGACGAGGAGGAGTTAGATGTTGATGCCATCTTCGTTTAAAAAAAAAAAGTCCTAATGTGCAATGGACTGCAGGATAGCGTTAATGTTGTTTTTCAACTCATAATTACTCAATCCCGTCGCAAATTTAGTGCATTATCAAAAACTGCCATTCATGGACACTGTGTGTCATTTTGCATACGTCAGTGATACACATATCAATGACATCACTCATGTAATGTTACACGCTTAGATAACACGCCAATGAAGTAAATGAAAGAAAGTTACGCGGACGATGGCGAGTGGAAGCCTCTGACGACTGTTGCCGAATTTAGCCTTCACTGCATAATTAACGCATATTAATATTCTGTAAGGTGACGCTACATATGTTGACACCATATAACTATAAATATGCACAAACTTGAGCAGTGTTAACAGCACTTCCTGTAATTGTAGGATTTGTTGTCATGGCAACAAGCGCATTAAATTCACAAATTAAAACTTTTAGCAAAATCAAATGTCAATCGCAAAGCATCAAAACATTTTTTGCAGGGCAAACAAAGCTATATTGTATTGCATAAAAAATGAAAAAAAAATACGGAAAGTGCTCTATAACGATTTATTATTTTCCCCATCAATTAATAGCAAACAGGTTGACAATTCACCATTGTAATGTGAGCACCACTTTGAGGCATTATATACGTAATGTGTTTTTTGCCTACCTTTACGTTCTAGAATACGTCAGCTATTGCCACCAGAGCATGTTTACAGTCGCCTAGCAACACAGAGCTTTCCCAACATGCATCGTAGACGAAGACATAGTACTAGGTTTTACAAAGGCACCTGTAAATAAGCAAGAGACCATTTTCAGTCTTCAGCCAATTGTTATTTTTTTTAAAGACTTTAAAACCCAACTGCATAAATGACAAAAGGATACTCACTTGAACTCTGGTAAAAGAAATACTACCTCATATACCTCAGTATAAAAGTAAAACTGCGTATTTTCTGTCAATTCTGCAGCATAGGACACCAGAAAAAGAAACCGCAAAAATAAAGGATTGGACGGGGTGAAGAGTGAAAATCCATGTTAAGTTAACGGACATTGAAATGATTGTTGATCCTCTAAAATGTAGAATCTACATCAAGAAACCTGATCGAATTCAGATTAAATAAAATAAAAAAATCCCGCCCAATCTAAATAGGACTCTGATAATTCCGGGGACATTGTGTATTTTGTTTACTGTTTATTAGAAACATTACTGGGGGGAAAAACACAAATCAATACACAGTTGCACACAATTAAAAATATTGAAATGCTGAAAACGTTCCAGGGCGGCTCGGTGGAGCACTGGGTAGCACGTCCACCTCACAGTTAGGAGGGTGTAGGTTCGATTCCACCTCCGGGCCTCCCTGTGTGGAGTTGGCATGTTCTTCCCGGGCCCGCGTGGGTATTCTCCGGGCACGCCGGTTTCCTCCCACATCCCAAAAATATTGCTTGGTAGGCCGATTGAGCACTCCAAATTGTCCCTGAGTGCGAGTGCAAATGGTTGTTTGTCTCTGTGTGCCCTGTGATTGGATGGCAACCGGTTCAGGGTGTCCCCCGCCTACTGCCCGATGACAGCTGGGATAGGCTCCAGCACACCCGCGACCCCCGTGGGGACTAAGCGATTCAGAAAATGGATGGATGAAAATGTTCCAGTAACAGAGGACTAGAGGATTGCCAACATTCCTGAAGCACCTTTACAACTCAAAATCAAATCAACAATATGTTACAAAATGACACCTATCACAGTTCCAATAGATCTGTGAAAAATGCCTTTATTCATGCTTTGGCTCACAAAAGTAAGTTTTCCTTTGCTTGGATGCCATAACTGAAATCTGTGGAGGAAACAGATAAAATTAGATTACTATTTGCACAAACCCACAATTTTAATATTTAAAAATGTTCTGACATGCTGTTGGAAACGAAAACAAATCAGGGGCGTGTCTACGGGTGGACTGAGTGGGCGTTGCACACCCCAGAGATAAGTCATGCTCACCCAGAGGTACGTTCTGCCCATCCAATGAAAACTCTCCAAAAATTACATTTTTGGGGGGGGGGGGGGGGGGGGGGGGGGAGAGTATTCATAGCGTCCTGTCATTGGACAAAAATGCACCACTTTTTAATTGGCCATTTTGAAGGTGTGGGCGTTCTTGGTGCTGCTCCCTGACATCAGCAAACCACGACGACAGTTCCAAAACACGGTACAGACGTGGTCAAGTGAACAGCTAAACCTGTTTGTAGCTAGCTGCACTCAGCAATCTAAATAAAATGGTTAATACCTAATAAGGCTTGTGTTACTTCTAAGATACCAGGTCACTTGGTGATTTGGTAATTAGCTAGCTTCAGGCTTCCTGTAGCACATTTGTTACTAGTCACTGGAGTTGGCTTGTTGGGTATTAAAAAAAAAAAAAAAAGTTCAGTTTGCTAGTCACTGGCTTGTTGGGTATGAAATAATTGTGCTCAAGAGTGGTACCTGTTGTGAAGCAGTCGTTGCACGTTGCTCAACATCAGTTAGTCGTCTTTGAAGGCGACTGGCCTTCTCTTGAGACTCTGCTAGCTGTCTCTCATACTGTACAAACACAATATGCACATTTTATTAGATCTGATCACTACAGGGAAAACATTTTCAAAAACAGTCAACTGATATTAGCTTCTCTCATTTCCTTAGGAAAATTTCTAGCCAAGTGTAATTCATTTCCAGTATACGCAGCATTAGAAGAATAGAAGATTTTTTTTTCCCCCCCCAATTAAGGCAATAATGCTTGACTACACGGCATCAAGAAGCGTAAGGAGTTTGAACCCATGTACATTTAACATCATATTTTTTCCCAAAAAAATAAATAAAAAATTCTGAAAAATATATCATGTCACAATTTTGAGGGAGAACTGCATTTGGTCTATCGTGGAATATGTCTGTAACGACAAAATGTGGAAGGGAAAAATTAATACTGGGTGATCTGTATTCTTGCGCTTAGAGAGCACATCATTTGTCAAGTCTGAATGGATCAATTTAAATTTGAATCTGAGGTCAGTCAAGTCGTGTTACATTGTGTTGAAAGGACAGCCTACAATATATTATATTCTTGATTCCAGATAAACACTATTCATGTGTTGCACCCACCTCTTCAGTCGTTTTTAGGTTATTAGCCAGTTGGAGCTCGAGCTCGTGTGACCGCTGCTTATGTTGATTCAGCTCTGCCCTGAAATACAAAAGCCGTCACCACACAAATTAAACTATAGCTTTACTGGATCTATGGATTCAAGTGATAGATATCACATTTATTTGGTGAATGACAACAACTTCAACACGTTTTTTTGTTTTTTTTTACTTTTAATTGGGGCTGCACGACACTGGGAAAAACATGTGATATTGTGTGTTGAATATTGCATCTGACCAGTCAAAATAAGGTCATACAATTCCATAAATATTACTTTATTGCATAGCGCATGTGGCATTGTCTCAAATTTTATACATTGTGCAGCCCTACTATTACCTATTACCATAATGCATATTAGTAGTCAGGTGTCAGCTCTCGAGTTTTTAAACAAAGAAACTGGCAGTGGCAAAGCTGTACTAAGATCCCTCAAATATTGATTCGTTAAATCATCGGTTAATCGGTTCTTACTTGAGATTTTTCATTTTTATTTCAAAGACTTGGGCCATGTTCTTTCCCTCGTCTTTCCAGCGCTGAATACTTTTGTTTTGTGCAGTTAGAAGACGCATTAGATCAGCACTTGAGTTGCGACTGCTCTCCTCCAAGTCACTCATCTGTGCACTAAGAGACTTCTCTTTTAGGCTGTACTCTTGCTCCATCTGTGACACCTGGAAAAAGACAGTGCAGCGCAGTAAATAGGTTAGGTCCTAAATGTCTTGACTCACGTGCATACGTCTTATAGCTCAGTGGTGCCCAACCTTTCGCAATGACCCAGTTCAGTGTCACCATTGCAAACCCACACACCTTTTCCAGCATGCACAGCATTTTTCTCTTGATCTCATACAATCACGAGACATCACATCGCCCTCTGTGCTCCTTTTTTTTTTATACGAGTGCATGCATGCAGATACCTCCAACCGTAACCAATTTGATCGGGGACTGTGTACAACTGCTGACCACTAATAACCTCATGTAATGCAGGTCACACGTGTTAAGGTGCCCAATTTTTTGCCTTTTTTAAAAACACTTTGTTTTTGACATGAGACTGTTAGGATTTTTAGGCCAGTGTAGTGAACATTGACATAACAAATAGGATAATAATTATGCGCACACAATTATTTTTCTCCCGTACACCTTACAATGTTGATTTGGGACCAGCCCAGGGCCTAAAGTTGATCAATCGATCAATTGGTTGGAGACTTCTGTTGTAACCTAGTAGCTTTTCCTCACTTTTTCCTTACCTGTTGTTTGGCCTTCTTTTGGACAAGTAAGGAGGCCTTACGCAGTTCATCCATCTCTCTGCGTATTTGAAAATTCTCCTGCTGCAGGTGGAGTCGCTCGTCACTGATTTTGACACAGTCCTCTCTTGCTGCAGCCAAAGAACCCTTGAGTCGCTGAACTTCTTCCTGACTTCGGGACAATTCTTCGTTGTAGCTACAGATATAAATGTGGAAGATGACAGGGAATAAATGAACAAAGTGTTGCACAACTAGATGCTCAGAAGGACTGGCTAAGTAACTGCCCTGTGGATTACAGGAAGTTGGTAATAGTAGTAGTAGGTAATGTTAAGCATTGCACTTACCTCAATTCTATCTTCTTTAGTTTGCTTTGTGTACTTTGTAAAGTAATGCTTATTTCATCTTTCATCCTCTCTGCAGTGAGACATCTCTGGTGAAGGATATCAAATTTCCCAAGCTCTGGTTCGGCCCGACCCTCCTTAACTACCTATATCACAAAAAGACAACAATCTCATGGTTGATGATGATGGGGCTCATAAAGGCCACAGACATAAAGAAAATTTAGAGCGGCTGATCTAAATCTAATCATCAGTGCAACAATACCTTTGCAAGTTCTTCCTCTAAAGCTTTTTTCTCTCGCTTTGACCTCTCATTCTGAGATTCCTTTTCTGCACACTCCTGCAAATGAGTGAGGAGAGTGAGAACATACCCAATCAGGTAGTAAGAATTGTAGGCTATAAAAGGCAGATTTGGGAACATATTTCTGTGTGAGGTCTCTTACCAGTTGCAATAATGACAGCTCCTCAGCCATACGACGAAGCTCAGCATTGCACTGCTTGCGTATATTATCCACCTGTTCATCACAAATGTCATGCAGCTGCATTATAGCATAGATAATATGATTGGAATTTAAGGGCAGACAGTAAATTGTATTATACATAAATGTATCACAGTTAGTGACTTAATTCTATCACAAATGTTTTAAATTAAAGGCAATTTGAGAAAACTTGACTATTAACAATGTGCAGCAATCCTATCAAATAAAATTGTATTGTACATAATGTATCACACTTAGAGACTTAATTCCATTACAAATGTTTTCAATTGAAGGCAATTTGAGTGAACTTTACTATTTACAATGTGTAGCTTTCCTATTAAATTTAGGGCAGAAACTTCCGATTACAGACAATAAAGCTAGACAGAAAAACTTTGCTATAGTGACTGAGATGTACGGTAGTAACACAATATAATTAAATAAAATTAGGCTACCATCTTCCTACTACTATTTGTGGCATTTATTATTGCAATAGTATTTTTTTTCCAGAGTTTAGAGTTAGTTACATTATTCTGACGTCAACCTTGTCTTGGAACACTGTCCCAACTCATTAGATCAGAAAATACATCATAATCTTTTGGTGTGATCTTGGTGTCAGTGAAATGGACAAAATTAATGTAAATACCTCCAAGATATATTAGTGCAGGAAATTGCAACGAAAGACTGGCTTTATGATTTTTTTGAAGCAGGGTGGATTGGCTTTTTGAGGCCAGTTTCATTACTACACAAAAATAAATCAGAGAGATTATTTCACGTATGAGTGTATCCGTGTTTTCGCTATAACAATAGCATGGAGATCATTTCCATTCATAAGATTTCAGGAGTAAGAGTCTGATTGTTTGTTGGATAATCTTTTAACCCTGTCTCAATCTCTCCATTAGGTTTTTCAATTACCTTGTGAATAAAACATAAAAGGTATCCAGTCTTCAAGGTTCAGTCCTCAAAGTCAGTGATTTGAATTGAGAGCTCACTTTCCAGTCACATAGCATTTTAGCAGGATTAACCAGTTAAACAGATGCAGAGAAAGCTTTGTTTTGATGTGTTTTGGCACATATATATATATATATATAGGAATAAAGAATGATGATTAAGCAAATTGAGTACAGCAGAGAAAAACAGGTTTGCTTGATCAGGGATTTAAATATGGTTTGGCTTATAAAAAAAAAAAAAAAAAAATGAGTACGTGTACAGGATATAGACGTCAGCAGAAATAGCTTTGCTTCAATAACCATATAGAAACACCTCTTTTCTGGTGCGCACTGCTGCATCCTCAATCAGCTGGGGAATGACTGTCTTTGTTTTCTCAAGTTCCTCCATCATCTGTTTCTCTCTTAACAGAGCCTACGGAAAAAAAGCAAATTGCATTGATTGAAAGACTGTTAAACAATTCCCTCATACCATATATACTACTTGCACCAAAATATATGCATGCAAATTTGAAATGGTAGGTAGACATAGTTATGGTTTGTACTAAGTATAGTTACAATCATAAAAGGACACTGTACTTATCACAAACACGCAGAATGCTTTTACAAAAAAATAACAACAATGGCATTGTAAAGAGTTGGTGCACAGAAAGTATTGAAATGCAGAGAAGAGAACGCCTGTGTTCTTGAACAACCTCTGAATTAACAGAGATGAATGAATCCATTGGACTGCAAAGAATTTCCTGGTAAGATGCAATAATATTAGTTTGATACTCTATTGACTGATTACAAAACTTTTTAGTGAACTTACACTGTTAACGCAAATACATGCATTAAAAACATTCATGCAATAAGAACATTATCGGTGAATAAATGAGTATGTGCTACCTCATTCTTCTGCAGTACAGCCTCCTCAGCCATCTGCACACTCTCTCGAACTTTGTCCAGAGCATCATACTTCTCCTGTTCTAAGGTAGCGCATCGGACCTTAAGGTTCCCTGACATTTGCTCCCACATAGTTTGTTCTCCTCGAACATCATCTGCCTCCTGCGATGTTGTTTTGAGCCTTAAATGAAAATATCAAACTGATAGTGAACTGCACAAGTAACCGATGCAATTCATAAAAAAATACAGTATATTGGAGTATTATCTCTCGAGCAATGAACTGAGTCTATGGAATAAGCCAGGTCAAGTGACGCTGCAGTTGTCTCACCTTGTCTCCTTCTGACTGATGGTTGACTGAAGCTGTTGAATTTGTCTCTCTGCCGCTTCCTCTCGACTGCGAGCCTCGGCAAGCTCTTCCTCCTGAATGAATGCAATATGTGCATGGTCTTTAATACAGTACAGTATTGCACGCGCGCACACGCACACACGTCCAGAGAACAGGTGAGGTTGAGAAGTATATCAGCCAGAAATTTGTATACTGTACAGAGGTATACTGTATTACAGTATGGAGCGTAAAAATATACGGCAAAATGTCAAAATCTTTGAATGAGGGTAAACAGTCTTAACGATACTACAGAAGTTCCGATAGCAACAAAGAAATTGTTTCAGCATTTCGACTCAAAAGCAATGTATCATATTCTAAAACAAGTATTTGTTCACCTGTCTCTTTAGCAGGTGCTGAACTAACTGGAGCTGTTTGTTCAGTTCTTCCACTTTGGTTGTGGCCGTCCCCAAATCACTTTTGGTCATTCTAGAACACAAGACCCAGAGAACATTTCAGTCAATAGTTACTTTTGTTAATCATTCCCCCCAATTATCAGACTACAATGTAGCAATTGGCGTGGCTGGGTTATGCACCTAGCAACGTAACCCAACTGCAGTGACAGCTATTGTAAATCAACAATTATTACCTGAGCTGGCTGCGTAGTCCCTCCATCTCTGTACTCTGCTCTGTCACTGTTTTTAGTAGCTGCTGATTGGTCTGTATGTGACAAGATACACAAGTTTGCCCTTTGAATGGCATTTCATTATTGTATGCTTTGACTCAAACTAAACTGTAAAAACTTTAAAAATCGCTTAACAACAATGCTACTGTTCCCACGAGACAGTAAAAGTTAGACCCCCTAGCTTTGCCCTCTCATTAAATATACATCAGATAAATATCATGTTACTCTCACATCTTACAACTCCAGTCAAGGCTCACATAAATACTACTGTATACTGTTTGTGTGCAACTGTATACATGTGAGAGATCTCAAACATCCAGAAGAAGTATCATGCTCTACCCAATACATACCAATTGTAGTTCTTGATTAGACACTTGGAGTTGCTGTGTGTGCTGGTGGGTAACAACGATTTGATCCTATGATGAGGAAAACAATTTGTTATTGTCCTAAAGTACCCAACACAGTGGCTATGAATGTCATTGTATGAGGTATACCTTGAGTTGCTGTTCTTTAACATTAGCGCTCTGCTTATCAGTGAAACTCTTCTGGTAGAACTCCTGGAGGCGATCAAGCTCAAGTGCTGCTGTCTGCCACAACTCCATGGCCTGCATCCGCTCCTATTCAAATACATAAAACACATTCAAAACTATCCACGCAGGTATCGGGAAAGGGTCGTACATCAAACAAACAAAAATATAAATAATGGAATGATTGCGCTGTTTCCATTATAAAGGCACTTCATTCATGCATGTATGTTCTTCCACTTGTCCGGGGGAAGTGGGGGTGTTCACTTGAGAAGGGAAGCCCAGACTTCACTCTCCCTAAACATTCATCCAGCTCTTCCCAAGAGTTCCAGAGATCATCCCTGGCCAACCAGGAAACACAGTCTCTCCTGCGTGTCTGTCCTCCAGTCTTTCCCAGGACCTCCCCCTGGTCAACATGCCCGGAACACTTCACCCGGGACATGGTCCAAGAGGCATCCTGATCTGATGCCCGATCCACTTAATCTGGATCCTCTCAGTGCAGAAGAGCAGCAGCTCTACTCTGAGCACCTCCCGGATGACGAGGCATCCAGTAGTCATACCAGAGGACCAAAACAACCCGCGGGAGACATGGTAGAAAAAAATGGCCAGATCTCACAGTCATTGCCTATGTGAGTGTGGCAGTCAACTAGCATAAAGACCTGTTGTACCCTGAGTCAAGGGGAGCAGTAAGTATGCACTTCTCACCGTGGTCAACTACAATGTTGCAGTGCTATACATTGTAAATAAAGATGAATTGGATCCCAACACTCTAAATTGTTCATAAATAATAGTGCGAATGGTTGTCCGTCTCTGTGTGCCCTGCGATTGGCTGGCAACCATTTCAGGTTGTCTCCCACCTACTGCCCAATGACTGACTGCGCAGTGTGGTACGGTACCGTCCGGACGGACAGACAGACAAACAAACGGATTGGCAAATGTAACCACAATATTTGTCTTCCTTTGTTTGAAAAACAGGCAAAACATTGTTGCTACTTAAAACTGGAAATATATAAAAAGTACACGTGAAAGTTTTGGGACCTGTTCCGAAAGCTTGATTTGTTCTTGGAGGTTTTCCACCACTGCTTCCTTCTCCACTGTGCTCATCGCCACTCCAGAAATCGTTGAAGGTGACTGAAGCTGCTTCTCAACTGATTCCCTGAGTTCTGCATGCAGCCTGAAATAAAATCCAAACCTTTACTCACCACTTCTCTAGATTACAATCAAGTATAGTACAATATTAGTAATGTCACATAAAAACCAACTACTCTGACAGACACCAACAAATGCCAGATACCTTTCATTTTCCTGGACAACAGTCTCCAACCTTTCTTTGACATCTGTCATTGACACCTGCAAACATGAATGAAGCCAAAGTATGTAAATGGTTACAACCCCAAAAAATTTAAATAGATGAAAAGTGACAAAGAAAGACAAAACTCAGATTATATTGGTTTTTACACATGATATTGGCAATTCTTGAATAAATCCCTTTCAGCATTTATTCATTCTCCTGCATGACATTGAGAGTTCCAAGTGCGTGAAGTTCAGTGATAGACAATGATGTGACCAAAAATGAGAAGGGGATGTGGAAATCGAACCTCAGCTTAACTGGACAAAACAGTTTATGTCAAAACACTCAAATCTAAGTGAGAGATGAGTGAACCCTACTCGCATGTGGTCTTTTTAAAAAGGTGAAAACTGCAAAGCTGTTGTGGGAGGTTCAGTAAGATACATAAAATCATGATATTGTTCTTGAATCAGCGATAATGTCATTTGAATTTGAACAAATTTCAATTGGCATTTAAAAGGTACATTAAGTTTAAGCTCTTTTTTAAACTTTGAGCCTCCTTTCAATAATTACCTAATCTTGGGGGTTTTACCTGATATTTCTGCAGCTTTTGAGACATTTCATCAATGTGCCGATCATACTCGGCTATCAACGGAGCCATTATACTGTAATAAAGAAAATGTGTATTAGTTAAATAGCACGCTCAAACCATCATATGACTTACAAATCTCATTTCCAATAACACCAAATTGTCGTGTCATACCTCCTATTAGAGAGCCAGGGAGCATCAACCCCAGCCTTCTTTTCCTCGAATCTCTGGGGGGGATTTGCAAAGTCGTATCATAAAGTCTGAATTCAAGCATTTGGTTGAACACATCGTATGCATCATGACATGTCTCCTCCACATTTCAGTTTTCCCTTAACCTATCCCACTTCATTGTCAACTAAATACACAATACTGTACCACAAAAAATGTATGGTAGAGCTTTCGTTTGGTACCTGAGATGGTTTGGTGCGTGCATGCTCCTCACGCTGATACTGGTTGAGAGATGAATTTAGCCTGCGGACTAAGGACACAAATTGTTGCAGTTTGCACCTCGAAAAATTACACACATTAATTTCTCGAATAAAATTGGACAATGGGGACGTTTTCTTGGTGCATGGCATCGTGCAGGTAAATAGTATGCAGTCGAATTGTAATTAATTCAGCATGTGACTTGTTTTCTTACCTTGATCACGAAGAAATTCGACCTCCGTTTCCATGTTGATGATGCAGCCTAGGGCAGTGGTTCTTAACCTTGTTGGGAGGTACCGAACCCCACCAGTAAAATTATTCTTTTTTCCAAATTCAAGGCATGGTTTTACTGATGCACAAAATGAATCGTGCACTAACATCACCTTATTCAAAGAACAAAACCAACACAATGCAGGAACTCGCAACAGATTACATACCTGCAAATCAGTTTGACTTCTGCTGTTAACTTTGCGAGACCAGTTCAAATATCCGTCGTCACGAATTTACATGATAAATTAGGTATGATTGGAGGTTCTGCTGAACCCCTAGGGTTCGATCGAACCCAGGTTAAGAACCACTGGCCTAGGCGGAAGCAAATGTCAAAATATTATGCTAGCGCGTCAAACAGACATAGATGCAAAATTAGTATTGGGTTTGCTCCTAGAAAATTAAGCATGGCTGGCGTTGCACAGTATCAGCTTTGGGGAAAAAAGAGGTACCAAGCTGATCGAGAGAGAATCTAATGCTTCTTTTACAGGAGATTAGCACAAGAAGCGAGCTAATAAATGCCCGTTAGCACTGAGTCAGGTATTTAAAACAATTACATATAGTGGTTAAAGATATGAAAATCGATTTAATTTAATAGTTTACGTTTGACAACTGTTTGTATTATTAAATTATGATAAAAAGAGGGCATTTCAATAATCGAGTTGCGCCGTCCGTTTTGAAGAAAACAAACAGCAGCCAATGACAGCTCAGCTGTGCGTTGGAAAATTGTTCCGATATGTACAATTTAGCAAACGAAAGCGTTCCGCTTTCTGAAATAAGGAAGTGCACCGTATTACTGACCACAGTTGAGTTCACGAACTGCACTCGCATAAAACAAATAGTGGGAATTTTTTTTATCATCACTGGTATATTCTCCATTGACTGCTGATATCATATTTTGGTAAACTCGACTGTTGACATGGACGGGTCTGAGACCATATTTAGGTTAGGTTTGCTTATTACATAAATTGGATTTACGAGCTTGATAACGTGAATGATCAGAACTCCGTTAAACATTAACCTAATGTAATAACGCATTGCGTAAAAGAACAACAGGAACGTGAAAAGTTGAAGTGTTTAAGAAAGCAGTGTAGGATGCTTATCGTTTAGTCTCTTGGAAATACACTATGGGGTTAGTTCGTGGACTGCAGTTTGTGACAGTCATTTGCATGACAATGAGTTGTGATTCTCTGTAAGTCGATATTTATAATTTCCTAAACTGGGGCCAGATAGAACCTTACGGTTTTTGTATACAATTCTACTTACAGGCCGAATATGCAAGCAGAGTTTGAGATCCTGCACACTTGGGACAGCAATCCTGTGAATCATGACCCCATCAGGATCATCTTCTCCCCTGGTGTTGAAGGGCTAAAAATGAAGACTTTTGCTCCCTTTTTCAATGACCCAGAGGCCCCAGCTGGAGCAGCCGGCCAGCCATTCCCTGGGCTCTGGAACTATGAAGGTGGGTGATTAGAGCTCAGACGAAGTTGTATTTGGAAAGATTTTAAATGAAAAATGTAGACCAAACAAATCTATCATGAAAACATGTGGTATGAGATTTTATATGCATTAATTTTACATTGTCTTTTGAAGTCTGGTGCTAAAAATGTCAATATTTCCCTTTTTATCAGTTGTTGAGTCCTTCTTTCTCGATAGTACTACAGACAATTATTTAGAGGTGGAGGTTTGTCCGTAAGTAAAATTTAATTTGTTTTAATATTGGACACATCAATGGGCATCTAATAAATGTAGTTATACTGAAACTTCCATTTTTATCTTGTACCGCTTTCTCTTATTTCACTTCAGACATGGTCAGCATTTGGTATTACTGCTGTCAGGGGTCGGCCAAGCGTTCCAGGTAGGCAGATGTAATTGAAGTAATCAACAGATTCATAAAGGGCTATTAATATGCTTTAGCATGATGTAAAATGTCCCTTGTACCCACTTTCAGCAAGAACTGCCGCTAGTTTTTAATACGACAGTCATAGGAGACAAATGGATAGGTGAGGCTCTCCTTCCCTGGATTTATTTTCCTCCCAATGTGAACAAGATGAACTCTTATGCTATTCATGGCTCTGGAGAGATGCGCACATACGAAGCACTCTACTCCATCCCCCGTGATGAGATAGTCGAAGGACAGAAGCCAAATTTGTAAGTACACCATTAGGCATAGTTGTAAGTACACCATTAGGCATAGCTATCACTCATTGCGAAACAATTATTTTCTCTTGCAGCTAATTAGAACACAAATGTTTACAACATTGTGCATTACATTTTACATTCTGTCTTTTTCCTGTTAGCCATGCCCTGAAGTATTTTGGCAATTTCCGACTGCAAAGCATCATGGGGGATGGCTGGGAGCAGCCAGAGTCTGATCTCTGGAAGGGAAAACGCTGAGCAGCTTGCTAACTCGTTTGTCCTATTTCTTCCTCTTTTTTTATTTTTTTATTTTTTTTTTATATATATATACTTGGGTACAATTGCAGCATTTGTGTGTGTTGTCACAAATGTGGAAATGTCTTTCAGTAATTTATGTCAGCGATTTTGGCATAGTCTTATGATGCAATTGAAGTGTATTTCATGCCTTTCTGGATTTTTCTAAATTTTTTATTTAATTCCCTTTCTCATTTTGTGGTGTTTGTATATCTATGAATGAACTGGTTCAGTAATCACTTAAAGATTGGGAAATCAATAAATATACATTTTACATTGTATACCTCTGGTGTTTGTATATTTTTATAGTTTATTGTGGATGTTCTAAAGACAAACGAGTGACTGATAAGAGTTCAGAGGAATCAAGACTGGCCCTCCGTCCCTGGGATGCCAAACCGGAGCTGTCAGGAAAATAACAGAATTAACATCATTTCTATTTGCACACACATAGTTAGAAGGAAAAGTTTATGTGCCGACTCCCAAAAAAGTAAGCAAAGTAACACTATCCAAGAGCTAATTGGGAACTGCTGTCAGCCAACCTAGAGTCCAGTTCATCAAAAAAAATATTCCCCAAGAACTGCTGTCTGGTGTCAATCAAAAGGGTTCACTTGTTTTTTTTTCTTTCAACGGTACTTGAATACTAAAGATTATGTACATGACATGCCCATGTTCCTGTTTGTCAGAAACGTTAAACATAACAGTGTATAGAATTTCGTGCCAACTAATGTTGAATTAATAGAATGCAACAACCATGAACGCTGCACTCCTATATTGAAGCACACACGCTATGAGGCCACAGAGTGATGTCACAAGCCGACCCTCAATTTCTTCAAGAGAGGCCATAGGTCAATAGACTATTTTTATCAGTACAATATGCTGCTCAGTCGTCACACCTGTTGTGAAGGTAGAGTTGTTTGTTGCTCAACTTCAATTAGTCGTCTCTGGAGGCGACTGGCTTTCTCTCGGAGTTCAGCCAGCTGTCTCTCATACTGAATAAACAGAATATACACCATTGTCTACACAAAGACGATGTAAAAATAATGTTACAGTATTGGTTTCTCTTCATATCAAAGACAGTGAATTGTATGATAATCCTGCACATGCATTAATGGCAGTTATTAATGGATTAAGTTGATAAATCATATATTACCGATGCTGTTTATCATATTTAGACTCATAAGGTAGATAGAGCCTCAGATGAGAGTTGGGTGCTTACTGGACTTTGACAGCAAAAGGTCACACAAAGAATTCATTCTGACATTGACTTCAAAATCTGTGAGAAATTTTAGAGTCTAACATTCATTTTGGGGAATGTGGGAGGAAGCTGAAACACCACGACCATATCATTATCCTCCGCCTTATTTTTCACAAACCTCCACAATAGTATCGTTATTTTTTGACAGCTGGATTTCATATTCATGTGAACGCTGTTGGTGTAGATCCAATTCTTCTCTGAAAAAACAAACAAAACAAAAACAAAAGAAAATCACGCACATATATCTTTTTTAATTGTGGTTGAACAGTTCTCATGATAAGAATGTCATCAAAATGGAGATATTTCTTGACCCTCTAAAAAGTCTAGTCTCAAATCTCATTTCTCTATTCATGTCTATTCTTTTCAATCTGCTGTTTTAAATTCTCACGTGAGAGTTTTAATTCTGGATTCCAAAGCCTGGGCCATGTTTGACGCCTCCACTTTCCAGCGCTGGATACTTTTCTGCTGTGCTGTCAGAAGGCGCATCAGATCAGCACTTGAGCTGCGACTGTGCTCCTCCAGGTCACTCATCTGTGCTTTTAGTGTTTTCTCCTTAATGCTGTACTCTTGCATCATCTGTGTAATCTAGGAAATTGTAGAATCATGCTAAGTCTATTTTTTCCTTTAAACAAAAAACAAAACTAGCCATTAACATTTTATCTGTTGCCAGTGTCCCAATAAGTTGTACAGGCATCTATGCAAATGTTGAGTACTAGGTAAAATGAATATGACAAAGAACCACTGGTTCTCTGCTTACTTTGGATGATCTGTACTCTGTTCTCAGTGGCGCATTTCCCCACATTTTTTTCTTAAATTCTCACATTTACCTGTTGTTTGGCCTTCTTTTGGACTTGCAAGAAAGCCTTCCGCAGCTCATCCATCTCCCTGCGGAACTGAACATTCTCCTGTTGCAATTGGAGTCGCTCGTCACTGATTCTGCCGCATTCCTCTCTTGCTGCATTCAAACAGCCTTTTAGCTGTTGCACTTCTTCCTGTCGTCGGGATAACTCCTCACTGTAGCTAAAGATAGAAATATGCAAACATGAAAGATAATAATGCCACGTAATTTTATATGGATTTCGCAGCTGATGTCTTTGAGCGAGCGCCTCTGGTTTGTACTGTGATTATTAACAACATCATATAATCATCGATTGGCTTTAAAAGCAGTGAATGTATGACTGATCCACCTACTCCACTTCCAACTTTTTTAGTTTGCTTTGGGTACTTTCCAAAATGATGCTTATTTCATCCCTCATCCGCTCTGCCTTTAGACACCTATGGTGAAAGTCATCAATCTTCCGAAGCTCATCCTCTACCTTGCACTTGGTCATCTTAAATGAAAAAAACAAACAACCAATTAATCATTGCGTAAGATTATTATGCAAGAGTCGTGCATTATAAAACATTGAAAAGACTTTGGATCTGAATTGAGCTGTTTCCTCTACTATAGTTTAACATCTACCTTTGCCATTCCCTCTTCCAAAGCTTTTCTCTCTCGCTTTGACCTCTCAATCTGAGACTGTTTGTCCACACACTCCTATAACAAAAAGAGGATGTGGAGTGTAACATCAATATTGCAGGTTAAACCAGGTGTTGTGAAAACAAATAGTTAGAATGAATGAAATGTATACATTGTGATTTAAACTTACCATTTGCAATAGAGACAATTCTTCAGCCATATTTTGCATTTCAGTGTTGTACTGCTGACGCATTTTATCCAGCTGTTATAAAAGTACAATTCTGTCAGTGCGGCAAATTTAGTTCATCAGAATGTTGTGAGCTCCTAACAGACTATTATCACCAATATAATATTACACAATCAAGAATAAAACATGAAAGGGCAAACAAATTGCAAACAACATGCATGGCGAGGATGCACTCTTGGCTGCTGTGCCCAGATTTTGACAGTACTGTAAAATGGTTTGAGATAATAATAATAATAATAATAATAATATCGGTGTCATCTGAAGATGGTGAGAAAGAAAGTACTATATTTAGGTTTATTATATGATAGCATGTGGTGTCTCTTCCTGTAATCGTCGCTATTCAGGTTAAGTGCTGACTAAACTTTATCTTGCATGTGTAATCTGTACGTTTAAGCCAAATGTGAATAATAAAGAGAGAGAAAAAAGTGACTCTTCATGCAAGAGGTGGCAAAGGGAAACTCAAGTGAAGTGCTTCCTATCCACAGATGACATTCTCTACCTCTTTATTGAAACAAAGAGCAGCTTCCTTGATCAACTGTTGGAAGGCCTTTTTTGTCTTCTCTAGCTCGTCCCTCAACTGCTTTGCTCTTAACTGAGCCTGAGGAAAATAAATGGAGGGTCAGCAGGTTAGAGAGTTTATGCTTGTACCGAAGTCAGATTCAAGATTCCCAAGATCCTCCGCTTCTACATCTGATATTGAGAGTAGTGTTTTCTTTCGTTTTGTTTTATAGAAAAAGACTGGTGGGTTATTGACCTATTTAGGTTAGCCCATACTCATTAAATAACATTTTAATCATCACTCATGATTGCTTACATTACAGATTACAGACAGCCAACGTGGTTTATTTTGTCTGCCAGTAAGTTAAGTTTGAGTTATGTTTTTCTCCTTTATGGTAATTGTGTTTGTATGTCTATGTTTTACTGTTGTTTTCAAGCTATACTTAACCTATCATTTGTCAAGTAACAATAAATTCATTAAAACAGTCGTAAAAGTCATTAAAACAGTTGTATAAGTAGCATCGACAAATGTACAAGTCCTTTAACTTTTTTGGGAGTAAATAAATACTCAGATCTATTATTGCACACTGTCGGGACACGGTGGTTGGGAACCAATCATCTCGGAGAAACAGGTAGGAAGATCAACAGAACGGCTATTTAATTTTCATGGTCACTCATTGCCAAACAGTGTTCATACAATAACTACATTAGAGCTGCTCCAATGGCCACTGAAATAAAATGGTATACTCAAGTGACACCAAATAGATAAATTAAGGCACACACTATGTCTATTATAACTAAAATAATCTGCTAGTAAACACATTTCAAGTGAAAAAATAATGCAATCTGGTGGGTCTTTTCTCAACAATACAAATGAAAGAACAGTCTCTACTTTATAATTGGAAGTACGAAATGTACCTCTTCCTTCTGCAATGTTGCTTCCTCAGCCATCTGAAGACACTCTCGCACTTTGTCCAGACCCTCATACTTCTCCTGTTCTAAAGTAGAACAACGGGCCTTTAGGTTCGCTGCTGTGTCCTCCCACATAGCTTGATCTTTGAGTGCAGTCTCTGCCTCGTGACATGCGACTTTTATTCTGATCAATTATAAACATCAAGAGCTGATGAGAAAATCTTCAAAATGACTTCCCCATGCATTAAATGTTTGTGAATAAAACCCTTGCTTTCCATAATCACCTGGTCTCTTGCTGGCTGATGGTTGTCTGAAGGTGCTGGATTTTTTTCTGTGCTGCCTCCTCTCTACTCTGAGCCTCTGCTTCACCTTCCTCCTAAACACACATGGTATTTACAAAAAAGCCAGATTTGAAAAATTAGTAGTTATAAAATAGTTGTTTGAACCTCTAGTCTGATCATGTGAAATTCTCCATGTCCATCCTACGCCAAATACCGTATTGGCCCGTATATAAGACTCGTCTTATATTCGGGCCAATACGGTACTACATTTTACCTGTCTCTTTAGCTGGTGCTGAGCAGACTGGAGCTGTTTGGTCATCTCATCCACTTTGGCTATGGCTGTTCTCAGATCAGATTTGGTTGTTCTATAACACAAGTGACATCCAACATTCGCTCGTCAGGCCTTATATGATGTGTATATATATATATATAAATATATAAAACATATAGTGCATAATGTGGCCTTTAGATGAGAAACAATAATTATCCATCCTTTCTGTATTATACTTTTTCTCATTCTGGTTGCAGGTGACCTGGAGGCACAGCTGACTAGGCAAAAGTCAGGGTACAACCTGCACTGGTTGTCAGCTAATTAATTGCAGGGCAAAATAATTAATCTGGGTGTATTTGCAACATTAAAAGTGTATTTTGGTTTTTAAAATACACGTTGCAACAGCGACATTGAATCAAAACTTTAGTTACCTGAGCTGGGTTTGTAAGTTCTCCACCTCTTCGCTGTCTCCCGCCATTGTCTTCGGAAAATTACGGTTGGTCTGTGAGTGACAAAAGATACACAACTGCCATTAGTGTGGCATGCTTGCAAAAATACATTTTACATGGATGGATAAGTATCCATTCATTTTTTTGTATTGCATATGTTGTTATGAGTTCCTGAGTAAAAAAGGGTGACTAGACCCTGGTTTCAATCAGCGAGTGATTGTGAATAGACAAATTACACGGTAGAGAGTGAACATGGTAGTGAGTGAACAAATCAACCCATTTAGCCCACTTGAACTCAAAATTGACTTTACGCTACAGCTCAGCTCTGTGAACAAAAATTCTTTTCAGGCTCATGGCACTTTACCTATTCTTGTTCTGTTTAGTCACTTCCAAATAAATGTATGTAGTTCATTATTTGTTCATTGGTGCTTGTCGAACAGGTGTTGGGAAAGTCCAAGCATATGGTAAATTGTGACCTCTAAAGTGATGCCAACATTTTTAATTATAGCATAACAGATAGAGTTGGTGGTAGCGGTTGACATTTCTTCACAAGATTCGTACATATTTCATCAAGCGGTAGCTTCAAACACTGCAGATGTATTGTGAAATCATTTTTGGAAGATACCTGACAAACTTAACAACAGTTAAAAGTCATATTAGAAAAGGCATCAATATATCTTTCTTTTGAGCACTCTGCTAGGGTCAATTGTCAAAAACTGTATATGTTAAGATGTAAATACTGGTATCAGCTGTTGTCCTGTTGCATTGGCATTGAGTCCGTTAGTGAACATTTTCTGGTAGAATTCCTGTAGATAGTCAAGTTCCTGTACAGCTGTCTGCCATAACTCTGTGACCTGCATCCGTTCCTTTCAAATACATAAAATATACTGATTATACATTCTAAGCAATTCACACATGCGGTTGTTAAAGACACATTTTACAATTCTACAATCAAGACTTTGATTTGTAAACATGGAACTTCCAACATAAACTATGGACGATTATGTTAAACATGTAATCCTTCAAACTATATTACATCATTGTAATGTAGATAATATGAGGAAACACCTCTCAGGTAATGGATAGATGTATGTATGTAAAAGAGACTACATCCACTCAAGTTCGGTCTTTCTTCAAACCCAACCAAATATTTTACTGTACATTATGTGAATACATATCTTGCATGCACTAATACAGACGCAATTAACTCGAGAGTAAAACCACATTTGAACACATGCAGACCTGCTTAAAAAGTTGGACTTGAGCTTCATAGTTATTTATCATTCTGTTTTCCTCTATGTTAGCCTCCGCTCCTGAAGTCAATGGGAGCATCTGAAGCTTATTTGTGATTGACTCCCCCAGCTCTCTGTGCAGCCTGCAAAGATAGTGGGAAGCATATATTTATTAATATTTCCAGTATATTGTCTTGTTTTGATTCATAACAAAAAAAAATCCATACCAATCGTCGTCCTTGACATCACTTTCCAACTTCACTTTGACGGCCATCATCTGTCAAATATCCACTATGAAATGTGTGTTCAGAGAATACTTGAAATATTATGAGCAAATAGAACGTTAATATACCTTGTATAGGAGCTGTAGATTTGATCTTAAATTCAAACATTCACACTATTGTGGTGAGCAAGTTCCGGTTAAATGGCATGACTATTCCACCTAAAATAAATACATAATATAGTGCTGATTAAAGATAAACAACTGTCTTTATATCCGCATTTGACTGTCCTTCCTTTGTTACATCAATTCGGCCATTAAATAAGCACCTGTGAAGTCACATGACAATGCTTTTATAAGGCCGCTAAAATTGTCAAAATAAAAAGATCAATTGTTTGGATCCGATTAGTCTAGTTCAAATGCTGTAAACCACTAAGCATGGTTTTAGGATTTTCTGGATAGCAAGGTTTCCAAAGTGATACTGCTGTCTACTGGTGTTTTATGCCTAAAAGTACACCAACTCCTTTTGAAAATGAAACAGGAGGTAAACAGCACAATCTTACTTAATTGATGTTTAGCGCCTTTTCCGATTCTTATACCAATTAATTACATTTTGACAACTTGATTGCAAAACATTGATGTGCCTCGCTGGTCTTCTTGTGGTTGGTATGTCTGCCTCACAGTTCCCTCTGCTTGGGGACAAACTGAGCAGGATGGGAGTGGACCCCTGCTTGGTGGCATGGACCTCCAACTACCTCACAGTATGTCAGACTGAGAGACACCATCTGTGGTCAACAGTACTGGGGTGCCCCTGGATACAGTGCTGGCCCCTGTTCTCTTCACCCTGTATACCTTGGACTTCAGTTACAACTCTGAGCTGTGTCACATACAGAAGTATGAGGAGAAGTACAGGGGTCTATACCTTTGCCACCCGATGCCACTCCAACCATCTGGAGCTCAGCGTCTCCAAGACAAAGGAGGTGGTCATCGACTTTGGGAAGTCCAGATCAAAGCCTAGGCCAGTACTACTGGGGGGAGTTGAGGTGGAGACTGTGGACTCGTACAACTATCTTGGGGTGTGGCTGAATGGTAAACTGGACTGGTCAGCCCACACCAGCCACTTGCACATGAAGATGCAAAGCAGGATATACTTCCTGAGGAGGCTGCGGTTGTTCAACATCTGCAACAGGCTGTTGGAGATGTTCTACTAGATTGTGGTTGCTAGTGTTCTCTTCTACACTGTCGTGTGCTGGGGGAGCAGCAGATCCAAGAAGGATGTTTCCAGACTGGACAAATTGGTCAGGCGAGCCGGCTCTGTGATTGGCAAGAAGCTGGGCTCTCTGTGGGCGGTGGCAGAGTCAAGGGCACTGAACAAACTGCGAGAGAATGTGGACAAAGCCCCATCTGACTTATTTCATGGCTCATATAAACTATGGAAATTAGCCTCACATGTTTTTGCCAGATCAGGTTTAAGATGCTTCTGTTGGTTGTTCAGGGGAAGAAAAAAAAAGTATCTGTCACTTGTGTCTCCATTTTTTTTCCCCTCGTTTCTTTTTCCAGGCCTGTCATTGCCTGAAACACAGAAATGATGTGGACAGATTTACCTTCAAAGCCTTCATTGTATTCTGAAAGCACTTTTAGAATTCAATTGAGGAGGAGAAAATATATTTCAGTTAGTTGTCTCTACAGCCCTTCCATAACATTTTGGAGCATCTCTCATCACCAATACACTGGAAGTAGTTGGTCAGTGTTTAAATGGCATATATCCAAGACAGCACCTTGTTACAACGCTCCTTCAAGCTCTTTAAAACTCGACACATGTATATTCAGATTGGAGCCACTCGTGCATATTCCACATTATTTTCAATTTTTGTCCATCACCCGAAAATTTAGATACACACCGAATGTAACTACCACAGCAACCGGGGGGTAGAATTGAGATTAAAAATGAGTATAGAAATACCCCAACATGGACATTCCGTAGTTTATCTGTGATATCTGTACCTGCTTGAAGCACAAACCGTGCTCCAGCTCTGTCTGAAACTCTTGGTCTGGACCAGGGTGCTAATTCCCCTTTTCCCTTTAGTGCGGAAAACAACATGACAACGCACTCCACCGTTGGTCTTCTTGGGGGAATTATTTTCCTGTTCACAGTGACAGAAGTACACAAAAGAACGAGAAGTGTGACTGCTCCCTTGCTCTTGCATCACCACTTTGGAATTGTACACAACCTCACAGACAACTGCTGCCTGCATGCCACACTGTCCCTGGTTTTGCCTTCTCTCAAATAAATACTTAAAAATACATCTCCATATTAGTGGTCAAAGACGTTACTGTGCTTATAAGTATTTCGGAGCCATCTTCATTCAAATTGGGCCCCCTGGCAGATTAAATTCGGAACCTTCATTCCAACGCGATGGACGCATGGAAGTAAGACAGCAAGGAGGTGGAAAACGTTCAAAAGTGACAGATGTTTTTATGCAAGTGTAAAGCATAAATGTGCCTCCATCAAAGATTACTAAGTGCAGGCTCACAACAGACATTTTGCTGCATCAGTAAAGCTGTGGTTCCCAATCGTTTTTTTTTTTTGTGTATTCCCAAACCTTCTGACATGCTGTGAGTACCCTTCATTCATACTTTCCAAAAGTATGAAGAAATGAGAATGTATTTATCTTGTAACCTTTAATCCTCAAGCATTGTCTTCTTTTAAACTCAAAAATAATTATGTTGCCTAAAAAATAAATTTGTATAGAAATGAAAAAATGAATTTAATTCATTAGGGAACCTTCCTTTGTTTATATATATATATATATATATATATATATATATATATATATATATATATATATATATATATATATATATATATATATATATATATACAACTTTGAATAAGTTTGAATAACACTTACAACTAATACTCAGACCCACTCAAGCAGTTTTACTTTACTTTCATCAGTCATATGAGCTTAATGAGATACTTGCACCAACATACAGATCGTTTTTAGAAATTGATTTTGGTGTGGTAGTGCCACTGATTATTGTCTCCTGAGGGAACCAGTTTTAGTGCACACACCACTTTATTATGAAATCACTTAAAATATTTAATTAACTTTGTTTTGCTGGTTCTTTTCTCACAAACAACATATTTAGGTTGAATTACCTGACATGTTTCGGCTTGTACTTCCTCCTTCATCAATTAACGTTGGAAAGAAATGATTAAATATTTCTACATAGCCCCTTGCACAGTGCCTGGTTGAGAAAAACTAGCATGGGTAGGCATCTCCGGGTTGCCTACCCACCCACTACTACAGTAAAGTACAGAAGAGGTAGTGTCTTAAAAGATGGTCCACAAAATATGACGTTCATCTTTCTACTGGCTCTGCTATGGCTATGGTCAGAGCAAAAGCTACAACAGTTAAAGCCTGTCTTGTCTTTCCCAGAAAAGACACCACGATGCAAAAGCATGGGCAACTTGAGCTCAAAAATTGGCGACACTGGTAACAGAAACTTGCCTAACCTTGTTATATTAGCAACAGGTCTACTCTGGCTTAACGATAAACCTAAAAACTACAGAACTCGGAAACCTGGAAATGCAACAAGGAGTTTAAACCTCAACCCAAGTCAAAAGACTGACTTGCATTTCATGTGGCTTGAGAAGGAATACGTTGAACAGGTTGAGCAAATGAAAGAGGAACACATTAATAACCCATTGCCAAGACAGAGGATGAAGTACTGTTTTGGCTTTTCATGGTTGTTTAAAGATGCACTTTGTAGAAGATTGACAGCTCCTCAAGATAAAAACGAAAAACCACCACAATTGAAGAAATTTAGTGACATATTTAAGGAACTTCAACATGCCAAGACTGGCAGAAATTCTCTATTTTGGACACGCAAGTGGTTTAAACTCAATCGTGCAAAAATTGCCTTTAACCTTCGGGAAATGTGGTCAAGCTATAAACTTTAGATTTTGTGCTTCACATCAAATATTCCTCTCATACTGAGCCTCTTTCAAAACCTGGATAAGGCTATTCTAAAATGAACAAACAGTATCACCATGTCATTGCATGAAACCGATAACGTCAAAACCTAGTCATTGTTCCAGCGATTTATCCCCCCCCCCCAAAAAAAGGGAAGATAACGACAATCATATCCGCTTCTCAAAAAATTCTTATCCCCTCTTGAAAGGGTTTGGGCTGATTCATGTGTTGCTCTTGTTCAGTTCAAATTGCAATGCACTGCATGATCACGCTACAGTGGTAAGAAAAAGGATTAGGGAGGGTGCAGCCCTTCAGCTGGAATCCTCCAAACACAAATGATAAACCTTGCAATGCTACCTTGCTTACCTTGTTCAGAGCTTACCACCTGCAAACTCAAATCAGTTGTCTTCTGGTGGTTCACTCACTCAAATCTGGTTAATGTAACCTTCTGTCTTCTGGTGGTTCACTCACTCAACTCTGTTTAATGAGACCTGACCACACTCATTCGCTGGGCTGTAGCCTTAAAATCAGATTTCGGAGATTTTACGGCTTCTAACTGGAAGGTAAGGAGAGAAATGATCTGTTTTCCTGCTGCTTGAAAATAAATATCTCCCAAAAATATGATGAATGACATGTCAAGAGCTGATCTTCAAAAAGAGTGATATATGATTTGTGTCAGTCTGGAGTGGAGACACCAACATTGAAGCAAGTGTCACTTTGTGACTGTTGATAATTGTCTGAAATCTGGTTTTAGTGGAGAAATAGCAATGAATTTCCTTCGAAAGACTTTCATTTTTACACAGCCCAAGAAGCACAAAATCATAGATAACAGAAATAGGCACTGGAAAATTTTCCAGGCCAAGATCAAACTAAAACTTGGGGTCGTCTCGGTTTTCATTAAAGAAAAAAATCAACTTTTCTTTAGTTGGGCATTCCGGTAAGACTTGATTATTTATTTTGTCACATTAACTCTGATGTTTAGGATTTTTTATATTTTAACCATGCGATGGATGCACTGTGATGCTTCTCATTGTTTTTTTTTTTACTTTGTTAAAAGTGTTACCTAGTTAGTTGAGGTGTGTGTCTTGACTGAATAAGGTGACCTTGAAAACTTTACAGTAATCGCCATGTATTTAGTACAGTGAGCACATTTGCATCTTGATCTCGTAGTAATGCACACACAGTCTTTTCAAAAGACTTATGCAAAGATGGGTTGATCTGTGTGGGTCAGTTAATAGGACTATTGCATAAGCCATTGGAAAAACACTCACTCTCTGCCTCTCTCTTTTAACACGCACACGCGCGCGCGCGCACGCACAAATTACAGCGCAATAGTTGAAAGCCTTCAGAGAGCAAAGAGCAAGTCAGTTATCTTAATTAATGATGGCAAGTGATATGACAACAAAATTGTCGCGAGCTTGTCTCTATACATCACGTGATACTTGCACACATTCCAGTGGCTTTATCATATGACATTGGTTGCACCTCGTCATAATGCAAGAACCAAACACTTTGACATTTGCTTTTGTGAACCGTGAAGGACATTCCAGAAACTTGACGAGACATCCAATAACGTGACGAGACATCCAAGCGTCTCAAAAACAGATGGTCTTCATTTATAACAAAATATTTCATTGTTGTCCAGCAGAGAGCAGCAAATACTTGCTGTTGCGAAATCCATCTTGGCTACCATGAGAACGGCCTTTTCCTCACTTGAGATAAAAACTCAATTTCTGTGTCAAAATTAAAATAAGATAATTATCCAGGGCAATCGACAGATACAGTATTTTTTATTTTTTTAGATTGAGGTAAAAAGTGCATGTCTGCTGGCATTTGGATTCTAAAGAATCATTTCATTATTTTTTAATTGTGTGTTGATTTCAAACGCGAGAGTCGCAGGTAGGGAGAATAATTAAAGAAAAAAAAAAAGATTACAAACTAACAAATCTCTGTTTTCATGTCACTATCATGAAAAGCCACTCCCACCTGTCCTTGCAGGCAGTGAGGCTCTTTCAGTATCCTCTGGCATTACCGATTCATTGGGAAATGGCTTGTCTTGAACAGCAGGAAGGACTGATTGATTTTCACACGTATGTTGGATTGCAAAAACCCATGTTAGGTATGATCAATTTTAATTGGCACTTTTAGCTTTGAAATACGTGCAATATTTAGGTGAAGAAATCCCGCTCCTTATCATCCCTTGGTGACCTGTCCCCCGCTCCCCGTCCCTCCCTCCTCCACCACCACCACAAAGGCGCACGCACGCACACTAACGCACACACGCATGCGTGCTATGAAACACGTGAACACAAACCTGAGTAAAGGTAAAAGATGTGTGTCCCCAGACAGATTCAAAGCTTGTTCCTTCTAATTAGTGTGAGGAGATGAGAGGGGAGTGCAAGAACAGGTAGCTGCCTCTCGTCTTATTCCAAATCCTCGGTAGACAGGCAGGAACAAGAATTTTCTCATCCCCCACAGAAAAGAGGCCCGCCTCCACTAAAACATTCACAATCAGCTTAGGGGTGATTGTGCTTGTCAGAAACTTTCTGGTGTTCACCCAGACCTACGTAGCTCTTCTGTTCAGGGGCTTGGGATTTCATTTCAAGTTTAAAGAGTATTTAACGCAAGAGGTATAAAGGAACATGTCTTGGAAGATGAAACAAGCAAATGGTCGAAAATTGGTTGAACACTAAACTTTTTTCAAATGCAAATTCCAACTTCAGACCCATATAAAAACTGTTGTTTCTAACCGAGGCCCTTAATATGGTTGTTCATCTCCAAGGTTAATGAGGTTGTTTCTCTCCATGGTCCTGAATAAGGTTGTTCCTCTGCAGGACCACCTCAAACCTTTGAAAAGTTCCAGTCGGGTTTTTGTTTTGCTCACAACTAACCACCTGCTAAAAATATTCAATATAAAATATTATTATTATTATAGAACTATCCATCCATCCATCCATCCATCCATCCATCCATCCATCCATCCATCCATCCATCCATCCATCCATCCATCCATCCATTTTCTGAACCGCTTAGTCGCCACGGGGGTCGCGGGCGTGCTGGAGCCTAACCCAGCCGTCATCGGGCAGTAGGCGGGGGACACCCTGAACTGGTTGCCAGCCAATCGCAGGGCACACAGAGATGAACAACCATTCACACTCACACCTAGGGACAATTTGGAGTGCTCAATCGGCCTATCAAGCATGTTTTTGGGATGTGGGAGGAAACCAGAGTGCCCGGAGAAAACCCACGCAGGCTCGGGGAGAACATGCAAACTCCAAACAGGGAGGGCCGGAGGTGGAATCGAGGTGTTACCCAATTATAGAACTAATTTCATGATTTATGTTGGAATTTGTGAGATGCCAGATTGTTCAAAGCAAGTATCCTTAGCACCGGGCTGTACACCAATGTGGTATGTTCCACAAACAAAAGTAAACTTTGATCAGTGTGCATGGAAGACTTTATCTTCCAAAGTGCCATATTAAACATATTATCGGCAAAATAGTCTCAAAAGCGATAATTCACCTACTGTTGCGGTTGTGTATACGTATTATCAGCAAAGGAGATAACAGTGAGTTATCATCAGCACCCACTTTCCACAAATGTACTGAAAACACATTACCTCTGCTTTATTTTGTCAAACATGAACATCGTTACGGAGAGAACTACATATAGTGGTGAAGGAGGGGAGAACCATTCTAGCCAATGGAACTTGGGGTGACTCTCTATTAGGAGCGGGGGTCCACTTATTCTTTTGTGTTTTTCCATAGGTAAATCAAAGCACTGTTTCAATGACAAAATTTAGTCTAAATGAATGAGTCATTTTAATATAGGTAATTATAGTGTATGAAAATATCAGAAATTAATGTTTGTTAATCGATCTGATTTTTTGTTCCCATAGGCTCTGTACAGGATAATGATATATGATTAATATATGTCAGCTTTGTTGAGTAGTTGAGCTCATTAAACTCTGTGATCTTCATTACTATCTCTACCAGAATAAAGTCAAAATTATTCTTTTTTTAAGTAGTCAGGTAACACACACTTTTAAATTGTTATGAGTATGCCTCTGGCACGTAAAATAGATAGCTGACTGGAGCTAGACTATTGTGTTGCTGTGACCTATTCTCCTGACTTGACATCTTTCCATTTCTGACACAGCTGGAACTAGTCTAGTCTACAGGAACTATAGAGTTACGCGTGGAGCTTCTCCATCAGCTCGGTTCAACACTGACTTGCTTGGTCCTTGACAATTGCTTTTCCAATAGACTTTTATGGGCGAACGTTGGAATGGCTTTCCAGAATCATCTCGGAGGTGGTTCTAAAGCGAGTGGTTGCGGTATCATCACTGTCATCCAATCGGCCGAAAGCCGTACTGCAAGGAACGCCACCCCACACGCCCATGTTCTAGTTTTAGACAAGCCGCCTACCGGCCTACACCAAAGTCATAAAGTCACAATATATACAATAAAACTAATAGAATAAATGTCATATGTAGTATGGATCTTTTCTTATTATTCGTAAAAAAAAAAAAAAAAATCACATATGCATCACCTGCTTGCTTGCAGGGTCCCATTCACCCAAATCTCCAGCATTGT
This sequence comes from Syngnathus leptorhynchus, assembly GCF_054491065.1. NCBI lineage: Eukaryota > Metazoa > Chordata > Actinopteri > Syngnathiformes > Syngnathidae > Syngnathus > Syngnathus leptorhynchus. Next base: position 7,704,370 of record NC_141199.1, on the reverse strand, counting down.
GGCCCTTTCCTCCGGGATAGTGGCTTGTGGTGGCCATCGGAGTTAAGGACAACAAGTCCTTGACCCGGATATGTGGGCAAATGAATGAAAGTGAACTCTCCGTTCAATCACTATTGCAGTATTTCATCCATGGTATAATATAATTGTAAATGTGCTTCAATATTGTGATACACAAGATATGTGCTGTAGACATTGTATTTTTGTCTTAGTGGTGGTTGTCAGATTACTGTCTCGCTGTCTTAAACCCAGAAATTGATTTTGCGTCTATGTCTTTGAAAGCGTATTTAATGCGCTGTACTTTGTGACATTGCCACATCATGCAAAGCTAATTCATCTTTTGAATCGCTCCCCTTACCTCAAAACTTTGTCCGAGAGTGGCCGTTTTGTGAAATGTTATGATGGCTTGCGAGTGTCTATAGTGCAGCGCAAAAAGGTTACACAGTTTACTTGATCCCCGACGCAAAAAGGCCGTCTGGTGTGGAGTTGGAACTAGTGGAGGAGTTTAGGGCTGTTTAGGGCTAATGGAAGGCCCATCTCTATGAATTTGTATATATAGGCTATGCATAAAAACATTTCAGGAACCCAATAACTTTACTTGGGCTTTGTATCCATTGAACATGTACCGAAAATATAAATACATGAAAACGGAAATCAAAACACAGATGACAGAGATTGATTTATGTGCCACAAAGTGAAATTTATGTTGGTTGGGAAAACAGTTTAATCTCATTGTTTGCGGCAAAGAGATCCGGATTCAAGTTATTTTGGAGATTAAAATGAAAAGGGAAATGGATTTTTTGTTTGTTAGGTGTGGAAATACTTTTTCTTGTTTTAGATGGTAAATAGACTTCATTACACCTGCTAGCAATTTATGTGCAGCCTTTTACAACTGTGTACAACTGAATACATTTACTTCAAATTAATTGGGAAATAAATCATGTTGTTTACCTAAACAATAATTACTTAAATGATCTGTGTGTCCATTAACTTGTTTTTCCTCTGGCTCGTAACCATGCAAACTTTGCAATGTGCATGAATAGTAGGTTATTCCAAAATGTCGATTAGTCCGAATTATTCTCACCGTAAAAAAAATGTACGATCGTTGGTCTTAAAATCAATTTAATAAACCTGTACATGATGGAAAAAAAAATTAAACCACAGACATTAACAGTACAGACGATGATTCTTCTTGATTTCATATTTTGCCCCTGTTCACTTTAACTACACCATTTCCACGGGATGAAAAATAGAGAGCTGAGCTCTGCTCTCCTCTACATTCCCGCTCTTGAAATGGATGGATGCAAACAGAGCATTAGCGTAGATGAATGGATTGACTGGCCAAACACAATCTGGCCCACATCACTCGACAATTTAATATGAACTCACCCACAGTGCACTTACTCATTCCGGGCATGGTACTAAATCTCACTTTGACTTGATAACACAGGCTATGATGGATACAGATTTGACAAAAAAAAGTGTGTGGTTGTGTATGTGTGTTGGTAGGAGGAGCAAAAGTATGGACATGATGGATATGACAGACAATCGACAGACGGGTGAGCTGTGAGAGGCAGAACTGATAATGATAGTATTTATCTGGGTTAGGTGTCATGGCTCCTTATGCTGCAATATAAACAGATAAAAGGCTCTAATGTCTTTCACCACCTTCCATCACAGGTGACACCTTACTTTCTCTCTTGAAAGAGGAGGAATGAAAACGCATGAAAATGCAGAAGACTGCCAACATCTTCTCGACTAAATCTCAGCACTGAGGAGTAGAGGCTGTTCAAACCTGCTATTAACATGCATCTCCACATTCATCTTGCATTACAGATCTTATCAAACTTAACTGCATTGCTCTGAGAGCCAATAAACAGAGTGGGAGACAGCAGATCAGTGCTTTTCAGTTAGAAGGAGAATAAATCAAAGTAGCACACACTTTTACATTCCATATATTACCCCAAAAGTTGTGAACACACACATTAAAATGTTACAGTTGCAAACCAACTGTGGGCAGAGTGTTTCTGAACTGTCGCCACTTGTTTGCACTAATTCTTCATCTTGTTCAAGGATTAACTACAAATTAACAGGAAGAGGCGCAAAGAAGCGATACTTCGACAAAATATAATTTGGAGTACAAATGTCACGCACTTCACAGCAAGTAAATGCATTTGTTTGGATTGAACATTTTGAAGCAAGGCCGAGCCACGGTGAATAACGTTGTTTCCAGACCCACTTTCTCAGCAAGTGTGACGAGGTAAAGTGGCTCACCCAAGGACACAACAACGCATGACTCAGCCAGAGTTGGATTCGAACAGCCAACCCTCCGGTTACTGGACGGCCCGCTCTATCACCTCGTTCATTCACACAGTCACACAAGGACAAATTGAATATACTATCATAAGTATGATGGAAGTGACAGATGTGTTACATCTACCACATTGAATCTTGGACTTCCTGTGTGGCGTTTGCATACTGTCCCTTGCATATTGTTACTCCAGGAACTCCAACTTCCTCCATCATCCCAAAAACGTAGTTGTATAGTTTATCAAATAATCTCAATTGTTTATAGATATTAATGACTGTGAATGATTATGTCGGTGGCAACCAGATCAACATTTGGAAAAGTGCTTACAAAAGACAGACTACAAGCGATTATTTGGACAGTATTGTGAAGGTTAGCAACTATGTGTCACTCCCTTGACTTTGTGAAATTTTGTTTGCCAACACCTGGAGTGGCAGGCAAATCTATGGACCCAACCCAAAAGGTGTTTGAACAATCCCTGACATTCAGTTTTGATGGATTTCAATAATATGGATTATACTTAGAGGTTGGTTCAGGCCGTGTCTTCAAATTTCTCTTTCACAAAAAGCTTCACCACTCCCTTTTGTTGTGTTCATTCGCTGAACCAAATACCTTGACACATTGGCATGCGACAGATAGATTCTCCTGTCATCGCATCAGGTCTGTGACTCAAGATCTTTAGTTACAGTGTCATTTTGTTTACACCACTCCTTTTGCTATCTGTTCTCTTAAAGTCATTCAAACAGGCATCGTAAAACAAAGGATACTCGTCATTGCCTTACTTTTGATGCCCTGTTTCCTCTGGCATGATGATTACTGTGGAGAATGGATGTTGAGCTTTTTTTTAACAGACTTTTGAGCAGCAGATGCTTGTGAATGGTGCACATGAAATTAGATGAGGTATATTGGTCACTGTGTTAACCGCTTATGGTCTGACAAAAGTACTTGGTCACACATCTTACCAACATGTCTGTTTGGCAAATGCTTTCGCCAATGTTAATGAATCAATGGATTCTCAAGGTGATAAGAAAAACTATTTCATACAAGTAAATCAATTTGCAAACATGTTTGCAAGCTATTAGGAACCCTGACAAAATGCAACATTTGCTACATTCGCAAGCTTTCGCCACTCAGTGAGATACAGCCTTTACATTCTCCACCACATACCCCCAATCATCTCCTGTGTTGAAGGCTACTGTTATGAATGCACTTTTTCTTTACGACCCAGTCATCCATCACAGGCTACAAATTGATTGCTTTGAGAACATGTCATTGCAAGTTAAACTGTGCCAATTCCGCTCACTCTCAATTCTGTTTGTCTTTGAACGTCACTTCTCACACTGGAAACCTACCTCTGGAGCACATGTTTTGCTGCCCCTCTGTTCCGTCACCTCCCCCACCTTTTAACGTTATTACAGGTAGTAAGAGTCCAGCAAAGGGGTAGGGGGAGCGAGACAGAAAGAGCAGAGATAAGGTAGAGTGGAAGGCAAGAGGAATATGGGGAGAAAGTTAAGCAGTAATGTAATCTTGCTGGGAGAAGTGTGGTAATACATCACCTGCCACAGTTAATAAAATGCCATGACACATTGGCTTCAGACAGGGAAGAAAGGTTAACTGGAGTCTCAAATAAATATATTTCAACAAGCACAGGTGGAGGAGATGAAGCCTTGGCTCACATATGTGCACTTGCACATAACATCGAGAACATTTGCACATTTGTGAGTAAAGTAGACCCACAAGCTCATAAAAGACTCAAGGACAGTTCAAGCAGACTCACGAATATGCTTGGTCGGCAAAATACATCATCGTCATCGTCAACTTGTAAAAAATACTGTCCATCCGTGTATCTGCGTATACAGCATACACTAACACATTCTAACGTGGACGAAATTGCAGTGAATTTCTTATGAAGCTTTCACAACACCAGACCTGACCTTTTTAGTTTTGTCTTTGTTTTTGGTATTTTCATATCCCCATGTCTCCCTTCTTTACTCCCTCTGAATTTCTTTTTTCCCTTTTAACAACATCCACTTTCCACTTCTCTTTCCAGTGTAAGGGCCATATCTCTCTCCTACTAGTTCTGTTGCCCCAAGGATATCTGCCCTCCTACGTGGCTTCATCTCATTCCTCTCTCTAGCTCCATTTATTTATATCAATGAGCAAAAAGTCATCTTTTCATCTTCCTCCAGATAAACAGACTCTGCCTGTGGACGAGGAGAGAAGAAAGGGAAGGCAGAGCAGAGGAACATTCTCAATCCATAAATTTAACCGTACCAAGCAGTGGGAATATTATATAAACACTGTCCTTTAAGGGAAATAATCATTGTGTTTTGGTCCTTGTAAAAGGATGTTCCTACTCCAAACAGTCCAACTGAATACCAACTTTATACGAGAGAGGTACACTACCAGCATTTACAAAACGAGATGTTGCACACCAAACTGGCCTCAAACCATTTGGAAAGATTGAAAATAGAGTACCTGAGATGAAAAAATGTTTTGGTCCTTGTAAAAGGATGTTCCTACTCCAAAGAGTCTAACTGAATACCAACTTTATACTGGAGGAGTAGATGACCATCATTTACAAAACAACCTTTTGCACAACTGGTTGCAAACCATTTGGAAAGATTGAAAACAAAGTACCTGTAATAAAAAAAATACTTTTAGTACATATACACACAAGTGATATATACATATATACATATATATATATATATATATATATATACATATATATATATATATATATATATATATATATAATATATATATTATATATATATATATATATATATAGGAAAAGTTCTACATGTAAGTGCATATATAACATGATTTATTTGAGCACAGTGAAGCAATATGATGTTTATCACTGTCACTGCAGGTACTATATGCAACATTCGGCACATTTAATTGAAGAGTATGCTATGTATAAATATGCATAAATTACTTCTTGGCCAGGCTGATTTTTATGTATTCTAGTAATCAAGATGTTAACACCGGACCATGTTGAGCCTCTGATGAAACTCACTTTATCACCTGCAATCATCTCTGCTACAATAGATTATCACTCCAACAGTAGATCATGGGATGATGACTATATATGTATGGGTAACCTGTCAACATCAGCCTCACAGTTAACTCCAAGGAGACCTGTTGAGGTATTCATTTGTCGTATATCACTGCATAGATTTTCCACCCGAGCTTGGAACTTTCAGAGTTACTTTTGACCATGGCAACTACCACAAGTTGAAGTTAGCACACACTTCATCACCAAGCCTGACAAGATTTATGAATAATTTAGCATTTGAATTTATGGCTGCCAATGATTGAATGGGAAGTTCTATCACAGAATTGATATAATAAGTTGTCAAATTCAGAGTATTTTTTGACATACTATCCAAAGTCGGTTGGAAGATGGATCATCTTACCGCCGGCGTTGATGATGTAGCGACACTCCCCTGAAGGCATCCACCTTTGGAGCTTCATCTCATTAAATGGACTCGCATGCTGTTTTGGTTATCTCTGTATACTACTACGCTATATGATAAAAAAGGTGTGCACTTCGCATTTTAGCCTGGTCATCCTCAAAGTGAGATTCCCACCATATGCCGTTCCTTCTCAAGGTTTCTTCTTTTTTTCATCAAATGGAGTCTTGAGGTTTTCTTTGCCTGGTGGGAGGGTTTAGATCGAGGGATGTCGTAAATATTTGTCAACTGTGCATATGTGAAATCCTTTTGAAGCGCTTTTGTGAAGAGCTATACAAATAAACTTGTTACTCCAATCTCACTTCCCGTTGTGACTGACTTGTGTTTTTTGGTGGCTATGAAAACCTCACACTGTGACATTTGATGGCCCTGTTCTTTGGTGGTTTGTGTGTGTGTGTGTGTGTGTGTGTGTGTGTGTGTGTGTGTGTGTGTGTGTGTGTGTGTGTGTGTGTGTGTGTGTGTGAGGGGGGGGGGGTGACATTTGTTTTAGGAGCAAAGCACACATTCATCCCAGAACTGAAGTGATAACAAAATAACAAGCACTTCTCACAAGGTTGCCGCATTAGTCTAAGATGGAAGGTGGAATGGGCTGGAACACCTTTAGTATTTCCATTCAGCAGTAAGCTTTGTGGATATGGAAACTGCTTAGAGGCAATAGTGTGTGTCACGGAATTGGGGCGAACAAGACCAAAGCAAGTAAAGAGATGGTGATCTTATTAGCTTGCTGCTGGGACTGTGATTAAATCCCATTGTCTAATATAAGGGTACTTTTACACCCAAAACTTCATTGCAAAGAAAAAAAAAACGTTATTGTTGTTTTTTTTTTTTTTTTTTGCCTTACAATTGTGTTCTCATGGTCAATTCCACTCAGAGGTGTAGAGGGAATTTTGGTACTGGACTGGATGGATGATCAAGCTTATGCAAATGAGACTGTAACATGCGAGTTGCATGGTCCCATTGCTTCCCTGCCTTGTAATCGTACAACACATCCTATAAATATAGTGTTTCCATGAGTACTAGATAGCATCGTTTCTATGTCTGGCTTGTGAGATTCATCTGCCATGCGGAATTGATGAACTTTTTGACTTTTGTGTCTCTCCTTCAGAGTTTTGACTGCGAGATACTATGTGAAGACAGTGCAGGGGACACGTCATGGTGTTTATTAATCTGAATAGTACCCAGTGCTATCTGCACCCATGAAAACACTGTCAAAACAATCTCGATGGACACAGATCAGCAAAAAAACCCAACTGCAAATTCTGTAATATACATGCCAGGTCAGACATTGATGCTATGAGCTGACTGGCCAGAAAAAAAGATGCATTTTATCTTTTTTTTCTGTTTAGAACTGTCACAAAAAAATCTCCCAAAACTTTTTTTTTCACATTTTTGTAGCACTAATCGCACTTTGACAGTTCCTATCATTGTCAGTCACTCCATTTATGTAGTCACATTTCCTCTTTTTATTTTATTTTATTTTTTTACTGTCGACAGACTTCACTGGAGTTCACACCATCTGTCTGTATGTCTCACACTCATTCATTTTTAGTTTTCATTTGCTTTACAGCTGATTCATCTTATCTCTTGAGAAGCCATCAAAGCGTTGTCACAACGCCTCCTCACATTCATCCTAAATCCCAAGCCAGTGCCTATGCTGTCAACTTGTTACCAACTGTGTGCATGTGCAAGCTAAAGGACCTCAAATACATATGATAGAAATACCATCCTAAAATTTCCATGGTGTTCTACCTGAAAATCAATGATTTTTAATAAACAAGTTCAGTAACTATTTCTCTTGTAGTGCAAATGCCACACTGTGCTTGTAAATCTTAGTTAAAGGATGAAATAATAATTTGAACAGTCATTCATTTGGGCACTGCTAAACTAAGAGCTTATGCCAACTACTGCAGTCGTGTTGGTCAGTTAGCTGCGGGACTGGCTGCCTGCCTATCGAGTCTAAACAAACTTTAACGTCGCTAAACATCTGGCATCTATGACCAATTACTACCAAAATTCATATTTGATGGTGAGGATTGATCACATTTGACAGACACTAGGGGCAAATAGATCGTGCGCGTCCATATAACAATGCTTGACTTAATGATATAGTCTGCCTGATGTGTAAAAAAATTAAAATCTCCACACATAATGACCGTCATCAAGATGTGCTGAATGTAGTCATAAAAAAACGCATTAAGTCATTACTGAGTTTTTCAAAAGGGGGACAGTTTTTTTAGCATTGAGATCATTTTCACCTAAGTGCCAAAGTTCAATGTCCCTTTACGGCTGAGGCTCCATGTGAACACGTGATGTCTGTCACAATTCCCTATCAAAATAGCAGGGTTTTCTTTTCTTTTCATTTTTATGTGGAATTGTTTTTGGGCTGGGCAGCTTGGTGGCGCACTGGGTAGCACGTCCGCCTCACATTTAGGAGGGTGCGGATTCGATTCCACCTCCGGCCCTCCCTGTGTGGAGTTTGTATGTTCTTCCCGTGTCCGCATGGGTTTTCTCCGGGCACTCCGGTTTCCTCCCACATTCCAAAAACATGCTTTGTAGGCCAATTGAGCACTCCGAATTGTCCCTAGGTGTGAGTGCGAGTGCGAATGGTTGTTCATCTCTGTGTGCCCTGCGATTGGCTGGCAACCAGTTCAGGGTGTCCCCCGCCTACTGCCCGATGACAGCTGGGATAGGCTCCAGCACGCCCGCGACCCCCGTGGGGACAAAGCGGTTCCGAAAATGGATGGATGGATAGTTTTTGGGCTGAGCAGCCAATCAGATGCGTCAATGATTTGAATTTGGTCAAGATGTAGAGTTTTTTTTTGCCAGATGGCTCATCAGGTAGTCTGAGGTTGTCATGAAATGACCCCCTACTAATGTTTGATCAACTTTTCTCTCTTTGATCTGCCTACATCAGTATGTCATCGCTGATGCTGTTTCCCCTGAAGCACACACATTGGAAACCTCCTAGCACAACACAAAACTTAGGCATGCATGCACGCACGCACACACACACACCGCCACACACGCATACACCCCCCTCACACACACTTTGTACGTCGTGTGGAAAAGGTTGTCTCACCTTTCAGCACATTTTCCTATCTTATTAATATGCCTTACTGCTAAAAGGCAAGAAGGGAAAATGTCTCATTTAAATTTGGAGCAGCGATGAAAAAGATGTGAGGTTCCATTAAAGGTATGTCTCGCTCATCATGACACACACATGAGTACACACTCACACACAAACGTACACACTTTTGCAATGTTCCGTGCTGGGTTACATGATCCAGTGATTAAACGGGATAGTGGTGAATTGCAGTCTAGGCACGTTCATCCCAAACCTGACATTTCAACTTCTTGGTTCTTCTCTAATCTAGTGTCTGCAACATAGTATTAACTCCCTAGTGGAATATATTAAGAATCTCCTCAAAGTCTCCTGTTAAGATATTTTTTTAATGATTGTTTTTCATCTTTAATTCCAAATTGAGATTAGTTTGTTTATTTCCTACCTCATCAGATTTTAATGTCCACAATACCAGATCCCCCGCGATGTATCACTACTCGCACAGAATTATTAGTTCACTTGTCCTTATCTGGACACATTGCTCCCTTCCAAATAACTTAGATTTGTCTCAACATTATTAACCTGAGAATAACATCGATGTGATAAGCCAATGCTGTCTGTAAAGTCTTGATATCAGTAGCAAGATAATTTCATACCTTATTATCTGAGATGCTGGCTGGTTAACAGTTCCTCTAACTTCACAGGACTTCGAGGCTGCATTTTGTTTCAAATGTACTATCTCTCGTACTTTTATAACAAATTAGATTCACAGTTTTGGTTTTCATTTGGAATTTTGCCAGTCAGAGGTCGTGATAGCAGTAAGAGAAAAAAAAAATCAATTTTGGATCCCATTTAAGAAGCAAATTGAAAAAAAAAATCTTGCCAAGGATGCCCAAATTAATGTATCAAAGTTCAAACAAAATGTTGAAATTGTGACATAAATCTCCCTATGCTAAAACATAGTAGTTCACTTTTGGATCTGATTTATTCTCTGAAAAGTGATAAAAAATAGTCATAGTGTATAGGATAGGCTACATCTAATTCCTTAAAATTGTTACTACATATTGTAATTTGCCACAATACCTGAACTTAAAACCATTAAAAAGAGGTGTGTTGTCATTCAAAATAGTTTCTCACACCTTTTCAGGGCAACTGCCTTAATTGATTAAAATTAAACACATAAATAAATATCTACTCAAACTTACAACTCCAACAGTAACTTTGAAACTTGAATTATTTGTAGAATACTTCAGTTTGACCTAGAACTGCAAAGAAAATATTGTTCGAATGACCTACTGAATGAGTGAATGTGAGACTTTGTGGAGCCATTGAACATCAGGGTGTTAATAAAAGCACTTTATAAGTGCACTTCCTTTGGCGTTTATCATTCCTACGCTGTAAAATAAATACAAAAATAAATGAATAAATAAATAAATACATGATACACTGACACCCCTCTCCCCCCAAAAGATCCGCAAAGCACCAAGGCCACAAAAGTGAACCGCGATTTAGTGAGGGCAAGGCAACACTGTACATGGATAGCAATGCCTAACTTAGCTTTAATTTTAAAGTTGACCCCTGAAAGCAATCCTCGTGATGGCTGACTATCGTTGAATTGAAAATGACCGCACTCAAACTAACTGGCTGAGTTCCATTATTGTAGTGTGCAAAAGCTTGGTGACTCTTGAATTGGATGCACTGGCGCACCACTTCAGTATTTGTATGTTTGAGCAAGCATTACAAACTTCAACCACCAAGTTACTGATGGATCTCTTGTGGTTTCTCAGGGGCCACCAATGATCTGCTGACCATATTAAAAGCTGTAAACCCCTTCTGGTGAATCGTGATCTTGTGAGTAAAATAAATGGATTTACTGGTGTGTTTTCTTATTAAATGAGACAGGAAAACTAAAAAAGGAACAGAATACACATAATTTTTCTTTGTTCATAATTATCTCATGAGGAATAGACCATAATAAACCAATTAAAGTCACAATAAAGTCCAAGGTTTATTCTGAAAAACTAGAAGAAATAATTTGTACTTTTACTGTAGTCGATTTTTGTTATTTTGAAAACAATACATATGCATCAGGTAGACTAACAAAAAATATATTATATATATATATATATATATATATATATATATATATATATATATATATATATATATATATATATATATATATATATATATATATATATATATATATATATACCAATGCGTGCACATACAAAGATGTGCATATACACACTAACGCACGTACGCCCGCACACGTGCGCGCACACACACACACACGCACACACACACACAAGCAGGCTCACAAGTATGCATTCAGCCAACCACCCACACACCTCTGGTTATAGGAATTTGAAACATCCGTTTGAATATGAGCTCTCATCATTTTCCTTGTGACTGTTCCAGTTACTTTGATGCACAGGCCACCACATTCTGTCATTCGTCGTAATATTATACATCTCCACCTGCTCGAATCGGCTGGTTTGCTCTCACCCCAGATGTAAGGCAGGATGCAATATTCTTTTGGTGTTCTGGTTGTCAAGCTCCTCATGGTGTAAATACTACACACATCTTCATCAGTAGTTTATCCTCAGCCTTTTCATCTGCTAACAAGAAAGTGCGACCCTGGCTATGGCATACGTAAGAAGAAGAGAAAAAAGTGACGTCCTAGTTAAAATGTCTAATGACTAAAAAGACTAAAATCTGGACATTCCTTGTCTAATCTGGTTTTGCAGATATTCTCCCATCGATTTGACCACGTTTGCTCTTTTGTGCGTCGGAAGCTGTAGTAAGTCAAGGTGAAACATCATGCTGCACTTCAAGTTAGGAACTATTATAATATTATCCACTATTGTGACAGACTTCCAGAAAGCTGTTTAGTATTTAGAAACTGAACAAAAAATATTTTATTGGTTTGATCAAAGAGACTATGAGTGGCCAGTTCCAACAATTTGTATTTGATAATTCATTGATGGAAAATGTTGTTGCCAATCTTTGTTTGGCCATTTTGCTAACATTCAAACTTTTAGTTTGTGATCAAAGTGTCATCTTAGTAGATTTATATACGTAATCTTTTGGAAAAATGTATACATGCAGTGACACTCTTTGTTAGATTGCAGCTTTAATATTATATTCTTTTTATTGATGCAAAATGGTTGTGTGACAGTTGTTTGAGTGGTATTTTGTTTGACAAGATGAAAGAATAAATCAAATTCTTAAAGCATGAAAGATGTCAAAGCTAGCCCAGCAAGTTTTAGTGCTCGGTTTTTGAAAAGATTAGGCAAAGAATACTGTTTAAACTCAGAGGAATCAGCTTGACAGGAATGTTGTGCCTGAAGGCGTTTAGAAATTTATGACAATGGCACTGTCTGCTCAAAGGGGATTGAGAGTCAGATGCAAAGTAGCAAGAATGTAAAGAAATGAACCAGAGGGTGAGTAAGCAGCTGACTAATCAAGTGAACAAATGAACTCATAAGTGACTATGCATCTGACTGATTAAGCCACCAAGCACTTAAGCCTTAGAATCAGTTGAGGTATTTTGTATGTTAATGTGGGAAAGAGGAAGGATATTAGTGAATGTGGTGTGACAAGAAATAGGAAGGCAAGCTGGTGGTGACAAAAAGCAGAAGCTGGTTGGGGGAGAATCCTGGAGGGAGAGAGAGAGAGGAGGTATAGTTGGAGGTGGATGAACATGGGGGGCTGTGAGGAAAGAGCAAATCAGTGGGGTGTGGAGGAGAGATGGAGCGAAGGAGTGTGTATGGCTGTGGAAGCCGGTGGTAATCAGAGGGCAGTGATGGGTGGTCAAGCTGTGCCTCTATGTGAGTGGGAGTTTGTGTGTGGTGGTGGTACTGGTGTGGGGGGGGTCTGTGTGTGAGCAAACACCCACTGTGGTCAGTACTGTGACAGACACATCCCCAGTTCCTTTGCCCTCAAAGTGGGTTTCATTTTGCACATCTGTGAGTCTTAGTTTTGTTCCAAGGTGGCTCAATGGATTTTTGGGCAGTTGTTCCCTCATCCTGATTGTTTTCTTGGTACTTCTGCTGGAGGTTCTATACTTGCCACTGAATAGAGCTAAAAATGATTGAATTACATGTTCAGAGAACAAAAATTATAGTCTTAATTCAAACATTTCAAATAGCCTACTGACGCTGAAAATTAAGCTTCATATTTGCTTCATAAAGCAGCGTCATTTTTTTGACAATATGGTAGTGTTGGTATAAAGGTATAAGAAACATCAATATACTTTCATCCCTGTTGAACAAAGAGCGCCATCTTGTGGGTTCGATAAATACAACAACTGGTTCATGACACATCTTGAAACTTCGTTCTCCCATTACTTTTCGATTTTGCCATAGACTCAATGATGTCCATTAGTGCATGTGCTTTTTAAGGGAGGTGTGTCATACTTTTCACTGAGCCAACTTTGACTTGACAGCACATTAAAACACTTTGTGAATTATTTTGATGGTGATTGGACAATTATTATTTCTTGGTAGGCAGGACGACAGCCGAGAAAGGGTATTTGTCTATATGTGCCCTGCAATTCTCACAGAATCAATTCAGAGTGTACTCTCCTTTTGCCCAAACTCGAATAGCATAGGCTTTGTTTCTTGAATCAAGTGAGGTGTCAAACACCAAGCGCCTAGCCTTTGTTTTCGTATTCTGCGTGACCAATCCGTGCATACTAACTGAAGCTACGATCACGAAATGTGCCATAAATATGGTATTTGATGGAAATTTGTGAAGTTGTCTGCTGTGAATAATGTGGCTTTATGGAAGATGTAAGGCTTGGTGTGTACAAAGCTTTTTTCTGAAATACTTTTACTGGACCCTTGTTGAAGTAATAGGACCATTTTTGACGGAGTATGACATTTATGGGTCTGAAATGGTGAGTTGAGAATTTTGTGTTCATTTGGGACCGTCTGACTTAAGTGCTGGCTGAGTGTAGTACAGTTGAGCATTATCAACATCTCCAGGAACTCCGCTTTTTAACAGTATATCACATGAACAGGCAAGTGGTGAGGTGATGACGCAAATGACCTTGCTTGTTCTAGACATAGCAACTTTTCTGCATATGGAACGCTGGAATGATAAGGAACAATTATATGGCCCATCCAAATATACAAGCAATGATTTATGTCGACTTAACAGTAAACATGCTGCTTTTCTCCTCAATATTTCATTCCTTTACAATCAATCAAACGGATTTCCTGTATTTTCTGTATTTATATTGATCCACAGCAGTGTGCATATGGATGATGTCCAATTTCCTCTTCAGAGTTCTATTATGATTGCATAAAATGTAGGTGAAAATGAGTATTGATCCTAATCCTCTCCATTGGTATGGCAAGTGATTGAAAAACTAAGTAGCTTAGAATGTAGTCAACTGGTGAAATCAATGAATTAGAAAATGCATCAAAATGAAGTCGCAAGATACATTGAATTAAGATTTACACACATTGTGATCATCTGTGCAACTGACTGCGATGCTCATTAATAAAATGCTCTATAAGCATGCAAACCTGGAGGATTGTTGAGCAAAGCTGTCCTCCTGTTTGAAGCGTCAATTTTTCTTGCAATTCTTTTACTTACTGACTTTTAACTGCGTGGAAATCATCTCACTATAATAACCATACTACTCGTTCCCTTTTGCCATGATTCTTTGATGATTTCGCCTTTCTTTATCTGATTAATTTTATTCCTGACATTCCTCAAAACAAATATAAGCTGTAGCTTGCCAGTAACATTGCATCCGGAGACTCATAAGCAATCTTGTCTTGGATCAGTGGTATTCACCGCAACAAGTCGATAAGTCGCCTTTCCATATGTTGACAAACGTGTGTGTGTTAACTTTGATCATAACTGTCAACATTTGTGTAAACAGGCACCATTCGACATCCTTACACTTCTAACACAAGTATCCGTATCATCCATTTGCCCTTTTAATATTTGGTTATTAAATGTCAACACAAATATCTCTTCGCCTTTCCAACACACGCAAACACAAGCTAGGCTACTTTATATTCAGATCTTATGTTGGCTGTGGTTGCGATTAAATTCTTGGTCTCCGATGAGTGCAGATGTTTTCGTTTCTTCCCTTTGGCTGCCATGATCTGAATGAGACATGCGATCCTTGTTTTGGCTCAGCTTTGACTTGCATAGCATCGAGGATCATTGAGACACTGACTACAGGGTAAGATTAGGGCAATGCCTGCCAGCTCAACCTTTCTTAAGATCCACCTACATACGTTATACATAAGAGATGTTCACTTATGTATGGTCACGTGGCAGTGATCTGTCTTGCACCGTGAAGGAAAAACCCCACTGATTTCATGATTGCTTTGTAGTACTTATGATGACCAACAGGTGGCAAAGCCACTCCACGTTTTCACAGCGATTGGATCTGTCCCTGGTGCTGAATGTTAATCTGCCTGATCTGTTGCTTCAAAATTGAAGGGAGATGAGAGCCCAGAATGGAGGGGATTTGGGCTATGTAAACAAAGAGAAAAAAAAAATGAATTGGAAAAGAGTCAGAAATAGGTTGGATTTAATGACAGGACAGGAACAAATTTAGTAGAGTGGGGTTAATGGATGGAATTTAAAGCAACAATACAAAAACACAGAAATAGATTGCAGGATGAAAAACATGATGGAGATATGAACTTCAATATATATTATATACTATCTATATATTAAATTAGGAAGAACACGATACAGGAAATCACTGCCAGTAGACATGCTGTGCAGACGGACAAGAGAAAATATGAAAATAGGGTACAAGGTGAGGACCGGTAAGGAAAGTAAATGAGGATATGAGTATATACTCAGTCGCTAGGGTGTAACAGCGGGAGCGGTGTTTATATGTGTATGATGGACATTAAGTATCCATCTGGGTATGAGTGTGTCCTTCAGGATGCTGATAATATAAAAAAGGATGCATGACGCAGATAATTTGATTTATTCGATTACTTTTTACAAGAATACAGACTTTTTGTCACATCTCAGTCATCCTTGTGTGCATATTTGCTATTTAATATCTTGCAATGATCTGCTAATGGTGTTGTCAGACCTGGGGTTTAACTCAGCTGAGTGATATCAGGGAAAAATAATTTATCAGTTGGAAGCTTTTTACCAAATCAAAAAAAGTATAACATCATCGCCACCAACGATCGTGGTTGTATTTGAACACAATCCTTTTCGTACACTCATTGTCAAAACTAGTGGAGTGGATTTTTATCCTACAACCAACATTGTCTTCCTTCCCTTGATAGAAAGGAAATCGTCAAATGAAACCCGGCCTTATGGTTTATAGTCACACTATGGCACATCCTGGATGGGGTGTATTGACTGAATATGCAAAAAGCCTTTCATAGGCTGAGAATCATTTAGTATGTCATGAATTAAAAAGTCTCACGTGCACACACCTGCTCACTCTGCTCTCAGGATTTACAATCAGTGCATAACCAATTCAATATAGCAGACACTTCCAAGAAGCCAGTTTGAAGCCTCATCATTCATAAACACGCCTCTCGTGTGCAAGTATGCTAAAAATGCTTGGCTCACCGCTTTTGTGTTTTATACCATTATTTGCTTGCACTGATAGTGTAGTGGTTCATGTGCCCAACTTTTGTGCAGGCAACCTGGGTTTAATTGCCACTCTAAGACAGTGTGGATGTGAGTGTGAATGGTTTCCATAGTTGTACATTGACCTACAAGTTGAATTTGTTCTGTCACCAAGATATACGACACCACACTATATGATACCTTACCACACTATACTATACCTTTCCACACTATACTATACTATACTATACTATACTATACTATACTATACTATACTATACTATACTATACTATAGTATATAGTTAGGTTCCACAACCTAATAATTATACACATGACCCCGCCCCTCCCCCCCCCCCTTATGTTTTATACCCACCATCAATTTTAAATTAAAACCGCAGATAGAAACGAGTCCTCTACTCGAGAAATGACATTAATTCACGTCGAGCACTTTCAGTTAATAAACTTTCGATGAGTTATTTAAAGGCAGAATTTTCACTATATATATATAGTGTATACTATACTATACTATACTATACTATACTATACTATACTATACTATACTATACTATACTATACTATACTTTACCACACTATACTATACCACACTATACCACAACACACCACACTACAACATACAAAATCAGGACACAGAACCTTTTTTTCCTGGAACAATACAATGCTAACCACTGAATCCATCCACAATTCTTTTTTCTTCATTCAGTCATTCATCTTCTGAACCCGTTTACCCATTGAAGTGGTCGCAGGCCAATTGCAGGACATAGATACGCTAGACTCTAGCATAAAACTCGTTTTTGTCACGGGCCGCATCATAGTCATAGTTTCCTTTGGAGGGCCATTACGACCATCAACAAACTGATGAATAATTAAGTTTAAAACCGGAGACTAGTAAGAACTGTTCAAATATTGTAACGATTGTAACAAAAACTGCTAGGAATATTTGTATTTTTTTAAAAGTGAAGACAATTTGTAACATTAGTTTTGACAGTTGAAGTTGATGCATAATTTGTCTTCGGGGGCCACATAAAATGATGTGGCGGGCGGTATCTGGGCCCCCGGGCCTTGATTTTGAGACCTATGCTATTGAGTCTAGACGAACAACCATTCACTCTCAGTCACACCTACAGACATTTTGGAGTGGTCAATTGCTAATTTTTTATTCACGTGGGAAATATAAAGGCTGTGATGGTAGTGAACATTGGTGGCTCAATAAAAGTACAAGAAGAAAACAATCTACGTTTTGCCTGCCCATGTGCCACATGCTGAGCTAAACAGTGTGATGGGTCCCCATTCCTTTCTTTCTTCAATTGCTGTTTTTCCCATGCTGCTTCAACAAAATCCACTACATGCAAAACGTCTCGTGAGCAAGTCTGAAAACGTGATTGTTGACTTCCTGTATAAGACAATGTGCTGATGACATGAATGTTTGAACCGGAACTTGCCCCAAAAGATCTTTATGTTGGCATCTTTGGACAACACATCTAAACGACACTTAGGGATCTATATCTTGAACATTTTGAGGTTCGATGCGACTAAATTGGGAATATTGTTGCACATCTATCAGACTGGCACAGTTCATATTGTTATGATTATGTTGTTTTATAGCGGTCAATTTAAACGGAAAGCAAATTTAACATTTTTTCCACTTTTCCCTTTATTTCTATATCAACGTGGCAGTTTGTTTGATGATCTGTCCTGGGCTCTCAATTTGCCCTAAACAAGGTCTCACACACTCTCTTGTGAAAAAACAAAAGCCAACCTTATCTTTAAAGCTGGTCTTGTCATCGTTATTGTTGATTCATGTGAACATGCTTAGATGTATAATGCAAAACGAGTAGGGATCTAAGTCACAGTCCCACTGTGTTGTTATGAGTTCACAAAGTTTTGACGTGCGTGCAAGTATGCATGGAGTTCCTACAGCACCTGTCAGTCACTGCTTGCCGCCTTTGAATGAGCACAGTGGGAGATGACGAGATCCTATTAGTTTAGATCGCCAAGGGGAAGCATGCGGCATGAATCAATGTATCAAACAAACACGCACACATTTGAAAAAGCAAAGTTGCTATTCCTGCAATACGTCAGATGCTCTTGACTGCACACACCTCAGTAGTGTGCACAAATACCATCATAGGCCCAGAGACACAAAGACACAGACATGTATGCATGCACATATACAAGAAGACAGGCCAGGTTTTGGATGTGTTTTATCGCAGTAATGCTCCAGTGCGCTCAACAGAACTCTTGGTCCTCATCTTTGAAGGAAGCGTAAAGAAACATTTGATCGAGGAAAGAAAGCCAGCCATCTGATGAAAGCACAAGAGCGGGCTAGAGAGAGAGGAGAGGGAGCATAGTGGGAATGACGGTTTTAAAAAAAAATTGGCGACAGCTTTGCAGTGTGTGTGTGTGTGTGTGTGTCAGAGGGCTGGCTGTCTCAGAGACAAAGTGCTTGGAGTGCAGACAGAGAGTGGGCTAGTTTGGCCTGCTGACCTTGGAGTGCTGGTAATTGGCACTTAGCATTAAACGGCACCCCCTCCTCCCTTTCTGGAATAAGTCTCACAGTTAAAAGAAAGCACTGAAAGCTTTGAGAGAGCAGAGTTTTAAACGTGGATGCATGATTTGTACAATCTACAAAATAACGTTTTACAAATGACCAAACTATCCTCAAAAGCAATGCAATTAAATCAAATTAGGTTCACGTGACAAAATTCATAAAATAAGAAAGTTTGGAAAGAATTTCAGGCATTCAGCTGGATATTCAATGTAGTGCAAGGCTTTATTATTTTTTTTGGTCTCAAACCATTAAAAACCAAAAACCAACACTAATTGGTTCACCAGCCTTCATCTGTGTGCTGAGAAGAAGTAATGATTTTGCAATATGATTTGTGCCAAACACGTCACTTGATGCTTGCAACAGTTCCTGGGGGCGGCAGGTCAACATCCAAATATTTTACTCTCAGACTCATGAGTGAATTTGATCTTATGGCCCATATGAAATTTTTACTTTAAGCATTTGATTTCCAGACTTTTTTTTTTTTTTAAGTGATATTTGAATCAATACACTTGCATCATTCTGACTTATGTCATTATGTCATCAAATAGTTCCCAGACTATAGCTAGCTAATGTTTTTCCAACAAATAAAAACCAAAAATTGTGTGACTGCAATATACACCACAAGGGTGAACAACTTGACTTAACTTATCGTAAAATACCATATTTTACAATTTCTCTGGGACCCCCCCCCCTCACTCCAGAGAAACAAAGCGGTAGTGCGCCCTGGAATGTCAGCGCTTCACAGACAAATACAGTAACCAAATGTTCAACGATGATGGAAGAGCTAGTGATTTTGGTTCATATTGACTACAAGAGCGATAGTGTTGAAAAATATACTGTCTCGCCTGGGACACGTCCAAAAGAATTTTGGCATGCCGTGTTATTAATCCTCCAATTTCTCAAGAGTAGCCTACCAATTGTTCATTGCCCTTTGATTTTGAATAAAGCTTTGTTTGAAGTTCCTGTGGCAGGTTTTGCTTTCTTAGTAGGCGCAGGAAATGCATTATCAGGATCATCTAAGACAGGGGTGTCAAACTCATTTGTGTCGTGGACCGCAATGTAGTCATAGTTTCCCTCGGAGGGCCATTATGACTGTCAACATAGTCTATATACATACAGTATAGACTACTCAACAAACATATATAAATAACTAGCTTTGAAATTAGAGACTAGTAAAAACTGTTCAAATTGTTTAAAAAGATGAATGTAATAAAAATTGCTAGAGACACCTCTATTTTTAAAAAGTGAAGACAATTTGTCATTTTAGTAATGACAAAAAAATTGTCTTCGCAGGCCACATGAAATGATGTGGCGGGCCGTATCCGGCCCCTGGACCTTGAGTTTGACACCTATGATCCAAGAGATGGATTGGTCTATAACGGTCGCCCTTAGTTGACGTGTTCAAATGTTGCTGGAAGGTGAATAAGATATGCGAATTGAATGCATGTATTTCAATTAGGAGGAAAGAAAAATAATACAGTACCGTAGTAAAAAAAGGGGAAGGGCGATTAATATTTAAAATGAAGAGGAAAAGAGTTTAGCACTTCGATACCAGCAGGAAGTAGTGCGCCTTAGGAAGCTGTTTTATGGATAAGGTGCTTCCAGTGTGAAGCAGGCTTCCCCTGGGGCCTACACACTGGTGATGATTATGTAGAGCGGAACTCAAAGTAGCAACGCCTTTTTAAGAGCAACTTCCGATTACCAGGGTGGTTGGTGGTATCTGCAATTGAGTTGGTGAACCAGATGGAACGGTGGCTTAATGATGGAGGGGATGTGATTTAAATTTAGTGTGTATTATGATTCCCCGAAAGACCTAAGTGTCCCCAGTGTGAACCAACATAACTTACGGAGTGCAGAAAAACTCTAAGGCCATCCAAGAGTATCATTTACTTGATAAAAAACATTAATAATGCACCCATACAATATATATGTATATATGTATTACTTTAGTCCAATCAGTACCGTATTTTCCAGACTATAAGCTGATACTTTTTACACAAGCTTTGAACCCTGCGGCCTATAGTCTAAGTGCAGGGTTGTCAAACTAATTTTTTTCGCGGGCTGCATTGTAGTCATAGCTTCTTTCAGAGGGCCATTATGACTGTCAACCCAAATATATGTATGAGCACCTCACATTATATACAGTAAAAGCTACAAAACAAACTGACATATAACTTGTTTTCCAACCAGACGAGTAAAAACTGGTCAAATATTAAAAAAAAGATATTATTAAAAGTGAAGACAATTTGCAATCCTAGTAATGACACACGAATTTGATGCACAATTTGTCTTCGCGGGCCACATAAAATGATGTGGTGGGCCGTATCTGGCCCCCGGGCCTTGAGTTTGACACCGGTGTTCCAGTGCATCTCATCTATGGATTGTTCATTAATTTTTATTATATTGTATGATTTGTGCACATTTTAACACACTTGCGGGTTATATCTGAACAAAACAGCATTTTGCCCTAATTTTAGTTAGTGCGGCTTATATTCTGGTGGGGTTTATGGTCCAAAAATTACAGTACATATTATTTTCCGGTGTGATACCAAATTATACGCAAGCCTAATGAAGACTAGCAGTATAGAAAATCGTTAGGACGGTTATTTTGAATGATGTTCATGGAAAACATCAACAATAAAGTGCCTTTGTTTTGAACATTTGATGGATCTAAGTTTGTGCTGCTGTTATAAAATAAGATGGCATGACCTGAACTATTTAAATTGAGCATTTTCCTCCATTGAAGAATAATAAAAAGGACAGAAAGCCAATGTGTGAAAAATGTCCCCCTCACCACACACGCATATTTTTGTCTAGCATTGGTAGTATGCTCTCAAATGTGTACTATTGGTAGAAGAGATAGCTACAGTTATTAAAGACTTGGCTTTCTTTTCTAAGAATGCACAGCAGGATGTTGAGGAACCATCTCATAGGCTATAACAAAGAGAACAATCAACTTTTTAGAGCTTTCATTCAAATAAGTTTATAATCTAACCATTCTCTATGCGAATACTTAATTAGTATACTATAAACAGCTTTTTGTAATCTGTTGCTCAAGTCAGCAGTTTGAGTCACATTAGATACAAAATATATCCATCCAATTAACTTTCAAATAATATTCCTACTCAGTGCACACTTTATGATTCCCATACACTGCAAAATTGTCACCAGAAATCTGCCTTCCTTTGCTTTAAAAATAAAAAATAGAAAAACGTGCATCCTGTGGCGTACTAAAGATTTAATGGATAGTGCCCAGAGAGCAGGAAGAACGTGTTCCAGTCGTAGTCCAAGAATGTCCTTCCTGTTGCGTCTCACATCAAAGTGCACTTTCTTCCTTCATTAAAAAATCCTAACGTTGCCACTGTAGCAAAAATTGTGACGGCTTAATTGGTATGTGCTGGTGACATGTTGAACATTTTCCTTTGTTCTGACTATGGATAGAAAATCAGTACCGTAGGGAAGGACCATAGTTGCTCATTCAACAGGCCTTTGAACTTCAGAATCCTCATAGCAAAATCAAACCTTTGACACCAATCTCTTCATCTGTATCTTTATTTCATATTTTCCTTAAAAATTCTTCCAAAACCAATTTTTACGTTTTTTTTTTCATGTGGTATAGCAGAAGTTAATGTCACGAGTGTTAGTGTTTTTACTTACATGTGGTTGATACAGAGTCAAAATCCTGCTGCAGAAAACGAGTGTTTTCATGTTTGTTATGCATATGTGTCTGCCTATTTTATTTTTCAGATTTCACATATATATGTATACTTTAAACATGTAGAGCATGTCAAGAATTGTGTGCTTGAATTCCCCCCCCCCCCCCCCCCTATTTATTTTTACACACAGTTTTCTACTTCTCTGTCCTCCGTTGCTTCTCGCATCTGTTTGGTTGAACAATTGGGACATTTTTCATCTTTTGAGGACCGACGAGCATAACCTGAGCATCCAGACTGCAATTGTTTTGGATACATTTGACTCACATCCACACTTGAATGAGGCCTGGGAAAAAAAAAATCTGAAATGCAAGGTTCACATTACATGGAAAAAATAAAAAAAAAATCAGTCACATTATGGGCAAGTTGAACCACAGTGTGAACGTAGCCTAATAGAAAATCTCATATTTTTAACTCCTTTTTACCGAAACAGCAATTAAGTTAAACTCTTCGCACAATCAATCAGTGAAGCTCGATATTTCCTGATAAAATTCTAGTTCGACAGAAGCTGTGTTGTGGTTTTTCATTAGGATGTAGATCGAATATAACTCACCAAAAGAAATACTGAATTATTAATTAAGAATGCATTAACAATGAACCAAATTCAAAGAATTAAAAACTGTCAATGCATTCTCACAAATTATTGCTATCAATATTATTATAAAGTACAATATGATGGAGTACTACTATAATTCATTGAAATACACGCACACATGCACAGATGCACACACACAGACACACACACACGCACACACACACATAGACTGTAACCCCAGGGAGTTAATTAATACCTCATGTGAGGTGAAGAAAGTATTCATAAATTATTAAAATAGTTTCTTTTTTATTGTTAGAGAAAGTCTTATTAAGAAACATTTTTTGCTGAACACAGATAGTGGCTCGGATCATTTGCTGTCAACATGAGAAATTTGAGATGTGGAGGTATTACCTTTGAAGTATCTATGTATTGCCTTACTTGATACTCTTAAAATAATAATAAATAAGCCAGTAAACATTATCGTACGGTGGCAAGCGTAATATTGTTTCCTCCTGGCTTTGTTCGTCACGTTCTGTTCTCGCCTAGTGTTTGAAACAATGACCAAACGCCAGCAAAATTCTAGACTATTGTTTTGATCCTTTTGTATTTTTATTTTCTAAACAGGTTGAAATAAAATGAAAATTAGTATTAAATATGCATATGAACTCTGATAGCGGCAGTCGGTAGTTTTGACAACCACAGAAGTGCGAGGGACCTTTCTAGTATACGAATTGAAGGAAACCAACTATATTATATTTATTCATTCATTGATTCATTCATCTTCCAAACGGTTTATCCTCACGAGGGTCGCAGGCGTGCTGTAGTCTATTTCTGCAGTATTTGGGCGGTAGGCAAGCTACACTCTGAACTTGACAGACTTGTCTGAACAAAGTCACACAATGGTTATCACAAATGAAGACATAAGGAACACAATTCAACTACACCCTGAACTGGTCGCCAGCCACTCGCAGGGTACGAACCACCATTCACAATCACAATCATGGAGAATTTTGAGTAGTCGGTCTACCATGCAGCCCACGCAGCCATGGGGAGAACATGCAAACTCCTCATAGGAAGGCCGGAATCGAAGCCTGTAGCTCTGAAGTGTGAGGTGGATGTGCTAACCAGTACTCCGCTATGTCGCCCCAGGTTTTAATATTGTCCCTAAAAAACCCGGCACAAATTGTGTCTCAAGAGAAATTTTTTCATCCCTGTGACAGCTTGTAAAAAAAAATAAAAAAATCTTGGAAAAACGGGTTGGGTGACAGCTCTAACACCAACAAAGAAAACTAAAAAGTCCATGGATCATTTTTATACGATAGACCAGTCCTGGTTTGAATGCTGTTTGCCTTCTTCAAACTTCATATGGCGTTCTGAGTTTTTGTGGGGTTTAGACCAAGGTATGGCGCTAATCTTTGCCAACTGTGCAACTGATACTACAAAGTATCAACAAAGGGGTAACACTAAAAATTATGTACGTATTTTATCAGTTTAAGATTTTTTTTCTTTCAATTCAGTGATTTACAAGATTAGTATAATAAACCCCTAAGAATGGCCTTCGGACACATCCAATTTTTTTTTCTTGATGGTGCTGTCGGGAGTGGCAGTCTCCCAGCAGTGTTCACTCTTTTCTCTCCTTTGCTCGTTATTTCCTTCTTTCCTCCATTCTCTTTCTTTTTATTTGTAATGTGGTGTTGGCTCATAGCGATGTGTGGCCACGGTCAGGGGCTGAGGGGCAGATATTTTTCCTTTATCTGGCTGGATGGCTGCACACGTCGGTCGGGACCGGTGTGACTCAGCGACAACATCCTGCTCATCTGGCCGTTGCTGATCGGGTCCGGCTCCTGCACCTTGGCCTCGCAGTGGCGACCCCTATGAGCGGTCTGCTCCCTTGTGCTTGTTGGAATCTGGATGTGGCCGACCTTTGCTGTGTCTACCTCGTGGTAATGACGCACATCTGCATTTGCCCAGCCTGAGTGCTCAGTACGTTGCACACACCTTTGGCTGTTTTGTGATGTTTTGACGATTTACAACCATGGTCCATTGGCTCACACCATTGTCGCCGAATTGTCTGCTGAACTGCCTTTACACTGCGGCGTTCGTGGACCCTGTGGAGTTTTTTGTTTTGTTTCGGAGTGTTCTTCTTGGCATTTGGGGGGGGTGGGCCTCTGAGTCGCTGTCTATGTCTATATTATTTAGGCCTCTCACCAGCAGGCCTGCAGTTAGTTTTTTTCCTCCTTTGTTACAGCGTGCTGTCTTTGCTGGTTGCTTTGTTGTGCCTTTGATGACTTGTATCTTGTTGCACTTATTGGTTTCCTTTGTTGGTACCGTTGTGAGTGGCAGGCCTATTAAGTTTGCCTTCATGTCATCTGTATGTGTTTTATATACCCACTCTGCGGTATGAATGCTGCTGGAACACTGGATTTATCCATCCATCCATCCATCCATCCATCCATCCATCCATCCATCCATCCATCCATCCATCCACCCACCCACCCAACCGTCTGTCTGTCTGTCTGTCTGTCTGTCTGTCTGTCTGTCTGTCTGTCAGTCAATACATACACATATACACACATACACACATACACACACGTACACACACATACACACATACACACATACACACGTACACACACATACATCCATTTTCTGTATCGCTTTGTCCCTACGGGGGTCACGGACCAATCGCAGGGCACACAGAGAAAAAGAACCATCCGCACTCACACCTACGGGCAATTTTGAGTGCTCAATCCGCCCACCATGCTTGTTCTATCTAGAGATCACACTGAGATTCATCTCATTTTTGTCAATAGAAAGGTTAGTGATGAATGCTATTATATGGCCTACCTATTCCAAGAGATTGAATGAAAAAACTATTAAGTGTTTTTTTTTTCATGATTCTCCTCATGAAAAGTTATAATTTATGTGAAGAGCCACTCATAAATATAGAAACTCAAAATTGCTTCTTACCCCTTTTCATGATCAAGGTCCAATACCATGAAGATTTTTCTTTATTCTTTCCAAGCAAAAGAAAATCATAACCACTGTGATGATGGTGTTAAAATATAACTGTTCAGTGAAAATATGTTTTAAAAGAGCTGCCAATGCTTTATGGACTCCTTTATGGTCACATTGCTGTTTATAGTAGCTAGAAGTTCATACATTTTTCATTTTGTTCCACTTTCAGTGCAAAATCTAATGTTTGACCTAGCCAGACCTACCATTGATGTTAGTTTGAAACTGTGTTTGTTTGTGCTGTATTCTCTGTTGTGTGGGAAAAAAATGTGACACCCCACAGCTCTGTGATGACGGCTCTGTTTTTTTTCATAGCCACTGGAAGAAAGCCAGAGCAGCTGTTCACACTTCTGCTACATTGTTTGGGCCAAAGACAATAGTCAAGCTTCAAATAAATATATCACACCAACAAGATTTCTGACTTCATATTTACAGACAGAGGACCCTGGGTAGACACACGTCACACACATCCTTTTCCAGGAGGTTCCAGGAGTTGTAGTATTTGAGTCACCTCAGGTCTTGTCACTATACCACTAAATGGTAGCGTATTTGTGGTATGCTTTCAAAGAATAAAAAATGATTCAATAAAATATGGTACAAATATGGACAAAATATAGTTATGTTCAGTGTGGTATTTAATTGGTATTTAGTTGTAATTGCAATTACTGCAATAAATCTGTGACATCGCCCAAAACATTCACAGCAACCTCTTTGAATTGTCATTTGTTCGGAGGAATTATTCCTTTTTGTTTACCCCGATGCTTGCAAAATTCATGATCGATATTGTTTAACTCTGGTGATTAATTTGGCCAGTCTAAAACCTTCCACATTGTTCCCATTTGGCTCCTTTATTTTTTGGGCAATGTGTTAGGAAGTCAATATCCTTGTGTTACGTCATCAAGGCAGATTAGCGAGTCCATCCCAGACGAAGCCATCAGAGTCCAAGCCATAATAATTTAACTCCATTATGAGTTTGTTTGATTAAAAATCAGAGCAGATACTTTTCCAAGCATTTGTATTACACGAGCCACATCAGTCTGTACATTTTGTGAATGGCGTCGTCACGTGCCAAAACTTAATCATCAATAGTGGGGGGGGGGGTGATTTAAGCTAATGAGTGAATTGGTGATGGGGCGCTGAGTACAGAAAGCCCATTAAGGGCATCAACAGGCCTCGATACAGACCGGCTGTCCGGAAAAAAAAAAAACTTCTGAAGGCCATCACGCTGCTGCCTAAGAGGTATTGACTTTTTAAAATTTACTTATTTTTAACATTTGGCCTCTCTGGTTTCATGAACCTTTAACAAGTTATATTTTGCGTTAGATTGTGTGGCTGTTTATGGCTTCACACTTAAGGCCACTGAGTGACAACTTCTGCAATGCTGTGTTTGGAGTGCACACTTTGTAACACATGCTGTTTTGCACTATGTGCTCGGACAAACACAAACACAACTTATCACTTTTATTAATAATTAAACCTTGACAAAGCTCTATTCTTCATGGAGAACTATTTCAGTCTCCTGCAATGGGAGCAAAGGAAAGCGAAGAAATGGAGGGACCTTGATGTTGATGGCTCAGTCATATGCTACCATTGTGTGGTATAAATGTGTTGAAAATTTTAAATCTGCTGGTGTCAGATCTTCAGCTTCTATGAAAAACTGTCTTAAGCTGTGACAAACTGTCTAAGCTCTGTGTCATCCTCATCTTCACCTGTCCACTATTTCTGTCTTCTTTCGGCTCATTCTTTTATTTCATAGCTCTCTCCTGTTATACTTGTAGAAAATGCTGAAATATAAATTTTTCTTTTTACGAAACGTAAAAAAAAAATCGTCTTCATACTATTATTTGATTATACTGAGCTTAGGAGCTACGTTGCTTGGGACTTTGAGGTCCTGGTAAGGGTTAGGCAAGTGTCACCCATGGCAAGCAGGTACTAGGTATGGGACCAATACAAGGAGCAACTTCCAATTTCAATTATTTATTTATTTATTTATTTGTAAATTTATTTGTTTGTTTGTTTGTTTATTTATTTATTTATGAGGGTTGATCCTGGGGACCTGAAGTAAGGGTTTTATTAAACAATTAAAAGATCATGTAACAAATGAACTTGTGGTTGTCTTTTTTTTCCCCAATATAGTCAACATTTTTTACAAGTTCACACAGTAGTATTAAGTTTGCCCTGGAGCAGCAAACTGTATTTTCAAGTCGAGGGGTGAAGCTAAATTGATTGAAAGAAATTTGATTGAGGAAAAAATATACGATCTACGGTCATATAATTTTATTGTGCAGACCTATTGAGAAAAACAAATGGCTCGTGGTAATGTAATCACCACAAAAATTTCAATTTCTTTGATTGAGTATTGTAGTATTACTTTATATGCATTTATTAGATCTGTACTGGAATATTGCTTAAGATGCAATGACAACTACAGACTAAAATTAGTAAAATAAATAATTCTTAAAGTTCTTTAATTCCATAAGAAACATAAACATGTGTTATTAGCTCTGATTGACATCAGTCTCAAGTGTTGGCGTCATCTTGCTCGACTTTGGGACGCGAGTGAGACAGCACTCACAGAAGAATGACAATGACAACTGTTTTTTTTAAAGTTTGTGTACTTTGGTAAGCGCCACAAGTTTCACATGACTAATTTCTGTAATGAGCAATACATGCATGATCAAGCCTTGGATTTCTATTAAACAAATGTTGCAGCCAGTGAGCCTCATTAGAGCCTGAGTATATTAAATGAATTAAATTAATTTAAAACATGTCCATTGACTTTGCCTGGAAGCTGTCAGAGTTCAGGATTGAGCCTGTATGGGCTTGTGATTGGCTAATATTCTTGTTGGTGAAAGGTTTATTGGGTTTACCAGTGGATGCTGAGCCATTATTCATGGCCAGCGTAGTGTGTTTCCATATTTCTGGCAAATCAGGCAGCCTGCCTGTCCTTTTTGTCATTGTCGAACCATCTCTCATTTAATGTTCCAGACAAGGTGTATCACATCATCTCTGTGATCAAATAGATTCTGAAATCCCTTAAAGCTTGGATAAGCTTTCAAAGAAGGGGCTGTAGTTTGAAAAACGCTGATGTAGGGAGAAAACTTTGAAGCAACACATCATGCAGCTTGCAAAAATCAACAGTTGTGAAGCAAACATTTTCCACCAAAAGCCAAAACTTTCCACCTTGAAGATTGCACATTAAATCTTTAACTCATTTGAAAGCATTGAAAACACAATTCTCTGATGCACTTAAAACCCAGTGCCCAGTGAAAGTCATTTTTTGGGAAGAATTTTAATAGACTAGTGTAGAGAGAAATGGGCATTTGCACCGAAGGAGGGATTGCGTCATACTCCTACTCAATCAATGCGGTTTCTTTCGATTCCTCTGAATTCAGGGCATGTAGAGCCGCGAGGTCTCCATGGCATGTAAATGCAAGAAATCGGCACATACAAAGTACATTTAAACCCTAACCCACCATCGCCCGTGATTGTGCTGTGCGGTCAGGGCGGTGATAACAATAATTTCTTTAATGAATTAATGTTTGATGATTCAGAGGGTTTGATGCACACTCTTGAAATGTTTATGAACAAAATATATCCACCACACATACTACATATCCACGGTGAACCAAATTTGTCTGCCAGAACCTGGATCAAATCCGGCAAGTTCGTATTAGGTCTAATCCATCCCCCAGGATACCTCCTTGTAGATTCTTAGTCACCCACCCACAGAGGAGGTGACATTGCCTACTCTATGTGACTGTGTGACGCTACGGACTTCATTGAAATCAGCCATTATGCGTGCCAAGGGTGTCATATATAAGATACCGAGCCAGGTGAAAAGGTCACTGAGACAACGCCGAGCGGAAGTCATCTCTTCAATTTTAAGAAGCCTAATTTAACAAATTTTCTGTGATTTAAATGGAACCTATAATAAGTAGCAAAAATGAGGGATGTGCGATACTGGGGCTGGGGGCTATAACCCTTTTCAGAAATCTCTGCTGCCCCAGTTAAGCCCCATTCAGCATTTTATCTGACATTTGAAAATATATTCATAATTTTTTTCTTCTCAGCCCCGCTATGAATTGTTTAGGCAAGATCCCCTTTGACACGGAAGATAAAAAAATATCCTGGAACTATGCCTGGCCAAACCATTATTTATAATGTTTCCAGTATGTTGCCAACCATATTTACCAAAATATTAGACAGACCTTTGAAGTACCTCTCACCCAGCCTCCTACTTCAAATTATAAAACACTTTTGCTATCCATGCCTTGGGTTTTTTATCAAAAAGATCTAACTGAACAATGAGACAACAAGAACCCGGCAGACATTGTCTAAATCCATCTGGTTTGATTTTGTATTTCTGTTGTATTGTGTACTATGTTTTTGTAAAGTGCAACAAAAGACATTGTGAAAGCATGAGATAATTAAACATGTATTCTACACATTTTTTTTGTTATGAAGTATATATTCCATTTAAGTCCTTTGCAAACCCAAAGGTGCAATGATTGGCCAACATGAAAGAATTGTCTCGGAAGTGGGTGAGACCTTTGCAGACCTCCAGGCTTGGCAGCCAAATGTCCGAGGTTTTTTTTTGCTTCTCCTGCCACTTCCAGTTAACTTGCTTTTCAGCCCCAACCTAAGGCCACTATTTTTCTCCCAAATAAAATCGCTGCGATGTCCGTGTCAGCGAGGGTGATGAGCGGAAAACAGCTTTCAAGTTACATCACTCCTCGAAACCCGATGTTCCAATATTACACAGTTGAACTTTTCTACAACTACAAGCTTGTCTTGCTCTATGTCTACATTTGACAGGTACATGCTTCCCTGACAAAGTACACCATTAGTTTCCTATCCAACAATGGAACTATTATCCTTAACAACTGTATAGAGTCCAGAAAACTTTCAGCTAATACCATCATAAAGCCTTGTGTCAATGGAAGATGCACTTGACAATTGATGACAAATAAAGCATGACAGCCTCCGTGAGTCGGTGGAAGATGAGCCGAACGGGTTACCCAAACATTGCAGTTGTCAGAAAAAGGTGCCATTCGATCTACGGCGGGATTTGGTGGTGCACTTCACTACTTGTGATTTATAAAACGTTGTTAAAAAAAAGGCAATAAATGGCTCACTTGGGTAGCAAAAACAATAAGAGCCTTAAAACAATGTTCACTTAAGTAAATCAAAATCGTTCTGTCACATGTAGGTTATCTTTCCACACCTAGTGTGTGTTGTTATACGTTTGCAATGATCTCCTGCTGTATGTAAAGGGAAAATAAAAGCGTAAAGTAATCTTCCAGTCATCAAAGAATCTATTGACTATTCATCCTATCCTTGCTGTCTATCCTTGAAGAATAAACAATTATCTTAAGTAGAGAGTATAAAGAGCATAGTTTCAACTTTAAGTGCTGCAATTAAAGCGTATTATAGAGTATTAGAAAGTCAGTCAGCTGTGGAAAAAAGGAAGGCTGGATTCCCCACAGCGGTGAAAGCAGACATGAAAAGACAGATTGCCTCATACGTGATTGTTACTCTCCTCCTTTTGCTTTAAAACTGGAGCAACTCATATCATCTTTTAACATTTAATGTTGAGAAAGGAGGAAGTTATTGAGAAGATTATTTCTCTGATCATATTTTGCATGTAACAGGGATCGCTATATTTTATGTTGGGTTTATTGAGGACATTTTGCTGCAGGCACACAAAGTCTGGCCATTTTGTAAGGATCTGTGACAATCAAATGCGCACAGGTACTGCATTTAATTTGACATTAGGGGCATGATCATAACGATCCACCTTAGTGCTATTGCAACTTTGTCAAGTTCTTCCTCATCTATTTTGTGAGTCAATTACTTGAGCATTATCCCATTTGTTGTCTTGGATTTACCACTAAGAATTGACACTTTCTTAAGATCATTTCATATGAAGTAAAAAAAAAAATACACGAGGGGAAGTCATCATTCTTCACAATATTTGTGCAAATATAAAAGTTATATTTACATGGCACTTTATATGTGAGCTGTTGAGAACTATGTAAAGACAACAACATATTACAGTTAGTGGAAAACGGACAAAAAAAATAATTGCAAATGCTTAGTTTTTCGTCCAACAGAAGAAAAAAACAAAAAGAAAAACAACGGATGTAACTGGCCCGGAAAACACTTTAGACTTCACATAATATGTATTTTGTTGAACATCCATTGAGGAAATCACTGTATTTCAATGTACGTCGAGTACGAGTACAATGATGTCTTAACATGTGAGTGAAAAGACTCTTGACTCAACACATGCATATTCCAAATAATTTCCCATTGAAATGAATAGAAATGACATTTATGTATGTGCGAGTGTGAACAGTTGATTGTCTATGTGTGCTCTGTGATTGCCTGGCAACCAGTTCTGGGTGTTCCCCACCCTATTGAACAAAGTCAGCTGGGATAGGCTACAGCAGGCCTGCAACCTTTGTGAGGATAAGTGGTTCAGATAATGGATGGATAGAAAGAATTCAACTGTTTTGGGGTGATACAGAATTCAACTGGTTAGCACGTACTGGCCCTGGCTTTCCTGTGTGGAGTTTACATGTTCCCCCGGTGCCGGCGTGGTTTTTCTTCGGGTAATCCGGTTTCCTCCCACATTCCAAACACATCCATGGGAGGTTCAATGAACACTGTAAATTGTAGTACAGTGATATTGTCCTTTTACACTAACTCTTTAAATCTTTAAACATTGAGCTGAAGCGACTTATGCGCACAAGTACTGCAAATCAGCAATCAGTCACGACAATTAGCTATTTAAGCATCTCCTCCTCACTCACTTTTTCCATTTCTGTTCTATTGGCTCTCATGCATGACAAGACTCTCCAATACTCTTCTTTGGATTGATGTTCTGCTTAACGACATAGTGGCGGGTTTCTTGCTACAAGGGTATTGCAGAGCATTACATGTCCAGGCCTTGAATCCTTCCTAAGCCTAAAGGGACTCTTGAGCTGTACTTTGAATTGAACTGTATTGCTACTTGCATATTTATATCTGAAAATGTCACATTGGGCTCTAACAATTCTTACAAACTACAGTACTAGTGTGTTGTGCTGGGTTTTGTTTGTAGTCATACCAATGATGTGTACACATTATGAAATAGATCCACATTTCACGTGGTGTGTTCAGGTGTTGGACTATAACCATGATAGGTCAACAGATGTCAAAGTGTCAGCCTCACGTTTATGCTTCATTGGCACAAATAAGTAAGTAGGGGACTTGAGCTAGACCGTTGTGTAACTGTGACTGGCTATGGTTTTTTGTATGACACCCTTGGCACACACGTCTATTTGAAACCAGTTAAGACTGTGGAGTCACTATGCGTGTCAGTGTGTGTGTGTGTGTGTGTGTGTGTGTGTGTGTGTGTGTGTGTGCGAGGAGGGGGGGGGTATTTATGGAGTATAAAGACTATTTTAGACAGATTTAGACCACCATCCACAATGGGCAGAATAAGGCTCCATGACAATGTCATTAAATAGTTCAACTGAGAATATGCAGTCATCTGGTAGTTACTGTTACTATACTAACGTAAGCTTTACATATAAAAGAACCCATTTCCATTCTTACTCCAACAGTCTACTTCAATCTGGTCTTTCAAAGGCCCTCCACCTGGCTGCTTTTTTGCCCTGAATTAAACCCCCCATCCTCCCAACAACACGTTCATCTTGACCTGCATCATCTTGGGCCATCTGCCTGGTGCAGGTATGTATTTTACTGTAACATATGGAGAAGGGATATTATACTACATTTGAATTGCAGTATAAGAACATGTAAATCAAAGAGAGGCACACCAGTTTAAAAAATGCATGACACACTAGATTAAAGTAACTGAAGGGGAAAAGCAGTAAAATGAAGTATAAATAACATGAATAGCCATTTTGCAGTGCTGAGAATGCAATTACTCATTATACTTAGGCTTGAATTATGTGTTGTGCTCTGTTGTGCATACAGTAAATGTGAACATTTTTGTAAATGACAACCAGTGTATTGCTCTCTGGGTCCATTAAATGTCTGAACACATAATGCTATTAAGAGTGATTAATTTAAGCCAACACTGAGCCAGCATGAACAATATGGCCTATACATCCAATAAATGAATTGCAATCACATTTAATGTAATTTTCTACGCTTGTTTCTAACAACTCAACCTGCCCATTGTTAGCAGGTGTGCACGTGTACGATAAGCATGATGTGATGATATTTGTTTCTGCCCATATGTATATGGAGACAAATATTTATGGCTTAAGAAATACATTATTTTACATTGACAATTTATTGTCATGCAAACAGTGGCATGACCAGATCACATGGGCTTAGAAAACACCAAACAATCAAAATGACCTGGACCGAAAACAACAACTATAACAATAGAAACTTGTCAAAAACAAGTGTGTTTCCTTTCATTAGATTTAGATGTAAAATTTGCAATTGCAAAAACATCAAACTAATGAAGCCATGTAATATTTTTCCTTATCTGTCCAATGGAACATAAATATTATTAGGCATACGAGCTCTTAGTTCATCAATCTAAAAGAAACTGAAATTCACTTTCTACATTTGATCCTAGAATTCTGTCTCGCACCTTTTCCTAAAAAACTCAAATTTCTATACGTTATGAGCCCAGTCAGTCATATTTTAAAATATCATTAATTAAGTAATAATGTCTCACAGATCATGGCTATAGTGACAGGTCAGCATTGATGTGTAGCTTACACAGAAATGCAATACAGTTTACAGTGTATTCTCCACTGTAAACTAAAACCCTGCGGAAAGATAAACACCGAACTTCAAAACGGAAGCAGTGACAGGAATTGTCTGCACATTTTTCTCTTTCTTTGGAAACAATAAACACTCTTTTAACTTCCAGACTCGCCATGGTGGCATGGGACCCACTCGCTCAGTTTGGGTGAAGCAAGGATCTTTGAAGGAGAGCAAGTGGAAGCAAGAGACAGCTCCTGAAAATAAACATTTCTCCCGAGATCCACATTGTTTTTGTCATTGTTTCTTTTTTATCATTTTGATGACAGACTGTCTCAGCAACACACAGCAAATGTTGACTACAAGCAATAAAAAGGGCTTAGACCTAATGGAAGTGCTGAGCATTTTGCACTAAAGTAGCTCTTCTCAAATAGTGGGGTGGGACTCCTTAGGATGGTGCAATTTGACCCTAGCCAACATGTTTTTTTTACATACTAGAACAGTGATTCTTAACCTTGTTGGAGGTACCGAATAGCACCAGTTTCAAATGTGCATTCAACGAACCCCTCTTTAGTGAAAAATAAAAATATATTTTTCAAATTCAAGACATAGATGTTTTTTACTGGTGCACAAATTGAGCCGTGCATGGACATCACCTTGTTCAAAGAACAAAACCAACACAATGCATGAACTCACAACAAATTACATACCTGCAAATCACTGTGACTTCTGCTGTTTCCTTTGCCGTTCTTGTTTTCTTTACTTTCTCTGTTTACGCTTCTTTTCTTTTGCAAACAGGCCCTTGTTAGTTCCCCCAACTCATGCTTGTCTGTCGGCAATATGGCCGTCCCTGGCATCTGACAGTAAGTTTGGTGAATTGTGATGTGACTTTATTTCTCTGCCCCCTGCAGGTTTGGAGGGGGACAAGTGGATATTTTTACTCAATGATCTCTGTCAGTTCACCTGAAAAGTACAGTGAACGAAACATCCATCCATCCATTTTCTGTACTGCTTTGTCCCCACGGGGGTGCTGGAGCCTATCCCAGCCGTCATCGGGCAGTAGGCGGGGGACACCCTGAACTGGTTGCCAGCCAATTGCAGGGCACACAGAGACGAACAACCATCCGCATTCACACTCAGACCTAAGGGCAATTTGGAGTGGCCGATCGGCCTACCAAGCATGTTTTTTGGGATGTGGGAGGAAACCGGAGCGCCCGGAAAAAACCCACGCGGACACGGGGAGAACATGCAAACTCCACACAGGGAGGGTCAGAGGTGGAGTCGAACCCGCACCCTTTTAACTGTGAGGCGGACGTGCTACCCAGTGCACGACCGAGCCGCCCCGTGAACGAAACATTAAGAGGCAAAATAAAAAATATCATTGTGAAAGTTATTATTTGTTGTAAAACGATTTATTTCCTTTATTGTGTCCTCTAATGTTCCATCCATCCTTTTTCTAAAAGGGTTTTCCTCACGAGGGTCGCGTGCCTGCTGGAGCCTAACCCAGCTGACTTCGGGCAGTAGGTGGGGGATACCCTGAACTGGTTACCAGCCAATATATTTGTGATGAGGAATTACAGTTACTTTGTAAAAAGCAGTGCAGTGAAAAATATTAAATTTATCCCTTTAGCTACCTAATAGGGCCTTATATATTAATAGTTTCCACATCCGATTGCAAAATTACTAAATAGTGTAGGCTAGTACAGAATGTTTAATTGACTGAAGGCAACAACATTAGAATATGTTTGAATATTGAAATAAAACACAACAGGCAATAGTGATCTTACAATTAGTAAACACATTTTCTAGTATGATAATGTGTGTGGCAGCTAGACTAAGTAAGACCCAGTGGTAATATTGAGAACATAGCAAAGGTTTCCAAAGCATGTGATGCCTTTTGTTTGTTATCTCATACCAACTCCCGCCGGTATTTCTCAGATTTTCTTCTCCCGTGCTGAAAGTGAATACAAGCAAACGTTTAAAAAAAATCACAACCCAATTCAGTGTCAGTCAAATATTTGACATATTCTCCTTGTATGCCTTACTCAACAATCGGTATTTTCTTCAGCAAAGGACCCTTCTCAATGTTTTGACTCTAAATGAGAAAGTGATGGAATTCGGAAGGCTCGTGCTAAATGAATATGAACTGAGAAAAAGCTTTGCGTCCCGACTATAAGAAATGGTGGTCAAGAGAAAAAATAGTTTTTCCTCATTAGACTTGGTCCACATTTGTTTGCGCTCTCTAAATCACAGCAGTGCAATTTATTCTTATCCACTGGGTTTGATGTACAAGGTCTACTGAGTGTTTTGAAGACTGCATGATACGTCAGGAAATAATTTATTCGTGCCTTAGCTCTTGCTTTCTGTCCTTGACAGTATGCATGGTGTTTGGACGAGGGAGGGGTCCACTTTTAAGTCAAGTGTCTCTAGCCTGCTGCTTTAAGAGGAAACAATTTGACCAGTACGAGTAACACGAAAAGAAAAAGACACCAGGTAATGAGCATTTGGTCATCACAACCATCTAGGCATCTTTGGCCTAGCTGATAAAAACGGGAAAATAGGTCGAGGGAAGAGAGCATTCATTCTACAATCACATACGTCAAGACTGAAAGTTCCTCAGAGAATGTATCCCCTTCATCAGCACCTTGTCTGATTTTCCGAAAACAACATATTTGTTTATTCTGCATCCAAGCTTAAAATTTGTTGTTGTTTTGCTCCATCCAGAACGTCGTGTTTGTCACTACCGTAGTAGCACTCCATTAGTATGAATGTCTGACTCGAGTTCTAGTAGCCCATTTCTCACCAGTGTATCCTGGTTCCCCAACACCTGGTGCGGATCATGTTGACCGGAGTCAAGGTCATCCAAGGTTCTGGCGTATAGGGTCTTGCCTAAAGCCCAACCTTGATGTTACCAATCACCCTGACTTGGATTTGAGCTACATTCTCCTGTGCCCAAGGGTAACAAGTATAAACCTGACCCTCACAAGCTAAACCAAAATCTAAAAATGTACTTTTTTTTTTAATGCTTTTATAATCAGTGTAAAGACGCACCTAGGCAACGAAATACACCTGTCAGTCACATGCTCAAGTGGTTTTGTTTACACAATAGAAGATTATGTATTGGAATGAGGAAGACGGATAAAAATAGATGCGGCATTCCACTATATTTCATGATCAATTGATCACATGTTTATGTCAAATGGCCAAATTTTTCTCTAGGCTGTTTTGAACATCTGTCAAGCTATTTTGGTGGTCAAAGCAAACAACAGCACATCCTTTGAGCAAATGGATCCTTCAGATGGTTAACACCTATCTGTTGATACGTACAAGTGTGTGGGCTTGTCAATCAGCACATCTTGAAGTTGACAGCGTGTCTTCTTGACGGGTTTGTGTTGACATTTTATTCAACTGTTGCCATGAAACATCCACCCTGAACACTTGAATCTTTACCTCTGCAGATGTCAAGCTTACTTTTCTCTCTTCCCCAAAAATATCCTCATGCTCATGCTTGCTTAGCAGTTGAAACCAGCATAAAAGAAGAAATGCAATACAATTCATTTAGGATTTAACCTGTGCAATAGTTTTTTTTATGTCGCGATCTATATCATTTGAACAGTATTGAATTAATCAATTCCCTAATATCTTAGTTGAGGACTTTTTTAAGCCAGCAGGAGAGACAATTTGAGTTGCACATTTGCAACAAGAGCTGACAGCCTTGATGGTGATTGCTGATTGCTTGTGTACGCAGGAAGAATCAAGAAAACGTTGGATTGTTGTTGTTGCTGTTCTTTTTAACAGAAGTCTCATCTTTTAGCCTCATGGGTCTGATGATTGGTTTTAAGCGACATTTATTTTTTGAGCCCTACCTTTCATTAAAAGAAAATATACATACATATACTGTGTGAGTGAGAAAGCAATTGAGAATGTGCCTGTGTACACGTGTGTGTGTGTGTGTGTGCTCTTTATGGATGTGCAAATCTGTTATAAGCTAAATGACAGTCCACATACAATTAATGCCATATGTAAAACCAAAGCTGGCCCTGTCTAAACAGTTTGATAGATTATACCTGAGGGCAGCCTGTTCTGAGATGACAACAGGACACATTCATATTTCTCCTTTTGCTGTGTTCAATTTTTTATTTTTTTTGCAAGGGCATCATTAGCAAATTATACTAGAGCTGGTTTCATTTTGCATCACATAGATGAACACAATTTTGAAGAAGTGGATATGAGAAGAAATAAATAATTTGATCCTGGCAAGGGAGGCTAAGGGAGACAAATAGCTGATGGTACACTGTGAATTTGGACTTATTAAAATATGTAATTTTTGAAATTTTCACATACACTGTCAATGCTGCTTACGAAAAAAAAGAATCAACACCAGACATGATTAACTGGCTCCTAAACCTGCGCTCCACTTTTTAAACATAAATCAACAGCAAGGTAGTCCAGTGACATTAAAGCTGACATTGTATTTTGATAACATCAAACCAAACACAAACTGTCTTCTTATCGACTGCAAATTTGGACTTCTTAAAATATGTAATTTTTGAATTTTTCACACTCTGTCAATGTTATTTACTAAAAAAATTAATTACACCAGACATGATTAACTGGCAGGCGGCCGGTGGCGCACTGGGTAGCATGTCCGCCTCACAGTTAGGAGGGTGCGGGTTCGATTCCACCTCCGACCCTCCCTGTGTGGAGTTTGCATGTTCTCCCCGAGCCTGCGTGGGTTTCCTCCCACATCCCAAAAAACATGCTTGGTAGGCCGATTGAGCACTCTACATTGCCCCTAGGTGTGAGTGCGAGTGCGGATGGTTGTTCGTCTCTGTGTGGCCTGTGATTGGCTGGCAACCAGTTCAGGGTGTCCCCTGCCTGCTGCCCGATGACGGCTGGGATAGGCTCCAGCACGCCCGCGACCCCCGTGGGGACTAAGCGGTTCAGAAGATGGATGGATGGATGATTAACTGGCTCCTAATACTATGCTACACTTTTTAAACGATAATCAACAGCAAAGTAGTCCAGTGACATTAACGTTGACAAAAAGTGTCTTCCATAGGAGTATGAGTGAGCAGACTCGGTTTAAACAATTGTCCACTGCACAATCAAAGAGACATTCTGAAGTTTGTTGTTGTCAAGAGTCTTCCAGGACACCCTCCTGCTGCGCCAGCCTGCCTTAGGAAGGACACAAACAGAAACAGACTGGATAAATTCGCAATAAAAATATTGCTTCCCGGGAAGAGGTAGTATCAAGCAAACATTTGGTGGGATGCAACCTGGGTCCGAGTTATGTAGGGCGATGTAGCAAGGATCAATCGGGATCATGTTGTGTATGTCATCATCAGTCTGTAAACACTGCTTTTTCTCACAGTAATGCTGGATGACCTTCAAAAAGCTATTGTGGCATTGCATACTGGACTGAATAGCACGTTACCTGAACTGGCTGTGTGCACAGAATTGCTTATCTGGATTTCTTCCTCCTCCACTAGCTGAATGTAACTGACAACCAACTGATTGTCATTTGATGGCATGCTTTATTTGATCTGTTTTCACGCTGAGTTACTCGTTCGCACAATAGAACTGTCCAACTCGTATTGTGGGTATAGGACCTCCAGCCTACCTTCGAATTATATTCACACTGAGATTTATCGACTGTTAGGTGTTCTCGGGCTGGCTAGGGCCCTGAGAAGAATGCATTAGCTGACTGAGCTGTGACTTTTTACGACAGAGCGAAAACAACTGAAACATGCTGGACCTACAGGATATAAAGTTTTGTAGGAGAGGAACTCTCTGGCACCTCTTGATTTCATTGT
Organism: Syngnathus leptorhynchus; assembly: GCF_054491065.1. NCBI lineage: Eukaryota > Metazoa > Chordata > Actinopteri > Syngnathiformes > Syngnathidae > Syngnathus > Syngnathus leptorhynchus. Next base: position 7,663,559 of record NC_141199.1, on the reverse strand, counting down.
GACGTGTGTCAAGCAGAAGGAAAAGTTTCCTTTTAGCCCACTGGCAGCTGATATTGCCCTTTTCTCATCAACATATAAAAGCAGTGATTGGGTACATGTAGACAGGAACCATACAGATAACTACAAAAATTTACTGGCACAATTTTAGGTTTAATTTGAAATGAAAATACACATTAGTGGGTGGATTCCTTTACAAGCACTAGCATGACAAGACATACACATATGCAGTCATCTGTTGTCCTTGTTGTTTTTCTTCCGTTCCTTTCATGTTTCAAAGCTTTATGCACGATTCCTACCTCACTGCTGGGAAGACGGATTGAGCATAATCTGCGTGAAGAGGCAGAGGTGAAGAAAGAGGAAAAGATGCGGTGTAACGAATGAAAGGCAGGGGGAGAATGTATAATTGAGCAAGCTTGGCGGTCTCACATCCTCACAACATGATTATGACTAACCTGGAGTCTAAATATAGACAACTGTTCCTCTAGGTTACAGTTGTCACAGACCTTCATATTTAACATAATATTTCCTAATATTTTGGGCATTTTATTCCCTTTTGGTGAATGTGAGTAAAGGTTTCCAGACGTTCAGTAACTTGGCTCTGCTCAAAGGCAAGACAAGGCAGCTTCATTTAAATAGCATATTTTGTTACACAAAGCAGACACAATACCTACACAAGCATTTACAAACACAAAAGTTAACAACATTCAGAAGCAGAGCAATGAAAACAAAAGTAGTATGCAAAAATTACGAGAACAAAATTGGCAACACTTAAACACATTAACAGACAACTTGAAAAAATAATTTAAAAAGTAAAGAGTAGCTTTCCAAAATAACAAAATGAAAAAAAATGTAAGCTTGTTTACTTTGCGCAAAGACATGAGGGGGGAAGGGCAACATTTTTAACGTGGATTTTAAAGCAGAGTGATTTCACTTCTGTTGGTAGCTTATTTAATTTTTGTGCAGCATAATGGCTAAATGTAGCTCCACCATGTTTACCTTGAACTCTGGGCTCTCAATGACCCAAGTTTGCAGATCCCAGAGCCCTGGGTTCTTTAATAAGGACCCAAACCATTCATCATTCTTGAATACACAATGCATCTTTAAGAAATAAAAACTGTTAATTCAAAGGATGATTAAAAAAAAAAAAAAAAAACTCCACAGAATGTTGCTCCTAAAATAAGCTCATTTATTGGCAAAACTATTCTCCAAAGAAAAACAAAAGTGAGTGCTGAAACAAAAAATATCATGGCCAGCCGATTCATCCCTCAAATTTCATCCTGTCTGTTTAATGTATCTGAATACACACGTGCACGCGCACGCGTTATGGCCAATACACTTCTGAAACAAGGCCAACTGGGCAGTGATGCAGCCTGGTGGCGGAAGCCGTAGTTGGCAGAGTATAAGCCATTTAACAATGGGTGTGCAGCTTTCTACCACTGAATGGCTATATTCTATGTTTGTGTGTGTGCATTGGCAGCTGGGCAACAGCAGGCTGTTGGATAAATCACAGAGGCAGTCGGGTGGCCACCACTGCTCGTCATACAACAATTCATGAGCTCAGAACAATTGTCAGTGCACATGTTTCTTTATTTTGGTCAAAACTGCCTAATCACAATTCCTCCTGATCATCATCTGGTCAGTTGTAGATGAGTATTTTGGTGAGATCAGTTTGTGATCCGAAGTGGGCACAAGAACATAGAAAACAAATTACTTAATGTCCTGGTCAGGATCGTTATATTGTAGAATACAGGACCACAGACCAATTGGAGTCAGTAATTCTGCCATTGGATTGAGGACCCAAGGTCACGTGACAGCGCCCAAGACCGAAGACTCTGACAAACCAAAATACGTCGATACATTATATCCTACAGACAATAATAGATTAATAAAGCTCTGGATGTCATGTGACTGCCATTTGCCAACGCTGTGATGTTGGCAGTACAATAGCGAAGGATTACAATGGCGATAAAGATAAAACTAGCATTTATCTGCCAACATTCTAACATTCTTATTAGAGTCTGGTAACTAGAGTTTACGTCAGCTGACTTCAAGCGAGAGGCGGGGTACACGTTGGACTGGTCACCAGCCAATCGCAGAGGACGTTGGATAAAGGAGTCTGATCAAATCTGTGCAGTCTCAATTCTGTGCAGCAAACATTTTTAGTGCTTTAAGAATTGCTCTTGAAGTTTGATAGTATTTATATGTATACTATATTCCTTCATCTGAATACATTGAAGCAATGGCTCACAATATGTTGCGTTACCCATTTCATAAAAAAAGCGGCCCAAGTGCATTCTGACTTAGTGCCATGAAAAAGTATGTACCCCCGTCTAAAATTCTTGCACTTTTGCAGTTTAATCAATCATGTGTTATTGCGCTATTAATGTTTAAACATCAGCCATGTTGATGACCTTACAATGGTGTGAGATTTTGTGACATGAGTGGTTTGCTGGCAATTTTCCTTCCCTGGCAATAGTCCTGGAACTAATTGGACTTAATAAATACACTGTGGACTAATTTCATTCAATTGTGTTTGCTGTCTGTCAATATGTGTGCCCTTCAATTGGTTCCCTGACTGAATTTAGCTTGTTAGCTTGGTGCATGTGTCTTCCCTTAGGCCGACTGATTGATTGAGACTAGCAGAAAAGGTGTTTTCAAATAGAGTAAATATGACTGGCATACAAATGGGCCGAAAAAGAAGACACGCATTTTGAATCTCGAGAAACAGCCTCATATACATATACTTTAATGGACAGTCACGTGTGCTGACATGAAAGTCCAGAAAAAAGCAGATGTATACTCACATGCATCACAATAACTCATGCAGAAATCGACTCCAATTAACTGGATGTTGGACTGACACTTTTCCCCATCAGTGCAGGAGTGAAAGCTTCATCATTAAGAGACCACACTTAATGAAGGCGGAACTAATCCTTTCAAATGTGGGCCTGCTCTTTGATATTCTGGAAGTAATCCTGCACACCTTCACTGTGCCTGATCCATCAGTTTGTGCCCTTTCTTTCTGATCTTCCATTTATTATAACTTTGATTCTGCATTTCCTTTTTAATTCATGAAACATCACCTGCAGGTTGGTCAGGTCTTTTGAAACACTGCCATCAGTTAAAAAAAAAAAAAAAGAAATCTCTCTTACTCTTGGGCTCTCTTGCTTTCCGCTTTCCACTCTCTCCTCTCTCTGTCTTTATATATATATATATATATATATATATATATATATATATATATATATATATATATATATATATATATATATATATATATATATATATACACATACACACACGAACACATACACACAGTGTATGTGATCGCATGTAAAATCAGGTAATGATGACAGGAAAACATAAAATGCAATTTTTAAACACCTTTTAATAAACGGTAAAATGATTCAAGGGAAAACATCGTTTTAATGCTCCGTGATCATATGGAAAAACTACTTCCCACCTTGTTACTGCATGAATTCACTGTGGGTAATCAAAAATCTTCAGTGACTACATCCAAGCCCAATTACCACCAGACCTGTTTAATCATGAAACCATCTAAATAGAAACAGTCTTACAAAATGAAGGCGGCCAAAAAAACCTGCAACGAAATGCCATGATCAAAAGACATTCGAGAACATATAAGAAACAAAGTGAATGACACCTATCAGTCATTCCTAAAACTTTAGTACTCCAGGGAATTATGGTGAGACCCATTACTGACAGAGACAGTTTGTAAAAACAAAAAGAAGAAAAAGGAGTGGCCAGCCTACAGAAATGACCTCAAGAGCACTGCGACTTATCGAGAGGAACCTAGGACAATGTCCCAAGAACTGCAGGCCTCCCTCGCCTCAGTTAAGGTCATTAGTTGACAAAGAGACTGGGGAAAAATGACATCCATGGCAGAGTTTCAAGGCACAGGCCACTTCCAACCAAAACCCTCATGATGCTGAATTAAAGCAATCCTAGTCTTCTCCAACTCAGGCCTCCAGTCACAACAATATTGACAGAGTATTACGTCACTCCTCTTTTGAGTTTGGGAAAAATAAAATCCCTTGTGCGACAGATGGGAAAACAAACAAACCAAGGGATGCGTGATAACATAACCTCTGTGGGGAAGACAATGAAAGGCCAAAGTAATAAAATGTGCAAATGTGTAACTGATTCAAACTAAATAATTCAAGTTTTGCTAAGAAAAGGCTGTGTGAAACGATTCTGCTGTGTTAGACATTAGGATATGTAGTCCACCACACAGAAGGTAGTTTGCTTGGCAGATAGGCCTCTGCCTGTCAATGGCGTTTTTTAGTCAGAAACTCAGTCATGCGAGAGATTGTTTTGAAACTTGTGGAATTAATGCCGATGATGATGGCTCAAAATAAACCAAAGACGACTGTTTTTTTAGGTGGGAGGACCTGGACTGAACTGTCTTTTCCATTTATTTCAATGGGGAAAGACTTTTATTATGAGGGGTTGATTTACAAGCGTGGTCACAATGGGTATCTCAAGGCACTACTGTAAAAACAACTAATGTTTACAAAAACTACCACGGAAATAAAACTACAGCATTGGGGTCCCTCTTGACCTGTCCTTTCAAGCTTTGAAATGGCTAATTGAACATCTCTTACAATTTCTTTGCCCCGTTTACACCTTATATAATTAGATCCAATTATTGTTCATAACTCTGGGCAAGAAGCCTTTGTTATCAAGGTCAGTATGGTCTGACAGTACTTCAGAGGTAGTCTGCCCTCATCTGCACTTTCCAGTTAATTATGCCCAACACGCACACTTTTCTGTTACGTTTCTCTTGTGTGTTGCTCAACACATATCTTCCTTATTCATGTACTTCATAGACCACTTTCTATAAGCTCTCTAAGCAAGAGAGAGAGGCACATGTCCAAGAAGACTACTTTTATGCCATGAGGCAGACAATCAAGTACATTATTTCAAGCTGATTGGGTGCGGTGGCAGCTTGTGCAACATACTCAACTTTTGTCTTAACCAATCACGGCAAATTAAAGAAGCACAAACCTCTTTTCCAGATAAAAATGCACAAAGCACCTCTCGCTACTCTTCCAAAAACAAAATGAGTAACTCTGCCAATTCAGAATTAATTGCAGCATCCAGCGGTGTCTCCAGTTTGGTTAGTATGTTTGATTCTCCCAGCCCCAGTGTGTCTACCCAATTCACAAAAAAAAGTTAAACTAAACCATTCCCCCTTCACGAAAATCTCAATGCGCCCAATTTTATGCCAAGCGCAGACTACTTTCTGTCAGGTGGGTCAATTCCTAGCTTGGTGTGCCGGCACGCCCAGTTGAGCACAGTCTACCAAAATATGGCCCAGCAAGTATACGAAAGTTCAAGAACTGGGTTTCACCCATAATTCAGTCAACACAAAGATATAAGAATTACAACAATGCTAATTCATGCCTTTCTTTATGGTAATTAACAAATTGCCATCACACCTTCTTTGCTTAGTTCATCCGTCTTTGTGCACTTAGATCTGGCATACAATCCCATCACAAATCTGTTTGCTGACTGCTAATACTCTCGGTGGTTGAATATTGATCTTAACCTATAAAACACATTTTCACAAGGATTAGCTAAGTAATGACATCTCAACTTTGAATGCCCTGCTTTAGACTTATGCACCGCTGAGCTCTGTGTTGAATACCCTTTTCCATTCTACTTCAATTACAGATTTTTAGCTTTCAACAGTGGGGCACTAAAACCTTGAGTGAGTGGCAAGGAGGATGATTAACACCGCTTTGAGATCCTCAAGGAGACTTACACATGAATACACAGGCACCCTGTGATGGCTCAAGACTGGCTATGCTCAAACATTCTGAAGGGAATTACACCCTATAATTTGAAGTGCTGCAATGTGATACATGACATGAGCATCTGTAGATTCTCAAAAAACAAGCAGATGTTTCTACACTTCAGTAGAGCAGTTTTACAGTAAAACAAGCCAATTGGTGTTAAAGATCAAGTGGCAGCAGGGGCAGAGCTAGAACGTTTTCAGTGAGGTGGCCTTACAATGACGCGCATACACAATAGGGCTAGACAATTACAGCAAAAAAAATAAAAAGATAAATATATATCATGATTATACTACTGGAGATTAAAATCACAATTATTAAAAGATAATATTTATTCAACTACTAAATGTCAACTCCTCAAAACTATAATCGTAATTTCATGCCCATTCATCACTATATGTTAATGATTCTGTTCATGAACATTTTGTTTTTGTATAAAATTACCTTTAAAATATCATATGAAATTGAAGAAATTTGCATTTTCATTCAGTTACAGCCACACCTTTGATGCCTTGCATCTTTGCATACATTAAAACCTTGAATAAGCATTTCCCTTATAGCTCCATCATATTTATATTGATCTTGTGTTTTTTCACAAGTCATTGTATCTTACAGCATCTTAGTTGAAAATGTGTGTTGAAAAAAGTCCTTATATTATTTGTATCCTCGCATTCTGCGGAAATGAAAATTCTTTGAATCCTTGCATGGAGACTCAACTTTAAATATGATGTGACCATTGTGGCCTCCGTTCATATTATACATGATTAGCATTATGTTTTTGCATCGTTCTGGACTTGGGGTCCAAATATTGTGACACTCATTGCTGTTTTGAGAGATGTTCCCCTATGTCAATGTTTAATTTTACTCTTGGTTGTTTTCACTGTTGGCACGGAAATTTAATTGGCTTCTAACCGATATATTTTCAGGTTTTAAGCATGCACTTAATCAACTGGCAGCATTCTCCTAGTGTGTATGTGTGTTTGTGTGTGTATGTGTGGCACGGCGTGCGGCTACGAGACACTGAAATAATAACTCATCTTGTCCTTTCTTCTGCCTGCTAAGTCTACTAATGAACATGCTCAGGCGCCTGTGGTTAGTATCACACAGGCTGATGCATGTCAAAAGCCTATCGATTTGATTCCAATACAAAAACAGGCATTTTTAACATATTTCAAAAAAGCATAATTATAAATCTTCAGAGCCTGCTCACCCAATAACTCATTTTATGATTTTCTATCTGAGTGAGACCTACACTGATTAAATGTAGAGATTAAACCTACTTAATAGCTTTTACATTTGTTTTTATCAAACTATTATTAACTCTTTATCCTTTTATAGGTAGGATTTTTAACCCTTGTTTGTTGTCTAAAAATGTCCTTTTTTTATGCATTTTTAAGTCATGAAAGTGCTAGTTATTATTTCACTGTCTAATCTAACTTGCACGTCAGAAAAAAAAGCATAATATTCAAAGTATGTCGCTATGTGTTTATTACGTTTTCCATTTTTATATTTTAAATTAGAATAATTATACAACGTTTTTGATGTTTTAGTTTTGGTGACATATTTTGTCAATTAAAGCCAATGGTAAAAGATCAACTAAAGCCAATTGTAAAATCAATGGTTTTTCATTTCTTCTTTCAATCACCATTGTAGGGGGATGCCACATAACAGCTCTACCTTGAGAGCCACATTGGGTACTACAGCCAGACTCTGAATATCCTAATCTAACAGTTAAAAGCATGTACGGCACTCCAAATGTGGTCACCGTCTTGAGGCTTAAAAAGAAACACTCATCTCGCCTGAGGTGTATGTGAGCCTGAGGTACTGTCGCGGTGATCAAGTAGGACAACTTCACATATTTCTATTCAAGGTGAGATTTAGTCACACAAAAATACACAAACACCAACCTGCATAAGTAAACATGCAAGTATAGAGTGTTAAGATAGGGCAAGGGGATGCCTCAGGGGTGCTACATTTTCTGTTGAGGAGCAGAGGGACCCCCCAGCAGCTGCTTGCCATTTCCTCACTGTCGTCCCAGCGGGCCAAGTGTGTGTCTGTCTGTGTGCAAAGGCAAGATTGTGGAGCTTTCACAGTGGGATGAAACGAGCAAAGTCTGTGCATGTGTAGATGTGTGTCGTCCCATTGGGTGAAACTGCAGCCAATACCAGGAAATGGATTGGCAAGGAAGACCAAGCAAGGGATTTTGGGGTGAAGATGAAAGAGTTCCTACACACACTCACGCAGAAATGCTGCTTTTGCATGCACTCATTATCTCTGCCACTTGGGTTTCGCTAAATCACGTCCTTTTGCAGACGCAAACCTACACAACCACGCTCCCACGCATGCATCTACAAAAGGCAACCACTGACACATCCTAGAAAAAGCAACAAACAAAAAAACTGCTGAATTTACGCTGACATGTGTTGCAGGATTTTTTATGTGTAAATCTCAAATTGCAATCAATAGAGTTTTTAAAATGCAATAAAGATTTGAACATAATTTAAATATCCTACTTTGTTTGTTTTATAGGTCAAATTGTCAAATGAGCTTCTAAAGCTCTTAGCACACCACATGATCCCATCACAGTCACTGAAAGGCATATTTGCATTGTACTGTATTTGCATTGTATTTTTCCTGAATTGTTAAACTCAAATAGTGATTATTGTAGCATGATTGATATGACTTTTTATATCAATGTCAAAACCACTCACAAAATTCGGAAAACTATAAGCAAACACTGCTTACTACTGAGTTTGCAATTTTATAACCCACACTTTGAGTGCCCAGCACTCTTTATGCGGAGTTGTAAATACAAGTCACTGAATGCACTCATTTTCCAGATGATCAACAGATTCCTTGCAAAACAGTTCAAGCATGAGCTGTTGTAAAACCCATTGCGGATATGAATGGGTGTTTGAATTGTTGGATGAAACTTAGTAAAAGCGCTTTGAGCACAATGGTGTCGATCAGTGGTAGGCAAGTCTGGTTCTAGGGACCCGCTGTCCTGGCAATTTTCCAGGTCTACGTGCTACAGCTCACCTGATTCAAATAATCACCTTATCAGCAAGCTCTGTAGAAGCTTTATAATAACCCTGATCATTTAAATCACGTGTGTGAACAAAGGAAACCTCGGAAACAGGCAGGACCCTACTTGCCTACTCCTGTTGTAGATAAAGGAATTATATAAGTGCATTCTATTTGCCATTTACCATTCCTATGGTGTGACATCTAGAAGCATACAAGCAAATAGAAGCATATAATTACTGAACGATTCGTAAAATACGCTTACATGTTCTTGCAAATACGTTCAAATGTACTCCCAAGTACGTTTGAACATACTCCCAAATAAATGCTGCTACAAACATGACAGTTTACCCTTAATGTTACGACTTGTGCATGCGCAAGTAATATAGCTATTTTGTATGTGGGCCACATTATACTGATGTGTTCAAAATAAAAGTAGGTTGTAGTTGATTTCATGACACAATGCTTCGGGCCAGTTTAAATTGAGGAATTTGGTCCATATATAAGGCGCACCGGACTATAAGGTGCACTGTCAGCTTTTGAGAAAGGTTTTGGCTTTTAGGTGCGCCTTATAGTCCGGAAAATACGGTAATCAGATACCGCTCAAAAATAGCAAGGTCGCGAAAGGTGAATTCATCCAATAATGTGAAGGCTTCACACAAACAATATTTTGGGGGCTAACATGGTGGATTCTCGAAGTAGACAACTGGGCCTCAGGGCAGCCTCAGAAAAGCAGGGCTCCTTTGGGGTGCTGGGACAGGCTTTCAAAGCAGGGAAAAAAAATTCTAATGAGTGAATATAAAATTCCATTTAAAGAAATTCACCACAAACTATTTAGAGACTGCAATTTTTAAATTTTCCTTGAATAATTGTTTGAATGAGTATTTTTAGGTCACTTTTTAAATGTAATTATACTCCTATTCAAGTACAAACTGTGAATGTTATCTCTTTTCATAACTTTAAGTACCACATAGACAAATGCTCTTTCTGATTCTTCTCTATCTCTTCAGTGTTTGGCACTGACAGCAATTCTAATGAGTGAATATAAAATTGCATTTAAAGAAATTCACCACAAACTATTTAGAGACTGCAATTTTTAAATTTTCCTTGAATAATTGTTTGAATGAGTATTTTTAAGTCACTTTTTAAATGTAATTGTACTTCTATTCAAGTACAAACTGTGAATGTTATCTCTTTTCATAACTTTAAGTACCACATAGACAAATGCTCTTTCTGATTCTTCTCTATCTCTTCAGTGTTTGGCACTGACAGCAATCGTCACGTCATTTCAGTGTCTTCCACTTACTTGGTTTGCTGTCAACATTGGTCATAAACTGACATTTCTTGACGTTTCTCACTGCTTGATATGTCATTTATCTTCTGATTTTTTTTCTCTTGTCTAACTGTGGAATGTAGGATGTCAGGATTTTTAGCTTTTTGTTTCACTTACAATGGCCGATTCTCCCTCACAATTGTAAATCCTCCTTTTGAGTCAGTTGAATGTGTTCTGTGTAGACGAGGCTAAAGACTAAAAGAGGAAGGCTAAGCGAATACACCATACTTTCTTTGTGTGTTCACCTTGGGGCAGTAGTGGAATTAATCAATTTTATACATGTCAGCCCTACTGTTATTTACGGCCACTGTGGAAACACAGGTTCAACAGTTAATCATCTGACTCCGGTTAGGAATTGCTGACCAAAAGTTGAGTCCCCAGGCAGTCTTGTAATCCATCGAGTATCTGCCATTTAATTTGCTGGGTACATTTTTCGGGATCTTTGCTCCAATTGACACTCTTTGCTGTTTTTCCACCAGCAATGAGTTTTACAACTGTGGAAATTAAGTACCTGAGAAGTAGTGAGGAGCTGCGCACTTTGCTGTGTATACTGTACAATACATTTTATGAACACACAAAAATGACCATTTTTCATATTGCTGTGTGTAGCTCATACGCTTGACATAAATCAATCATGCTCATGTGGCTGTGCTGCATGTTTTATTTTATTTTATGATGTATTATTTTGTGTTGTATGTTTGTTTTGTTTTGTAATGTTTTGTGAGCTGGGTTAGAGAGGGGACACACTGTATGTTTGCTTACGAGTCAAAATTTAAGACAGATGGTGATGGTGAGCTCAATGAAATGCAATGAGAGAGTTTGAAACACCTTAAATTAGTTTGAAGGCATAAGGACGTGATCCTCCAAACGTTAAACATCGTGAGTTGAGTGAATATTATTTATGGACAGCCTTGTCTACAATAAAATGTGTTTCACGCAACAAAACCTTCAACTATTGTGACATCATTGGCAAAAATTGAAGTGTTAAAATTTCAGGGTTACATTTGAAGGAGTTGCTTTCAACTCAATGTTATTTGGTTCTTTATTATGGTGAAAGCTGTTGTGAAAGCTCTATGTAGCGTAACGTATTGTACACCTAATGATGCTCCATCATTTGTGACGTAACCTGGGGTCATGGGTCTTAAAACTTGAAGAAGGTGACCTAGCTGGGGTTGATGAGGCCCTAGCCTGAGCCCAAGGAATGCTACCATACCCGCCACGCCTCTCTCCTCCTGATCAACAGCCAACACACAGTCACTGCTTTACCCCAAGAGGTGTTTAATTGGGTTACTATGAACTAAAGGTGTCAAAATCAATAGATAACAAACCGATTATCTAATTTTTTGCCTCACATTTTAATCATCAATTAAATATTTACAGACATTTTTTTTAGAGATTGTTGAAATGTTCTGATTTCAGGCTTTCAAAAGTAATACTTTTTTGATTTAATGAATGCAGACTGATTTATATTTTGTGTTTAATCAAACCTGTGCTTTCACATTGGAAAATAACGGCCATCAATCTTTCTTGTGTGATATTGGTTAATTGCTTAGTAGATGTGTTAATCACTAAATACTTTAACACCAAATGAAAAATAATTATTTAATAAACAGCAATTGGGGATATTTTTAAAACACAATTGTTTGCTTAATTTAGGTAGAATTTTCGACACTAATTATTCAATATCGACAGCCCTAATTTGCACATATATTCTTATTGCAAAAGTTTTAATGTGTCAACAGGTCATTTATTTAAACAAAGTCACACAACACTCATTTCTCGAGTACCACCAAAATTTTGTTAGTTTAACAACCACTTGTTCATGTTTGGAGTCAGCTACGCTATATGTCCGTGCCTACAACAGGCATGTTTGCTTCCTGATTTTTTTTCTATCGATCACATCTTATCAGGATACATATTAATATTGAAGAAGTGCCCAGCAATAGTTCGAACTTATAAACTAATTATGGCGGTCCCCTTTCTCAAGCCTTCATGATAATTTTAGTGCCATCTCAATGCTAATAATGTGTACAATGTATAGCTTTGAAGCATCCTAGTTTAGAGAGTAACTATTTCATCTATGTTGAAAAGCATTCTCGACAGACTGCAGCTCCTATGAATAGAGCATTTGCAGCGCCGCTGGTCCGACGAAAGCTTTGTTCACGGCAAGGGGATTGAACATTTTGTGGACTGTTGCGAAGATAACCTTTTAATCAATGTGAAGAAGATGAAGAGGAAAACATAGAAGATGGTGGGGGGCTTCACGGAGAACAGACGATCTGTCACTGCCTTTCACAATTTAAGAGCAGCAGTGGGGGTGGACCAATCTGAGGAACTCACCTGGAGCTGAAACGCTTATGCTGCTCAGATGATTGTAATGACCAGCCTCCTCACAATTATATTTTCACTAGCAGTTGAAGAAAGAGGGTTCTGTGCATCATTAAGGAACCAACCCACCCCACACAAAACTCCCAGCTCCTTCCCCCACACACGAAGCAACAGAGCATCAAGAGGAGAACCACTAGCCTGAGGAACATCTTCCCCTCAATCTGTTAGACTGTTAAAGCCAAAGAATGCTCTGTAGCCACCTCATCCATATTCATCCCTTCACATTGAACACAACATTCTTGAACACAATTTTTTTAAGCACGAAAAAACCTTGTAATCACATGCAATTGAAACCTCTTGCAATTTCATTTTGGCACATCCACTACTATTAAGTGTAAAAGGAAACCAAAGGGACCCAAAGAAGACTGAACACCAGAGTGCAAAAAAATAATAATAATTTAATAGCAAAAACATCTTAAAGCACGTGCGGTGTACACATGATCAAAGTACAGTGGAGCCTCGGTTTTCCAACGTCTCGGTTCTTGAACAATTCGGTATTCGAACAAAAAATTCGAGATGTTTTTGCTTCGGATGTCGGACGAAATTCGGTTGTCGGACCTCGCGACATGAGCCGAGAGACCCGCATGTCAATTGACTCCGTTCCTTATTACATTCTCGTTACTCTGAGGATTGAACTCAAGTGAAGGACAATGTCAAAAGTCAGAGACAACACAAACAATACAGAAGAAAACGGAGGATGCCAAAATATACAATGGTCTCAAAAAACAGAAATACTTCAACAAGGAGAGCAGGTCATGCCAAATAATCTGATTGTGTTTTTCAGCATTTACTGCACCTAAATATCCTGATGATTAACACTATCTACAGGTGAGCAGCAGGATATTCCACCCCCAGCAGAAATTCAGCAAACTATTGGACAAACGACTTCCAAAGTTTTATGGGAAAAAAAGAACCCACCATGTCCATGATCAACTGCATCCTAGCTTGCTCGGTGGGGAGATGGTCTCCCTTGGGAAAAGGTTTACTAACGACCTCTGTTATTTGCCCTGAGTGAGGGCACAGCACAAAAATAACAAACGGAGTGTCGATACACTGCTGAATAGGCTTCATTTACATTTATTTAATGCTCATTAGATGGATAACTATCCCAATACATGCACATAAGTTTGTAGTTACATCACTCTCTGGAGAACACCTGTTCCTACACGAGGCATGTGCACTCCCTACATGGATATGACACACATACCAAGCTCCCCATTCAAGTGAAAATACACACAACAAAAATGAAAATATTAAAAAGAACACTATGATTCAAAATTTGTTTTTTTCATGCCCACTCAAATCCTCTTCCGAATCACCATTGATTCATCCACAGCGATACTCAACACAGAAATTCAAGTATAAAAATGATGAAGCATTTTCATTCTGTTATAATTATGTATAACATACAATGCTATATGATTATTATTATTCAATCAAACCTCGGTTTTTGACCACAATCCGCTCCATAAGGCTGTTCGAGAAGTGATTTGTTCGAATTCTGAATCTCTTTTTCTCATTCCTAATGATGGAAAAATTCTTATCCGTTTCAAGAATATATTTTTCTAAAAAAGCCTTTTTTTAAAGCATTTTTCTTTTCATTTGCGCATTTTAGGCCAATCGCGCAACTGCAGCGCACCGCCGAACGCGCAACCATAGCAGCGCCGCCGACCGCGCAACTGCACCGCGCTGGTCGCATTATTGTGACAGAGCAGTTGCAGAAATTTAGAGAATATTTTTAAGTCCTGATGTACTTTCCAAAATTTAAGTGGACCTCAGTGGGCAGGGAGCTTAATTTGTTCCGATCGCGCAACCGCAGCGCGCCGGGCGCTCACTGTCGCATTGCTTTAAGAGCGTCTTTCTGTTTTAGGATGGCTTTACTGCTCCCACTCGGTTTCTTTGGAGGCATGATTAGGGGTTAATACAATCCTCAAAGTAAAAAAAATACAAAAACAACGAACGAAGTCAGCCGGCATCCGGGCCGCGCGGTCGGGTCTTCACGGGTCCTCTCGGCTCATCTTGCAAGGTTCGACCTCCGGATTTTTAATCAACATCGGAAAATCGAGATTTTTTTGTTTGAACTCCGATTTGTTCAAGAACTGGGACGTTCAAAAACCAAGGTTTGACCGTATTACTATTATTATTAGAGCAAATTGTATTATTATTATTATTGAACTACATGAAATGTGCTTAAATATTGAGGGTATCACTTTATTCTGATTTAAAAAAAAAAGATCGCAAAGTAATTAAGGGCACAAAAGCAATACTATGTTGTGTATGGAGAAAGTGAAGTGGGCCATTTTCTCGCATCAATATTTTGTCATTTGTGTGTTTCAGAATATTCTCATTTGTGTGTTTCAGAATATAAAAGGAAAAGAAAAGAGAGCTCAGTGCCTGGTGTCCCCAAAGATAAGTGTCTTTTAGTAGTCTGTTCACATCAATAGACTGCAATGCCATTTTTAAAAGACTGTCTTTGCATCTTATTATCGGCCTAAAAAATGCTTATTACTGTATTGCTGTCCAATAGTCCGCCTCTACTTTACCATTTCCATCAAAGGAGCTCTTGATTTGTTTATCTTGTCCAGAGGGAGCTACAAATACATATAGACAGGGCACAAATTATTATTATTTTCCATAAGTTATATTTATATGGTTTACACCTAAAAAAGGTTCCGCATGCACTTTTTTAACTTCGAGCTCCTGACCCTCCAAAGTTCTCTGCACATTCCAGTTCATCAGGACCCTAGCGCTTCGTTACAGTAGGTGAACCCTGCTTTAGAGAATAAGTTGGCATTGTTATAATCCTCCAGCTAGTTTCCAACAACTGAGAGATTTTGTGATCTACATGAATACACAACCTACAAAAAAAGCTGGAAGGTGCAGATTTTTTCTACTGTAGGAATAATTCAAACTCTCATTCAAACTCACAACAACTGTCTCATATAGTTGACTGAGAATTATGTAGGGCAACTGGGGAGCTATGAACAGACTTGCACCAATTCTTTAGAGGCAGATCAATGAGGTATGATAATTATTATAGCCTTGGAACAGACAGACAATTTTTTTCGTGCCACACAGATGGCAGAAACAATTGCATCAGCACAATGACCTAAAGGGATATACTAAATGTATCTTTTAAATTGTACTTATACAATTTTAACGTTTGCCTATGGTACAGATTTTATTCTAAAGTTGGGTAGCATTGAATGTGACGCACAGAGTTGGGCACTTCACATTCCACCAACAGAATGGTTTGTTCGTTCTGCACAGATGGACACATTTTGCAGACAAAAGAACAAGGATGCGAAATTTGAAAAAAGGACGGACTAAGCACGGATGGAGGTCGGTTTTTGTCTCAATTCGTGTAATTGTACCTCCCCTAACCGAGTCGACGAAACCTCTCATTCACTGATGGACGGCCATTTCACTGATGGAAACGGAAACACACGCTCCATTATGTGTGTGTAATGTGCTAATTTACTACTTTCAGACCGAATGTTGGATTTGATTGTACCGTAATTTAGAGCAGAATCCATTTAAAACTTAAAAACTTTTCTTGTTTTAAGTTCACAAATAAAGATAAGCGTATATAATGCTTTCTAAAGCGCTTTGGCAGCCACCGTATGGTGTCGATACTATGATATTTCATTTTAATAAAATTGGGTTGATCATGTTTTGTCTGTTTTTTTTGTAACAGAAGGTCAAACGAACGAATGAACAAATAAACGGACGGAACACTGGATGATATTGATGGATTTTCTCTTTTTTTAGTATAGCTATTCATTGTATCTGAGTTTACAGAAACTGTTAGGGTATCATTGTTTGCGAGTAGAGAGTGGTTATCAAAGTGCGTGCGGCTGTTTATTTTCGTGTTTGTTTTGATGTCTCAGTTACATGCTCGCACACACATGGACCGACGACAGCAGATTGTGACATTTCCGAGGGGACCATAGGGATGAGGTTTGGGGGAGAGTAAGTATCTGTCTGTAGGCCTTTGATAATGACCGTCACCTCTCTTCCTTTTAAACACACACATAGAGATACACTTTCCCTCCATATTTTCTCAGACCCTAATTAAAGCCTCCATATGCTGTGTCAGTGAGTCCCCCCTGGTTATCGCTGTTATGTGCTATGGTTGCATTGGTGAGATGAGAATAGAATAGTTGGTACAACTACAGGGCCAGCGAATGGAGTTCGCTTGCGACAGTAATTTTGCCCTTTTGTTACTCTCCTGTTGTTCTGGCCAGGATCTTCAAAAGTGGAGCTATTATGGTGAAATTGATGATGCATTGTTTTTAGACTGTCAAAATTTGGCAATCAGAGAGAGAGCAGTGTGTGCAACACCTCATTGTGTGGCTTCATTGTGTTTATGAACAGTACATGGTTGGAGTCCTCTAACAAGGGCAAGTCTTTTCATAGCGATAGTGGAGACAGCCGTTACCTTTATCGCGTCCTTTTTTTTTTTTTTTTTAATCTCCAGTAATCGCTCCAGTAATCTTATTCAGCCATTAGCACAAAAGGAGAAAACGAATGAGAGAGACTGTAAACTATTGAAAGCATAAATAATCAATTTCTGGGATCATTAGATTTTTACAAAAAAGACAAGAGGGGACACTGAAAGAATGCGAAGCTATTTTGTTTTAAATCTGCTGTTGAAATGAAAAATGCATGAAAACACTGGGGCCAAAAAAGAACAGCGACAGTCAGCAAATACTGTGCATCGCTGTACATCAGTGTGTATGCCTCTATGCGTTTTCAAGGATGCCCATTTGTCAATGCAGATTGCAGTGTGGTGAAAGGACGTGGGTGGATATTAAACGCTAACACCTGAAAAACAGTCAAACTGTAATTTTGTATGTGTGCGTGTGTGTGTGTGTGTGTGTGTGTGTGCGTGCGTGTTAGAGAGACCAAGCAATTTGCATATTCAGAGGAAGCCGTGTGATCTTAAATGCATGCCATTGAATGTTGACATCCATCCAAAGTCAATGGCTCTCTCCCTCACGCTCTCTCCCTCTCTGTGTCACCCTTTCTCGCTCGCTCTCTCGCTCTCATTTGTCTCCCCCCTGACACCACGACAATCCTCCTTCCCTCTGTGTGCACATTCCTTCCCCACACTATCCCTCCATCGCCTTCGTATTCATCCACATCCCATCCACCATTATCATTCGTCCATCCACCGCTCCCCATTTGATTCTGACATCCTCAGCTCTGTACAGAATGCAAAACTGTCCAAGAACTCTCAGGTGGTTCAAGCCTATTACTTTGTGCGATAGAAAAATACTGCTGGGGCGTTCTGATTGAGGCCTATTAAAATTCATAAGCTGTGGAATAATGCCAGAGATAAAATAATAATAATAACAATGACAAGAAAAATGCTGCATGGTTGGAGGGTGAAGAAGTAGTATGAATATTATGCATTTATGTGTGAATGTACACTCCTATGAAAATAAATGGGAAAGGAGTAATGAGTGTTTGGTGGTCCCATGGGCCTTTTACATCTTCAGAATTATTGCTATGCTTCTCCTGTATTTGAGAATAGTTCATGAGAATGACTTCTATCATCTTTTTTGTCAGCCCACTCTCCATACCCACTTGTATTTCTAATACTAGCTATTTTCCCTTTTTCTGGTATGAACTCCTGATAAAGAATATTCCCTCTTGGTTGTTATGGTTATGGAGGTACTTATTGAAGATTATCACACACACATTTACTCATACACGCACAGCAGCAACTTAGTTTCTCCACGGTCTCGCCTTTTTAGACTGCACGAACGGACTACATCAACAGCGTGTGAATCAATAGAGGACAGAGGTCAATAGAGAACGCGCACTGACTGGTAAAACACAGATTTCACTGGGCGATCTGGCCTAGCTTAAAGCAAACCATCTCTTTCACCTCTTACCATTTGTCTTCCTCATCCTTGTCTCCATCTTGTGCAAATTATAGACTCAGCCGAGTCGCCATAAGGCTAAAAAGTGTTGAAAGCTTGGCTGAAATGGTTTCACTTGGCTCGTAAATGTGTGGTATCAACAGCAAATAATAAAAATGCTGTTTAGCTCAATTAAACCAGATGCCGTGACAATGTTTCGTATTTCCATAGTCAGCAGTCGTGAGGGCTACTAAAATAACTGATCAATACACTTTGTGGCAATTGTACCTAAAGGGTGTAACAATACGACATTCATTATTGCGCCTCAGAATCTCCAAATTGAAGTATTATTCATCAGAATATGTGTTTTACAAACTCAAATGACACTTGTCTGTGCAATGTAGGGCAATGCTATTTCATATTGTTTACAATCTCGCATGGGTGACACACTCCCCCCCCCCCCCCCTCCAACAAAAGAAAACGCAGCCACGGTTCTTATTGTGGCTAAAATGGAACTGCTCTTCCCAGCATACTTGAAACGGCGTTATAGTGCAGCCTGACACAAAACATTGATTTAGCAGACAAAAGAGATGATGAATATAAATGATGAATGACAATAACAAATTGATCTGTAATTAAACTAGTCCTATAATTCAACGGCAAATGATTTGGAAGATGTCTTGGGCAAAAGAATATCACCTTGTTTACATCTCTACTGTAATAAACAACCCTTCACACTGTTATCTGGCTTGATCTTTTCCATGATAAACTTTGCATCCACCTACAAAAACAAAGCAGGGCAATTAATTAACAAACAGAACAAAAGAAGAAATTCAGTCCATTAGACAGCTGACTGCATAATTCATAAGTAATAAAATGACTGCACTTTTGACATTTTTGGTTTGCATTTTTGGGTGGCTGCAAGTGGATCATTTAAATTTGGCTTTACTATTCATGAATAAGAGGAGGACTTTCTGGTAAATTGACATTTTATTATTGTTTTAAACTCCACATCTAATTGGTCCGAAGGACTACCAAACCTACCTGGACGCTGATCAGCCGCCTCGATTGTGAGCATGTCCGCACATGCATGCACAGTGCACACTTTTTAAGGCTTTAAGAATTCCGATGCCAACGTGGTGTCTGCCTTAGCTGCCTTGTGAGATCATTATTTCACATGAGAGGTCTATATTCCTAGAATAGCAGCCTGCTTATTATCCACAGTATTCATATTTCATAACACGTGCCAATATAAAATCCCACTTAACTTTAACAGCAACAGTTGACACAAGCTGAAGTTTGTCAGCTTTCATTATTTATTTTAGCCTAACAAGTCAAAATCCATTGACTGACAAGAACATCGTGAACACCGGCTAGATATTCATTTACGCATGTGACAAGATACAGAGGCAGCTCCTGAGGAAGACAGTGATTAGCGGGAAAGGGAATTGGACCGGCTGTGATGATTTTATGTCTGTCAAATGGATAGGGAAAAAAAAAAAGCTCACTCTACAGCTTTTGGCCGTTAAAGGAGAGTGTACATTTAAAGATGGCCCATGTCCTTTTTTTTAACTAAAGGCACTCATCATATACTTCTGTCTGCATATAAACTACTCTATTTTCTTATCTCAAGGTTGGCAGCCAGTGAAGCGCAGCCTGCTTTGCGGTATATGATGTACACTGGCCTAATATCTGCCATCCTCATTCTCTTTCAGTGTTTCTTGAACCTGTCAGGCATCCATGTCTGTAACTGTGTGTATGGGGTAAAACAGCTAAGTCTGCAAAGTTAATTCACTACTCTGGCAAATGTTTATTCACAGCAGATTTGATTAAATGTTTCACTTTGATTGGACAAGCAGATCAAGTAAATATGTTTCATCTTATATTCTACATAATAGATATCTTTCAACAGTGGATTACATTCAGTAAAGAGGACTAGTAGCACATAGGCCTCATTATTCAGCCGTTCTGGGTTTGAGCTTTCAGATTGCAACATTCAATGTCAAGTCAAGTTTATTTATATAGCCCTAAATCACAAGCAGTCTCAAAGGGCTTCACATATACAAAAAATATTGACAATTATTCTCAAAGCATCCCCTGATCTTAAGATTGTTCTCCTCAGTTTGTGTGGAGTTTCTCTTGGGTCCCCGTCTTTATCCTTAATTTGAAAACCAGGCATGTTGGACGTAAAGAAACTAGCATGAATGTGAGCTGAAAAAAAGTGTGGATGTGCTGGTTGATTGTCTGACAAACATTCAAGAGGAAAACTAGTTTGAAATATATGCTTTGTGTCACCAGTGAACTCTTCTGAAACGCCTTAGATAAAATAAGTCATGTGCAAGAAAAGGTATGACTTGCAATGAACCCCATCTATCAAATATCTTTGCTCTTAAACAGCAGCAATTAATATTCTTGACAAAAGCAACCCTTTTGCCTTTCCACCTTGCTTTTCAAAAGACACATCTTAATAAATAATAAAATTATTACATTGGCTTTAAATGTAATATCTATGTGACATTCAACAAACATTCATTGTTAATTATGGATGCAAAATGTTAGAAAAGAAAAACACACACCATTGAGCAGTTATCTCCAAGGCCTGGAATGGAAGCTTCCATCTGCACAATACTTTCCTTTCAAAGGAAGACAATTACATACAGCCCATACAAACAAGCCAAATGAATCCAGCAGAGAGCTCTGCTTAGTTTCATTCTCGTCCATTAATCATGCCACGGATAAAGAAAGACATGATCTGATTGTAAAATAAGGTGATACTTAATTTGCATTGAATAAATAAAATGCTGAAAAGTGGCCAAGCAGAACTCCATGGAGAGGCTTTTCCCTTCACACTTCAGACTACAAATAACATAGATGTTAACAACAAAAGGTAGGTGCTCAATTGTACTTTCTTTTTGTAACCTACAATAATTGGAAAATAAGTTGGTGGCATTCGGGAGTCAACAACACGCAACATATCAATGTAATCCGGGTCCAATTATGCAGTGATCAATCGGGACAGAGATATAAACTAGTGAAATCCTCTTGAACAATGTTGAAACAGTGAACATGGTAAAAGTCAAACAACACAATGACATGGATCCAAAAGCAATTTCATTTACTTAAAAACACTCTAGGTTTAGTTTTTTTTTGGTTAGATTTATTATTTTAACCAATTTAGAAAAGGTCATGGTCTACTGAGTTTTGATTAAATGAAGAATCAGAAAGTTCAGAAACTCAAGAGGTTTAGTATTTGAACATTTCTGAATTCATTCGCCGTAAGCCTCACAAGGTTCAGGCTCAATGACGAGTGGATTCTTTAGTTACTTCATCAAAAACTAAAGTAAGAGTATAGATGTAGTCACAATGTTGATCATGAATAATAGAAATTGAACAATAAATACATTGAAGAGAGCGTCAATGAGGACATACTAATTCAAACAAAGTTAGGACACGGTGAGATCTGGGTGAGTTTTTTTTACAAGGTCAGCAGTATCAAAGTAAAGTGTTGTAGAGTATCTTATTGAATTTCAAGCACACACACGATTTCTTGGCAAAGCACCAAACCTTCCTTGGGGCAACCCTGGTCTAACTATGGATATTTTGAGAAAGGCAAAGTCATGCCACCATAGCCATATCATTACACATAGTTCTGTGGATAAAAGGAAAAATATTACAGCGCACGCGTGCGTGTGCGTTTGTGTGTGTGCGTTTGTGTGTGTGTGTGTGTGTGTGTGTGCGTGTGCGTGTGTGTACAGCAAATCAGTAGAAGCTGCATGAAATTGAGTGTCAAGAAATTGTATTTACATGCAAAATATAACCATTGCAATGAGCCAGTCTCCCAAATAGAAAGTGACTTTGAGGATGCCTGTCACTGGTTATAAAACCTCATTTCCTAAACAACTTTGACATTGCTGTTCTATCGGCAATACCAACTGACAGACCATCCACTTTCCTGTGTCTTTCTGTCCTTTGCCCACCTACACACTATATGTATTATTAAGTACGTATCTCACTTGAAGAAGCAACAACCCATTCCATATGCAGTCAAAAACACATTGTTCTTTGTGCAGCGGCCAGTGTTGAAAGTATAACATGTCATTCTGTTGAATTGTGCCAATATTTTATGTCTAATTGAATTGCTAAGAATTCACACCCCCTCTACCATAATGCAAATATGTTGGCAGTCGCCACAACGAGGAAGCTTGTAGATCAAATGGATTAATTTGCTGATTTACAAGGGTGTGGCTACGTGTTTCTTCTAAATATCATTCGCGCTCTATGGACAAAGAGTAGGCATGATTACTGGCTTTAAATAGGTTATATTTTAAGCTGTGAAAACAGAGGCTTTAACCATTGGGAAAATACATTTTCACAATGAATAAAAAGCATTTTTGACCAAATAGTTGTGCAAAGCCAGCCTTGATCGCTACCTTTTAGGGGAGAGGTACCCCACATCACCTTAAGTACATACACCATTGGAGGATCAATTAAACTTTTTTTCTCCTCTGACACTGCCTCCAAACTGGGGATTTCACATTAGACTGTATGCTTGTTGCACTGCACAATCCCCATCTCCCCCCACCTAACCCAATTAAGTCCCTCTTCAAAGGAGTGTGTTAACTCCTCTGGAAGGGGCAATGATGTAGCTTTTCTCCTGACTCACAGTGTCGTCTTACACACTTGTTATTCTACTGAGGAGGTGCACTGCAAAGAAATTACACAGTGCAAGGAATGCTTGATGAACCACCATGGCCACATGTCGAGCACGTTAGATTTTTTTTCAATTTATGTCTGTTAATTTGCTTAAGAAAAAATAGTGGACAAAAATCACCAGAGAACATTTATAGGTTGGTGTACAAACCACTGTTGTTTTGTTATAAAATTAATTGTAACCTAATGCTAGCATTGTGTTAAAAGTATGAGTGTTTAGGGGGCTGCTACATGAGGTCTATCAAATGCTCTGTAGTTTGAATGTCGGGGGGCACGTGTCAAGGAGGAATCTATGCAGATTGCTCATGCTACCTCATCTGGATGTGGAGTCTATGAGAAGGTAAACCGATGTTACCCTTTCGGGCTGCCCTGGCCGAACCCTACGGGTGCAGGCCTGGCCACCAGGCGCTTGCCAGCGAGACCCACTTCTAGGACTGGCTATAAAGAGGGCCCCGGTGACACAAGTCCAGGCTAAGAAAAACATCTTCCATAATTTGCTATCATCATAGGGGTCCTCAGAGCTGTGCCTCTTGTGGTATAGTACAAATATGCCATGGCTGACCCCACCAGGGGCATATTGCCCCAGGCAACTTGGCTCCTAGTCTGAGTGGGACATGCACACCTCTCCACCATGACAAGGGAGAGGTGTCATGGTGGAAAGTTTGGTGTTCAAAATTGAAAATACACCCAATGCTTTACTTGGTTTTATAGGTGCTCTGGTATGCTTGACACAGTAAAATTCAGATGCAAGGCTCAAAAATGCTCAAACCTTGGTTGTCATGGTAGCACAAGGCCATACTTGCATTAACACACACCACAGTAGGAGGCAACAGAGGCATAAAGAAGATGAAATGTGCTGTAATTGTTAAGTTGTGCCGTATTTTCAACAAGGCAAGACAAATATGTTTTACTAAAACATCTATAACATATTTGTGAAAGTGTTACTTTTCAAGGAAGTGATTTGACCTTGTGCAGTTGTACTCACGCATGCTATTTTACTTTTCTGTGGGGAAGAAAAAAAAACAATGTAAAGTCGACATTTAGCCAGTAAAGCAATTTTGTTGGGCAGAAATCCCACTTTTTACCCCCGCAAGAATTTAGAGAGTGAGCACTGCTACCATTAAATATGCATGAAATAATCTACTGTTACTGTGCTCAGGTGGCCGTGCAGTGATCATGGAGGATGTAATGATTTCTATTAAATAGTCAAGTTTTTAATTAAACTAGCAACAAATACCAAAGATTTACCATCCTTTTAAAGGTGTACAACTACAGTGAATGTAAAATCAATGACATTAAATTTGTATCTAAATAATAAATGCTTTAGCAACCACTGAAGCAAAACAAACTTGATGTATACTTTTCAAATTAAACACAGAAAACAAACATTGCATCAGACCAAGCAACATTTTGCACACATTACAGCTCCAAAAGGACCTCCTAAGTCTTGCTTGGTTTAACAGCTACTTCTTTGACTAAAGCTGCGAGGAAGTGCCAAAGTCTCTTGTAACACAAAAAGGTTGCAAGTTATCGCATATATCTTTTCTTTTTTGCTTTATTGTTTTTTTTTTAATAGTCGGTCAAGGAGGCGAAAAAGCAAACAAATGGTCACAGTCTTTATATTGGCAACGATGTCTACTAGAACATTTTTACAACCACTTTCCTCAATATAGCTCTTTTATAATACTCTGTGATATTTATGATGCTTATTATTTACAACTCTTTGCCACTTTCTTACCAGCATCATAGCCTTTGAGCGGAGAGAGAAGAGGTCATTGACACCGTCATCAAGGTCATAAACACTGGTTGTTTTAAATTCCAGGTAGAAACACTGTATTTCCCTAGCCTGACAAAATATCCATCCATCATCTGAACCGCTTGTCCTCCATTAAGTAAAAAGTCATTGTTGTAAATTCTGAGAGATACTGTTAACATTTTTACACTAGAGACAGCTGGGTGACAACATCGATTATTTATGTACATGGCGGGATGGAAGGAGTTTTTAATTCACATTTTGCGCTTCTCTTCTTATTAAAAGATAATGCTCACATTCCAAGTTTATAAAATCAACATATTCACACAAAACATGCAAAGCCACGTAGAGAAAACACTGATTTCATCAAACCTACTCCCAGCATGGAATCTTCTAAATATGCTATGTATATAATATTTTCTGTTTTATAGTTTACTCTTCTTTGGCTGTAATAAAGAAAATTAAGGAAATTCTCAAAGTCAAAAAACAAGATTAGCACAGCCTGTTTGCAGTGAGGCACTCGTATACAATTTATGTCTCTGCCAGTCTTAATTCAGTCTGCATTTTGTTTGCTTTTAAAGCAAGAAGTACAGAAACCTGTAATGAGCCAGCCTTTCAGACAATATATTTGATCTATCAGATTATTTGGTTTGAATTTAGGCCCCCAAAGGTTCTTGCCTATGTACCTTAGGGCTGTGCAGATAAATCCAAGTATCAATAGAATTGATATTGGCGTGAATATCGAAATTGCATATATAACAAATAACTAGGCTTGATCATTTCCATCTAATGGATTATATGATAATCAGTTATTTTCGAATACTTTTTGTGTACAGAGGGACTTTTTACATTGAGTTTGCGTTTTTTCATCCACCAGTTTTATATTATTATGGCACTACATAAAATATAACTACTGTCTGAGTGAGAATAGCTTAGGTTAAAGGCAAGTCAATTGTGTGCAATTTCTCTCGTGTTTTCTCTGGTTGGCAGCACAAGGACAGCGAAAAGGAAACAAAACCAATGGTAAATAAGGTTTGAATGATTAACTTGTTTAATCAATCGAATCAAAACAAGATAGAAAGTGTCTGAACTAAAGGAATTAAAGATAGGAAGGGACTAACAATATGCAGAATACTACTATTTACATTAAAACTTAATACAATAGTCAAGGTGTGTTTCCATTGAAGATATTATGGCACGGGACTAACAATAGGCAGAATACTACTATATACATTAAAACTTAATACAACAGTCAAGGTGTGTTTCCATTGAAGATATTATGGCACGCTTTAAGAACTCAACAAGAAAGTTTAGTGTTCGCAAAAGATGTTATTTAATAAGACAATCAATTTAAAATATCCTATTGTTTTATTTCTATGTCGGTATGTATGTATGACATTGGCAATATTGGCACCAGTGTTTAGTTGGTATCGATTGATACCGAAATCTCAGGTATAGCAAAGCTCTACTGCCCATCCCTTGTTTCCACAACTGTCATTTAAACTGGTTCCATGGTTATCGTCGGCCAGTTCAAGTGAGCGGTATTGGATTTATTGTTAGCAGAATTCCAACATCCACTTTGTGGATACTTTTTGAAATAACTGGAAATATTCATACTAACATTAATACACTAAGATATGCATCTTGTATGACTATCCAGGATTGTTTATGAGCATGTTGATAATTTATAGAGAACATACATAAGAACAGGATTATACAAATTGATGTAAGAAGAGGGTTATATTAAAGCCAATGAACAATTCTCTGCTCTGCATTTTGAAGGAGACATTTCAAAAATGATCTGTGATGGTTACTGGTAGTTTTGGTAGGTCAGATAAACATGTTGGGTAAAATAACTCAATGTTTCAACCCCAGAATGTGTTATATTTTGTCAATGTGAGAGATTATGTGCAAAAAGCCCATTAGGCTGAATAATATTGAGTTAATTAGATTCTGTGTTTTCAGCGGCAAGATGCTGAATAATGTGACGGGTGGCTGCACCTGTGTGAATATGGCACCTATGGATGTAATGACAGACTGTTTTCAGTTAAGAATGTTCACCTAAAAAAAAAACTGCTCTCACAAGCAAACCGGACAATTTCCACAAAACACTTGTGAAAACCCAGAGGCTTTTGATAACACAAGTTAAAAACGAACCAAACTAAATACCTGTGTACAAAGTCACTGCCCACTGAGATTCGAACGGAAACTTTTCAAATGTGACAATGTTTACATGCAGTAAATAACCCTTCGAGACACCCTTGTAAATATAGTTTCTAAAGCAGGGGCAATCACAATCTTAGTATTAAATAAGCTCTCTATCTTTCCTTAAACTAAGCATGAAGATAAAAGCTATAGACACCCCTGATCTGAGGAATGTGCACCAGAAGTATTGGAGTTTGCCCTCTATCACATGAATCTTTAATGGTTCCTGAAAGAGCCCACTGATCTATGTGAATACATTAAAGATTTTAAATATTTTCTATTCAAACTAATACTTCTCCCAATTAAATGTCCCAGTACGTGTTTAGGCATGAATGACCATTATTAACCCTTACCCCTGTGGTCTTTTTTATCAAACATGTCCTAGCAAATTGTCTGCCAATGACTTAAGGTCATAATTAGTATGCTGTCATAAAATGCCTGCATCAACAGTCTCCTCTTATTACAACATTCCACTCTACTTTACTCTGTTGGAAAATACAACTCACTCAGAATGTATCCGAGAGAGAGAGAGAGAGAGAGAGAGAGAGAGAGAGAGAGAGAGAGAGAGAGAGAGAGAGAGAGAGAGAGAGAGAGAGAGAGAGAGAGAGAGAGAGAGAGAGAGAGAGAGAAAGAGAGAGAGAAAGAGAGAGAGAAAGAGAGAGAGAGAGAGAGAGAATACATCTAAGCACATTACAGGATTCCCATTGGGTCTTTCTTTTCCATGGATTTTCCTCGAGAAGAAAATAAAGGTTTTATCATTCTGCCAATCAAAGCAGAACTACGTGTATTTTTACTATCGCTATAATCCCTCACACCCTTGTATTTTTGTCATTGCCCCAAGAACAGCATGTGGCCTCCGACCACACTTTATTATATTTATATTGAGAACATGCATTTGGCACTAATGCACATGCCCCAAGTCGAATGGAATGAAATTAAATTCATGCACATCTATCCTCAATGAATATAACACGGCATCAACCAGTTCTTCATGTTCCAAAAACACTTTCAATTAAACATTTTCTGATAGCAAAGAGAACAACAAAAGCATCTTTAGTGAGACGGGCATGTTGTTAAACAGAATTTCTGGAACACTTCACCAGAGTGCAACACGTACCATGTGTGAGTGCGCACAGATGGCAGAAACGACGGACAAAAAGTGAAACCCCAAATATGAACTGACAGGTTAAGCCTTTTCTAGACAGCTGGTAATAGCATATGGACTCATAGTTAGCCCCCAAACCATTTTTCAAAGGCTTTTCCTGACAAAGAGCTACATCTGAAAACTGAGGGCATAATTAAATATTGAGTTGTATATCCTCTCACAGTTTGGGCTGTTTCCTGCCCAGCACAAGGCTAGCACATAGTATAATCTACCTATGCATGTTGTCTTCCTTTTGGTACTTGGTAGACGAGAACTGCTAGAACTACCCCGTGGTGGGAACACAGATGACTTCAGACCAATTGAAGCAAGGCAGTAAATGTTGAGATTGGGTGTAGGTGATGACTACAAACTTGCTTAATCAAACACAGTCTAATTATCCATCCATTTTCTGAACTGCTTATCCTCTATAAAGACATGGGCATTTAGTCCCAGTCCTCCCACCGGCAACAAAAATGTATTGTGGTCCATCGCCGATTGCGAACAACTGCGGATGTTCAAGGAAACCTTCAAACACCTCGTCAACAAATGAATTCAGGGGCTATTGAAATTGGCCTTTTTCCTCATGCATCTTGTGTTCTTCACACACCACGGTGTTGCAATGAACATGAATGGTCGTTGAAGAAGTGTTGTATCTATCACTCTTCAATTACTTTCCTTATGATATTTTAACCTAATTTATTTTTAATGCTTGCTCAATACAGGCGTTTGTAATTTAACAACAGACACTTTTCTTTCATAAATTAAATTATTTCACTCGGGACGATGTGCATTTAGAAAGCGTTGAAGTGGTGCAGCCTGATTGACAAACATTTGGTTTGCAATGCTTTTTCTTATTTGTTTTCTTTTCTTTGTGTGATACTTCTTTAGTCTCTCTTTTTTTTTCAATTCTTTGTTTCCTTCCTTTGTACAATTATTTTTTGTTTGTGATTTTAGATTTGCAGTTGTGTATCATTTTTTGTAATGTACTTATGTTTTTTGCTTGCTCAACATTCTTTTCTGTTTACTTGTTTTCTGTGTTTTTGCAATTTGCACTTCAGGGCCACCTTTCTGCCATTATACTGGCAAAAAAAAAATTTGTATTTAAAGGTTGAGATGAAAGAAGTCACAGATGTTGGTTTACTTTTACAAAACGATACTTGTGGGACTGAAAATGTGTTAGAACAGACAGATAATGATGCCATTGCAGTTGTTTTCTTGACATACCACACTGTATCACAGCCGTCCCACAGCAGATTTCTGTTTGAGCCAGAGATAATGATGCTGATATGGCCTCAGTTTTAGGTGTTGTTGTCAGCTGAACAAGACTCAACTTTGTTTTCTGTGAATGACACTGAAGACAGCATGTGCAAGAGATTACATTATAGCACTAAAGACTATCTCTGATGGTGAGATTTAAGTGGGACATCTATTAACATACAGCCATCAAAGAATGCAATCCCATCAAGTGAACCTTATTTCAATAGATAGACCTTAATCACAAATGTCTCTCAAAGGCCTTCTGAGGCCTAAAGTTGACAGGGATTGGTGACATCCCCAACCAAGGAAGGAAAAACTCCAAAACATGGGTGGAAAAAGACCAACCCTTTAGAAGTGATCACAGATGGAGGATTCCCTCTTCCAAGATGACAAGGCTGCACTAAATGGCATTTTTTGCATAATATAGTTCAGGTGCACAATGTTAGTAAAGACATTATAAGGATACATTTATGCAATCCAATCCAATCCAACTTTATTCATATAGTACATTTTACAACAGCTGGAGCTGTAACAAAGTGCTTCATATATTCAATTAATTTCTATTTGTTCATTCATTCATGATGAATTCACAAAATATAGTGAGATAACGTGCCACAGGTAGAGTTAGTGTTTCTTTGCAGGACTGGACCTGGTCGATCAGAACAGCCTCAGACCAAAAGTGACAACTTGAATTAAGATTGTCCATTTCCATCATCATGGGCATCTTGGCCTGAAACCACTTCAATAAACCTGATGTGCTGTTGCAACACAGTGTCCAGTGAGTGTACAAATGAAAGAAAGGGCCATAATTTGAAAACACAAATATAAACACTGCATAATATTCTACAGTCTGACAGAGTATGAGAACATTTCACTGTTGGTAGTCGGGTAACATGGAAACGCTCACCTGGTGCTTATTTCAGCTTGGCGCCAAATTCTTGATTATTTCGCCCTATTTCGATTTATGCATAACATATGAGTGATTTTCCCAAGATTCAAATCAAGCAAAAGAGATATGCAACAACTCAGAGGCTACATATTAAACCACAAATAAGATTTTCATGAGTTGAGCTGTTTATTTGACGTCCTGAGAAGAACTCGTCTCGAAAGAACATGAAATCCTATGTTCAGGCCTTAGTCTGTTTACATCTACTTCGGATCATCTTTCATTGGCAGTACTTTTTGTCTCTTTTAAACACATTCAATTGTCTCCTTTATTTCTCTGATACGTAAAACTGCCACTGTATGCCAATTTCCCACATACTTTTTTGCCTTTGTGAATCTTCACTTTTTAATCTTACTACTTTTGAATTTTAAACACACAGCTCTCCACAAATCTATTCTTCTCCACTTGCATATTTAAAAGGTTTGGGGCTCATAGACTGTCAGCCTTTTCTTCCCAATCATCATCACCCTGCACCCAGTTCCAGCCTTTCTGTGTGGCGTTTGCATGTTCTCCCTAAGCCTGCGTGGGTTTACTCCGGGTACTCCGATTTTCTGTAACATGCTACAATGCATGTTTGATTGACCACTCCGTAGGTGTGATTGTGAGTGTAAATTTGTCCATGTGTGCCCTGCAATTGGCTTGCAACCAATTCACGGTGTACCCCGCCACCGTCCAGAGACCGCTGGGATAGGCTCCAGCACACCCACGACCCTTGTGAGGATAAACGCTATGAAATATGAATGAATAATTCATAGACATTTGGAATTCCTAAAAGGCCTCAGAGGATAAGGTTAGAATTGATGTATCGTAAACAAGATACAGATTTTGTTTTCTCTAAATTCTCACACTTAATAAGGATAGTATTATCTGGTTCTTTAAGCCGATAAGACATTCTAGCAGTCAAGATTTGGTTTTTGCATGGCAGCAAAATCTCCAAAGAAACACATTGAAGGAGGCCAGAAGTAGGGGAAAAGGTTGCCAAACATTTCAATAGATGTAGATTATCTGAAACAGAATCCATTAGATTCCATTGGCATGAGGAAATGACCCGGATTGTCACATTATACTTTTTCTTGTTTATCAGTGAGAGCAGAGAATTAAGAAAGTAGATAAGAGATCCGCTTTCACAGATACAGAGTGCTCCCTTGAGAACACAATGCAATGAATCCCCTCCTAAATAAATAAAGCAGCACATTTGTATTTGTCAAGCTGTCCGGATTTTCTCGAGTTCTTTGCCCCAACTTGAAAAAGGGCCTTGGTCCTTAGAACGCAAGAACTCAGATCTTTTTCTTTTTGCAATTTATTGCAGGGTTAATTAGAGGGTCCACTTTTCCTTTGTGAATACTTCAAATTGATTCAGCTACTCAAAGTCCAGACAAACACAGCTTGAGGCTCTAACCAAACATTTCAAGCAAAGTAAGCATTCACCAAACTTAGAACTATAGCATCCAAGTCAATTTCCTACTAGTTGAATGTGACCAGGAGTCACTTTGGTGTGTTTTGTTTCCCTTTGATTTCTCTGTTTAAGCTTCTTTTCTTCCCTAACAGCCTTTCCCTTGTTTGTTCCCCAGCTCACATGCTGGTCTGTGGGCAGTATGGTCGTCCCTGGCATTTGACAGGAAGTTTGGGGAATTGCGATGTGGCTGTTTTTTCTCTGTCCCCTGCAGATCTGGAGGAGGACGAGTGGACATTTTGACTGAATGATCCCTGCCTCAGTCAGCTGACATGACAGTATTTGTTTTGTATCAGTGGCAAAATGATTAGAGAGTCTTATGACCATAGATATGTGCCGTATCTTATGTTGAGCATTACAAAATTGAAGATACAATGTTATTTTTCTGATTAATGCTCAGGTCATTAATGAACAAAAACAGACTGATTTCTATGAACCAACAAGATTGTCTGGATCATGATTAAACAATGAAAGACATTTCATCATTTCATCACTGAGAGCTGGGTCATCCCCAATGATCTCTTGTCTGGATCTCACTTTTGCACGAGAACCATCCCGAGTGTAATTCTTTGACAGATAATTTTGATATGGTATTTGATAGTCTGCCTGGCACTCTTAAATGGATAGCTGCAACAGTGGTTAAAATGTAACTGCACAAAGTGCATGATTTTTATTTCTTCATCTTAAACACATAATTGCTCATATTTTTTATGTTTGATGCATTATGAGCTTACAATTTTATTCTACCATCCTTTTAATTGAAAGAATAACAAAAGTGCCCAAATGTCAATATTAACTTTTATTTTAGATGAAATGTTAGCCAGGTTCCTCGTGCCCCATAATGTCAACGATAACTTTTATTTTAGATGTAATGATAGCCATCTCCCTAGTGCCTTTACCTGACATGCAGCCCCATGTCATCGATGACTGTGGAACGAAGGTTTCAGCATGTTGCGACTATTTCCCCCGCATTTATGATTACTCCTCTGCTTAGCCTCGTGTAACTGTTACTGACTCCCACATTTGTTTTGAGTTATTTCTGTGTTTCTTTAATCCAGAAAATTGCCATTTACTGTAGTTTTGGGTCATGTCTTTGATCCGTCTTTTCCCATACAAAGTTGAATGTAATGAAGATGATTTGAGACTGGGGATTCCATCATTTTTGTCAGGGATTGTATGAGATATTGTGATATATACTGGTTCAATTTAGAAAGACACACATTTTGTCCATATTTCAAAGAGTATTTGCTTATTACTTATTTGTTGTTCTTGTCTGTTCGTTTTTACTCTTTGTGCTGTTTGATGTGAGTGTTGTGTACTGTCTAGTCACCGTGGGACGGTGGGAAACGTAATTTCGATCTCTTTGTGTGCCTGGCATGTGAAGAAATTGACAATAAAGCGGACTTTGACTTTGACTTTTCTCATGCATCTTAAGATGTGTGCAGTCTATTGTGGCCCCATGTTAGCGCCAATCAAAAATGGTGACCCTCCCTCCATTAGTTGCCAATCCTGCACTAAATAAAACAAAATCTTTATATCTAAGTCACTGTTGTGCATAAGATACATCTTTTTACATCAAGACTAGTTTTCAGTGTTTTTTCGTCCAAAATACAAAGGACTTTTGCATCCCTGTGTGAGGAAACTGGAGTGCTTGGAGAAAATCCACGCGGGGCACGGGGAGAACATGCAAACTCCTCACAGAGAGGACGAATGTTCTTGCCAGTGCGCGATCATGCCGCGCCAAGGTTTGCAGTAATTACTTTTATTTATTGTTTTCAATGTAATACAGATGCACCGAACAATAGTACTTTGAATCAGGTGTATAAAATACATAAATGTGAAGACAATGTGAGTTTAAATAACTTCAGTCAGTAACCAACCCACATGAACTAACTGTGTGACATATATTAATGACCAAATAAAGGGACCATTTCCTTCACATTATAATGCAATTAATCATAATTAGGAGGATTTTTTTTTCATTGAACAGCTGCTATGAGCTTCCAAAATGGGAAAATATTGAGCTATTTGGTTCATTCTTACCTTCTTGAAAGCTATTACATTTTCATTCTTTCATGTACTACGGTTTGACATACGTCAAATTTCAGTTAATTTAATTCAATTTATCTTGATTGTATTAGATGACAATTACAATATTATGGAGCTTGCAAAACGCAGCTGTCAAAAACGTTTGAGTAATTATCGACCCATCCGAGTTGTATGTAGTTGTATATATTATCAATTTAAACTGTAAATATACCACAAACTATGATCAAAACAATAAAATATATATTTTTAACAGGTTATCACTTAACGATTGAAGACTATAGCTCTCAGTTAACCAACACTATAACCACTGTCATGTACATTTTGCACAATATACAGTTCAATACATTTAATACACTTGCACTTAATGTATGCCTACATTACAAACAGTAAGCTAATAACAGCATTAGTGATTAGTCATTATTAGTGTAAATAATAATTAGTAATTGCAAATGTTTTTCTAAGGGATTTAAATTTGGATTCACCCCCACCTCATCAAAAAATTATTTTAACCAGACACTTGTCAGTGCGAGTACATTATTTTTCATTCAAGAGTTCATCTGCCTCACAGTTATGAGGGAGCGGGTTCGATTCCACCTCCGGCCCTCCCTGTGTGCTGTTTGCATGTTCTCCCCATGTACGCATGGGTTTTCTCCGAGCACTCCGATTTCCTCCCACATCCCCAAAACATGCTTGCTAGGCCGATTGAGCACTACAAATATCCTCTAGGTGTGAGTGTGAATGGTCATTCCTCTCTGTGTGCCTTGCCTGTTGGCAACAGGTTCAGGGTGTCCCCTGCCTACTGCCCAATGACTGCTGGGATAGGCTCCAGCACGCCTGCGACCCCCGTGGGGACAAGCTGTATAGAAATGGATGGATGGATGGATGGATGGATGGATGGATGGATGGATGGATGGATGGATGGATGGATGGATGGATGGATGGATGGATGGATGGATGGATGGATGGATGGATGGATGGATGGATGAAGCTGAGTTTTCAGTGGCAGTGTAGTTCTGGCAATTGTCAGTTCGGAATCTCAGAGGATCAAATCCTAGAGTGTACAAAATATAATTTTCACTATTCGATGATAAAACTATTAATTCAGTGTAGGTGACGCCAACATGATGCCCAAGGGCATCAGGCAGACCCCAAGAGTAGCGAGCGTACCTGTTCTAAAAACAACACATCGGCTTGCACATCATATTCAAGGAATGTTGTAGATGTGATCATTTTAAAATGTAAACACTGGCAGAGATTTTCAGAAGGATATGTTGTATATCATATTAATATTTAAAAATCTTTGGCATTTCAGAAACAGAATTGAGCTGTGTTGTAATTAAAATTGAAACAGTAGTCACCTTTTGAGTGGGATGCATTTTGGCTTTTTTACTCTATTTATTTATTTATTTATTTATTTATTTATTTATTTATTTATTCATTCATTTATCAACTGAAGGAAAAGCTTTCTAGAAAGTTATTCTTCCAAATTATGTCTCTTATTTGAATTATTTCCTTTGCTACTGTTAATCTCTTAACATCTCATGTTATGGACCACCGCCAAGGTCTTATCTGTGTATGTTTTAGTGATACTTAACATTCTTGGAAAATCCAAAAATGTCTTTATTGTTCCATGAACAGGAACCAGATAGACTACAACCAATGAGTGAATCTGATCTTTTCAAATCAAACCTCTTATACCCTTGTATATCCTTCATGTGCTAAATATCTGACCAGTCATTTTCACTGATAAACTCTCCTATCAAATTGTCCACTCAGATAAGATAAAAATCTATGATCGATACCTTAGCTGGTAATTACAACAGATTGACAGGAAAAACACTGGGGTGGGTCAGGACATGAATGCAGAACAAAAGTTTTGTCCTTTATCTGTCCTAACGGCATACTTTTAGATGAAAATATTGTAAAACACTCGCGACCCCAATGGGGACGAGCAGCAAGAAAAATGGATGAATGAAAACACATACATACCTGCTGAAGTTTCCATTTCTTTGAGAAAGAGCTCCTTTTCTGCTGCAGTGTGTCATGGCGAGGATGTGAAGATGGAGAGAGCTTTGCCCGGTGATCTCTGGTCGCTCACTGACCCATATGTACATCTTCAACTCCCATGGTGTCATCTGACTTCTTGATGACTTTATTGATCCTTTCCTTTCATCACTAACACTTATGTTGCTCCCCCAGTAGACAAGAACAAAGTAGGTGACGATACCGCAGACTGGTAGCAAAGTACAGTTTGTAAAACGTGTGTGTGATTTTGTGCATTTGTCTTGAAAAAAAAAGTAGATTATTTTCACTGCTGTAACTCCTTCTGAAAGTCTCCAGGATATATTTTCCCTTGAAGCAAACAAGTACAGCAAGTCCTTGTGGCAATTAACATTGGGGTGCTTAGAAACCATTCAGAGAAAGCAAAGTGAACTAAAAAAAGACATTTCATCATAGACATTTTAATTCAACTGAGCACGTGCATATATAAATTACATTGTGCGTGCGTGCGTGTGTGCGCGTGTGTGCCTGGATGTGTGTAAAAGACTGTTTTAACCACAGCAGTAGCTTACCTCCCACTAGTGTCTCCAAATTCCCTGGAGGGACCTAATCAGACAAACTAGGCTTCTCTCACTTGTGGTCCATATGCTTTGATTTCTCACAGAACACCACAAACACATTTTCATTGATTAGAAGACAGACACACATTGAGGGATAAAGATAAAGACGTGTAGGATCACACAATACTACATATGTTTAATTTTACAACTGTTGTCCCGATACTGAATCCTTCCATCCATTTTTCTCTCACACTTCCTTTTTTTGCTCATCCCAGATTTGCCAGTATTCAGCTATCTGTGTTTCATAATCCTTACAATTTAAAGTTTCCTGCACGGAAGTGATTGGTCAATCAAATCATCCCACCACACATGCACACACACACCGAAGGTTTCTCTACTGCATCACCGCTGTCTTAACAAATGAGAGGTGCATGAGATCATTTAAACAGCTATGAATAACATCAAAAAGGTGGCAGGAGATGAGTGCACCCTGTTGCTTAATGAACAGTCACATAATATTGCAGCAGCATAGTGCACAGACATATACACGCATGTGTGCGCACACACACACACACACACACACACACACACACACACACACACACTTAAGTGGACCCCGTTTCTAATTTGTTAGATAGTGTGCTAGGTGGAGATAAGGGTGGTGGCAGGAATGTGGCTTGGCTCAGACGCAACGTTTTCATCACGGATGCTCTGGGAGCACTGTATTGTTTGCTAATTTGACTTTTGCAGCCATTGTTTCAGAAGCTGCGACACCATCACTGAAGGTAATGGTGTGTGTGTGTGTTTTGTCACTATTTGCCATTGTTTAAAATATTTCACCTTGTGGTGCAATCATTTCATACTCTGCTTTGAAAAGAGGCTCACCCATTTACACTCATCATCACAAGATGGATCAGAATTGGAGTGTGATCAAACAAATTCAATTATTTAATATATTTTCGTATCATTCTTGATTTAAATAGCAGTCCCCTTGAATGCCCAGCTCCTTAAAACAGCTGCCATGCCCTCCAGTGCTGTGTCTCTGCATACATTCATTTACGCACTTGACTTCAATCTTTATTTTTCATTAATAATATCATTTGTTCTGTCCGCTCCACCACACACTGGCTAATTACCTGGAATGTGTTGTTCAACCCCGTCTCATTGGGTTTGATCAAAAGCCAATTGTATCTCAGTGAAATATTTGTATTCCCCCCTTGTCTGTTTGATTTGAATGGCAATCCTTGTCAATCCCACCACTGCTGCTCTTTTCCTGGGCCCAGCCACAGCTCACTGCCCCTCAATCTACTTTCCAGATTTACCGTGTAACAGCTTCAAATGACAAAGAAAGTCCGTAGATCCCCACAGGGAGCATTCACTGCCAATACATTCAAGGTTATTCTGAAGAATATAGCAGGGATTTGTTGGAACAATGGTTTCATTGAATGAGTCTAAACTCATCCACAAGGGCGTATTTGGGGGCCCAGGGCAAAGCCAGTGATGGGGCCCTCCAAATCTGTGTACTGTAACATTTCATATATTTCTTTATCATCATCATCATCTAAAAAATGTAGTTTTGAGGAAAAATCTCATATATTCTGAGATCGTTCATCTGTAAAATACATCTTGAGAATTGTTATCAAATGATCATTTCTCTCGACATTATGACTGAATTGAGAGACACAAACAGTGTTTACCTTTTTAACTTTTTTTTTTTTTAGGAGCAGTGTGGCAAATAAATCAAGCATTTGAGGATCAACTTTCTAATTTTGAGGAGCTCCAAAAACAAATGATTTGAAATTTTAGGAACAAATTGTAGACAAGCGATAAATACATTTTCAATGCGAACAATAATTCTTAAAAGTTGAATGGGACAAACAACAATGACAGGTTAATCTTTAATTACTGTCCGTGCGTTGCCCTTCCTACTCAGATATACGCAAGTGTATAAATAAACACCTTACACTCTTCTTTTTATACATGTATAATAATGGTAGAGACATGCAATTGTTCTTCCATTTGCAAAAATTCATAAATATCTCAGAAATAACACCACCTATTGGAGTGACCGTGAAGCAGTCGTCCAGGAACCAGAGGGTCGAGTGTTCGATTCCCGCTCGGCCCGAGTCATGGGTCATTGCGGCCTCGAGCCAGACACCTTGCCTCCAGTGCCACCCACAATGGTGTTTGAATGTATGGTGGTGGTCGGAAGGGCCGTAGGCGTGCACTGGCAGCCAGGCTTTTGTGAGTGTGCTCCAGGGCAGCTGTGGCAACTTACGTAGTTTACAACGATTGGGTGAGCGTATAAATAATGCATCTCCTGCGAGCACTTTGAGTATAGACTTCTATAGAAAAGCACAATATAAATCCATCTCATAATTATTATTACTATTATTACCTATTAAGGTGAACATGTCATCACTATAAAAAGAAACTCAGTTTAGCCGCTTTTATCCAGGGTCTTTATCTAACACTGCAAAGCTTTGGAACACAAGTGAGAGTAAGAACGTAGATCAAACTGGTAAAGAGTTTCTGCTTTTAGCTCAGCTTCTTCTTCACTACAACAAACCGCTCCAGTGAGACTTGGAGAATGTTGCTTGATGAAGTCACCGGTACCAAAATGTAAAATTATATTGAGGCTACCAGAACGGAACCTCTGGAAATTCTGTCCATGAAGATTATAGAGAAGGCGGGAGTGGACCAACATGGACTACAGACTTCCTCATCAACAGGCCGCAGTACGTGAGGTTACATCTGAGTCTGATGTGATGCGCTGCAGCACAGGCGTCCCCCAGGATACGGTGCTCTCTCCTTTCCTTTTCATCCTGTACACTACGGACTTCACCCACGACACCACACAATGCCACATCCAGAAGTTCTCAGACGACACGGCCATTGTTGGATATGTTTCTGAGGGGAACGATTTGGAATACAGGACGGTCATCAAGGACTTTGTCAGCTGGTGTGATCTCAATCAGCTTCAGCTGAACACCAACAAGACAAAGGAGATGATCGTGAACTTCGGGAGAACAGCACCCCACTTCACTCCGGTGAACATCCAGGGATCAAACATTGAGGTAGTGGAGAACTACAAATTCCTGGGTGTTCGCCCTAACAACAATCTGGACTGGACTGATCACACTCACGAGGTCCTTCGGTGTGTGCAAGGCTCTCCTCATTACCTTCTATGACTCTGTGGTGGCCTCAGCCATCCTCTACGCTGTGGTCTGCTGGGGTGGGGGGCAGTACGGACCAGGACAGGGGGAGACTAAATAAGATGGTCAGAAGAGCGAGCTCTGTCCTGGGCTCCATAGAGGTTGTGGGTGAGAAGAGGACATTAATTAAACTGAAATCCATCATGGACAACACCTCTCACCCCCTCCATGACATTCTGCGGTCCCTGAGCAGCTCCTTCAGCAGCAGACTATTACACCCACGGCGTAGGAAGAAGAGATTCCGTAGATGTTTCATTCCCACTACTGTCAGACTCTACAACATGCATGGCACCTGATCATGTGTTTCGTCTCTATCGTTATTAGTGGCGCTTGTTTTTGTCCTTGTCTGTTATTTATCCATTTTTACATTTGGCACTTGTCTCTTTTCTTGCACTCTAGTACGCTGCTGTGACAAGTAAATTTCCCCACTGTGGGATAAATAAAATTCTATCATCATCATTATCATCAATTGGTGACAAAAGGCCTTAGCAAAGAATCCAAGGCTCACCGGAAACAAATCCATCTTACTATTGGCGATGCGGACCAATTTGACATTGGTCGTACAGTGACCGAACAGTCCATATCAGGGGGTTTGGTATCCCATATTACTCCAAAAGGACCCCCAGCAGAACACCCTTACATTCTCAAACTCCACAAAAAGTTTCACTGGCTTTGAGCGGAAACTTTGTACTTGCAAAACAGACTTTATTCAGCGGACTCCACAAATTGAATGGTTTTTTTTTTTTTCAACCATTAACATTGCATCATTAAAGAGAGCAAGTCATTTTCAAAAATTTAGAGTGGTCACGAACTTGTTAAAATAACGTTTGTGGCTTGTCCAATAGTATAGATTCTTGAAAAACAAAGGGACTCAAAGAACCAAATGTTTTTTTTAACTTGAGGTTCCACTTTATTACCTTAAACAAGACCAGTAGTGATGACAATGATTCATCATACAGACGGCGCAGTGAGCACCATGAAAACAGCATAGCAAGCTAGCAACGAATGTTAGCAAATTGATGTGATGGTGGCTTCATGGTGATGGGGGGGGGGGGGCATTCTTCTACGGGCATTGGGATTCAGTGCTCCACTGTGCTCTTTATCTTTTGTGTGAAAGAGGATCTACTGTGCATGTCCAACTTTTAATATAGGTAATGGGTCAATGGGTAAGCAATTTTGAAAAAACAGACATGAAGAAAACAATTTAAGCAATAATAACTGTACACTATTCATCCTTTTAATTAGAAAAGGATATCCATTTGTAAATTTTTACTTTGTAATTTTCTTTTTATAATTAAAATTTCTAATTTTTTATGGCAAGAAGTAAGGTGGCCACCCTAGCACCCTCGGTTGATAAGTCATCACTGCTGACAGCCCTTTCATGATGTAACTGACAATCTTCATACTTAATCTCAGACAGATTTACAATTCCTTTGACACGTTCTGATGAAACTGTGAGTACCCAAATATCAGTGGTGACATCCTTCATCATTTCTGTTTGATATGCATGCACCTCCAATGGCTTAGCGGATCTGGTGTTGACTGTGTACGAGTGTGTATTTCCACTTTCACTGTGAGATTATGCAAAAGTATGTGTATTCATACTCATACATATGCATGCACTCATGTCTATCACTGTTTTTGTCTCCTTGTCTGTCTATAGCTTCTGGCCCACCAGATCCACAAGTCATGTTAACATTAGCCTTTACGGGTACTGTGTGGCAGCGAGGAAATAAGGGATGTGATAAATTAAGCAGTGAAGGGGGTCACCGTTGTCAGGGAAGGTTGGGGATATGAATATTGTCATACTTAGATTATGTGGGAGTGGCATTCTGCAGCTGAGGGGAATGAAAGCGAGGAGGCCAAGCAAGTGCTTGTCAAGTGGGAGAGGGAGTGGCGGGTCTAAGCTGGAGCATGACTAAAAGTGGAGGGGGCATGGTTATGTGTCACTCACTTTGAGTTGAGTTTCAAAGTAATCAAAGAGTGTGCTGTGTGTTTGCCACTTAAATTATACTTTCATGAGAAATTACTTTTCTCTTTGAACTGCACATGCAAAGTCTATTTTCAAGTGATTTAGATGGCATCCGCTCTTGTATTTACGTTAATGACAAGAAGTATTTTTAGCATAGTTATCAGGTGCGACATGTTTTGGTTTTAACATGTAAAGTTAAAAAGAACGGCAAGTCTTACCAGAATGCCCCTGAGATGAGTTTCAATTTTTGCATTATGTTGTGAATTCAGATCCCGTGATATGCACTAAGGATACAGATACGGTGTCACAATGAGAGGATGGCACGCAATTTTCGGTAGGTAATAAAGGGTACCAATTCTGAGCAACGACCGGTACCACACTAATTTGAATCATTTATTTGAATTAAAAAAAAAACATGTGGAAGCTCCACTAAAATCTTATCTCTGGATAAAAATTCTGGCGTACACTTTATAAGCAGCCGCATAGGGCAGCACGGCTGGGAAGGAAGACTAAAATGTAAAAAAAAAAAAAAAAAAATCCTTGTCATTAGCAGTGTAGCTGCACCATGAAGCCACAAAATCGTTCCTTTTGCGTTCGCTCTTTACCATACTGAAGTCTGTCTTTTTTCTTCATTCTACTTCTTGTTGGATGGTAGAGTGAGAGCGAGAGCGAGGGAAAGAAAGAGAAAGAAAGAGAGAGAGAACAACAGACATGCACACACGCATGCACACACAAAACACCTTCCCATGCGCAAGTCCTGCTGGAATATTCTTGACCAAATTTAGAAAATCTAAAAGTTCCGATAAATTGTTCAGGAAAAATTGTTCGAGAACCGGGACGTTCGGAAACCGAGGTTCCACTGTATGTTAAATGTAAGGACTACTGGTTTTAAGAGGCCTGAGTGTATGAGCTAAAGCCATGTGATGCTGAGACATGAAGGTTATGACAGAGACTGCTTTGCTGTCACATGGATTTCCATAAGAAACACAGAAATCCAAAAGCACCCAGCTTTACTGATGGGACTCAGCTTCAGTTGATATGGCCGTGATGTGACACGGAACCTCATTTTAATGCGAAGTCTCTCAAGTGTTTTATGCAAATATACGCCCATGGGTGAACATGTAAGATGTCAGTATTTCATTTTGCATACCTATCCACAGTGCTGTTTATCTATGCCCATACTGGGGTGCAGAAGGTTAGCTTACAAGCAGTGTTTTTCCATCGGGTTTGCTGAGAGTGGTTACGATTATGTTACACTTATATTTTTGTCTCTGGTGGCCACAGCAGCCCCCTTTCTCGGGCACCATGGACAGAACTGGATGGTCATGACTACTGAGACAATGCAGAGGAATGTGACTGAACATGGATACCTGATGCCTTAAAAGGTTTACCACAACAATCACACAGATGATTAACCTAAGCAGCCATAGTAAAACAACACATGTCTAGGCTGTTTTCTAATCACGTATATTCCGATGTTTTTCCCTCTCTGATCAGTTATCAGCTTCCGTGTTGCCATGCCAATATAACTTCCTAAGGCAGGGGTTCTTAACCTTGTTGGAGGTACTCAACCCCACCAGTTTTATATGTGCATTCACTGAACAATTCCTATAAAAAAAAATCATATTAAAAACATAGATTTTTTTATTGGTGCACAAAATGAGCCGTGCATGATCAAACCTTGTTCAAAGAACAAAACCAACACAATGCATGAACTCACAACAAAATACACACCTGCGAATCAGTGTGCCTTTGCGAGACCAGTTCAGAGATGCGTTATCACAAATTTACACGATAAATCAGGTGTGTTCAGACCTCCGCAGTGGAGGCTTTCCTAAACCCCTGAGACCGACTCACCGAACCCCTAGGGTTCGATCAAACCCAGGTTAAGAACCAATGGCCTAGGGTCATCAGAATCCCAAGTGTTACTGTACAACGAGTACAGTAGCACTATTGGTTACTGCTATTGGGGGGGGGGGGGGGGG
Source organism: Syngnathus leptorhynchus (assembly GCF_054491065.1). NCBI lineage: Eukaryota > Metazoa > Chordata > Actinopteri > Syngnathiformes > Syngnathidae > Syngnathus > Syngnathus leptorhynchus. Next base: position 7,619,875 of record NC_141199.1, on the reverse strand, counting down.
GCGTTTAACAAAAGCATTTTGAATTCTTGTCTGTATCTTTCTGTACTCTAACTCAGTGGTGCCCAACCACTGGGCGGCCACTTTGGACCGGCCGCTGTGGGTCATGCAGACAAAACGATATGCTAAAACGTACAGTATTTCCGGTTTGCAGAGAAGGTTTGCATCGTCCTCCGTCCATGAGTTCCCGGCAGTAATTCAGCTTCTCCCAATCATTCCAAGTCAGCCATTACCACCGGTACAATGTCACATGCAATTTCTGCACTCCTAAAATGAATAATAAAAAAAAAAAAGTTATAACTTTCAATCCCACAGACTGTATTGACATGTCCACGTGGGTCAGGGACGAAAACTCAGGGATGGACAGATGATGCCCACCTCTGCAGCTTTATACATTATCAGAGGCTGATAAATATTTGATTTTGAAAAGTGGGCGAATTCCCTTTGTTACATCCATTTGTCTGACTCTTGACACATATTGAGATATGACAGTAATTGTCTTGGAATTGCTAACAATGAACCCTCAAGCAATCAAAATGTGTAAAACACAGACCGTGCACGAAGACAGCTCTGCACGATATGTGGTGAGCGGCTGGTGATTTTGTGTTATGGTGAGTCATATATTTTCATGCACTCTATATTTGTTCTGTGCTACTATATGTTGGCGCATTTCAGAAGTTAGTTACACAAAAAAAGCGACTTCATGTCTTCTGTTATATATACACAAAATGCCATGGTTTTTGTGTTGCTTGTATCATTCATACTCTTTTATTTGTTTTCTGTGTTGTCTGTTGGATGATTAAGACATACCTTAAAAACCATAATAAAGTATCGTTACTCCAATTATGGTGTTGGAGTTACTAGAGAAAAATTCACAGTGGATTTGTGTTTATTGTTATGGCATTTTATTAATCCTCTTTACAGACTAGAATTTTTAATAGGATATCTGAATTCCAAAATATGTGTTTGCTGCAGCACTAAAGTCATGCTAGCGAGTCCACCGATTGTGGTCACAATATAAGGCAGTTTGTTTTTAGAAGAAAAAATTGTGTTACCGCTTATATGCATTTTAAAGAGTTGTAAAATTATGCAATGATTCCACTCGTACTTGTCAGCGAGGAGCACCCTAATCTTCTTTGAGTCCACAAAGCTAAAATAGCTAAAAACATTATCACCACACAGCTTCGCAAGAATGAACATACAGCAACTTACCATCAATTAATTCTAATCATACGTAAAAGGTGTTCAAAATAAAAAGTACAATCCAATGACAAAGTCTATTTGATTCTGTCTGAAAAGAAATGGAACAAATGATAATGGCTTGCGAGGCAGTATGGAAGGCCGTATTCTTTGCACGAAAACGAGATGGCTGTTGCATTTATCTCATTCTCAAGAAAAGACAACACACAACACAATTGCTTCATGCACAACAACGTAGATGTACTAAAATTGATCCATCATACACATCAACTCATCTTCATAAACCTGCACACATACTCGTGCACACACGCACACATGCACACACGCGGACACACACACAAGCACACACACACACCATGCTGTGCCCCATTTCTGTTTAGGGAAAAAAGTAATTACTCTCTTTCCCTGCCTCAATGCCTTCAGAAGCCTCAGAGGGGTGATTCCCCAGTGAGCCAGTGAAATTCACTTAAACAGCTTTTGAGAGAGTAAGCAGTCTTATTGTTGCACAATGAAACTTTGACTGCAAGGAAGGAACGTGTGAAGGTGGAAAAGCAAGAAGGTGAAGTAAGATGGTAAAGCTGTTGGGCAGCATTGTTTTTCATTTTTTTTCGTCGACATTTCACACACCTCTTTGAGTCCTTATTTTCCTTTACTAACCAAACAAAAAAAAGTATGAGCTTTCAGCAATGGGCAATAAAGCACAGATGCACAACATCCTGCTGTGTTTCTCAAAAGAACTGATTGAGCCCAGCATGCCGTGTGTGTTTGTGCATGTTCATGAATGTGATTTTGTGTGTGTGTGTGTGTGCGTGATTGTGTGTGTGTGTGTGTGTGTGTGTGTGTGTGTGTGTGTGTGTGTGTGTGTGTGTGCGTGATTGTGTGTGTGCGTATGTGTGCGCATGCTCTCATTCATTCTTTGACCTTCCAGAAGTTTTTCATCACACCTTCAAAAGCACACAACTCAACAGTTACATACTCAACATCACTCCATTTCCAATATTTTTTTTCTATTGTGTCTCCTGAGATGGCACTTAAACACAACCCTTGGGATTACAACCCAGGGCAAAATTCCACAGGAAAAAACTAAATTATAATGATCGAAGTAAAAAATGCGATGATGTGCCCACAATCCTCGGAGTCGGAGGTTGGGACAGTTTGTAATGAAGGATGACAAGCAAGTTCTGTGACACACAGGGGAGATTTGCAGTGTTGCGCTGGAAATTTCATCACATTGCTTTAGTGCTAATATGTTTATGACATTGTGCAAACAATGAGTGCTCGCCTGGATACATTAAATGGATGCCCACAAGACATCGTGCACAGTGCACAACTCTGCGCGGACAATCTTGATGTTTTTGATCATTATTTCAATGAATGAATTTGTGAGTAGAAATGTATATTCATCTCTGAGAACTATAGTGGTTGAATGGATGAACCCCCTCAGAAAACAAAGTCTATGGGGATGTGTGAGTGTGTGTGTGTGTGTGTGTGTGTGTATATGTGTGTGCGTGCGTGCGTCTGCGTGCCTGTGTGTTCCTTTATCCGCGCTGCTTCATCTTTCATCTTTCCGTAGCCTACATGGGTATATAAATAATATAATTTGTTCAAGGGTGTATGACTGCTTCTGTGTGATAACTTCCTCTTTCTATGATAATAAATCTAAAGAAGGAACAAAACGGCAAAGACATGAATAAGCTTGTTGAATTATGAATTAGAAGATACATGCCCCTATGGCAGCTCTCGAGGCTGATTAAAGCGTCATGATTGTTTTGACATTCCTGGATGTTTTTGAACCACTTCAGCTTTTTGGAGGAAGAACTTTATATGACAAAGTAAGCCAAAGTCCAACTCGCAAAAGAGCTGCCCACACAGAAGAACTGGACTGAGGGGGGGTCACGAAACAAACAATAACCTCACTCACAAGACAACACACCATTTAAAATGGGAGTTTGCCGTTTTAAAACTCGTTAGTAAGGTTTGGATTCAGCCTAACCACTACTGAAGTTTAAGTCTCTGACCTCTAAGCCTTGTGCCTTACTGACATGCACGAGTGCAATTCTTAAACGTGATCATTCATGATTGCATATGATTAGTAAGGTGCATAGTTATGATGGGGATGAACATCAGGTCCATGAACATATGGAGCGCCCACTCAAAGATGAGGGCTGCTTGGGGTGCTTTGTGTTGACTCTTGGGCTGCCATTTGGTATGTCCAAGAGACTAAAGCGGTGCTTCTCAATTATTTTCTGTTATTCCCCTTGAGGAAGAAGAAACTATTCCACGCCCCCCCCAACTTTCCTCAGTGAATATAAATAGTATCATTTGTTTATAAAATATAAGTACACCTCTGCATAACATTGTATCCTAATAAACATGTTCCCAGCGGTCACACGCACCCTGCCGTGGCATCGCACCGTGCACCCCCTGGGGGGGCCACCCCGCTGTTTAAGAAGCACTGGTTTAAAGGCAGATCCAGTTTCCAGTCACACTGCTAGCAGCTTGTCAGAATATACGTAAATCTAGGTGGTGAGGGTGTGGTTGAAGAGCTCCATCAGTCTGCTACTCAGGGGGTGTAAAGGCCTAATGCAGGTCTTCTTTAAGGCTTAGCCATCGAAAGACCTTCCCAAAGAACTAGGCTTCAACGCTTCACCCATTGGTCTCTGAACATCTCCTCTGGTGCATCAAATAGGCAAAACATTTCACTGACCAGTTGCTCAGCAATGATGGTGGCGGCACTTTAGTCAGGGATGGCGTAGGCTTCGAGCCATTTTGTAAAATGGTTCATTGCTTCCCAGAATATAGCAATTCCTTTGCTCCATGGCCAGGAAGGGGCAAAAAATATCAACATCCACATCCTCTGAGGCTAAGCCCACCTGGTACTACTGCAAAGGGGTATGTGAGCACTGAATCTCCTGTGTCAGTGATTCAGTGGCATGTGGTGTATTTCCATTATATGGCGTATTAATGACATGATGAAGTCAACCCAATGTCTACTTGGGCATTACGCTGTTTCCCATGTATGTTCTAAATGAGGTACAGTCCAAGAACTTGATGTAAGCTACCCAAGCACAGTGGGTGAATGGGTGTGAGGGATAGATGTGATCACAGTTGACAGTTCTCCCACTGCATCACCCCACTTTGACAGCAGCTAAGAAGCTAGACTTTTTGGTGTCGGTGCTAGGAATTAGAATGCGATAAGCTCTGGTTCTTTTGCCCCGAAAGAATCCCTCAAAGGACCGTCAATTGGCCTTTCTCATTTCACGCTGCGGTAACTGCTGGGCTGCGCTGGTGGCTTACACAAAACATGTTTCCGACTCTCCGTGTAATTCCCTTTAACCCTTATCCTAGTGTTTTACTTTTGTTTGCCCTCCCATCTAGATTAGCTTTTTAAGGTAACATGGAGCTGCTAATGTGGAGTAAACATTTTTTCAGCGTTTGAGCGAAAAATAAGTTCAAATATATGTTCTGACGTATTTGTCACTCAAAACATCCTCACACTTCCGTAGCGGTTTGTTTCTTTTGGTTAATTACATTTTTTTTTTAAGTGACAGCAGCTTTAGAAACATATTTTGCCAAGTCAACAGTGTAGAAAAATTAACTTTTAAAGAGCTGTTTTCAACTATGTACAGTGCACCTCGTTGGTCTGTGTAAAATCAGATGGAAAGCTGATTAGCTTATAGAGAGACACCATCAGAGCTGTGTAAATGAGACAGTTAGAAACGGCAAAGGAGCTCATTAAAAACGCAGATGGTGATGACACCCCTCTTGCACAGAATCTCAGGCTGCTGTATAAAGTTCAAATCGTAGTATATTGTCACCTCTGAGTAAACAAGCAGGGTGGCATGCCGGCAGCCTTACTTTGATTGCAGTGTCGAAGAATTCCTTTGCAAAAGTGAAAACGCAAATGTTGTTATTAGCAGAAAAAATAAGAAAGTTATGTGGCTGGTTGAAAGATGCAAAAGAGATATGGATGGTGATTATAACATGTTTTTGGTGCTCAAGTGAGCGGGGGGAAGTGCATCAAATATGTGAGGTGAATTGAATTCCCACATTCTCGCTTTCATCTCAATGATTGTTTGCAAAGGGAGTTCCAGAGAATGGAAAAGATAGTCACAGACATGAAAAAAAAGATAAGAGTGCAAATGATAACCGGGATCAACAATTTATGAAGACAGTAGACTAGGTGGGGAAAATTGTATTGAAAACAAAAGTGAAACATTGGTACTACAATACCATGTACAAACATTTCTAAACATCTCACAGATTGAATTTTAAGTTCTATATTTCAATGTGAAAATCATGCACACACACACACGCATAAACACACACAACACATGCACACACACGTACATGCACGAACAAACACAAACACACGCACACACACGCACACACACACACGCACACACTCACACTCACACTCACACTCACACACACACACACACACACACACACACACACACACACACACACACACACACACACACACACACACACACACACACACACACACACACACACACCGCAGTTTGTTGCCTCATTTGACATACAATTGATTGGTTAATTAAACTTAGGAACTCTTTCATGTTTCGACATGTCTTCCTGGATAGATGACGACGATGACATGTTTGAAGAAGAAAGTCCCGGCTGTAATCATGACACCCTGTCAGCTTCAAATGGATTAGTTCTTGATTTTTGTGGCTTCTCAAGGCTCAGTTGTGAGGGAGTGGCGGGATGACAGGAGTGGGTTGGAACACAGCAAAAGGCAAATGTATTTTTGAGAAGGTGATTTGACAACAGGATGCAGAACTGACAAATATGCAAGAGAGAAAATGGTTTGAAGTTTGAAAGCTGTGTTTTAGAGGCCAATTGGCCCATAAAAGTCCTGTCTTGCAAAAATACAGATAAATGTTTACCTTGATTAATATAAACAATATAGGTTCATTTTGGTCTGTATGTTTGAAGGACTTGCATGTTGCAAGCGTGCAAGTAAGAGTGTTACTGGAGCTGCAAATTATTTTGGACTGTGCCATCTGTTTATTGTGATACATTCAAGATGAATCGTGCAGTATTTTTTTTTTTCTTCAAGTTGTGGTTTGTGAGATTTGAACAAGAGTTTGATTTGGTAGGTTAAAATAAGTTTAGTGTTTGGTTAATATAACACGGGCATTGCATTAATGTTGCTTTTGTTTTGTAAACATTCTTTCAAACTACAGTGGAGCCTCGGTTTTCCAACGTCCCGGTTCTCGAACAATTCGGTATTTGAACAAAAAATTCGAGATTCTTTTGCTTGGGATGTCGGACGAAATTCGGTTGTCAAACCCCGCAACATGAGCCGAGAGGACTCGCGTGTCAACTGCCTCCGTTCGTTATTACATTCTGGTTACTCTGAGGATTGCATCAACTCTAATCATGCCTCCAAATGAAGCAAGTGGGAGCAGTAAAGCCATCCTGAAACAAAAAGACGCTCCTCAAGCAATGCGACAGTGAGCGCCCGGCCGGCGCGCTACGGTTGCGCGATTGGACCAAATTAAGCTCCCTGCACACTGAGGTCCACTTAAATTTTGGAAAGTCCATTAGGACTTTAAAAATATTTTCTAAATTTTAGCGACCGCTCTGTCACAATAATGCGACCAGCGCGGTGCAGTTGCGCGGTCGGCGGCGCGCTACGGTTGTGCGTTCGGCGGTGCGCTGCAGTTGCGCGATTGGACAAAATTAAACTTCCTGAGCACCGAGGTCCACTTAAATTTTGGGAAGTACATCTAGACTTTATAAATATTTTCTAAATTTCAGTGATGGCTCTGTCACAATAATGCGACCAGCGCGGTGCAGTTGAGCGGTCAGTGACGCGCTACGGTTGCGCGTTCGGCGCTGCGCTACAGTTGCCCGATTGGACATAAATGCACAAATGAAAAAATGCTTAAGAAAGGCATGTTTTTTTTCTTGGAACGGATTTTAATTTTTCCAATATTTGTAATGGAAAATATGATTCGGAATTCGAACAATTCACTTCTCGAACAGCCTTCTGGAACGGATTGTGTTCGAAAACCAAGACTCCACTATATAAGATACAGATTTGTCAGTTATATTTAAATGTAACCACACCTATTTGCACATTATGTTCCTCACAAAGAACAATCATTGTCATAAAGAACTAATGGCAAACATGCATGATATAATTATAACTGGTGTAATAACACTAGAGGAATGATGAGAAATTCCCACAGAAATGCAATGGGCCTGCTAATTGTTATATTGCCAAAACAAAGACTTATGAAGGTTGAGCTTGCCTTAAACCTGCAATGCGGAACGTCATTTGATAACATTTAGCTCTACACAGTAGTTACACAGAGCTTATAGTACTACATAGATAAGGAAAAAAATATTTATCTTCCCTACGGTTGTGTGGCAGACTTAAAATAAGGTGACGACATTCATATAAGGAAAAATGATAGTAAAAGCAGTACTGTGGTCTGGCCAAGCTCAAATATAATCTTAAATAGGAACCAGGTTGGCATAGGAAATGAGCTGTCACAAACTCTAACTAAACCCCAGTCTCATCTTTAGGTGACAGTAAAACCAACAACCCACCTGTGACACCCTGACTAGCCCACATTAAATGCCTTGGTTAACAAGTGTCTTGACACCTGTGACTCCCTGACATGCTCACATTCAATGCCTTGGTTAACAAGTGTCTTGACATTGGATCCATAATGGCAATGAATCATTACCAACATAAGGGCTTTGTACAAACCTCCTCAAACACACTGTTGTATTTAATTTCAGATTTGAGTAATCCTGAGACAATACACACCATGAATCAAATATAGGAATGGACGAAAAGTCCATTTCTGGAGAATAATGTGAAGTATCATAGCAGTGGGTGGACGAATGTGCCAAAAACCCTCCATCTTCTCTCACAGGGAAGCAGGACGTTACTTCTGCTGACTTTGGGTAATAGGTGGACGACACCCTGGAATGGTCAACAGTCGATGGCAAGGCACAAAGGCAAACATTCACACATATTCACAGCACCAGTCACTGAGTGGGACTCAATCAGACGCTGACAGCGCAAAAGTCAACCACTACAAGTGACCTCTTGTTTGATGGCATCCAATACCTTCCTTTTAAGAACATGTTTTTTGCAGTTCTCTTACTGTTATGTTGCCAGATTGCTGGAGGAATTCGGACTTACTGTGTGGAAAATAAACTAGCAAAGCCAACCTCGAATTTCCTTTTGGAAATAATGTTTCTGGAATCCCGCAAATATGTTGGTATTGATTGCAAATGAAAGTTATTGGAATAATCACATAGTGTATTTTCTTTCCATACACAATAATATTGCAAAGTTGTAAACTGAAAAAAAAAGTCCAGCAAAGCTACATTTTAAGCTTAATAATTATATTCACTTATATGCAACCACATATATTTCCATCCATTTAAACCCAGAAAATCTCAAGTGTGTCCATTAAGAAATGGATAAATGTCTTATTTCACATAAAGGAATGCACTTGTAGCCCTGTACAACTTAAAAACTTGTGATACAAAAATTTCCAAGAGTGTCTTTTTCTTGTCCACACGTAAATAGAAGTTAACAAACTGAAACAGAACTGACAAAGTGTGTATGACAAACAGAACAGTCTGTGTCATAGATGCTTTGTCAAGAAAATGAAACAACCCGGAACTACGCTTACAACCTGAAGTAGCTTAACTAATGACTTCACAAGCACTTCTTCTGTTTTATGTTTCCAGATGTTCAGAGGTGTCGTCTTGTTTTATTTTGATCTGTGGGAGAGGAAGCACAACAAAGAAGAAAACAAGGTCCTGAAGCGCTCCCCCGTGAGAGTGCTGATGTGCGCCGACTTGGTGCCTCCAGGGACGTCTACCATCCTCCTTCACCCACTTCGGGGAGTCGTCTGTCCCCAAAGACTCGGGCCATGTACCAGCTCTGTGCAATAACTAGGGCATCAGGGAGGAAACTTCTCAGCATCATTAAAGGAGTGTTTGTGGCTTACGCTCTGACTTGCTGCATGCATATGATGTTTGTGTGTGTGTGTATGTCTGTTTTCATCTTTCACCCAAAAGCTACTTTTAGGAAGAACGTTCAATAATTTGCAATTGATCCTGAAATGTCTTTCACAGCTTACTCTATTTCCATAAACTGTTGGGAAAATGTCTCTGTATAGTGATTGTGCGGGGGCTTTAAACATACTGAAACTTTGGTGTATTCTTATCAAAATCTGACATTTAAAAATAACACTGCATTGACATCATCACATTATCTTGTTATGAGCTCCTGCTCATGTTTCTCGTACTGTCACACACTCATGTCGAGACAAGGTGCGAAAAAGTCAAACGTGAGTTCAAGAAAAATAATTGGCCTCTAAGTCATTACAGTAAGTCACTGAATAAACGGTACCTCTACAGCAGTGGCTTCTTCATGACTCCCCGTTACATGGTTGTAGAAATAGCAAGACTGAGGCCCCAACTCACTTTGCAAAACACGAAATAACACTATACATGGAAGAGTCCCATTGGACTCCTTGCCCTCTTTGCAGTTGCTGACAAAATATTGACACCGTAGAAAAGATGCATTTCCACACATGCATCACACACTTTGTCCTTCTGAATGATTGATATATTGAAAGGGGTGTTTGAGCAGAATGTTGCACTAACCTCAAGTGATTTTATTTTAGTATTTAGTGAAGTGCCTGTTGACTTTGGGTACACTGGAAGCTTTTGTTGCAAAATGTTAACAGTATTATACTGCTTATTTGTGATGCAGTATATTATTGTAAAATACATTTACACTTTACGGTAATTTACAACAGTGTTAATGTAAACATTGTTGCACCGTGGGAAAGAGGACAGAAAGTGAGGGGAGAATACTGTTGGTTTAAAAGAATGTATCATGTTAAATCAACCTTTTTGAAATGTTGGCCAAGTTAAAATAATAATTCCTCACCAAAAGCACCCAAAGTATTTTTTTTATCTCTAATCAGTCATATTTGAGCATTCCTGCTCATTCCTTCTCTCTCAGTAGCCCCGCCTGATCCAATAAAGGGGCTGGGCTCTCACTTCGGCTGGGCCGACCCCTGTACCGCCCCTGCAGACTAATACGTATTACGTATGTATGTTTGTGTGTGTGTGTTTTGTGTGTGTGTGTGTGGGGGTGGGGACTGTACAGTTGAAAAGTTTGGGGTCACTTAGAAATGTCCATCCGTCCCTCCGTTCATCTTTCCGTCCGTCCGTCCATCCATTCACCCATTCATCCATTTTCTATACCGCTTGTCCCCGTGGGGGTCCCGTGCGTGCTGGAGCCTATCCCAGCAGTCATTGGGCAGTAGGCGAGAGACACCCTGAACCAGTTGGCAGCCGATCGCAGAGCACACAGAGACAAACAACCATCCGCACTCGCACTCATACCTAAGGGCAATTTGGAGTGCTCAATTGGCCTACCATGCATGTTTTTGGGACATGGGAGGAAACCGGAGTGCCCGGAGAAAACCCACGCGGGCACAGGGAGAACATGCAAACTTCATACAGGGAGGGTCAGAGGTGGAATCGAACCGGCACCCTCCTAAAAGTGAGGGTGACATTAAACAAATCAGAAATACACTCTTTACATTGATAATGTGGTAAATGACTATTGTAGCTGCAAACGTCTGGCTTATAATGCAATGTCTACACAGGTGTAAAAAGGCCCATTTCCAGGAACCATTCCTCCAGTGTTCTAATGGTCCACTGTGTTTGCTAATTGTTAGGTTTATGAATAATTAGACAACCCTTGTGCAATTATGTTAGTGAATTGTTTGAACGTTTATATGAACGATAGAGAAAGAGAAAGAGAGAAAGAGCAAGAGAAAGAGAAAGAGAAAGAGAAAGAGAAAGAGAGAGAAACAAAATTGGCCTAACCCCGACATGTTGACATGTGACTCAGAAAGACCTGAGACACAGTTTCAAATCATGCTCCTAATGTAAATATGAAGTGTGGAAATCAAATCACAGTCTAATTTATATTTTGGTAATTATAATTTAAGACATTAACGCTGAAATGCATTCTATTTGCAAGATCAAGGGATAAGTGCACCATCCCTTACTGGTTCCCCATTTCCTCATAGGCATGTGGTGGCACACAGACTGTTCCATTTCCTTTGACTTCCTGGTGCATCAGCCACCTGAGGCGTACTCATAAAAGCAAAGATCTAAGACTTTAATTCACATGATTTCATTAAAGATGTGTGATTGCATTAAGGCCTCCTTATGCAGCCACTGCTGGGAGAGAGCGACTGTGTGTGCGTGTATGTGTGTGTATGTGTGTGCATGTGCATGCGTGCTTGCGCAGTGTTAAATTAATTCAGGGGATTTCCGTGCTTATTTCATCACTTAATTAACCAGAGAGCATCATATGCTTTTCTTTTTCTCTTGTTTATCTTGTGGCCACAGAGGTACAGATTGCTTTTGTATGTTTTTATACTTCAGTACTTGTTATTTTAACTGTGATCAGTATAGAATCCTATTTTGTATTTTCCTTTATTCTTAAGTATTATAGTTTGACTATCCTATTGATATCATGTAATATTTGAACAATACTACAATAATCTTCACACACTGCGGGTATTTCTAGAGGTTCACTCCAAAAAAATATTGTACTCTTAAAGATTCTATACAATGGAATGAACCTTCTCAATTACCCCTGCCTTGTTCTAATTACAGTCAATTAAGTTCAGACAGGTTGAGACATCAAACCCCTTTCATCAACAATTTCTTTCAGTTGATTATGAAGCACATTTCATCTCCACACACAACATCCCCCAGAGGGCTAATTGAGTCTTGGATGATTCTACCGTTGTTTATTTAGCCCTGATTACACCTGGGAGAAAAGGCCTCAATTAAAAATCAAAGCTGTAATGATCTCATCTTAAATGCCAGCCATGTTCACCAATGGCCTCCGATGGAAAGGTCACTGATGCTCGCAACGACCCTTTTTTTTTCTTTTCTCCACATTTACCGCTGAAGCAGAGAACAGGAGAGAGAGTGAGTGGCCTCCATAAGCACTAAACAGCATAAATAATTAATCACACAAACTTTCTTCTTTGAGACATCAGGGAGAAAGACAACAAAGTTAGTCATTTAAAGGTGGTAAAATGAGATGTTTATTCTGTTTACATCACAGGCCACCTGTGGGCAACAGCCATATCAAAGCCTGATTGTCATGCTGACATAAACTGCCAAGAAGTGGCTGGTGAATGTGGAAGAATGTGATTTTAGTGTGAATTTAGTTGAGAGAAAATGTATTTTAACTTTGCTCATTTGTTTCCCCTTGTTTACCTATAGGCGTAATGAAGCAGAAGTGTGAGTTGACAAATCACTACAACTGATTGCCATATCATTTCTGCTGTTTTAAATGACTCCTTGCTTTGATTGCTTCGTCATTGCTACTTGCTGATTGGTTTTGAAAGGAATTACACATTTTCTGTACATGACTAAAAGGTGTCAAGGACAGAAGATAGGCTCAGTAATCTACTCATCTTCTTTCAAACTTTTGAATTAGGTTTCAGAATCTCATATATGGTGTGAGTGAGTGTTGTCTGGAGCACCCGTGGAAGCTTGGATCGTGATTAGGCTAGCTTTTCATCTCCAGTTTCTTCAGGTTGCATCAGTGTGACTTGTCACCAACATATCCTTCCTTGCTGAAAACCCAGGGGGTCTAAACCAACATTTCTCTCCTTTCAAATCATTTCCTTTGTTTCACAATAACATCATTGTCAGCACGACACCATACACACATTCAGCTGTCAATGTAGCTAATGTTGACATCCTGCAGAGCTGCAAATACAAGTTGCTTTGTTTCCTCTGTGTCAGAGATCACCTTGGAAAAATCATGTTCCTCTTCTAATTGTCACCAGGAGAATATCAAATATTTCTTGAGGCATGATTCACCCTGCTGTTCAACCTTTTATAGAAACATAAGTCTTTGACTGTCCGTTACCGCTCAAGCAACGTTTTCAAAATGACATTGATCACTAACATGCTTTACTATATGAATGTAAACTAATCTATCTACTTTTCTGAGACACTTATCCCACCAAGAAGGTGTGGGCATACATTTCACACTGATGAACGAGAGGATCGCCTCCTTCAATTCACGGGTGGCGGGGATGTACCCTGAACGTTGTTTGTGCCTCTGCAGTTAAGTATGAGGGGTCGTTAGGGACATAATTCACAGTTATCATTCACACACACATAAAACAACACACATACACACACCATAGTAAAAACCTCTCACACAAGTGAAATGCTTTTATACACACAAATGAAATGTTAAAACTGAAATGTTTCTACACGCTAGTGAAATGTTCTCACACACACAACTAAAATGCTTTCACACACACAAGTGAAATGTTTTGTTCTCACACTCACAACTGAAATGGGTGGTGTTCTGTTACTGGTTTTCTGTGCTCGTCATGGATGGTCCATGAAGAACAACACCATGTTTAAAAGGTTGCCCATATGTGTACTTGGCACTAGGGAACCTGAGCCCGCAGTTCGATGATCAATTTAGTCGTCTTGTCATTGGAAGACACTTAGGTGAAGAGAGGGACGGAGCTGACAACCAATCACCACCACCACCACCACCACCACGGTGTGTCACCTCCGCTAGTGGGGGAAGATGGCAGTCTGACCAAAAGTATTGTGAGGGTTTGCTGGGAACACCTGGCAGAATCCCCTGTCAGAAAATGTTTCAACTTCCACCTCCGGCAGAACTTTGCCCACCTCCTGGGGGAGGCAGAGGACATTGAGACTGAGTGGACCATGTTCCATAGCTCCATTGTTGAAGCGGCTGATCGGAGCGGTAGTTGTAAGGTGTTTGGTGTCTGTTTTGGTTGGAAATCCCCGAATCTACTGGTGAACATCGGCGGAAGGGATGTTGTCAAGCTGAAGAAAGAGTCCCACCAGGCCTTTTTTGCCTGTTGGACTCTGGAGGCGGCTAACAGATACTGGCCAAGCGAAACACAGCTTTGGCGGTCGCTGAAGCAAAATCTCAGGTGGGCAAGGAGTTTGGTGAGGCCATGGAAAACAACTTCCGGATGGCGGCGTTGAAGACATTTTTATCCGTTCTCCAACGAAGGAGAAACAGTTCACCATTAGTACTGTGTATGATGACGACAGGGAGCCCAAATTCTACCGACACACCTTCCATTGAGGAGGCAGAACCTGGAGACTCTGACTATCTCTGGGGTTGAAGTCACCGAGGTGGTTGAAAAGCTCCTTGGAGGCAAAGCCTTGTGGTGGATGGGATCTGCCTGCATTTCTTAAAGGCTTTGGATAGTGTGGGGCTGCCCTGGTTGATTCTGATCTACAACATCGCATGGACACCGGGGTCAGAGCCTCTGGATTCGGAGACTGGAGTGGTGGTCTCCCATTTTAAGAAGAGCAACAGTAGGGGGTATTCCAACTATGGCGGTATCACACTCAGCCACCCTGGTAAGGTCTATCAGAGGTGCTGGAGAAGAGGGTCGATCGGGATGCCGACTCTCAGATTCAGGAGGAGCAATGTGTTTTTTATCCCGGCCACAAAACAGTGAACCAACTTTACACCCTCGGCAGAATCTTCAAGGGTGCTTGGGAGTTTTCCCAACCAGACTACATCTATTTTGTGGACTTGGAGATGTACTTCTGTGTCCTTCTGGAGTTCAGGAGTATGGGGTAGAAATCCTCTTGATAAGGGCAGTTCAGTCCCTATACCACCAATGTCAAGAATCCGGGTGGGAATTATACCGAATTTCACATTTGCCACCCTCCTTTGAACATTCCGGAAGAAAATATTACTTACCGGCTATCGTGAAATTACACTTATATTTGAAAGTATGTTATTATCATGCTCAAATATTTTAAACAAAGACCATTTAAAAAAAATACAAAAGCATATTGACATTCTAGTTTTTAATTTTATTTTTGGGTTGTTATGTTAATTATTTTATAGTGTGAGCTCATTTTAAGCCTAATTTCAAACCAGATCATGTATGCATGCTCGATTACTAATAAACACTGTCACCCCAGGCATGGAAGAAATACCTAAACTAAATGGATTATTTTTCTCATTGACAAACAAAACAGAAATCTTCTCTCCAAGTCCACCTTTCACTGCTTTTACTCGTCCTCAACCCGTCTTGCTCCCAAGAGCACACAGTAAATAAAGATGATGTGATATTTTCTCCTGAGTTCATCTTGTGATGTAGTGCCATGTTTGGCTTGTCGTAGAACTGCAGCTGCAGAGCTAGTTTGATTAATAATAGCTTTTGTGAAATCAGTTTCAAGGTTAGTGTTCACTGAAAAGTTTATAGCTTCCTCATCGGAAGTGATGAGCATGCAGACAAGTCTTATTTTTTGTTTGCTGTTAAAGCTGCTTCACACTAAAACACAGTCTCCATCTGATTTTGTCTCTTCCTCTCAGCAGCTGACTGATTCTTTGTCAGACTATCAGTCCTCTCACCTTAGCTCTCACCTCTCTCATCTCGTCTTTTGCCTTGTCAAAAAAGTTAAGACCTGCTCATTTAACCAAAAATCTCACAAGGTGTGCACACAGAGGGTAATGACATCATGATGAGTGTGCAAGCCCAGCCATACACGCTTGAGATGGCTATTCTGTCCGAATAATTAAATTAGTAATAATCGCAATGTTAGAGTGCGCTGGTGTCTAAATTTCGGCACACCGGTCAATTGCGGCCCGTGGTCCATTTTTAATAGGCCCGCAAGAAATTTTATAAAGAGAATAGAATATGCCCCGAGAAGAAGATGTTTACCCCAAGAGACTAAACAACAGCAGAACCAATAAACCAAAAATTAGAAAGTGAGCATCACGGCTCCCACTGAGTGCAATGCCGTTCCCAATTTAGGTGAGTAAGATGTATTCCACAGTACCCGTGTGTTAATAAGCATCCATGTGCAGGTACACATGCGACAAATATCAATGATCCTCATCAATTCTGTCAATTTGACATTTTGACATTTGTAACGGATTTTTGGCTCAAGTGCCATCGGGTCACCATCGGAGCTTGATGGCCCAGCGCAGCTGATAATCACCAAAATAATTCACTAAAATTATATACACTTCTTTTATTGAGTCCAGTTCAGTCTGTTAGGGTTACCATTAATAGGTGTGATGCTAATAAGTGTGATGCTTAAATAACAAGCTTGACATTTCCCCTTCATTGTTTTTGTCTCTGTACTGCAAATCCTATGTTCAAGAAGAAATCTGAGACTGCTGTTCTGAGAATGGGCTACCAAACCTATTTATGAATAAATAAGTAATGACCCATTCATGGAAAGCTGTGATGAATGCAGTGTTGTCTTTAATTATATTCAACAATACAACATATTTTACCCCATTTAATTGATTTTTCTAACTTTAATACACTAAAGTTAAGGGTATGTACCTACTTTCCAGTAAGTGGCCCACCATATCCTAATTATTTACATATATGGCCCTCATTGAACAAGGTTCGGACACCCCTTGCTGTAGTGGATGGGTTGCACTACACTGTTAATGTTGTTGGAATACATTCTGTGTAATTTTAAGCCCAGGCTGTGCCTGCTAAATTACACTTTTGAAAATTTCTTAGTCTACGAGAACACACTATTCGATATCAATGATTTACTATCTACCATTTTTAGTGGCTTCTATATGTGCAGCTTATTTGCTATTGCTTTACAGAGTGGTTGCACACCAATCATTTGGCTTTCCACTCAGGTATAATGTTTTTGTTGGCCTTTGTACATTTGACTGTGATATTAGTTTTTGCTAAAAGTACAACTGGGATGTACTAATATGCGGTATCTTCCTCACTTCTCTAAATGTATAAACTCGAATTTAATATGGCCAGGAAGAGCCTGATAATTTGGAACGACTGCACTCCACTGTTAGTACACACAAATGCATAGTTTTGATGTGGCTAAGATTCGACAAAGACTCATATTTCCCTACTTATCATATTTTACTCACACCCAAGTATTGTGTCCCTTCTCCAATGACCTGGTAATCCTTCCCCACATTTTCGGCTGTATAACTGGCAGTAAAATAGTGGGGGTTGGGATATAGGGGCTAAAGGACAAATATATTGCAAGGGACCGTATTGTTAAACATCACATCAGTACATATTTAAAATTATGTGTGCGTGCGCGTGTGTAATATCATTTTAAGTTTTACTAACTTCAGTAATTGCATATATTTACCAGGAAAATATGAAGTATAAGTAATGAAGTAAAAGTAAATCAGCAACTTAACTGAGTGTTTAACCATAAGCATATGCCAAACATAATCATCCACTTTTTCCTTTGTGAATACTTCAAATTAATTGAGTCACTCAAAGTTCAGATAAAGACAGCTTGTAACTCAAACCAAATATTTCAAACAAACTAAGCATTAACCAAATTTAGAATAATAGCATCCAAGTCCATTCCTTACCAGTTGCGTGTGACCAGGAACTGAGGAGTCTCTTTGGGATTTTTTTCTTTACTTTCTCTCTTTTTTTCTTTCAGTCTTTCCTTTGTCTGTTCCCCCAGCTCACATGCTGGTCTGTAGGCAATATGGTCGTCCCTGGCATCTGATAGGAAGCTTGGTGAATTGTGTCGTGGCTGTTTTTTCTCTGCCTCCTGCAGGTCTGGAGGGGGACTAGTGGATATTTTAACTGAATGACCTCTGCCAGTTGACGTGACAGTGCCCTTGAAATTTTTAGATGTCTTTGACCCAGCCAAAAAGTGTCTGCAATCATCTTTTGGGTCCAGAATTACCAGAAAAAAAATCACTGGTCCTTATAATTTCTACTATAATTACTGACTTGATATAATACTGAGTGTAGGTTGATGACAAAAGTGATTTAAATCAATTTTAGCAGCGAATAGGCTGCAGCAAGTGGTCTAAATAGTTTCTGAATCCACTGCAAGTACTCTGTGTATTTTTGTGTGTTTCCTCGGTCGAGAGCACACATTTATATACAAAATGCTGAGATTTAAGGATAGAAAGGATTTGTATTGTCATACAGAGCAGAGTTATCATATGCATATGCAACAGCACTTTTTCTTATGAAAACTGCATGCACACTTATGCTCCTCAAGTGTTTCTGGTTGTTTAACTTTTCTTAGTAGTTTTGTATGCCAGCATGCATGAATGACTTTGTAGAAATGTGTGCGCATGTGTGTGTGAGGCAGTGGGAATGAGCAGTCTGTCATGCCTGAGAGGGAGCCAAGCCTGTTTAAATTGCCTTCTGGCTTCCAAGCCTCTCATCTGCAAACTGGCACCTCTTCTGCACTCGTTCACTTCGCTCCATCCTCTCTGTGCTAAGTATGTCCGCCTCTGTCTTTCCTCCTGTTTTGTATTGTATGCCCCTCGTCTGCCGAGCACGACTGTTTATTTTATTTATTTATTTGACCTCTCTTCATGCCTCACTATTATCTTCCACTTGTCAATTCATGACAGTTTTTTTGCTCTCAACCGTCTATGTTCGAACCACAGACACCATCATCTTTGCAGTGTGATGTGTATTCTGAAGTCTCAAGCACTTTTGAATCCTACAACTTATGTAATGTGTCACTATCCTACTTGCTAACAGAGCAAAAAGACATTAAGCTTGTGCCTGTGACCAATATTCTGTTAACAATAATATCAGTAGCAAACAATAGCCAGGCATTAGCCACAGTAATAGGTCAGGAAATTGCAACATATCCCGCTGGTGATGACCACATGTCTATTCAATGACAATTTTACCTTTTATACAGATATAACAAATGTTTCATATGTATTCTTTATGGTCTGTTGACACTGTATTACTTAACCGTTAATGCAAAATTGTCATAGACTACTTTTACAATAAGCTCCACTTGCCACTAGAGGTGTCCATCAAATGCAGTGTCACTCTGATTGGTCCCTGAAGACAATGCATTCCATAACACCGGCTCACAAATTTTTATCCATCCATTTATTTCCAACTGTTTATCCGGAGTCAGGTCACGGGGGCAGCAGCTTCAGTAGGGAAGCCTCGACTTCCCTCTCCCCTGCTACTTCGTCCATCTCATCCCAGGGGATCCCAAGACGCTCCCAGGCCAGCAGAGAGACATGGTCTTTCCAACGTGTCCTCTGTCGTTCCCGGGCCCTCATTCCAGTGGGACATGCCTGAAATACCTGACCAGGTAAGCATCCAGGGGGTATCTGAATCAAACTCCCAGGGAAATTCATCTGGTTACTCTCAACATGGAGGAGCAGTAGCTCGACTGTGGATCCGAGTGTCTCACCTAACCTTCAATGGAATACCCTGTCGAGGAAACCTATGTTGCCCCTTGTATCCCTGATCATGTTCTTTTGGTCATGACCAATAGCTCGTAACCAGAAGTGAAACTATGAACGTAGATTGACCAATATACTTGAACTCTTCCACTTGGGGTAAGATTTCATTTCCAACCCGGTGAGGGCATTTCATCTTTTTCCGAGGACTATGGTCTCAGATTTGGAAGTGCTGACTTTCATTCCAACCCCTTCACACTTGACTTTGAACCACTCCAATGAGAGTTGGCGATCACACTTGAAGAAGCCAAGAGGCCAACCCTCATCATAAACGAATACCTCTTACTGCTGGTTATACAGACCAAACTCTGGCATCTCACACTCCCAAACTACCCCCACAGAACTCCCCAAGGGACATGGTCAAACCCCTTCTCTACGTCCACAAAACAAATGTAGACTGGTTGGGCGAATTACCCTAAAACTCTGCCAAGGGTGTTGATTTGGTCCACTGTTCCATGGGCAGTGGTATTTTTTATGATGTAATCAACTAATGAACAAGTGAGCACTTGGTGGAGGGAATAAAAGATGTGTTCATCAAGCAAAAACATATGCAATTACAATGAAAACTGACACACGTTTGCTAAAAGCAGCAGATATTTCAGCTATGCGCATTGAGCACAATTTTGAAATAACTCCTGTGTTCAGAGCCTCTTTTTGTCCATCAACGTGTGTGTGTGTGTGCGTGTGTGTGTGTACATGCACAGCTCTTGATACACCACTAATAAGTACCATTTTTTTGTCCTTCAGTGTAATGGCCTCCATAAATCACATCATATTCTCCTTAGTGATTCGCCGCTGGGCCCCTGACTCCATCTCTTGTAGCCTTGTGTCTCCCTCCACACCCTACTCAGTAACCCCCACCTCCTCCACATTGTTCTGGCTTTCCCCCCCTCGTTTCGGCCCTTGTTCGGGGTTTCTGATGAGGTCTGCTTGATCGAACCTGGTTGTTTGGAGGCCTTTTCGTTTATCAGCTCAAGCACTTTGACTCTATTTTTCTCCCTCCATTGATTATCACATTAGCAAGGCTTGATGTTAAGTCCCTAGCTATCCTCATCGTTTGCTTGCTTCAAGGTTATGGGCTATAGCACGAAACGAGGTGAAAAAGCCACATGTCAAATGGAGGGATTAGGCTTGTTTGTGAAGCACTCTAGACCAAATGACTAAACAGTTCACTTTGGGATCATGCGGAGTGGTGCATGAGTGTGTGTACATGTGTGTGTATATATGTGTGTGTGTGTGTGTGTTCCCAAGTCTAAAGGGCATTCATGTTTGTCCTTGGATACTGTAGCGTCATCAAGAATTTTGAGGGCTTTAAAAACCTTCACGCTATTTCAGCCAAGGCTGTTATTTCCACACTTTCTTTCCATTGCTCTTCATCACTCGTAGACACGTTTCTGTACTTTTTTCTTTATCGGTGAACTTCTTGTTGCACACACAAAAAGATGCATGCGCACACACTCACAGTGCTATTCACAACTTAATACTATTACTCAACCTACTGTGTTTATGATAAACCTTATCTCTTGTACAGCATTTCCGAACACTAAAATACACAACACTAACTCACACTGACACAAGATAACTACATTTCACTGATGCATAATGAGACCCTTCTACAGTTTAAAGTAAAACAGCCGAATGTATATGTCTGCAGGAGGCAGTCTAGCATGCAGTTACAACATTAGAATATGGATAAATAAATCTTTATTGAACCTTAACATGTGCTCACAAACACATCTAAAGCCTCCAGTAGGGGAGGGGCTTTTGAAAATTACCTTTAGGGAAGCAAAACACAAGGAGTGACATGACAAGATGCAACTGGGCATGATTGAATTAAATCAAGCAAATAAAAAAAAAGGAAAATCAAACATAAAAAAGGAAGCAGCAACTTCAATTTAGTGTAATCATTTATATATTCATAGAGCAGATTTTCATGATTTCAGCCAACCACTGGCAACAAAGTACAATAGAGTCACATTGTTTTCACTCCAAGATCCACAATAATAATTAAACTCTATCACTTCCCAGGACTCCAAATATTTGTGTTCCTGCATTGAAGGGAATTTATGTTAATCTTTGTCTATTTCCCAGACTTTTATTGGTAAAAAAAAAGAACAAGAACATAGAAACGTATCTGCCATAGTCCATTTGTTGCAGTCAATGTTTTTCTACAGAGGCCTTTACTGCTACCAAAAATATGGATATATTTGATGGAAATTACATGGAACATTAAGACTTCCCAATCAACCATTTTGATCACTTAAATAGAGTATATTTATTCTTCCCTCGGGCTGTCAGGGGACCTTTTTGTATGAATACAGCATTTCTTGAAGTCAGCACTGCCAAGTGCCTCCTCATAAAACACGGGTCATGACTCAATATTTCTTAGGTTTCAAAGCCTCTTTTTGTTGAACTTAAGACTATTGGCTGAAATTTTATGAATACAAATTTACAAAGAAGAGCACCATGTCACCATTTGATTTTCCAGGCATTGGTTCGGGCCTCAGCTGGCATAAATGTATCTGTTAATTGAGAAGTCATGTAATGATTTAATTTTAACTCAAGTTAACTTCATACAGCACTGCACAACAACCACAGCTGTAAGAAAGTTCTTCAAAGAAATGAAAGCGAATTTAAAAGTTTCAATACGTTTACAACCAGTCCCTTGACCTAAAAGAGTTGTACTTTTATTCCCTCTCAGTGCACGTTGTCCAAAATGACTCCTACTACTGTACAAAATACAGTAGAATGAATGTCGCTAACTTTATGGTTTATGAAAGCAACCAGCTCCATGTCATGTCACCACCAGCCCAAGCACCAGTCTGGATAAACTTCAAAAGTTATGTTAAATCTTTTCAGTAACAGAGGTAAAAAAAAAAAAAAAAAAAAAAAAAAAAAAAAGATTTTCTGTCAAAATAAAAGGAACAATAAACATGGCATAAAAAGAAATGATGTGCTTTTGTAGGTCAGATGTAGGCCTCAAGTTAATGGCTGAAACTTGTTGGTTAACAGTGCTTGTTGGCAGGGATGTTGTAAATTCAAGTATTGGTAACCGTAATTAACAGAAAAAGAACTCAAAACTCAACTTCTCTTTTCAATGTGAAATAGTAAAATAAGCAATAAGAGCCTTTCATTCACAAGGCTCCAAATCCCTCCAGGTAGCGCTAGCCCTTTTAACGCTGCTTAATATATACAAAACATTTACTAAACAGACCAAAACATCTCTAAAATAATCTGGATAATCACTCACCAACAAATTATCTCTCTGTTGTTAAATTTGAGCAATCCCCTTAACTTCAAAACTCCTCTATTCCCTGAGAATCCCTGCCTATCCATAAATTTACCTAACAACTATAGCTCGGGGAATGAACAACACATTTTACTCCCCACAGCTGTGGGCAGAATGCATGAAATCATTATGGGAGATGCTCTTATATTTTCATCCATCCATTCATCCGTCCGTTGTCCATCCCTCCCTCCATCCGTCCATCCATCCGCTATACCCTGAACTGGTCACTGGCCAGTCAGCAGGGAAAATATGGACGAGTAACCTTTCACACTCACAATCACAGCTACAGACAATTTTGAGTTGTCAATCAACCAACATTGCATGGTTTTGGAATGTGGGCAGATTGGAGTACCCGGAGGACACCCACATCAACAACCATACTCCACACGGGAAGGCCGGAGCCGAACTCAAACCCTGCGTCCGTGAATTGTGAGACAAACATGCCAACCAATGCTGCCTGCTCTTAGAATTTTCTAATATCACTTTCCCTCTTGGTGAATGAACAAATGATTCTCAGTTCTACATCTTTGCGTGTAATGGGAGATAGGCAAATCTGGTCCTAAAGAGCCACTGTCCTGCCTATTTTGGAAGGTTCCCTCTTTAACACATCTGATTCAAATGATCAGGGTCGTTATCCAGCTTCTGCAGGACTTGCTGATGCTGATATGAATTAAATCATAATCCAATTATCTCATCAGCTATTCCAAGATTTTTGTACCTCAATTTGAAGTGTGAAATCATATCAGGATAGTAGAGCTTCGATTGGGAGTTGCCATTAAGAATTTGACATTCAAGCTTAAAACAAGGTACATCACACTCTGACACACATGCACAGTTGTTAATCTTTTCTCAGACCATTTCACTAAGACTAGCAATCACTGGATCTTCACACAGTGAGTGTCTGTTTTTCAACATGTCTTCTATCCCTCTGGACCTTCGCAACACTCCAATTAGGTTTGTCACTCAACTACTGGGGATGGGATTAAGGGAAAAGGATTGGTGGGAGTTGCATACATAGGGTGAGCACCAGAAGATATAAAAGTGGAAGCAAATAGTATGCAATAGATGAGGAAATTGCAAGCGAAAGAAATGGAGAAAATACTATTAAGCTATAAAAGAGAAAACAGTTGGATTTGGCCTGGGGGACTTCTGAATAATATGTCATTAAACAAGATTCATAAACCCACAACCCTTCCTTCCACTCTTTTCACCTTTGCTGCCTAGTTTTTCTCCCATTGTCTTATTCCACCACTTGCACTATTGCATT
The DNA here is from genome assembly GCF_054491065.1 of Syngnathus leptorhynchus. Lineage (NCBI taxonomy): Eukaryota > Metazoa > Chordata > Actinopteri > Syngnathiformes > Syngnathidae > Syngnathus > Syngnathus leptorhynchus. Next base: position 7,595,785 of record NC_141199.1, on the reverse strand, counting down.
TTCCCGACAATACCTCATATAAAACCAAATATGGACAATGAGGAGGGGAACGATTCCCTTATACTCTGCCGCTGTTGATTTAAGGCAGCTCAACAGATATACATGGATAAAATTTTATAAATATTTGGGAGGTCTTATGCTTTATTAATGTTATCATGATGGTATTGTTTGATGCAGAAGCAAAACCAACTAAACATGACTTTCAAAAAATAAGTATTAAATCTCATGGTATATGACAGTTGCAATCAAAAAGCACACGATAAAGAATATAGTATTTAACTGTTATCCAAATCTTCTTTCTTTTGTCTGCTCTGTAATTTTTTGACAGACTATCTAAAAAATTATCCGGAGTAATGTTCACTACCATAAATGAGGTTCACTCATAATTGTACCAGTTTTGTTCTGTAAACCTGACATGAAGTGGAGCATCTGGTCCACTGGTACAGCCAAAACCACCCGGAGCTGAACCTGCTCATGACCGTGGAGATGACAGTCTCAGGAGAGACCCTTTGCCATTTCCACCCCTCACCATCCTCAGTAATGCTATTCCTACCATGGACACCTTCAAGTTCCTGGGATCCACAATCTCCTGGGACCTGTCCGGAAGAAGGCCCAGCAGAGGTTGTAATTTCTGAGACAGCTCAGGAAGTTCAACCTGCCACAGGGGCTGCAGAAGACCTTCTACACTGCCATCATCCATTCTATCCTCTGCACCTAATATAAATATAAATATGATACGTGTGTGTGTGTGTGTGTGTGTGTGTGTGTGTGTGTGTGTGTGTGTGTGTGTGTGTGTGAGTGTGTGCGTGTGTGCGTGTGTGTGTGTGTGTGTGTATGTGTGTGTGTGTGTGTGTGTGTGTGTGTGTGTGTGTGTGCATATGTGCGTATGTACATATGCAGATGTAGCTAAATTATACATACTGTAAATATGGTTTAGAACTATTTTATTATTAACTTTTTTATAACAAGGTACAAGTGTACATACTGTAAATATATTTTTAGAACTCTTATTATTAAAAAATTATAACAAGGTACAATACTGTAAATGTGTTTTTATAACTCGTTATTATAACAACTTTTTAATAACAAAGTACAAGTGTACGTACTGCAATTGTGTGGGCACTCCCTGCCTTCTGCTGGCGTGTGGGCAGCTTTTATGCCATAATTCCTCAATTTAGAAGTTTTATTTTCAATTTTTTAATTTTCAATTTTTCTGTGAAAAAAAATCTGCGATGTACTGTGATAAATGAACCACAATATAGCGAGGGATTACTGTATTATGTAAAATTAGGAGACAATGGTCAAGATAAAGAGAAAAAAAGGGAGACTGAGACCAAAGGAGAATATGAGATTCTTATTGTTAGAGATAATAAAGTAAAAGAGAAGATACTTCTGAAAAGGCACTGAGAAATTGGATGTACTACATCAGAAGAAAGGCTGCAAAACATATGAATAGTGGCCTCTTCAGGCACTCAAGATTAAGAAAGCAAGGCACCTCAAATCATTCCTATCCACTGGATATGATCAATTTTTATCACAAATCAACATGATGTAATGTGGAGGTTCGGCCATCATTAAAATGTAGTGGACATATATACAGTTGATGAGAGAATATGGGACAGGTATACCCACATCTACTCTGTAATCTTCCCACCCCGCACAAATCAGTCGATTGGTGACAGGCATCAGTCTGGCAGTTACATTCAAACTTCAACTCATTCCTATTAAATATCTAATTACTCCCTAAACAAAGTGCTATGTCTGTCAGGTGGAAATCTAATAATTAACATCAATAAATATCGTGATCCACAGAGAAATATTTAATAAAATAATTTGCGTCAAAAGGCTTGCTATGGACTTGAGAAATACAGTAATCTATCACATGGAATCCTTACATTATAAAATAAACATTTTGACTGCTCTTGGTGATGTGCCAAGAACTTAAAACACAAAAACAGTGGATTAATTAACAGGCTTATTGCCAAAATGAAAGCTGTTTAGGGCAGCTGGACATAAATAGTAAATGGTTTGATAGTGAGAATGTTTGCCTTATAGCAGTACGTTGCAATATGGCAAGCAACACTGCCAAGCCCGAGTGTCTCCATGTGGCTAACTGGTTTCATTGTTTCTGTGTTCTGGATAAATACGTTCAATATATTTTGGACGTGTAGCACGGGTAGTACAGTTGAAAATAGAACGTTTTGTAAAATTCCCATCACTAATGTTTGTCATCTCAATAGTGACTAATTTGTCTACTCAAAAGCCCTATTTATTTTTCGAGAAACGTTTTCTACCAACATGCGTGACAAATCTGTATACTCAGTTGGGTTGTGGTTTTAGGCAATGATTGTCCGATCCAGCTTGTCATATTAGTAAACTCAAGCTGACCATCTGTCGTCTGAAGGCATTCTGCTTTGTAAGCCTAATGTCCTTTTTTCAACTAGAGGGTGAGTGGCAAATTCAAAGCCCAGAAAAACCTACTTTAGCCGTTTGATGTTCCCAGACCTGTTTGCGTGAAATCAATCAGAGGCACCTTTTTTTCCTAATGCCTGACTTCAAAGTGCTGTCCTGCTACTGCTGATGCTGAGGCCTCTCTCCGTTTTCATCGGTGGAACCAAGAGATTGCAGTCTCTCGGTTCTTAAACAAGATTCTGCTCTCTGATTACACCTCTCCTAGTTGAAGGACTGTTAATGGAACGTAAAAATAACCGACCCTGAAACTCTGAAGGGTGGAGTACAGGGTATTTTATTGAATTCCCACAAGAAAGGAACAAGAACTGCTGCACACACAAAAAGACTAGAAGTTCCTTGAAATGTGTCTTACTGCTGAGAAATGCTCTCCAAAATAATTGAGGACTATAAATTAGGTAAAGACACTTCTGCCTTTATTATTGAATACTGAGCAAAATAACTTAACAGTATTTTGCATTCAACACATCAGGGTGTTTCAATCAAATACCCTAAACAAAGAGGACAAATTAGAAAATCTGTGCCCACAATGAAATTCTGAATATAAAAAGATAATAAATTATAACAATATCAATAATATTGCACATGGTTAAGAGAAAAAGAGATGAAATGATGAAATAAGCACAATACACTTGAGTAAAAACACAGTAAGTGCCCCGTGCATGTGTGGGTATCCTTCAGGTGCTCCGGTTTCTCTTCCACATTCCAAAAGCATGCATGGTAGGTTAATTGTGTCCCTCGTGAGAACAAACAATTCAGTTGATAAATAATGTAATATAGTATATAAACTAGACACAAATAGCATTTGTGAGACATTTTCCACCTGTGTATTTAATTTTAAAAAAGAATAATCCCATTCCTGGACAAAAAGCCAAGATCTACTATGACCTTGTCAGACAGTAGTTGTTCTAGGGTCATGCATTTAGATATTATTCTCATTTGCTATGACAGTTGGAGCACCCCAAGGCCGTGGATCTCTTTGCATGATATAGTACAAACAGGTGCTGTGGGCGGAGGAAATTATGTGGGGGAAAACTACAATAGGTGTACAGCATGTGTTCACTGGGGACTAGTCCGATAGTATGTACTGGATATTACAATTATGATTCATGAATTCTGAATAGCATTTTTGTTGTATCTCTCCATTGTGAAAAACAAACGATACAAAGGGATGAAAATGTTATTGTTCGTGCATGCAGTTATTTTACACTTGGACATTTTACAACCAGTTCATTTGTAAGCTGTTATGAAGCCAGCTGAGAAGCATCCACTGAATAATGTGATCTCTTTCCTCCATACAATCTCTTTCCCAAGCTGCAGTTTAGAATGCCACTTGTCCAATGGCATAGTAAAATGTGATGGGGAAAAAGGTTCTTTTTCCTTTCAATTTTGTCTGACAGACACAAAGACACAGACGGTAGCAAAGACAGAGTTTGGCAAACAATAGAGACATATGGAGACCGGAAACAAGTGTCCAGCTGCTCAACAAGACAGAGAGGCAATGCAGCTAGCTGTAAATGACAAAAACAACACATTTTTCATGTTATCTTAAATTTGTGATAGACAAGTACCATGTTACTTTGCCCCTACAGTTGATGAGTCTCTGTGAGGGTATCTGCACTATTCTACTGCTGTGAATGGGTTTATGTACGTACATAGTAATACGGATGGATGGATGGATGGATGGATGGATGGATGGATGGATGGATGGATGGATGGATGGATGGATGGATGGATGGATGGATGGATGGATGGATGGATGGATGGATAAATGGATGGATCAATCTACTTAGGGCGCTGGCATAATCTAATTTAGTACGTACAAAGCACATGTTTTTTGCTTCCTTTTTGTTGCCATTATGGAGCTTTTTTTAACATCCCTCACTGTCAAGGCCCCAACTCCCCTTCCATCCATCCATCCATCCATCCATCCATCCATCCATCCATCCATCCATCCATCCATCCATCCATCCATCCATCCATCCATCCATCCATCCATCTATCCATCCATCCATCCATCCATCCATCCATCCATCCATCCATTTTCTGAACCGCTTTGTCCCCACGGGGGTAGCGGGCGTGCTGGAGCCTATGCCAGCCGTCATCGGGCAGTAGGCGGGGGACACCCTGAACCGGTTGCCAGCCAATCACAGGGCACACAGAGACAAACAACCATTTGCACTCGCACTCAGGGACAATTTGGAGTGCTCAGTCGGCCTACCAAGCAATATTTTTGGGATGTGGGAGGAAACCGGAGTGCCTGGAGAAAACCCACGCGGACACGGGGAGAACATGCAGACAGGAAGGGCCGGAGGTGGACTCGAAGCCGCACCCTCCTAACGGTGAGGCAGACGTGCTACCCAGTGCGCCACTGAGCCGCCACTCCCCTTCCAAAACGCAAAATGAGAAATTGAGAGCAAAATCTTTAAATATTTGTCTGTGCTGCAAAAATGTTTTCACAATTCTTTTTTGGCACAAATCTGATTCATAGTGTGTCTTGTGCTGAAATGAAGCATATTACCACGACATATTACCAGTATTATTTTTCTTCTTTTTTTTACCTTAACTATTCTTTTTTTTGTCTTCTTGAGAAGCTTAAAAAAACCTCGATCATGTAATCACTCGGGGTGGTAATACGTACATCTAATCAAATCAGGAATAAGTTACTGCAATTATTATAAAGCAAATCATAGCCGATGTTTTTATTGCATCTTATGTGTTCCTTTTTTGTTGGGAATTAAAAATACATTACACCCAGCATTCAAGAGATGATGGATGATGACCATGGCTAAGGAAGCGTCAACAAATCCAAGGATTCTTGGGCTGAATCAGCAAGACACTCCGTGGACTCTGAAGGCAAACCTTGAACTTCTGCCCTTGTTCCGAGGTAAACAGTCAAACACTAAACCACAGAATCGGTGCAAAAACCTGTCATATTTTGGGCACATACATCCTTTGTACTTCCCTTCCCTTGCTTTTAACCTCAACCAAAGGCAATACAAGTTCTCTCTCCTTCAGTGGATTCCACTACTTGTATTTCTCTCCCCACTTAACATTCTATACATCTGTATAGCTTTGATTTTTTTTCACTTTTTTCTCCCTCACACACCTTGTGTACGTAAACTCAAGCGCAGAGTATTTCAGAACACCGTTAGGTTATGATTATTAGAAAGAGAGTGACAGACAAAAAGAGAGAGAGAGGAGAGGGAGAGAAAGAGAGAGAGGGAGCGAGAGACAGGAAAGAAAGAGAGGGAGCAAGATATAGAGATGATCTACTGTATCCATTCAGCTCTCTTTTTTGAGCCAATTTTATTAAATGTGTCAGAGTTTAAAACAAACTGGATCTTATTGGACAAAACTGTGGCATAACGACTCAAATGACGCATGTCCATCATAAACCCATCTCAAAAAGTTAAGAAATTTGTGCTTGGTAGTGCTTGGTAGATTATTACTTTTGTGACAATGTTTCTGGGCAAAACTATTCTAAACACTGTTGAAAAGTCTGTTATTGAATTGTATTTTATTTGACTATCTATCTATCTATCTATCTATCTATCTATCTATCTATCTATCTATCTATCTATCTATCTATCTATCTATCTATCTATCTATCTATCTATCTATCTATCTATCTATCTATCTATCTATCTATCTATCTATCTATCTATCTATCTATCTATCTTGTTTTAGAAGGGGGTGGGGAGCAGGGGTCTTGACAGTGAGAGAAGTTATTCTTGATTTAATTCCAATTTAAATTTGGTAAAATAAGCGGGGGTCTTGACAGTGAGAGAAGTTATTCTTGATTCCAATTCCAATTTAAATTCGGTAGAATAAGCTCCCTGATAGCAATCGTTTAAAAAAGCAAGCAAAAAACATGGTTTGTACATAAATTAGACTATGCCAGCACACTAAATAAATTGATCGATCAATCGATCCATCCATTCTGAACCGCTTATCCTCACGAGGGTCGTGGGCTTTTTCCGTTGCATGTATTACACCCCCCCACCACCCCAAAAAAATTCACAGAATTTCTGAAATTTGTGCTCATAAAGATATCCCAAATTTGTAAATATAGTGTGTCTGTATGTTTGCATAGTACCCCCACAATGGCCTTATTGGACTATCTAAGACAGGGTACAAACAATATAATTTGTATTTTTTGTGGTTCTGTGAGAAAGTCTTGCTGGTGCTGATGCAATTAGTAGTAATACTGTGTTTGTGTGTGTGTGTGTGTGTGTGTGTGTGTGTGTGTGTGTGTGTGTGTGTGTGTGTGTGTGTGTGTGTGTGTGTGTGTGTGTGTGTGTGTGTGTGTGTGTGTGTGCGTGCGTTCTTACTTTATTTTGATACCAATTTGAAAAAAAAAATGTTGTCAAGTAGCAAAATCAGAATCTGAAGTTAATCCAACCTCCAATGTTTTTTGATTGTTGTTTGAATTGAAAGACTGAATCAGTCTAAAGTTGAAAAATATTAAACTCAGTCTGTATGATTAGATGTCCAAACATTACCCTATGGAATTTTTTTCCATTAAGGTCAACTTCAGATCATCAGAGAAAAAAGGAAACAACTTTGGGAAAAGGAAAAAACAAGAATAACACTTCACTTGGAAGGTTTCAATCAATGTACAGTGCATGGCAACTATTTTCTACTTACTGCCTTGGAGATTGACATTTGTTTGTGAATCTGCAACATTGTTTTGAGGAAGAGTATTTATTTTATATTTGACTAATTTATTCATACTTGAAATATGAAGCAGGAGGTGGACATTTGTGCTGGTAGTAAAGAAAAATCAAACACGTTTTTTACGCATGACGTCATCTTCAGTAGATGTCTCTATGACGTCTCTTTGAGTAAGAGTATTTATTTTATATTTTACTTTGACTTATTCATACTTGAAACATGAAATAGGAGGCGGACATTTGTACTGGTAGTAAAAAAAAAAAATCAAACACCCAGATGGTTCATTTATTACGCATGACGTCATCTTTAGACGTCTCTATGAAACAAAGACATAAAAAAAACTAATCTCGTTTCCCCCCAAAATTTCAACCTCCTCTTGCATCTCTCGTCTGTAGGTATGAGATGATATCAATTGAGGCTTAACTTGGTAGACTATTATTTACTTCCAGCACTTAGGGGACCCATTTGGTTCAAAATATGTACACAAAAAAATCTGATTTTACCCAAAAATCCCAATTGAGCATACAGACCTGCAATCTGAACATAACAGCCTCTAAAGGGAGGCCCGGTATTATGTGAGCCATCCCTCATTCATCCCATATTTTGCATGGCCAATGTCAAACCTGTCTTTTGTTACCATGACAACAGTGTGTATGTGTATTTTACCGCCAAGTGCGCACAAGTGTGCACAATCCAGCTGGTGTTTGCCCGTCTCCTCTTCTAAATCGCTCTGTAGGCTGGCTCTCATCATCTGGCAGCAGACTGTGCAATGAGGCCAACTACTTGCTTCTACTCATGGAAGCAGAGTCCAGAGTGTAGAAAGCACTGTCAGTAGTTGGACACAAAGACAATCAAAACATTGTAATGCATGGCCATAGAAAACTACATTGCGTGTATGCAGAGCATGCTGGACGTGAAATGCATACTGTGTATAAATGCAATTACAGTGGTACCTCAACTTACGAACCTAATTTATTCCGCCATCGATGCAACTTTATACTTGACCTTCTAACTTTGCTTGGGGGTGGGGTAGGGGAGGGCTTGTTCTAATTTTCTACACTTGCTAAAAATACCTCAACCTAGCTTCTAAAGATGAAAATTGACAAACACAAAAGTGTGTTCTTCATCCCCAACCAGGATCATATGACACCCTCGTCTGGACAAGTACGTAGTTAACACATCTGTCTTAAAATTCAAAGAGACTTGTTTGAGTCCGGGCTACGGCTTAACTGTGTGGGGATTCCATTTTGTCCTAACAGGTATTGCAGCTGCGTCCCGTTTTTCAATATTTTTTGTGGATTCCAAATTGTTTTTTAGTGAATCATTGTTGTCAATGTCTCCTGTAATTGGCAGGTTGATCAGTCAAGTCAAGTCAAGTCAAGTTTATTTGTATAGCCCTAAATCACAAGCAGTCTCAAAGGGCTTCACATAGACAATCAATTGACAATAATTCTCAAAGCATCCTTCTCAAAGCAGTCCAAGGTGTACCCACCCTGTTGCCCAAAGTCAACATGGATAGTTCCAGCAACCCTCATGACCCTCTCCAGGGTGATGCGGTGAAAGGAACAAGCATATTTTAGAATGTCTGAGAGCCAAGGTAAACACATTTAAAATGACGTCTTCACCTTTCCCAGTTTCAGGAGTGACTTGTAACCGTTTCTGACAGAATCACTGCGGCACGCTACCGCAGTCACAGTTAAATATTTTGCCCAACTTAAAGCACTTCTCATGGTGTCAGAAGTTTTAGAGAACAAAATACGGCATCGGTGGCAGCCTCCAAATTTTACATGCAGTAAAAATCCTGACAGGTAACTAGGTTACTATGACTCTGGGTTTAACACACTAGAGAGGGATGTGTTAATAACTAATAATTATCAGTAATTGCACAGGAGACTCAGTGTAATGAAACAATTTTGCTTCAAAGTGTTGAAGTAGGTCTCATTATTAATGCATGTTATTCAATCTTTTAACCCACGTAACCATACTTTGTTTCCCTCTGCCACCTCTTCGACATAACATAACAGTGAAATTCATTAACTTGACTTGCACCAGTTTTTTTTTCTCCAGAGGGATTTTTTTATGAACACAGAGCTCTCACTACTGTAATTAGCAGCCAAATTAGTTTTCTGCGTTGTTCATCATACTAAACTTGAGGGAAAAGTGGTCAGTACAGCAGAGGGACTGAAGCCTTGCAATAACTGCCCTAAAGTGTTGAGATATATCAAACAGTTTCTAAGTGTTGACCATGCATTCCGATAGAAAGCAATTACAGTTCTGCATAACACTATTTGCAATTTGTATTTTCTGTTTACATTCAACTACAGCATCTCGGCTCATATTTGGACTTGACCTCTTCCTTTCAGCATAGTGCATAAAACATTTATTTGGATTTAATCTCGTGGTCAAGGCTGTATCAAGTTTTATAACTACACAATGGACCGAGTTCTACTACAAAAATGTTGAAATTACCCTGAGTCCCATTTTAGGGTCTGCACTGACACATTTTTTTGATTCATTAAAGGAGGGTTCTGTTCATTTCACAATGTTCTTTTTTTTTTTTTATCAGAACCTCTCTTTTACCCATCCATCCCTTTTCTTGTTTCCTCCAACACACGATTGTGAAGAATTAGCAATGGCCCGCTTTTCATGAATTTTTTGATCACGAAAATGAAACTAGCTTCCATTTTCAATTTGCTCAATTTGCTTTGGATAAATTAAAAATAAACGTGTAACTTTGAGATGAATAACTTTAAATTAATAACAATAATTCAAGCATTCTTGAAACAACCTTTATGAGAAACATGTCCCCTCCCACAATTGATTGACCTGAAGCAATTTTTCCTGTTAAATGAATGGACGTAGAATTGATCTGTCCCAGCCGCAGAACCAAGAAGACACCTGGCAAAGATAGGACAGATGGGAACCCCATGTTTAGACTTTAAAACCTTGTCTGCATCTCCGCCAGTGGGAAGGGTAAAAAGGGTAAAAAATAATACATTTTTCACTTGCCAAAGCACAACATGGTAATACATTAACTGCCAGGAAAACATAACCTCCTTGGCAAAGGTAAAAAGGGTAAACAAATTGTTACTTGTTGCAGCAAGAAGAAGCAGTATGTTGTTAACTGTGTGTTTGTTTCTATGTGTGCATGTGTGCATTTGTGTCTTGCAAGGATGTCTTTGTGGGTGTTTGTATATGTGCATTTGTGTGTTATGTTTGCGAGTTAACAGAGCCTTTATGTTATGTCTTTATCGCCACGTTCAAATCCAATCTTGTTTGCTCTACTCTGTAGCTAAACCAGCATGAGGCGCAACACTTAAGGTTTTCATTCCTCAGCTTATGGGTAAGAGTAATGCATGAATGTGCACGAGAATGATTGGGAGAAAATGAATGTGAAGCGGAAGCACAAAGAATTATAAATTGACAGTCTTTGTATGTGCATGCATGTACTGTATAAATCATAATTTACCTCTGGCTGAAAATGACAACTTTGTATTACCCCCCAAACGTTCATCCCGCTTTCCTATAACACAGAATGTGTATCCATGCATTTTAAGCTGTCTCTCGATGTTTACCTTACCTTGCTGTCTGATCTCATGCTTATGCTCAAGTCATTGAGTAGCAGTCACCAAAAATCAAGAGATCACTCCGTGGAGCATAATGCATTGGGGGCGGCTTAGGGGCACATCAGTTCTCCAGGCTTAACTATGATGGGTGGTGTGAGAGTGTGTGTGTTCAACACAAACATTTTCTTAAAGAAAAGCCACTCTAAAATTGGTGTGTGTGCGTGCGTGTGTGTGTGTGTGGTTGTGTGTGCCTGTGTGCCTGTGCGCGTGTGTGTGTGTGAATGTGAGGCGGAGATCTTTGTCACGTTATATTGTGTGCTATAATTAGTGTATTGAACCAAATGTCAATGTAAAAGTACAGAGATTTAAAGGGATTTAAGCTTTTATGAATGCTCCTATCCCTCATGACAAGAGGGACAAAGTTTTAGAAATAAACGATTATCATATCCCCAAATGAATATCACAGTCTCGTGAATTACTGTGATAGTGACATGTGGTTTATTTTGTATTTGCTTTGTTCCAAAAGCTATTAAAAGATAGTTTTGAATGTTCAAAGATGAGCGGTTCTTCTGCCATTTGTACATCCTAAGTGAGAGCAGTGTCAGGAATGTAGTATAAATATTTAAGACATGGCATTCACATAAAGGAGAACAAAACGTGACAATAAAAAGGCATCTGTTTCTCTCTTGATGTTTCCAAAAGAACTGCAATGGCAAAACAATCAACAAATGCACGACAAAGGAATAAAACATGTTTCTCTTTCCTAACATGCTGCATTATAATCAAACATAAAAAAATCCATACTGCTTCCCTCCACACTGATTCTAAATCACATATTACATGCAATGAAATTAGTTCACCTAACCCACTCTTGCTGAATGTAAATCCCACAAAGCATTCATTTTGAAGAACATCATCATTATTTAATTTTCCCCAGAAAGTGAACAACACAATTTCGTTTGATTACGAGCTGTGCGCTCATGCATTATAAACAACTCAATCATTTCATTACATTTCAAGTCATTGCAGGGGAATGGTGCATGGTAAATCAGTATTCATCAGTCCACATTACTTGTTTGATGATAATTTCTCATTTCACAAGATTAAACAGCATATTATTGCCAAAGACCTACATAAAGCATCGGGGTGGGGGGTGGGGTGGGGTCTCAATTTCCGAGAAAGAAACGGAGAAGAGAATTTATGGAAAGGGAAACCACACTCAAATTAGGATATATTTTGGGATATTTGGTTGGGTTGTATGAAGAACTAATTTAGTTCCCAGAAAATATCATTACACACAGTCGCAGTCGCCAATGTGCGTATGTACACGTCTCGTAAGTTTGGAGCATGATTGGTGTCTAAGAACCAAGTGCTCCTTCGTCAGCACCCTGCGAGCAGACAGGAGTCGTCCAGAGTGCCAGTCAGAATGTAGGTTCACTCACAACGATCAAAGGGTGCTCCAAGCACCAACGGATTTAATGTACCCACATGATGAACGGGTAGAGAGAATCAAGGGGACGGGCTGGGGCAGAGAAAAGGGGGTGAGATGGAATGAGGGGAAGAAATCGACGAGCAATGTGAAAGAATGAAAGCTCCAAAGCGAGTACGACGGTAACACTGGAAGCTGAATGGTTGAATGACGACAAGGATGTGAGAATAGGAGATGAGGAACTCATGGAGAAGTAGGGAACAGAGGGAGAAAGAGATCATGAGGAAGATGGGTAGAAAAAAGGAGAGAAAAGTGCTATTAGTGAAAATGAATGGAGTACTAAGAACCTCGGGCTGAAAGCTGCTTAGCAGCATAAGGGATGATTGCAACTATCACATCGCTCCTCATCTTTTTTCCCAAAAGTTGCTGCCTTCCAACAATACATACAGAATACACTGGAGTGATGACTGGGAAATGTAAAGTGGGCCAAACAAGGAAGAAGAAAGGAAGGAGGAACTCAAGGCCTGAAAGCGTGGTTTCAGTTTTGTCTTATCACTTTTTTCTTTTCAGGTCCTACTCACCAGTTTATAGTACAGCTCAAATTGTATTTGTCTTAGTAAAACTTGTATTTCTGCCAGGCTCGATACAGTTTCACAAGTTTTCACGAAGGTTTAAACCATCAAAAACGGTAAAGTTCATATTTGCGTACAGCAACCAGAACAGCGTGTGACGAGAAAAAAACTTTCAATAACATTTCATCATTAACATGTCTCGATGAAACACACAGTTTGAAGATGACTGAATAGAAACTTCAGTCCACATGGTACTGAACCATGTAGAAAACCCAAGCAATATTCAAGCAACACAAATGTTTAATCTACAAAGTACACCCACTTTTTTTCATATGTTTATAAAAATATGACCACTATAAATGTCCAAAAATGCCACCGAATTCCAAAATAGAGATAAAATAACGCACTTTCTGGTAGCTTTAGCAAATGGATACAAAAGACTTTTTGTAGGACTTGGGCTGTTATATATGTCTTTCAATTTTCACAAATCTAGGTAAAAGGGAATGCTTTGTTAAAAATTTGTAGGAGGCGCTGTATATTTTTTTAAACTGGCACAAAAAATCTTCAAACATTGTTTTTCATGAACGGTCTGATGTAATAATATATATATATATATATATATATATGAACATTGGAGTTATGAACAGGTTTCGTGAATTGATTCAGTGACATTACCTGACCTTGATACCAGGTTTTTTGTTGTTTGTTTGTTTGTTTGTTTGTTTGTTTGTTTGTTTGTTTGTTTTTTCCTGGCATTTTTGTGACCCTATACCCCACAAACACCAAACGAAACATTGTCACAAAACACATGGTATTACCTTGAAATATACACACTTCAAATATTTTTAACCCATTTTGTGGCTATATGCTTCGGTCTTATGTGATCCCCTCTTAACATGACTCCAGGCATTATTTATGCTCTATAGCACCTCCAGAGGCGACCCGTCACACTTAACATCATACACATAATCAGCATACACAGAGCTTATGCACATAAAAACAAAACACCCACATCCCCCCACCCACTTGCACCTTCTGGCACTGGAGATGTGTAACATACACTATATGTGTAAATGAAAACAGGTTCACTTGGCATAAATGCACATTTTAACTTCACAGAACCAGTATCTGTGTAACGTACATGTACTTTTTGGGCTGTTTCCCTAACTTCAAATTAGTAGGAAATCTTTCTTATACGCTAGAAATATCCCCAGTAACTACTTAAAGCTGTTATCTCATTGAGTGGCAAATGCTTGCAAACGTAGTACATTCGGGGTTTTCGTCAGGGTTTGTTTTTACTTCTGCCCAAGAAATGTTTAATCTACAAATATCTTTGCAAGCTTTGGGAACCCTGACGAGTAAAATTCCATCTTAAACTGCATATTGGAACCAATATAACAGATGCCTCTATTTTAAGGGGAAATAAGTCTGCTCTTGTGTACAAATACTTAGTATCCGAAGAATCAAACTGGCACTCCCAAAATGGAATTGGCCTGATGTGCAGTTTCTTTTAACCAGAGCCAACCGTGCAATATTTAAGAGGGTACTGGCAGTGCAAGGAGTGTGTGCGTGCGCGTGTGTCTGTGCGCGCATGAGCGTGTGTGTGCTTGCAAATGTGTGTGTGTGCGTGTGCGTACGTCCTGCTGTTTATTGTGTCTCATTCTGACTAAATATTTATAACAGAGAACGGCAATATGTCAGTCAGATGAACACACACATATGCTCAGAGAATGTGAAAGGAATAGGAGAGCAAAAGAAGGACAGATCTTATTATTTAATGTCATACTTGGCAGAAAGCTGTCAGAAACCACAAAACTGAAGGGACTGACACAACTAAATCAATGTTCTTCTACTCAAGACATGAACAAGCTTAATTAATTAAGAGCGGGACCCCTTTCATCCTCTTCTAGTTTGTAGTGTGCAGAAAATTTCCGGGCTGGGGGGGTGGATGGCAGTGGGCATTGTCAGCAATATTCAAGCAACACAGCAGTAAATCAAAACAAAGGGCAGCAGGAATGATCTCTCTATTATGAATTGCTCTTTCAGATAAACACACGCGCGCGCGCACACACACACACACACACACACACACACACACACACTCACACAGTTTTGTGCTCATGGTTTTCGGTTCGGTACGCATTGACTCTTAAAAATAGTGTCGTTAAGCATTTATATTCATTACTTTTATTTGTAATAACTATATTACTATTGTTTAAAGCACTACAACTAGAGTGCCCCTCTATGTGTCTTAATTTGTTAAGTGTGTTGTTTCTAATGTTTGTTTTAACTGGTTTTACTTTTTTGAGACCAGAAAAATGTAACAAAGTGGGGTCGCTGAAGTTAAATTGTGACACCAAAAAAAAAAACATTTATCTTTTCTTGATTGATGACAGCATACAGTACTTTACTGTGTCTGATGCATACATGCAAAAGTGCTTTTACTACCTTCAGGATAGAAAGGCACTGCATAAATGCAATCCATTTGTACAGCACAAGGCCAAGAGTTACATTACATGCCTGTGGCTTGAAATTCCCTAAGCAAGTTAATGAGTTGATAAGCGGTATTGCTACTTAGGAATTCAGGAACTCTTTGGAAGTTGTCAATAAACAGTTTGTGGCCATGAATGAACTTGTAAACTAAGATCCAGAAAAGCTAAAACATTTCCTCTGAATGGTGTTACACAAATTGGAACGAAGAAGTCTACAATACAGTGAGTCCTGGATTGCTTTGCATACATACATACATACATACATACATACATACATATATAATACATACATACATACTACATACATACATACATACAGTAGGTTGATATACCAAGAGCCGTGGCATGCACTGAAGGGTCTTCATGTTTTGCGCATGGGAATCACCTGTCATCCTAAATTTATATTTCAAGTAGGTCTTCTGGTATCATCTATGAAATGCACGTTGTTTTTTCTTCCTGGGCAGAGACTCGTGTTGAATCCTCACAGGACCATTTTCCCATTAAGAAGAAACTTTCCAAATATGTTTATTTATTTTATTTATTTTATTCATTTTACTAGCTTGTGGATTTATCATTCGCGTTACACGACCAGAGATAAGAGTCAATCAAAGCTGTATATCACAAAGAGAATCAGGTCACTTTTCAATTATTTTATTTTTTAACAGTGTTTAAGCCTCTGATAATAAATAAACTGGAAGTACTGAATGTTTTCTTTTATTTTTTCCATCTCTACAGGACTTACAAGTGCCCTCATTCAAAAGCTCATCTAAGATCCTTCCAAATTTGCTGCTTCTGTTGCTGAATTTTCAACAAGGTGCTTTTTTCACTGGTTCTTCATTTGACATGCTGACCATCGTGTCAAGGAGCAAATCTTTGACAAGTTGCTGGTTAGCTGGATATGAGAAAAAAAATGAACTCACACAAAAATTCGGACAATTGTGAAGAAATAAACATGACAAATCGTAGAGATTGAGGGGGCGTTTTTGATCGAGGATGCTTTGTAGCACGTGCTTATCCATCTTTCGTGAAAATCCTGCTGCAGTTATTTATTTATTTATTTATTTATTTATTTATTTATTTTTTGTGGCATTTTAAGGTCAACCTGGATGTCCCGAAGGTGTGAGGAGGCCAGAGAGGCATGGTTAAAATGACCTCCTGTTTTTCTTGCAAAAATCAGAGTGTCACTCACTGCGTTTTAAGGTGAAGTATATGTGAGACTCATCCCAGCCCTGCTCTCCCAGTTCATCCACGGCTTTGCACATGTTACTGGGGTTTTCTCGTAATAGTCCGTGGACTACGGGCTAGCTACGGTTGCCGTAACATGACATCACTAGCAAGGTGAAGAGGGGCTCTCGTAGTGGCAGTGGAGACGCACTTTATTTTGGTTTAGAGCAAGTAGAGTGGAGGGCAGGGTACACGAGGAAACAAGGCTAATCAAAACAGTGGCTGGAATCTTCTCCTGCATCTGGTTTAATTTTAAAATCATTAAAAAGGCTGCTTTAGGTGTCCATCATGTTGTTAAGGTCGGCTTCTCATGATACAGCTTGTGATAGTTTACACGTCCTCCTCTCACAACCCGGAGTTCAGGCTCTTTCTAAGCTTATATATTTGACTTGGTACTTAGACGAACCAAAGCCTCTCCCTTCTTTTTCTCTCGAATTTATAGATTTTAAGATCCATCTATTTAGAGCACAGTTCACATCTCCAAGTCTAACCACTTGCCTGATGTATTCTGAGCCTTACACTCAATCCCCCAATGTCATTCACTCTCCACCTACAACTTCACCCTTTACACATCGTTCACAAGTGGACCTGAGAATTATACCCAACTGAGGATGAAAAAAATCAAAAGACACCCAATGCTATTTCAATTAATGCCCTAAGGCATACTGCAAAATCAAGTATCGGAATTAGAGTGGAGAAGGACTAGGGTATTACTTCCCTTCAGGCCTCAAGGGGTTAAAAAAAATCACTCAACCAGTGTTGAAATGCTGGTTTGATTCACCTCAGGAGGATGACGTGTGTGAATTGTGAGGCCTGTGCACTTTTTGTGAGTTCTTTGAAATGTTTAAAGCAAGCAATCCTCATATGAGTGTGCATGTGTGTGTGTTGATATTCCTTTTGCAATAAATAGACAGACATTTGAGAGTTGCCCCCTGGCGTTCCTCGCTTTAGTGCATTTTAGACTAGCTAAGCTCCCCCAGAGCCAAACGTCTAACTGGATCTGTCAGTATTGACAAAGAAAAAACACACTTCCTCCTTACCCAGAATATAATTCATGCTACAAACCTTCATGCTGAAATAAACCACTTAAAACACATTCATATTCTCGACCACTCAAACTACTTGACTTTTATACAATTCTCCAAGGTGTTGTCTCCTTTATCTCCCTTTATAATGATTTTAACATTATTCATCAGGTTTTAGAGTACTTCAAAGAATACATTTCTCAAATAAATAATTATGTCTTCATTTGAGGAATTGTTTTTAAACTGTGCTACAACCTATAGAGGCGGGGCACCTTTGTGAAGCAGGCAAGAGACTTTGAGGCTGAACTTTAAACTCAAACTAAAAAAATAAAACACAGCAATTCCGATGGAAATACAGGTGAACTAAGAATTGTTTGTACTTACCTAAAATTAGATTTTACTTTGGAAACAGGTCTCCCAGGAGACTGACATTTACTGTCCCTCAGAGTATTATATAATGAGACAATGACTTATGGTAAGAAATACTGCCTTTGTCTTGCACGATCGAAGGAGAAGAATCGTATTTCCATTAAATCAATGAGATTGTGCTTTATTGTAATGAATAATGCATTGCTCTTGAAAAGCTACCTCCCTACACTTCCAAACCATTTCTCATGCTGTGGTCAGACCGCATGTGAGTTGAGCATTTCCGACGATACCATTCCATATGGGCAAAGCAGCTCATGCGGATAAGCGTGACTGGATGAAGGGTGATGTGGATGATGCATTTGCCGCGACATGAGCGGGGGTGTCCCTACCATTTGAAAATGTGAACTTTCTGTCACGCCAATCGATGTTTAGAATATGCTTTCTATATCACACACGCTCAGACAGAGCGTGGTGAAATATACAATGTAATCATTGCAGTCTGTAGGCAGAGAGAGGCATACAACACAGCCAGCTTCCTGTATCAGCCAAGCTAGAGCGAAAAAGGAGCAGGCTTGGAGAATTGGGAACGAGGAAGTTACGATTACTGCACTGACTTGTTTACAGCTGTAGAACTGTGACCCAAGATAACATTTAACAGGCAAAGTAGCACAATCACCGGCCGCCAAACCTTTGTTTGCTTTTTTCAGATATGAACCAAGATCCCTTTTTATTTTCCCCTCAAAGCAAGCCCCCCTGTGGTTCCTGTGGCAGGAAGATGTGATATTCCATTTTCGGTCTGAACATAGCCTCACCATGCTACTTGGGGTCTGAGTCATTAAAGGTTTACATGTGTAAGAACGGATGCAAACTTGATTGTTCACTCACATGTGGAAATGTATCTACGAACAAAATATATACGAGGAAAATTGGGTGCAAGATTGCAGAACAGTTAATGTTTTTCACATTCAGGAGTACCATATTTTCCGGACTATAAGTCACAGTTTTTTTCATAGTTTGCCCTGGGGTGCGACTTATACTCAGGAGCGACTTATGTGTGAAATTATGAACACATTATATCATTTCAAATGTTATTTTCAAACTAAACCGCAAGAGGGCACTTAAAGCCTGTGGAATAATTAGAACTGCATCTGACAATGAGTTTGACGTAAGCGACGTAGAAGAGGAAGTGCCGCATCTTCTACCTCCGGAGTGAGCAGGGTTGTTTAAAAGTGACACCAAGAATAGAGATTTCATTGGATTTATGGATTTGGAGTGACATGGGTGGTTATAAACTTGTTAGCATGTTATTTATGCTAAAGGTATTTGAATAACTTAATATATTATGTCAGGAACGTTATCAGTTTCTTGTTTATGTGTCATGTAACATTAGCATACCGCACAATTATTCAGCCTGTTGTTGCCTCTATTCTATTTATATTTTAAATTGCCTTTCAAGATGATATTTCTGTTCTTGGTGTTGAATCTTATCAAATAAATTTCCCCCAAAAATGCAACTTATACTCCAGTGTGACATTTTCTTCTTTATTATGCATTTTATGGCTGGTGCGACTTGAACTCCGTAGCGACTTATCGTCCGGAAAATACGCTAAGTACAGTGCAGTATACAGATTACTTTAGCACGCGCAATGTGCAGTATCCAATCGGATCTGGTTTGACAAATTGTGATGGCTGATTTTACGTTTTAGAAATTGCACATCTCAAAGGCACTAGACGTGCAAATGGCAGCACCATGCATACTCATGACAAGGAAGTGCAGGGAAAAGATGCAACAGAGAAAGAATATTTCCAAATTATGTAAACATGTTTCAAACACCACAAAAAATGTGAAGTATGTCTTTTGATTGATGAAAATTTTGACCTCCACAAGGTGGAGCCATGTCATATCAGCTAAGATAAAACACCTCAAATGCACCCTCTTACCTTTGTTTTGCTCATCACTTACTTTTCCAACACAGCACCTCTCTTAAAGCCATTACATCCATTAAGTCCCACTCAGGAGATGCCTGACTGTGAACCCATACCATTCTGACATCCTTTACGCCTGTTCAAGTCCTCGGAACACACAAAAGACCGATTCCCATTTCATTAATAACTCTCTGGAAGAGTCTCAGTCTTTGCGCGTATGTTAAGCCCTATTGATCTCCAGTAGAGAGGCAAGGCCAGCAGTCCACCATGTGCAGTGTTGACCTTGTCTCCTTCTGAGTAATTAATTAAAACGTCACAGCGGGGCTGACAACTGATAGATTGCCCCCTTGTTGATTGTTGCTGTTGTGGCAGTCGAGAGCACATCCATGAGCTGACACGAGCTTAGCCGTGTGCATTCAAACTGAGTTGAAAGAAAGCAGAGTGTATCAGGAGCAGCATTGATCCATTAATAGTGAAAATAGCAGTGTGAATATGTGAGGATTCAATGTGTGTATGTGTACACATACATACATTAATTAATTAAATAAGGTACATTCATGATGATGCAATTGCCATCTGCATCTTCAAGAGAAAATATATGTATTATATATATGGTCATAGAATGTGCTGTATGTATTGCTCTTCCCTTCTTTCTTGCCACTCATAAAATTGTGCCCTCCATCCCTTATCAACCTCCTTCATCCCAGCCAGCCAACCAGAACTGCCGAATGTCAGCCCCAGTTCATCATGTTTGGTCTCCTTTTAAAACTTCCCACCTATATTGCTTTCCTTTCTAGAGTACACTGACAGCGTTGGCAAGGCACAAATTAGATGGTAGCCAGGAGATGTTTTGATCATTTTGATTAATGTTAGCATACTCAGTGGAAAATGATTTATAGTTCTCATTTCAATTAATATGTTGTCCTTTTTGCCCTTACAGTACATTTGTTCCACTAAGAGAAATAGTACCTACAATGACACTTTAAAGTCTTGCTAAAGAGGAAAGGCTTCATGATACCAGAGGAATGTGGCTCATGACATACAGTAGCATCCTACGACTGAGGTGAATTCTATTTACTGAGAGAAATTCAAATGAATATTACAAATAACATAGATAAATAGAAAACTATTTCCACTTTAACTAACTTGCATGAATAATACCATATATATATATATATATATATATATATATATATATATATATATATATATATATATATATATATATATATATATATATATATATATATATATATATATATGTATACGCACACACACACACACACACTAACAATGTTGTTTCTCCTTGTTTGTATTCCTGTTGCTATTGCCAATATATTTTACTTTTATACAATTTTGGATGAATGCCAAACTGTTATAGTGCACCTGTCTACAATCAACATTACAAAATTGAATCTAAGAATCTAATCCCAGGAGTATCATTTATGTTGCTGACTATAAAGTAAAATAAAGCACTTGAGATGAAGAGGGCCTTTGACTCATATTAATATTACTTAGCAAGAATTTCCCCTGTAGACTGCATAAAGTTGTTTCTGCAGTATGAAAGAATCAAGGACACTAATGAAAGAATTATTTGCCGCAATAGCAGTGTCCAGACGCACCATTCATCACCTCCCAGAGAGGGAAAATGTTACAGCTGACTAAACTTACTATATCGTCAACAATCTAGTGGGAGAGTGTAATGCCTTGTACTAATGGTCTTACAGACTTTCCGAAGCACTTTTTTTTAAGTGCTCTTCTATTCTACTATCAATGAACTCACTTTTGTGTATATTTGTCTGTTCGCAAGTTTTGCTAATAGTCATGGTACAATGTAAGCGACATAAAAATGCACATGAGAAAGTGAGGTCACTGAACAAAGCAGCTACTTAAAGAACAAGTGTAAAGTAAGTTGAGAAGATGGCACATGCAGTCTAGTCAGTTCACAAGTGAAGGTCAGAAGTGAAGTAATTAAACATTATACAATCATTAAAGCATTAAAAAAATGAGTCATATTTTGTACATTCGACAAAACTGTTATTTTTCTGAAGTGACATGCCGGCATTCATTTAAAGAAAAACAAGTGACTCAGAAAGCGAGATTTTAATCTTTTCATTACCTCAATATAGTAGTTTTGCCATGTGATTTCCTGTCATAGCTTTTAACCTCCAATGCCATATTTTGTCACGTGCCCTTACCACATGCCACCCAGCCCCAAACCTTCCCTCAGCCACGTCCCCGTATTACCGTGATGACTGTCACCTGCTCCCTCTTGTTCCTGGTCCGAGTGGACTTCTGTTCCCTGCCCACTGTCTCTGTTCTCAACTACCCACCTTCCCTTCAATAAACCCTGGTCCAAGCTGCACATGGTCACCCTGTTCCATTCATACAATACATATTTTTGTTCTGTTGAACTGTAGTTCGGATGACATGCCTCAATGTCTTTTTCATTCCTACTCATTTGTTCTTTTTAAATGTTTTTTCTTTCTTCCTTGATGAAAGGAAGCAGAGTATTTCTGTTTTCAATCTAAATAAAACATTGGCAAATATTTTTTTTCCTGTTTTCTGAAAGGACTAAAACAGTAACTGAATCATGATTAATTTATACATTTTTGCACTGTCAATTTAAAGTAATGTCCTGTTTTTTAACAAAGGAGTAACAATTAAAAGGAAAAACTGATTCATCAATTACTTGCTAAATTAATAATCAAATTAAAAGACTCAAAATATTCAGTTTCTGCTTCCCTAATTCAACTACAGGGAAATGGTGGTACAGATAATATCTTCCCTTAACCCGATTTAATGTTGGAGGCAATATAGTCCCCTAGAAATGTTTGAAGCTGTTTTTTTGTGCTAAAGGGTGACCAACCTATTTACTACATCCTTGTGCAACAGAGCAACTTTTGCAGCAGGCGGCTCATCTTGATACTGAGCACTACAGGAGGTCCTTTCTCCCAACAGCAATTACACTGTGCCTCAGTTTAGGGCAGGGAGTCATGACTAGGGGCCATTCCATCCTCCAAACAAACCAACCAACTCACTCAACCCTATCTATCTATCTATCTATCTATCTATCTATCTATCTATCTATCTATCTATCTATCTATCTATCTATCTATCTATCTATCTATCTATCTATCTATCTATCTATCTATCTATCTATCTATCTATCTATCTATCTATCTATCTATCTATCTATCTATCTATCTATCTATCTATCTATCTATCTTTCTCTCTCTCTCTCTTTCTCTCTCTCTCTCTCTCTCTCTCTCTCTCTCTCTCTCTCTCTCTCTCTCTCTCTCTCTCTCTCTCTCTCTCTCTCTCTCTCTCTCTCTCTCTCTCTCTCTCTCTCTCTCTCTCTCTCTCTCTCTCTCTATCTATCTGTCTGTCTCTCTGTCTGTCTTTCTCTCTGTCTCTCTCTCTTCTTTCTCTATTTCTCTCTCTCTCTCTCTCTCTCTCTCTCTCTCTCTCTCTCTCTCTCAATCTTTGGGGTCGTGATCAACTGAATGACGTCTTGGTGAGTTAAAACTGCACTTCCTCCGCGCACACTCCGATTTTGACCAATGACGGAAGGACATTGACGAGAATGATCATATAACACTCTGCATATTTCCTGCAGATAGCAAACGGATTGTTTTGGTGAGAATGAATTAATCAATTTAGGAATGATTAAGTACACTTGACAGACCTGAAAAGAAACCGTGACAGCACCGGCAGCCATAAACCAAGGGACAGATAAAGTACTCTAGTAAACTCTCAGCATACCTCCCCCTTGCAAACTCACCCAAGTCTGAACTGAACTATACAAATTAACTCCTCTTTTTCATCCTTATCCAAACAAATGTAGAGAAGAGGATTATGGCATTGGAGCTCAAGAGATACCACCTGAATGGCACTGAAACCACAACAATACATTTGTGCTTCTGTCTCCGTCAGGGGAATTGAGTTTGGGCTAATTAGCTATAATACCAGCGAGCAAACTTCCTCACTCCATTGACACCCACAGCGTTCCCTAATTGACTGCCAGAGTTTTGAGGCTTTAATACAGTAAAAAAAAAAAAAAAGCAAGCTGTATCTCAGTGATTATGAGGTTTGCGGATACACTGAATTACACAGAAAAATACTGCAAAACCAATTCTATGTCATAAACTTTTAATGCAACAATGCTTGAATAAAGAAAGCTAAGCTATGCTCAAACATCAGAAAAAGCCCAAAGGAGAGCAGGAGCATCCTTCATAGCAATTTGAAGTTGACGCTGGTTGGTCTTTTGAAGGCCAAACTCTCTCTCTCTCTCTCTCTCTCTCTCTCTCTCTCTCTCTCTCTCTCTCTCTCTCTGTCTCTCTGTCTCTCTCTCTCTCCCACTTCCTCCATGCACACACACACACACACACACACACACACACACACACACACCACACACACATAGCTCTAAAATCTTGGTTTAAATGGTGTATAAAGTCACGGTTTACCTATCTATGTGATAACCATGGCAAGAGTGTCCGGTATTTCTCTTGTCTCTAAATCGGATGGACATTCCTAAGAGAGAAGGTTTGCATGAACACAAAAGAATCAATCATACAGTATCATGCCACCATCATAACACAACGGTTTAATTGTGGTTTCGATGGGTGATAAGTGAGGTTACAGGATGAAAGGAAAACGATTGAACTTAATATCTACTGTGGCTATACTTTATCAAGCTATTATTATATGGTTTCTGGTTTAAATGTGGTTTAGATTGGTGATAAGTGAGGTTGCAGGGTGAAAGGAAACAGACTGAACTTAATATCTACTGTGGCTATACTTTATCAAGCTATTATTATACTCAATTAGTGTCTTTTGCAATGCATTCTACACATGAATAATGAACATTTTATATTTGGTTAAGCATCTCTGCTATCTTTACTGGACAACAGCTTTCATTGTTTCTAAGAGCAAGAGAGCGATAGAAAATGTGCATGTGGGAGGAATGTGATGGAGGGGGCCTCACCTAACCCTGGGAGGAAAAGGCCAGTGCATTACAAGGAGAACAAAGTTCCAGCAAAGATGAATATTGGCACTCGGATCAGGCTACTGTCTAGGGAGACTTGGAAAATGCAGTTTGGTATATGTTGAAACTGTGAGGAGACAATCACCATAACTAAACAGACCCCAGGCTAAGCACGTCAGAGCCAGGGGCCAAACTGAGACGCACACTTATTGCTTGGTGGAAATTAACAAAAGTAATATCATGTGGTTTGTACTGTACAGTTGAGATGGAAACTTTAAGGCAAGCTATCAGATGTTCATTATTGTAAAAAATATAAAAATCCTTGCATTTTAAATCTTGAGTACCATTTTTCACTTCCTCAATTTCTTCAGGTGACATCATCATTATTGTTTCTGTAAGACATTGTAAAACAAGGGTTACATTCATGGGCACAGATAGTAGAGGGGAAAGTCCCCGGCCCCCAGATTCTTAACGATCACGATTCTTCTCCACAGCTTTCTCCATCCAAATTCTCCAAATTCTCATAATTAGTACTCCAAAGATAAATTTAACAGAGAATCATACCATGTGGGCTGTGCTCAGACTGATCGAGGCCGCTCGGGATGGCGTCCGACCTCAATTCGGGGATATTCAACATGCTGGACGTTTTTGGCCCAACTTCACACCATGTGTGATGTCCCCCGAGAACAGACGAGCACACAGGCGGTTGACAGTGATGTGGAGCCAATCAGAAAGCAAGGTGACGCAGCGGCGCGGAAGTGCAAAGGGGAATCCAAAATCAGAACAGTCAATGTGCAACAGAAAGTTTGTGCTCACGCTGTTTCCACTCCTTTGACCAATGCTTTATTCTCACTAACAACAAACCCTAAACTGTTGCTTCACCTGTCTGTTTGTAGTCCCGTTTAATCTCGGAAGGTTTTGCAAAATTTTTTGTTGAACGTGGGAATATTCAAGGATGAGTGATTGTGTGTGATGTGTTGCTCTAGCTGAGTGGTTGCACACCGTACATGGTTCGTTTTGACCATGATTTTTTTTCTCACCACTTGTAGGATCTCAGAGTTTGGAAGCCGGCTGATAATTTTTAAATCATGACATGAGCTCCAGGCTTAAGACAACAAAAAATTCTGGTAAAACAGAGGAATAAAATGTTCCATTTTCATTGGGGCTCATTGAGCTCACATAGCATATTTTGTACTAAAACTACTGATATGTTTAAAGCAGACAGAAGTATCAGCTAACCTAGTACCTGGATGCGAACTTAAAACTAAAACATACTAATACAATTCATTTAGTTGTTAATGCTGACAGTTTTTGTTGGTTAAAGCTAGGCGAATATGATCATATTTTCTTTGACTGAAATAAAGACGGGGGCTCGGCGGGGCACTGGGTGGCACGTCCGCCTCACAGTTAGGAGGTTGCAGGTTCGATTCCACCTCCGGCCCTCCCTGTGTGGAGTTTGCATGTTCTCCCCGTGTCCGCGTGGGTTTTCTTCGGGTACTCCGGTTTCCTCCCACATCCCAAAAACATGCTTGGGAGGCTGATTGAGCACTCCAAATTCCCCCTAGGTCTGAGTGCGAGTGCGTACGGTTGTTTGTCTTTGTGTGCCCTGCGATTGGCTGGCAACCAGTTCGAGGGTGTTCCCCGCCTGCTGTCCGATGACGGCTGGGATAGGCTCCAGCACGCCCACGACCCCCATCGGGACAAAGCGGTTCAGAAAATGGATGGATGGATGATTATAAAGACTAAAATTATCGACTTAAAGTCAACTAAAACTAAAACAAGTTGAGGTGGACAAAATGTGGTAAAAAATAACAAGTGCAATTCAAACTGGTTCAGAACTGAGACTGAATTTAAAAATGACTGCTAAAAGTAACACTACTTCACATACTTCACGTTCACTTCTTACAGTGTGAAAACAGATCACAGTAGAAGTTTTGAAAAATGACCTGACTATTTTTTACTTTACAGCATTTGTGCTGAGTTGGTCATTTGAATTAACATTTCTAATCATATAGATATCAATGTCTTGCATTTAAAAGAAACAAAAAGAAGAAACAGACCTCACTCCCCCAAACGTTCCACATTCATACAACAAGAAAGGGCCGCCGTAAATGAATACAGCAATACCCATTTTTTGCAAGACAAATAATGAGTAGACCAAATGCTCCTAAGTGGAGCCAGCTTTAGGAAAATCAGCAGCATTTATGCAAGATGCCAAAGCAGCAGTACAAATTCCCCAGTGGATTTGCTAAACACTTAGCTGGCCTACGCAGTCTCTGTATTACATGACAGCAAGTTAAGTAAAGTATGACTGATAACAAATAGACTACATTCTTTACAATTCAGGCCATATGCGTATGCTAGCTCAGAGAGGGAAATGAGCCAAATGGATGGATGGATGGATGGATGGATGGATGGATGGATGGATGGATGGATGGATGGATGGATGGATGGATGATACGTGGATGGACGGATGGATGATAGATGGACGGATGGATGGATGGATGGATGGATGGATGGATGGATGGATGGATGGATGGATGGATGGATGGATGGATGGATGGATGGATGGATGGATGGATGGATGGATGGACGGACGGATGGACGGATGGATGGATCGTATGATTATGTTGGAATGTTGACTAGAATCATGAACTTTGTTAAAACCTTCCACCTTCCCTTGACTCGTTGAAACTTTCCACATTCCCTGCAGTTGTTGAAATTTTCAAAATGATGTGGAAACATTCTTGCTTAGTTAGTTATCTAAAAATGCTCCATGAGTGTCTGTTTCCACAACCTTGTAAAACAAAGAACAAAGACCCTCTGCACTGAATAACCAGTTTGCAGAGGTGATCCTCGAAACCTGCTCACTCTCACCCCCACCCTGCTTCCTTTCAATAACTACTCTCTTGCAAGAGCCGAAAGTCATTGTCATTATATAAACATTACCTTCCAATAAACAATATACAACTTACAAATGATCCCCATAAATTGTTGGTGAGGTGTAGGGCAGAGAGGTGTTTGGCAGTGTGCATATGCCACCACAAACGTTTTTATCATTTCCTCACTTTGGGGTCAATTTCCACTCTTGGAAACATGCAGATGGTTGCTGTGACTACTCTCCTCTGAATGAGGTAGAAGGTACCCACTGATTTTTAATCTAACACGTGCTTTACATTGGCTGAGCAGAATTTGGGACAGGATCAGGGTTGGACCACTGAATGATATAGATCAGCTTCCAAAATAAGCCATTTTCACCGTTGTAGAATAAATGCGGTAAAAATGTCTACATTTCTTGATACTTCTCATAAATTGTTGAACTTTGATGTTTCGTATGTCCTTCATACCTTCGTATGTCAACTTGAACTTATCTTGTAGACAAGAACAGAATCCAAGGCACTTTTTTTCTCTTTTTCTTCCTTAGGTATTCAAGGTAATAATATAATAATAATACAATTTCTAACACAGCAAAACCTCTTGTATAATTTACTCTGAAATAAAGGTTAGGTGAAGCAACAGGTGGATTTTTCTAAAACGGAGTCACAACACATTACAAATGCATTATAAAATCCATATTTTGAAAACTTTTCTAGGTCAAAAATATCTCAAAAGATTGACATGTCAGAACAAAGTCAAGGTATATTTAAAATGAGTTTCAAATGTAGATTTAGATTCACAAAGCCATCACAAAATTTAAATTTACCATTGACCATTGTTGTCTGACACTGCCTCAAAGCAGCTGCTCGCTTCCATGCTCAAAAGGTGCAGATTTGCATGGCAAATAGCAAATTCTATGATATGCAGAGATGCAAGCAACATTGAAGACCACAGTGCTGCTTTTTCCAGAGTATTTCCTCTCACCAAGAACTCCTCTCACCACAAGTGATTACAATTTCTATATCCAAGTGATGGAGTTAGAAATGACTCAGCAGAGCCTCAGAGGGGATTGAGCCTTTTCTGTTGTCAGTCTTTTCTTTCTGAAATGACCTCCCCTTATATGTTCGACAAGTAAATTCTTCGTATTTTTCAAATTCATTTGAAAACCCCATTTTTATTCTTTGGTTTTCGATGAATAAAGTTGTATGACACTGTATCTTTCTGGCAGAAACACGATACGCAGAAATGATAATGATCCTTTGTAAAAACCAACCACTTTGTTCAAATAATGCCAGCTTCATTTTGTGCTCTTCAACCCTTTTCTGCCCATTTCACGTCAGCACCATTCACTGCTGTCAAGCACATCACCCAGATTGCATTTTTTTTTTCTTCAACTCAACTCCACACAATTTAGCACCTCATCCTCTTGAGGCCCCTGTTCTTCCATTCACACCAACCTTTCTCTCATCCTGCCCCAATGTACTGTCCCTGCCTTTTTTTGGAGCCCCATCTATCCCTACTTCCTTCCTTCCGCCCTTTACATTTTCTCACCACCACTCCTTCTGCAGTCCCTCCATCCATCACACTGAGTAATAGCCCCAAGGCCCAGGAGTCACCATGCAGCTGTCTGGGACAGACACTGATCACACACACAGTCACTTTGAGCTGAAGGTACAACCATCCATTTTGTACATCTTGATCTGGGTGCACTCCACTCTTACTGTTAATCCTTAGTTGGAACTCGAATAGAAAGTGTGTTTTTTTCCCCCCATTATGTAGATATATCAAGTTTTCCATTGGACGATTTGTACATTTCATTTTACATCTGTAATATGAAACGCAACATAAGGGAAGGCCTTGATGATATCAAAATGTGCAGCTTGCTGAAGTAGTTGCATCTACATTGGTTGTTTATTGACTTTTCTGTTCATTTTACAAACCCTTCAGCATTTATGAGCATGGAGTGTTTGAAAATCAATGTGTATCATAAATGTTAACAAGATGCAGTTTGTTTGTTATAGTGAATTTCATGCAATTAACTTCGATGACATTCTCTTCGAATGCAAACATTACAGACTTCAATTGACACTGTTGTTCTCCTTTACTACTATTTCATAGATCCACAACTCAGTTCTATTACACTCTCCAAAGTAGCTTTTTTTAAGCTAATGGCTCATTAGAGGACTCTGTCATACACATGAGGTATATCCTTTGGGTACTAACCCACTTAATGATGTCTTAATTTCATTTTTGTTTATATTATGAAATTATAAAACCCATCTCAGCATTGCCAACCAACTGGCCTTAGTTTGTTTCCCCCTCCAAAACAGCTGGTTATTATACTGTGTAATTTCTCAAAAATGCATGAGCATTTTTCACCACAAAGACAGAATGATGACCATGATGTTTTTCTTGCTAACCAAATTATAAATAAGTGTGAGAATTTTGGCGTATGGGTGTAGTACTTGTACAAGATTCATTTAGCACGGAACTTAAAAATATCTCAAAAATTGAATTGAAATTAGCGTCATCATTCGGTACGGTAAAAGTTATGTAAAGTCCCACATAAAAACATTGGGTACTGAACAAATTACCGTAAAACATACAAAAAAAAAAAAACATTATATTGTAAGTAGTAGCTACAACTTGGTTTATGTCAAAGCGAGTGAGCCAAGTCAAATTCCTTTATATAGCCCTTAATCGCACAAACGTCTCCCAGGGCTTCACATGCCCACAGTTGACAAATATTAACGATATCCCCGGGGAGCAAGGAAAAACTACAAACAAAAAAAACATCTGTGCAAGAATGAGAAACCTTGAGATGGGGCCAAGATCTTTTCCAAGATCATTCCATGAAATTTGATTGAATGGATCCCTTTTCTGAAAAATATGTATTGTACCATTTTAATACACATAAAAACACTGATGGCACAGACAGATTTTCATCCTGGATGAAGGATGTCGGTGAGTGTGTAAGATGCGACAACAGTGACCAGACAAAAATGTGTGAGCAGAAGAATCAATGTCCGTACAAACAGTTTTAAAAGGGTTTAAACAAATCTCACACACAAACAGAACATTTACATTACTTTCAGTCCTTGGAGCTGGTACAGGCTGGTAAAATCGATGGTTTTAGTATTATATGATCATTTTGTGATTGATGCTGATTTACGTGTGTGTGTGCGTGCGTGTGTGTGTGTGTGTGTGTTTCTATTGTTTATTTATTCAACTTGGGAGATGCCCAGTAGCTGCAGAGCAAACGTTCTAAATGGTGGTAATTGAGTGGCTGAAAGAAGACATCAGGCCATAATGTGCAATTTCTAGCATCAAGTGGACACTCTAAGCATAGTAAGCTTAAATTTGACATAATGGGGTTGAGTAAGTAATTTTCAATTCAATTTTGCTTTGTTCCCTAAATATTTTTTAAATATCTTTGACTTTTCCTGTCTCTAGATTTTTTATGATATCTCAGAGTTACATCCTGTGTGTTTTGGAAAATTAACCCTAACCTAGAATCCCCGAGTTCTCTGCCAAGATCAAACACATGACCAGGACGAAGAAGATACGCAATGTTCTCTGTTACGTAGTTTGGCTCTCAGCAGGTATGCACATTACACATATCACTGGAACTGTGCGCAACATTTGAGATTTGTATCAGGCCCGTCATCTGTGGCAGCATCTGGAGCTTATACCAGGGGTGGGTAACTTTAATGATGCAGAAGACCACTTAAGTTACACACTGAGTTCAAGGGAACATATTGGATATCATTGCTGTTATATAAACCTCTTTGCCTTATTTCTTAATTCTAGGATTCATTCTTCTCATGAGGGTTGCGGGCATGTTGGAGCATATCTCAGCTATCTGTGGGTGGTAGGACGGGGACACTGATTGCCAATGCAGGGCACATAGACGTAGACATTCATGTTCACAATCACACCTATAGACAATTTAGTGTTCAAATGACCTACCATGCATGTTTTTGGAATGTGGAAGGAAACCAGAGTACCCAGAGGAAACCCACTCAGAGAGAACATGCAAACTCCACACAGGAAGGCTGTAGCCGGAGTTGAACCCTGCACTTCTGAACTGTGAGGTGGACGTGCTTACTAGGGCGCCTACTGTGCCACCTAATTGTAGTATTTCAGACAAAATAGTGTGACGAACTCTAAACGTGATGCATTGTGATGTGTTTGGAGCTCATAGATATTTTTATTTTAATCATGAAAAGTAAAATCAATTTAGCAGTTTAGTTTGTCATAATTGTGTTAACTGTTTGAACCTCACAAAAAGGTTAACATTTTTCTTCATATGTTAAGAGAAAAATGTGTTTTAATTGCACTTCATATATTGGAAAATTTGTATGTTTAGGAAATCGTACGTCGAGGTACGACTGTACTTGTTTTTAGGCACAGCTTTGGACAAAGCATAAAAACAGAAATTAAGTGAGTTTTCCAACTCATAGTGAGGGTTGCAAAAACAAATCTGCAAATAGGTAAATCCTCAAGTGACTGCACATCAAACAATTAACTGTACCTCCTCGGGGTTAGAGTGTATATTAGTGGGATGGTAAAGATGGATAAAAACGGTCAGGCTTTGCTACCTAACTCATTTTCCACAAACACAATATTAATTAGATTACGGTGTTTAGACACATGGGCGTCGCATAGCACATATTGTAAAGAAAAAAATTACTTCAACCTCACTTGCTATTATTATACCATGGTGACATAAACCATCATTAACCATCATCTCTCTTATCTATGTCTGTGTGGGATTTTGTGCGTCATCTTCACAGCCATTGCTATCTATATAACTATTTGCTGTATTTCAAGACCCAAAATGGACAGGTCGGTTCCAAAGTTTGTCCCTATTTATTATCATGTGCAGGTGTCCATCACAAAATTGAGATAAATGGTAAAAAAATATATATGTATATATCAATACAAATTGTGATCATGTAGGTCTGCGTTTAAGGCTGCAGCCCACCCTTGACCGTGAACTTGATGAATAAGTGGTTGAAAATGGATGGGGGGAAAAGCAGACACCAGGGGGCGTCGTTGGCCTCTAAAATAGCCTGTTACAGGCCAAGGGAGGGGGTGTGAGAGAGAGAGAGAGAGAGAGAGAGAGAGAGAGAGAGAGAGAGAGAGAGAGAGAGAGAGAGAGAGAGAGAGAGAGAGAGAGAGAGAGAGAGAGCGCCCACTTTAGTGTCAGTTCGATTCAGTCACACAGCTCTGGCTCAGACATGGGTGAAAATTTATCCAACGTCTGCTCTTTGTTTCTTGTGACTTGCGTGGCTAGTTGCAGAATCACTGTTTAATCCACTCCACAATGGGCACGTCGCTTTGCATTATGGTCGATATTGTTGGGCCCCGTCTATTACACTTGGATTTGGAGACTTATGCTAATTAATTTCAATTACACCCCTTTTCATCGTTTTTGTTATTGCTGTCTCAAAACTACGCACAAAAACTACGTCAAATATTCATGCGCCCCTCGGAACCCCCCCCCCTCCCCCATTTGCGTACTTAATATATTCATTGTCAATTAAATTAGCGCATGATGCAACTGCACATACAACCAAGGCCAGCATGTGAGAAGAGTTAATGATAAGAAATGGAAGATAGGGGAACTAATAGACTCCAAGCTATTAGCATCACGGTGGGACTAAAGCATAATGCTTCATTAAACTGAATTAAAGCAACCCATGTGTGATCGTACTAGATGGGAAACCCTTTTAGTGACAAATCCCCAACAACATGGAAAACGTACCCGTTGATCACGAGCTCTGAGTGCCGTCCTGACAATGGAAAAGAAGCACCATGTGGAGTTTAGTCGGTAGCTTCACCAGCAGTGGATGTTTCTGTGGTGTCCCTTAGCTGTGAGCATAATATATGACTCACGCTCTGTTTCAAATCACTGCGAAACATTCTAAAATAATTGCACCACTGGCTACTGGCAACATTACATCTTGATGCTAAATCGAATCATTTTGAATAATTCAGCCTTAACAGGTACCAAAAAGAGCATTCCCTCGACAGCAGCATGGGCTGGCTTTATTGGCTTAATTTCTATTATTGGACTTTCTTAATTTGCCGAATGTGTAGAACATTTACTTTGCCAAACCAAGGCTTGGCCTGGAGGAGATGAGGAGAAGACGAGCGCAACTGCACTTAACTGGTTTTGTTAAGAGGCTCCAGTGTGCGCGTTCGCTGGCGTCGCGCAGCCCCAATCAGGTGGCATTACGCGCGGTCTTTGAGCTCACCATTGGCTGGTGGGGAAAGAAGCAGTGCGCAAAACCAACCCGCTGCTCACACTCGCCTGACAGAAGCCGAGCTGAGAACATCATCCGCTTTCAGCGCACGGACACACTGATTACATTCACGCAGCGAGGTTGGGGGGGAAAGCGCTCTGGTGTTCGTCATAGTTTTCATGTAGAAATTGCATTTTCCCCTCTTTCTTTCTCTCTCGCCTCCTCCCCTCAACCAGCCAGTAATTTCCAGTTTCGTGGTGACTTTTTGAGAAGAAGGGCTCAGTGTGTTTCTGCGCGCAGGAAGTATTGGCTATGCATCAGCCAGACGCCAAAACTCAACCGCGCGTTGCGGAGTTGATTAAAACAGAGGCGCTCGGATCAGATGGCTGTGCTTCACACCGCTCAAACGACTAAATGTTATCCTACCCGACTCAAAGAAGAGGAATTTGTTATGCTTTTAATCTCACTGCGTTTTTGCAGGAAGATAATTTGGGAATGTGCGCTGCTTGTAAAAAGTAAGGAGTAACAGATTGTTTTTTTAAATTAACTTTTCCTTTCTTGAAGTGCACTTGGAGGGAGAAAGCAGAAATGATTCGATTGCTTTTTCTGGTCTCCATCCTGGATGGAGCGCTCTCTCAGCTCCGCTACTCAGTGGCAGAGGAACAGGAGCCCGGCACCGTGGTTGGAAATATCGCAGAGGATTTGGGGCTGGACATTACCAAACTTTCCGCTCGCCACTTTCGGACTGTGCCTAGTTCACGGACACCCTATCTGGAAATGAATTTAGAAAACGGCGCACTTGTGGTGAGAGAGAAAATTGACCGCGAAGAAATCTGCAAGCAGACCATCCCGTGCCTACTGCACCTGGAGGTGTTTTTGGACAACCCATTGGAACTCTTTCGCGTCGAGATTGAAGTGATGGATATCAACGACAATTCGCCCAGGTTTCCCGAGACGGACATTTCGGTGGAAATATCTGAGAGCGCCATCCCCGGGACGCGCTTCCCAGTGGAGAACGCCTTCGACCCGGACGTGGGCGCAAATGCTCTCAGCACATACGCCATCACCAATAATAACAATTTTTACCTGGACGTGCAGACTCAAAGTGACGGGAACAAGTTTGCCGAGCTTGTGCTGGAGAAGCCTCTGGACAGGGAGCATCAAGCCGTGCATCGCTACGTACTCACCGCGGTGGACGGAGGTAACCCTCAGCGCACCGGAACCGCGCTCCTAGTCGTTAAAGTTCTCGATTCGAACGACAACGCGCCCACTTTTGACCAATCCGTCTACTCTGTTAATTTGCGCGAAAATTCCCCCGTGGGCACCCAAGTAATTCAGCTCAACGCCACTGACGTCGACGAGGGGCAAAACGGGGAAATTATTTATTCATTCAGCAACCACAACACCCCCCGGATTAAAGACTTATTCAGCATTGACGCGAGAACAGGCAGAATAGAGGTGGCCGGTGAGGTGGACTATGAGGAGAGCAACACGCACCAGATTTACGTGCAGGCAAAAGATTTGGGAGCAAATGCTGTCCCTGCTCATTGCAAAGTGCTCGTGAAACTCGTGGACGTGAACGATAACACTCCTGAGATTGGCTTCAGCACCGTGACCGAGTCTGTGAGCGAGCAGGACGCCCCCGGCACCGTGATTGCACTTTTCAGCGTCTCGGATCGGGACTCGGGCGAGAACGGTTTAATGAGCTGCGAGATCCTGGGAGATGTCCCTTTCAAGCTCAAGTCGTCTTTTAAGAACTACTACACTATTGTGACGGACGGCCCGCTGGACCGTGAGACAACTGAGTCCTACACCATCACGGTGGTGGCAAAAGATAAGGGGCAGCCCGCTCTTGCCACCAGCAAGTCCATAAAAGTGCACGTCTCTGATGAGAATGACAACGCGCCCCGTTTTACGCAGGTGGTTTATGACGTGTATGTGACCGAGAATAATGTGCCCGGGGCTTTCATTCACGCTGTGAGCGCTTTAGACCCTGATATTGGACAGAACGCTCTTCTTACTTACTCCATATTGGAGTGTGACATACAGGGCATGTCTGTGGACACTTATGTTTCCATAAATCAGGACACCGGTTACCTTTACGCACTGCGCTCTTTCGATTATGAGCAGCTCAAAGAGTTCAGCTTCATGGTCCAGGCAAAGGACACAGGAACACCTGATCTCTTCTCGAATGCCACTGTGAACGTGATCATAGTGGACCAAAACGATAACGCCCCAACTGTCATAGCCCCCATTGGTAAAAATGGCACCGCTAAGGAGCCCCTGCCACGGTCTGCTGAGCCTGGCTACCTCGTGACACGCGTCGTGGCCATGGACGCGGACGACGGCGAGAACGCTCGGCTGTCCTACAGCATCTCGCGTGGCAACGAGATGGGCATGTTTCGCATGGACTGGAGGACGGGGGAGCTTAGGACCGCCCGCCGGATCTCTCACAAGCGGGACTCTCAGGGCCATTATGACCTGCTAATTGAAGTGAGGGACCACGGGCAGCCCCCCCTCTCGTCGTCAGCCAGCGTGAGTGTGATATTAGTGGACAGTGTGGTCGAAGGTCGCAGTGGAGATCGCGGCTCTGCCTCCAAGGCAAAGGAGACCTCTCTCGACCTGACGCTCATTCTCATCATAGCCCTCGGCTCGGTGTCCTTTATCTTCCTCTTGGCCATGATTGTCTTGGCCGTGCGTTGCCAAAAGGACAAGAAACTCAACCTGTACACCTGTCTATTGGCTGGTGACTGTTGCATGTGTTGCGGCTCCTGTTGCAGCAGGCACGCTCGAGGCCGCAAGCAGAAGAAGCTGAGTAAGTCCGACATCATGTTGGTTCAGAGTACCAATGTGACATCAGGTGTTGGGCCTGTGGGGCAGGTGCCCGTGGAAGAGTCAGGAGTTGGCAGTGTGGGAGGTGGATTTGGCTCCCATCATCACCAGAATCAGAACTCCTACTGCTACCAAGTGTGTCTGACACCAGAATCGGCCAAAACTGATCTGATGTTCCTGAAACCATGCAGCCCCTCACGAAGCACCGATACGGACCACACCAACCCGTGTGGCGCCTTAGTTACTGGTTACAGCGACCAACAACCAGACATCATATCCAACGGCAGTATTCTTTCCAGTGAGGTAAGAATCCATATTTTTCCTCCCATCAGCTGCATTACAATATTGAAATTTATTATATGAGCAGAAATCCATATGTTTCATGTTTTCTATTGAAATCACGTCAAAGCAAAGCCCTTCAAATGATGAAAATTGTATTGCCTGATTATTTTGCTCTGTGGCCTTTAATCACTGTCATACCTAATGGTGATTGGACATGTCAATTGTCAAATCTCCCGTGGCCTTTTAGTTTTTATTCACTCGTGTCAGCTAAAGCAGACAGAGCTCATGTGAGTTCCTGTCACTCTGACTCGATGTATCTTTATTTACACTGTATCAAAGTATATATTTTTTTAATTATTGCTTTGATTTGTTCTGGTTAAATTTGCATGAAAGTGCACTGACAGGCCCATAATGCATGTATACTGTGTATGCATATTCTAATTTCAAGGCCGTTTGAAATTAACGTGATAGAAATCATATTCAGTCAATTTCATTCACGGAAATTACACTACGAGGCAACTTCATTTATTGGAATTTTTGCATAAAAAAGAATCAAGTAATAAATACACTCACTATGTGGAGGACATAGATGGTTCTAATTATGTCCGCTTTTCTCCCAAGAATGATTCATATACTGCATATACTCAGACTGCCAAAATATATTGAGGCGGCAAACATTAGACGAAAAGAGATAAGTGAGTTGGTGGCCCCATTTTGTGCTCAGCCTGTGCGTTTTGCACCGGAGAGCTTTGAGGACTTGAAGCTTTTTTGTTGATTGCGGTGTGGCTGGAGTTTTGCCAGACAGCCAGTCACAGTCTTGCCTTAGCTGGGCTTTAAGTATTCTCTGCACGACCCAGCATGGCAGCAGCGTGAACAAAGGTTGTTCAGTCCCGGCGTAGGCTGGCTCAATCATTTACACATTCAATTGCCTCCTAACCCACTCTCCACTGCTCTCTTCTCACCCAATCATTAAGTGGATGCGTGCGTGCAAGTGGATGCATTCAACATTCGTACTGCCTATGCCACAGCATAAATAGTTTGTAACAAGCTACGCTAATATATGCAGTTGTGTTTCTCTAATGGATGTGTTCACCTATGTCTATTTTTAGTTGAAATGACATGCTTTGTTTTTATGGGTTTTGTAGAATAAACACCAACGTGCGGAACTCAGCTACCTGGTGGACAGACCGAGACGTGTTAACAGGTAGTGAAAAGGACTTAGTCTGTTTCTCTTCCACACAGATATACTAAGCATGTGCACCATCACGTACAAACCCCCCAACACACATGCACGCACACACATCCCGATTGTAACAATGTGCTGAGTAAGGCAAACCACCTAGCCATTCACTACCTAAGGACCGCTAACATCTAGTTGGCCAAAGGGAACCAGTGTCTATTCACAGATCTATAAAACTGAATATTACACCCATCAGTATCAGTCTTGTGGATTCTGCATCATTAATTGTGGCTCTGAGAGACTACATGGTTCCCAATGTGTCCGTAATGTAGCTCTTCAATTTGGCACCAGTCCCATAACTGGCAGAGCGGTGCCTATTAAAGCTCTAAGACTGGATTTCATTACATGCCATGTGTAACATCCAATTTAGAATCGTGATGGCCGCCGTGACGGTATTAATGCAGTTATGCGTTAGGGGTTCTGATTCTCTTCTCTCTCGCTCGCTCGCTCTCGGTTGCTTGCACTTGCCTGGCATTTCATTTAATCCCCCCTCCAGTATTGTAGCTTGACCTCCATCTCTACCCACGAATTAGTTTTGTTCTCCTGCACCTCTGTGAATAGCTGTATTATGCCTCTTTCCCCCAGTTCGGCATTTCAGGAAGCAGACATTGTGAGCTCCAAAGACAGTGGTCATGGTGATAGCGAACAAGGCGACAGTGACCATGATGCCACAAACCGGGGTCATTCTGCCGGTGAGTTTTTCTAAGCATCATCATACATGTCTTTCATTATAACCGGTTT
Source organism: Syngnathus leptorhynchus (assembly GCF_054491065.1). Classification (NCBI taxonomy): domain Eukaryota; kingdom Metazoa; phylum Chordata; class Actinopteri; order Syngnathiformes; family Syngnathidae; genus Syngnathus; species Syngnathus leptorhynchus. The sequence continues at coordinate 7,556,823 of NC_141199.1, read as the reverse complement.
GTCCATGGGACGTGGTAAATTGAGAAGACAGTGAACCTTTATAGTTTTTAGAAAGACTGGGATGGCCATGCGACGTTAGCTGGCTTCCATGACATGAACCGAAATAGGAATTAATTGCATTCAGGTGAAAAGACTTTTGAGCAAAACTTTTCTTTGCTTTCCTTATTCCTCTCATCTTCTCACTGCTATTCCGCTGAGTAGCACTGAAGCGACAGCAACTCACATGGAGGAAGTGTGAGGCCTGCAGTTCTTTTGTGGCACTAATCAATAAATTCACTCAAGTGAAAGAGAAAGGCACTGAAGCTTAAGTGACATAATGAGATGCATTTCAATCAGCTGTATGAATTGTTGCATTTCTCATTTTTATACGTGTCAGCCAATCGACAGTGTAAGAGATAGGGTTACAGTCTATATCTGTCCCTCAGTATTCTAAAGTACTGAATTGTAAAAAAAAAAAAAATGAGGGGGGGTGTCATGTTTGATAATAGTTTTTTGGGGGTGGATAATTTACGAATGCATTATAATCCGATTTCAATCTCACATGCTGCTGTATATTTTGTGGTGCACACCACTCAGAACCATATGACACACAAGCAGGTCCGAGTGTAACACCTATTAAGAATGTGCGTGTGTGTGTGTGTGTGTGTGTGTGTGTGTGTGTGTGTGTGTGTGTGTGTGTGTGTGTGTGTGTGTGAAGGGGGGGGGGGGGGGGCGGGGGCGTATTCAAGGGCAACTCAACAGTATCTTGGAAGGAGACCAGCATCTTTCCAGCAAAGTGTGATACTGTCTTATTTTTTTTTTCTTAAACGTATGTCCACAGCAGGACCTCATCTGTGACCTTCTAGGTTCATAGCTTAAATTCTTATAGAGCTCCTACTGTTGCACCTTCTTCAGGGCCAACAATGGACCTGTATTATCCGTATGTGGAATAATATTCAATATGTGTGGCGTGAAAATTTATCAATGAATGGAAAACAAATGTTTGTCAAATCAATCCTCTCATTTTTTTTTTTTTTTTACTAAGGATTGTTGAAAACGTAAGTTTTCAGGCTCTGAAAAGTAATAATTCTCTGATTTCTCTAGCCCTTGAAAGTAGACTGATTTAACTGTTCAAAATAAGACATTTACAAACATCCACTTTTACTTTGGAAAACAATTTACATAAATAATGTTTGTAATGTTTGTCACTCATGCCAAAAATAATTGGTTAATAAGCAGTAATTGGCAAAGCAAATAATATATACACTTTAACACAAACAAAATTGAATTCAGTTATTCAATTAATCGATCAAATAATCGATTAAATAATCGATTCTAAAAATACTTGATAGTGATACCCTTTTTATAATAGCTTGGGATATGAATAATAATTGTATCCCAAAAGGTACACAACTGTACCTCTTAATATGATACTAAGAAGCAGCTGTATTTTTTTTTAAATACTCACGCTGGCTATTATTTAAAAAATAAACCTTGCTATGCAGTTTATTTGCAGCTGTACCCTTTTCTCTTTGGTTTCCAGTGTTGAAGAGTCCTTTTTTTGTAAATAGTTTACCATAGCAGTCATCGTGTTTATGCAAACATCCAATCACATTTATACCTGTTTATTGATCCAAGTGGAGTCAGACAAAAAGAGGAGCTATCGAAAATCACATTTCATATTGAATTGCCCTTTTCCTTTGAGGATTCGCTCCACACAGCTCATATAAGGTCCCCGTCTAGACCTGAGTCTGCCAAATATCGTATCAGTGCTGGGAATATAAACTAGACTTCTTTGGATGTGTGGTGTAGGACCGTGAACGGTACTCATCAGCCTCTGTGGCGTTTGACATTATTTACCACCTGAGGCAAAACAGAGAGACATCTACATGCAACTGATAGCATAGCTCTCTGCTCGTGCTTTTCAAGCACTTAAGGAAGGTCACACTGTGTAAATCAGACAGGCGGCGGTTGCGATTTAAATATCTAACTCTTTATCTAACTGTCAGCAATTCTACTCAACAGAGCAGAAGAAAGAACTTTAGAAAAAGGGTGAGAGAGCATAGACAATCTTTTAAGACATCTTAGTCTTGGTACGATGCTCATAGGGAAGATGGTTTTACCATTTATTTGGCGTGGATGTTACATGTTAAGTAAGAGAGAGCCAAACTTAAAATAACTAATCACAAGTACACTCAGCTCCGGTTTGGCACTGCTTTGAGAACATAATGTACGGTGTTTGTATTTTATAATTTGCATCAACACTTTTTCCCTTGTGTTTGATTTTTAAGTGAACGGATGACCACTCTATGGAAGGTGGTAGAACATCAGTGGTATTTTTTAATATGGAGGCATACAACATTTCAAAGTCTGTTTGTTTGTGGACAAATATGCCAATGTAGTAAAATAAAGTTTTTATTTTGGGCATTTCATTCATTAGTTTTTTTATGTTTCTCATACATTAGTTATAGTTGTATGGTGTCGTATTGTTGTTGTTTTTTTTTTCATTAATACTGTAGTACACATTTAAATTTCCTCTGTCAAAAAAGTAGTCAGTTTGGATTTCAGACAGACATTGGCTGTAAAACAAGCCCAAGAAAAAGTTGCCATTATTTGAGGGAGCGTCATTCTGTAATAATTTTGTCATAAACATGTGTAAAGTCTATCTAACTGAAAATTGAAACAAATTGAACCAAAATGGTAAGAACATAAATTAGGAATTGTTAAGTTGTGCAACTATCATTGTAGTTGTGTTTCTATGTAGAGATAATAATATATGGCGCAGAATGTAATCTGATTTGATGTGAGCTTTTGTGGTCTCTTAACTGATATGTCAGTATGAGCAGAAGTATTAGGGAAATATATTTACTTTGTCGTCATAGCATATTTGGCACTCTGCCCAGTGTATGCAGTAGACCTTCGCTATTCCCCGGGATAAAGATCGAACTGACCGCAAATGATTAATGTTCCTCTAAAAGTGATTATAGTTGCCTATATTTATAGTTCAAATCATGAATATACCACAAGCTGTTCTGCCAAAACATTTAAATATCATTAATAACATTTTCAAAAATTACTGTACAGCTAAGCACGCACATGTCAACAATTTTGTTGTTGATGATGATATTATAGTGATGAATTATTGGAGTGGTGCAACACAGCAAAGCGCAGCAGTCATATCAAAGGTGCCAGCGCTCCCGGGGCAACCTTTAGATATCAATACAGCAGCCCATAAGTATGCTGCTTTGTAGCCTGTTGGGCTGATGGAGCAGTTAGCACTTTAACGTTTACTGACCCAAAAGTGCTGTGTCCACACTGGAACAACGTGAAATGGCAGCTGTCCATAGATTTAGAGATGTTTTGCTGAGCTTTTCTTACGGATTCCACCGATGGCCTTGTTTAGTGTGTATCAAACAGGCAAGCCCCCTGCATTGTGACTTTGCGTTAAAAAATAATTTGCGATTAGTGCTGAACCACAAATATGTTGTGCTCCACTGCAGATTGCTTCTTGACCTCTTATGGATCTTTCCATCTAAAGTGCTGGATGTGTCTTTTTTAATTAGTAAACATCAGTTCCGTACACAATTATGTCTCCTGGTTCACTGTGGGCAGTGTGTGATGGTCAACATGCATTTGTGCTGAGTGCATATTTCCTCAAAGAGAAGGCACTGAATAACCCTGAGCTAAAACCAGCATAGACCTCACATCAGTTTTGTGTATTTCTCCAGAATTTGTCTGCTTAAGCAAATTTACCAGTGTGTACACATCCAAAGAACTATGTGACGCATGTGTGCGGCAAAGTCTCATCCTTCATTCTGTTTCCCCCACACGTTGGATCTCCGCAACACTTGGCTGAGCAGTAATTCATTTCTGAAGCCTTTGCATAGCAATTATCAAAGGGGGTTTAGAGGCAGGTTGTCCTCACAGGACCGCACATCACAATGTCCCTTTTGGTATGCCTCTGAATATTTAAAATGAAGTGAAAACTATCTGCAGTTGGCAAATTGTCACCCACACCTGCACTTGCTAACCACACGAGCCACCCGTTTGACACTTTAGAAAATAAGGCTCCCGATGTTCTTCTAAATCAAAGGGATTGTACCTGTGAGGTTATCTCCAGATGCTTTTAAAAGTGTGCAAATAGCTTTCCTGAAAGCAGTGTGTCTGCAGTGAAACACTGCTGTGTCAGGATCGGCAGCACAAGTGATTGACTGCCACACCCTTATCCTGCTCACACCTTCATTCAGGTTGTTTTATTCAAATACGGCACTGTCTTCTCGCTGCATTATTTCCCTTGTCTCACCCTAATAGGAAATTGAGTGAAGGAGCAAAAAAAAAAAAAAAAGGCATCTCACATACAAATGCTGAGACGGTAGGGAGAACAAAAATTATCGTCATGATGACATTTTCGTGAGAACGAACGCCATGACAAATGAGGCAATTAAATCACAGTGGCAAGAGTGTATGAGATTGATGATTATGAATTAGTAGCTGGCATCATGTTTCCTTGTCAGTGATCTGTCAAAGGCATTTAGCGAGCTGGGTTTAGCAACCACCTTTTCTCACATCCAAGACAGTAACTCACATAGGGAATATAGGGCAAAATATTATGATGTAATAGTATATACAGTAGTATTATTATATAATGGTATTTTTTGCACAATATTTAACGGCGTAGGCTTTAGCTAACCCCGACTCTACTAAGGTCAGGCTAAAAAAAATGGATGCATTGTCATTAAAAAAATAGTCAATTAAAAAGCTCATTTGTATTTTGCAACAACTGGAGGTGTGACAGTTGTGAATGTTGTATCGGTTTCATTAAAAGTATCCAGCACATCTTGTTGCATCCAAACAACATACAAAGCAGAGATCAATAACCAGTAGTCACCCAGAGCCTGTACAGTAAGGTGGGATATTAATCAACCAGGCAGCATATGGGCAAGCAGCCATCTCGGCTCTCCATCAAAACATTTAGTAGCTGCCTCTGTGAGACTCCCAACAATTTCTCTCTCTGTCATTGCTGGGTAGAGTGGCAGCCATCTTGCGCTGTTTCTGCCCCGGGAGGTCTCTGGTTTACTCATCACTGGGCAGCTCATGCCACAAAGCTTTGCTACTCCCCTGCCGTCTTGAGCTGCTGTCCAAATATTGCCATGTCTGTATTCTCTCTGGAACAAAGAAGAAAGTATAAAATTATATATATATAGTCTTGCTAGAAGACAACATCAACCAGCAGTAGAGATTTTTTTTTTGTGGAAAAAGTGACACCAAAGAAGAGAGCTTGAGAGAGAAAGTCGGACAGGGATGAGCGGAAGGGGGGGGGGGGGTGAGTTTGTCTAATCTGGGTACCCACACAGCACATTCAAACATGTGGCTCATTTTTTTTTCCCTCAGGATTTGTTTTCCCTCATTTCCTTCAGCTCCCACTTGCTGATTGTATGTCAGGCAGTACAATTAGTCAAATCACTCCAACATGGGATTTCTGAAATGCGCAGCGATGTAATGAAAAACAAAATAGTCGGGGGGAAATGTGCTGATGGCTTATTAGAAAGTAGATTGTCTTTGCATTGTGTAGCATTGTTTACCTCATGTGCATGTGCTCAACTTTGCATGCGTGTGTGAGTGCGTGTGTTTGTGTGTGTGTCTTTGCCTGCCGGATGAGGTCATGATGAGGGAGAGCGCTTTTGGCAGGGACTGTCATTGCCACTCACTGTTTTGGTTGTTGTTTGCTTCCTGCCCGAGGAAGTGAAGGTGCTTCATGAGTATCAACAGCCACTGGGTGTCATGCGCACATGGCCTGTCTGCCTCTCTGCTTCCAAACATTTACATAACTTGGCATAAGAGTACTTTTAAGGCCATGTGTTTGCAAACATATGTGTTGATGTCCCTGTTGGTTAAGAGCAAGCTGGCAGACAACGGCCCCTCTCAGGTTGCAGAGTCTTTGTACACTATGTTTACTCTTTTTCTCCAGAATACCATACCTCATTGGTGGTTTTGATTCGATTAAAACCGATATATTTTGAGATGTATGTGCATTGTTACTGTCAAGCACTTATCTGCCCACAGAAGATTAGGATGCTTGAGTTCAGCACACGCAAATGTCAACAAATCATTGAAAGGCTAAAGGCCAGGGGTTGCCTCTGCATAGATGTTTTGCAGTAGGATTAACAAATAATAATGATAATAAAAATAATTAATTGGGTCATATTGAAGTGATGAAAATCGTGTCCCTGTTCATTTTCATCCCCAGTCATTTTTCTAATTGGGATTAAAAGGTCAACCATACATATTAATATAAAACAGTTCCATTTAAATATTTTGAAGCAAATAATTGAATAACAGCAAACCAATCAAAGTGTATTTACTTGTATATAAGCTCTCCACTTCTGTAAGTATTTAAGCACACTTCCTGTTCCATCTGCAGTGTCCCCCTGTCTGTTTTTGGCCATTGCGCTCTCCATCTGTGTTTTCTGCACTCTTTTTCTCTGTTCCTTATGGCTCCTGCAGCTTTGCTGCCCTGGAAATCTGTGACTCCCGCTTTTGTTTGGCCCGCGCTGTTGATTGTCTGGGAGCCTTGTGTCTCATCTGACTTCATGGTCACTGCGGTCGCATGGCCTGCCTTGCTCCCATGTGTCCTGAATTACAGTAGCAGCATTATTACAAACACACAGTGCTCACTCAGCTTTGACCAGATGATAATGATCATAGATGACATTTATCTTTGGAATTAGAGGCAGATGATGGTGGCAAGATGAGTACATTTCATTTTCAATTAAAACCATGTCAAATTTAAATTTAATCTTTGTCATGTGAAAATAATGAGAACATAAAACATTGTTGTTTTATTCGTTAATTGTTTATTTTAAACTCCTTTTCCTGTCCATGGTGGGATGAAGCTTATCAAAGCTGACATTTGAACAAGATCACAGTGCCGTCCGGATATGAGTCCAACATTCATGTTAACCAAATGCATATCATAGTGAGCGATAAGCAAGACTGACTGTCAGAAAATACAAGGAAGAACAGTCGTAAGAAAAGATAGAATAAAAGAAGCTTCGGTTCACTTACAGTAGGCCTATGTGTTAAGTGCAAGTGGTGTCAGAAAGGTTCCAGGGCTGGTGTCTTAAAATATATTTTTCAAACTCAGAGATGTACTTTACAAGTGGACATTTTAATCAGAATCTTACCAAACAAATGGGCATATAACACTTCTCCCAGACATAATGTATTGGTACAACTGCACACCTCACACTGTGATATTTTTACTATAGAGAAAGAAAATAACATTACAAATAAAGCAAAGAAATAATTATACTCAAGTCAGGCGAGCTTAGCGAGTGGCAATGCAAGATGGCCGCCAGTGGTTTCGCTTCTCGCTTTGGCAAGTTAGCAGAATTGTTTGTCAATACATACATAAGTACAGGCAGAAGTTTCTTCCAGGAATGCGTGAAGGCTTGGCAGAGATTGCTGTGAAGGGTTTTTTTTTTTCCTTTGAAGGGAAATTACTTGGAAGGGGAAGAAAATGTTTGGATTTGAACTATATCTATTTTGACATCATCCTCTGACATCTGGACATTTTCATCCATTCATCTATTCATATAATGCACTTGGAACCTCTTTCCTTGTCATTTTGACTGTTGTGAATGACACGGAAACTCATGAGACAAACGCTCAATAGAAATGATTTCTTCTCTATTTCTTAAGGCTTTCAGCCCTGAAAAATCATTCTTAACATGACGGAAAAATGAGTCAAGATAGTTATATAGACATCCGACATTTGTGTCTTTGCTAACTTTGATCGGAAATTCCTCAGATTCAGCCCCATTATCAATGTGTTCACCCATCTTTAGTCAAACTTTAGCTAATTATCATTCAGAAGAAATGACTGGCCTGTGTCTTTTGTATTTTTTTAAGGTGAATCATACTATAGTTTATTTATCTCTGATTCTAGATAGCACAATAACTGAAAGAATACATTTGAAATGGAAAGAATAAAATAATGGAGCATTAACTAAAAAGTTATCAAGTTATAGTCAGACAAAAACAAACAAAATCATTTTTACGGCAAATCGCACATGGCAATGGGCAGACAAATAGTGACAGAGGATTGGGCTCAAGCACAACACTATTCTGGAATGCTCCAACTTCTATAACGCAATAATAATAATACAGCGGTTTCCCCACATGTTCTTATTTATTTCTCGCAGTGTGACCTGTTTAAGGGAGATCAAATAGTTGTTTTAGGTGCACAGCAGAGAAGAGATTTATTATCCTGTCAAAGTAAACATGAGTGAAATAGAACATTTGACGAGGTGCATTTATGACATGTCCCACTTTCTTTGCGCTTTCTTCGTTCATAGTGGATAAATATAATTCTCGGTACTATGGACAGATATTTTGAGAGTCAGTTTTATCTGCAAGCAAGAGAAAAGTTAAATAGGAAAACAAAAACAGGGAAAGTTAGAAATTTAGTGTACACTGAAAATATGTGTTCCCATCTGTATGTTTTGATTACTCTGCATGAGTTTGTTTAAGTTATTATGAAAACATTTTATATGCATGCAGTCACTGGTCAAAGTATTAGGTACAATTGCTCGGCGGGTAACAATAGTATCTACTCGATGTCAGCAGTCACATTGTTCACAAGGGTGCATTTCTGCAACTGCAGGCTCTTTGATAGCAAGCCATTTTGGTCTCGGGGGTCGGAGAGTGGAGGGGTCGCAAATTGTCCCTTTTTCTGATTCTCATTCTATCGCTTTGCTTTCCTTCTCCCTGATGTAAGCCCTCAACCTCCCGTCTCATTCTTTGATCACACCATTCCGTTGCTTTCTCATTTTAGCAGCTACAGGGGAAACACCAACCAATCTGCAAAGGAGAAAATTGGCTGCAGGGTGTAATTATTATGATGACTCTGTTCATGTTTCTTTTTGTCTCTTTTTTCTACCCATTTATAATCTCGCTCATACACTTATCCTACCACCCTCCTCTCTTTATTCTCTCTAAGAGAGTGTAATTAACATAACGTGGATCCCTTTCATGTCCCCTCTTCTATTATATCATTCCCCATGTTAATATCATTTTTTAAGAGGAGCTATTTTGTTTTTGGCTGTAACTTTATGTCAATTACAGACTGTCTCGTGGTATAGGCATGACTGACACGTGTAATTTGTCCATCAAGTGAATACTTGGTTGCTCTTCATGTCACATTTCTTGGGGATAATTGTAGTTTTTGTTTATGTGTGGTGGTGTTTTAAGATGACGGTACTTGGGGAGATGCTTTTTAAAATGCTGCTTCACTTTGATTGCACATTTCAGACAGAATGAATGAGGTTTAGAGGAAAACAAACTATTTGTTTAATCCGTGTTGGCTTTGTCTCTTTGATGAGTAGTTTTCACACATTTTTTTTGTTCTCGTTAGATGAATGATTCATAATCTGTGTCTCCTCCCCACCCCAGATCTTTTCTCCCCATCTTGCTTGTCCTCTTCCACAAATTTGCCGCTTCTCTCTCTCTCTCATCTATTTTGAAAAATTTTTTTTCCTTACCTGCTGTAACTATTATTTGGCATCCTCTATTACTGCCTTTTTCTACTTCATTCCCATTGTGCTTACAATCTCCTCTTTGTATTTTCACTGACCTGACTGCAGGTGCTGATCTGTTCTCCAACTGCACAGAAGAGTGCAAAGCCCTGGGCCACTCCGACCGCTGCTGGATGCCATCTTTCGTCCCATCCGATGGACGCCAGGGGCCAGACTATCGCAGCAACCTCCATGTCCCCGGAATGGATGCCACACTGCCAGACACTGAGGTACCCTCCTCTGTCAACCTCTCCGACCAAGTCGCCTTGACATCGTCCACCGCTTCGTCCAGCAATAAGTCATTCTTCACCTTTGGCAAGGATGGTCAAAGGTCACAGTCACACAACAGCCTTCACCATCACCTCCATCCGCAACAGCCGCAGTACAGCTCCAGCACGCTAGAGAGGAAAGAGTATGATAGGGGGACCCTCCCGTACAAATCCACTTTTTTCTGTGAGTATCAGTATGAAAAATCCTTAGGACCCTTTGACTTTGGTCTGGTTCAGCACAGATACTAAAGGAGGGCGTGCTGAATATGCCATTTTTTCCAGATCTCGACAATAAACTTGAATTCTCCTGTTTTTAAGGAGCCTAAAAGTGCAAGTTTAGTGTGTTATAAATATAATGTTCTCTTGTAATTAATATTTTTTTTTTGTCAAATGTCAAATGCAATCAATTAATGCTTACCCTCCTTTTCCCCAAAATTCACGACATAGACTTCCCCACTAATTTAAATGTTGTCTGTAATTATGTGACATAAAAGATACTAATAAAAAAAGAAAAAGAAAAATTGGACTTGTGATTCTGCTCTGGCCCGTTTGTCTCACTCCCACCCTCTATAATATTACCTGTAAAATCCTTTGCCAATTTATTCTTTAATACTATCTGATGGTCATATGAATCAAGGTCATCTACATCAAGCTCATCCCATGTTTTTATGTTACATCGTCTCACACGTTTGTCTGAGCACTGTCTTTGTTTAAAACTTGGATGAATCCACTCTTGACACGAGACTCGAAATGCACAAGGAAATAATCATCATTCCACTTTATTATGGAAAAGAGTGTGTCCCTTGTGTAGGAAGCAAAGCTGACAAACAACACACAAAAACATTCAGTAAGGAAAGTTGAGCTGCATCATACTGATAAGAGTTGGAACATGAAAGAGAATTTCCAGCTCCAAAGAGTTCTACAGCATTCATTAGGAGACGATAACAAATCATTTCCGAGCTCCCACATAGCATGAATAATCTATTAGCTCTAAGAGTAGAGAATGGATTCGATATACACACTCAGTAGAGAGGTCATTTCCAATCAAGTCACTAGCATGCACACCACCATCCGCCATGAAACTGCATGCTGACTGGGGGCTGTCTCTCAGGTAAAGGATTGTTTTTGACCTAGTAAACTGTGCCAAACAATGTCTCTCCTGTAAAACAATTACCAGTGCTTATTGCGATTAAGCCTTTAGGTAGCCTGCTCTAACTACAGCAGGTTGCTCATCTCTTCTGCCTCACTGAGTAATGATAAATGCGCAAGATATTTCATACACTTTGGATTTGTGATTTTGGAAGGGGTCTAAAATTATATCCAAATATTGCTGCTATGCTAAAATTACATCCATTTTGGTTGTGGTGATACTGATATTTTTTATTAGTAAATAACAGGTAATACATTTATTATGGTTACAAAAACAATTTTTGCAGTCTATATATTTTTTTTACACAATACAGGCAGAGACGTTTAAATATTTATCTTCACCGTTGTTTAGTATTAAGCACTGTGGGGTAGCTCTAATGGTGTATAAATAACTTCACAGAATGTCCTTTGTGGCATGTATCCTTCAATCAGCTGTATTTGGAGCCGTTACTAAAAAGCCACATGGGAAATAGTGTCATTTGTCTTAATGACTCTTCTCTGTCTTACAGCCCGCAAGAGGATTTGCTAGCTCATTCCATGTGGACCTGTCAGAGACAGCGTGAAGTTCAGTAACATACCACCAACACTGATGATAGAGACCTCAAACTGACTAAATAAACAGAAAGCTGGACAACAACAACGACTCTGGATGAATACCATTTTCTTTCAAGTGGCAAACTACAACAAAGCCTGGGCTTTGATTCCCAAAAGAGGCAAGGAGTATTCAATTCTGAGTAGCTGTCAACCTTTCAGTATTTGACTAGCATTCCAAGGCCTTATTTCTCTCAGCCGGACTGAGATCTGGGCTTGAAACTTTCTTGACGTGAAGATTTCAAAGTTATCAGTAAAGAGAAGTGGTGAAACAGGACTACGACAGACCATGAAGGACCTGCTCACTCCCAGATGTGGTTTTGACTCCGAAGAGTTGTGTGTGCCTGTTTACATACATGAAGCGTAATCAACTTGGACCAACGTCACGTGGAGCCCTTTAGCTATTTCTATGGTCACCAGTGAGCCAACTGTACAAAGACTGTGGGTATAAATAATGAGTGAAGGCCAGCAGGTGCTATTCAGGTATTGATGGCACAGAAAAAAAAAAAAAGGACACAGAGAACTGACTACAATTTTAGTGTTTCTGTTTTTTGACCGACTGTCTTTATATAACGTTTTCAGTTCGGTTCTTTCTGTGTGGTTCACGTGTGAAGAAATATAGATGCAAATATATTACAACATATAGATGCATACAGCAACGTAGAGGTTCAGTCTTTTTCTGAATGACTTTCTACTACAGAAATGGAGCTGAAAGGTCATGTATTATGAGAATGTTTGAACTTCTGAACTAGTGATGATCAATGGAAGTGAAGTGATGAATTACCAGGATGTGATTCTTTTAATGCCCTTGGCCTATACATAAACAATCAGACACATCCGGTGGTTTTTATCATGTGTGAAAAGTGTTTACTGTGCTCTTTTAAAAAGCGTTTAAATTAATATAAATCTATACATATACAACTATATATATTAACAACTATATAAAAACAAAAATATTTGTTTTCCTGAAAACTGTGTAACCATTGGTTTGTACACTTCATTCAATCAAGAATTTCAAGTGCGAGTCGTTCTGACTGGAAATGAGGAATGCTTTTACAAAAAAAAAAAGCAAACCCCGTTCAGGTCAACAAAGGATTGGTTGACTTTTTTATTTGATTGTTATATTCACCATGTTACCGAGATCTTGGTCGCCTGTGTATTTTTATCTCAGTATATGCTCATGTACAGGAAGGGAGGGGGGGGGCTATTACTACTGAGCTATATTTCAAAGATTTTACAATCATATGCTTACAATTACACACACACACACACACACACGTGCACACATGCACACACACACACACACACACACACACACACACACACAGGTCAAGTAATAAATAAACTGTGTCATTGAAATCTTCTAATCTGTGTTTTGTCGGGAATAATTTGCCAGAAGTCCACTGGGAAACCTGCTCTTTTCTCAGTCTTATCACAGAACACCTTTCGCTGTTATTTTTAGTGCTTGAATTTTCATAAGACACTGAGTTATGCCTGACGAATCTTGTGGACTTTAAAGATGTAATCACTGTGGTTTTGCTCTACTTTCCTATGACCTAAAAAAAAGGTTATGGTGCCCGTCACTCTCCGCTGACGCCCATCTTCCAGAAATCACTGGAGACAACTCTTCCACTCTCACATTCCAATCCCATCATCCCTTCACTTCAATGTGATTCTTACATGGCTTGGCAGATGTTCACAAGAGGAGAAAGAACTCTTGAATTCGAGGTCATCGGAAGGGGTGGAGGCTTCTGTCAATTGGCTGGCTGCAAACAGAGATGATCTGTTTGTGTCCATCACAAGATTTCCTTCTTTTAGAAACAGTGATGCATGTGACTGCCGCATGTGACTGATCCGGTGGTTTCCTGCATGAATGAATGGCCTTTGGGTTTTGGATTAGCATCTCATCCAGAAACATTCCGTCAAACGCTAATGCTTGAGACTGAAGACTAGAAATAGATGGGCTCCAAATATATGTATATAAATGTGGTAATTAATCAACATGTATTGCTTTTTATTGAGCAGTCCTACTACATGTGCTGTATTAATTGCTATGTTGTGACTTTGGTATTGAGATAAATCTCTGCATTATGTTACTAGGAAACTATCATCAGTTTTGAATCTTGATCTGGGATTAATGATTTTCTTATAAATTCAGAGAAAAAAAACTGATTCCCTTTTGACATGTCCATTGGGAACAATTAAATGTTATTTACAGAGATACCAAGCGCCATGCACACCTTTTATCAAGAAGCACCTGGCCTGTATGGGCCAAATGAGACTTTTAACAAAAATGCTCCACTGAACTAAAAGCTGACCTTGTCATAAAATAAAATGTTAAGATGTTCTCAGACACTTGGTCATTTGAATTAGTCGTGAACAGTAAGAACACTGTTACATTTTTTTTTCATGATTTTACAAGACAAGCTAGAATTATAGGCATGACACAGAGTCAAGAATACGTCTAAGAATGAACAAGTCTTTTGATAAAAGCAAAGCAAAAAGAAGAACATTGAACACAAGCTCGGCTAAAAGCATTGGTTAATATGACCAGACAAAGGTTCAAAACATAAGACGAACCATCCGTCCATTCTCAACACCACTTTTCCTGTTGAGGATTGTCGGGGTTGCTGGAGCCTATTCCAGCTGAGACCCGGTGAAAGGCAACACGCTGAACTGGTTGCCAGCTAGTCGTAGGGCACATAGAGCGACAACCAGTCACACCCACATGCACACCATTTCTGAGTGGGAATGGATCCCACACTGCTCACTCACAAGCCAGGCAAGCATACCCCTAAATTATCTGCGACCGTACGAGGGTAAGCATAAGGAAAAATGCCAACTAATGAGACAAAGCAAGGTAACGAACTGGAGAAGAACAGATGGGGGGCCAAGAGTATTAGAAGAAGGGGAAAGTAAAGTTGATGGGCTAAGAAAGATAATTACACAAGGGGAAGGAGATAAGTGAAGGAAAACACTATTACCAAAATGAAACAAAATGAAAGCACAAACTTAACAGGAGTCTTTACCGCCTTATGGTTTCACGAATGAAATTATATAATGTAAGTTTACTATCCAGAAGGCTGCATTGATTCTTACAGTAATTAGCTTTAGACGCTTCAGTTGGCCATATGACTAATGAGGGTCATATTGAATGTGACATTATGCTACGTCACTTTTCCTAAGTGAGAATGCTTGAATGCTTTTTTAGCTGCATATTCTTCCAAAGGAGTTTGTGGTTTCGAACCAAAAATAATTAATTACGTTTTGTGGTTTTATGGCTGTACTAATTGCACGATGCAATATTTGACCTTCTGATAGGGGTAACATAAAAACTCCAAAATATTATCAAAAAAACTCTTCTGTTCTTGCATTTTAGGTCCCAATACATTTCTACACAGAGTTCATTTGAATAAAATTCCCGATTTTTTTTTGGTAAGAATAAAAGTTCAATATACTGGCACAACCATAAAAAGAAAGAACAAGATGAGCATCCTGTTTAGGCAAATACAGATGACCTTAAAAAGAAGATGGACATCTAATCAATGACCCAAAGTTGGCTTGATCTTAAGGCGCCTCCATAGCAGACAAAGTCATTGCAACTGAATCATTGTGTCTGGCTCACTTCTTTTCACTATACAAGGTTGAGTGAGGTGACCTAGCTGTCAGTCTGAGCCTCCGAGCCTTTCCCTCATATTCATCCCTGGCAGACGCACTTCATTACTCTGGCTAAATAGACTTTCAAGAGACCCCATCAGCCCTATCACCTTTCAACACAGACACCTCATCAGACATACGCACTCTGCCATACGCACACACAAGCGTAACATGACACGCCCACGCAGGCACACATGTTCCACTCCCCCCCTCTTCTGCCGCCTTATCTCTTTACAGGCCCATCAGTCAACACGCATGCACAGCCTTTCACAGACACATTGCTGGTCCACATCAACTCGCCACCTCGTCGGACACCGGCAGACAGCTATTACAGTGTGTGCTCAAATGCACCTTCATCCTCTCCTACTCTGTCGGCCTGCAACAACAACAATTGACCTGAGACATGCAGTCATTTTCCTCCACTTTAAGACATGGACATCCTTACGATTGTCTGGAAGATGTCACAATTTCATGTCAAAAATAATTAGTCAATAAGAATTGGCCTCACATCTTCAAGTCACGTAAAACTGAAAAGATAAAAAAAAATCAATTATTTCTAACTTCTTAACCTTTAGAGAAAGTACTGTACTTGTTGCAGTGATACGACGAGGCATGTTAAATCCAAAGATTAAATTTTAATTAAATCAGTTCTCAAAATAACTACCCGAACTGAATGTGAATACACTCAAAGAACATTTTCATGACTCGTTTGATGGAATGAAACATGGCTCATCGGCCCTTGGAGTGGGTAAAAAGTTAAGAGTATTCAAAGCAGAAGCTGGTTTTTATGGTCTGCATTTATCCCAGGTCTCACGAAAGATGTGATTTTCAGCATCTTTTACTGTGATAGCTACACCACTATGTGAACAAGGTCAAAATTAGTTTAACTAGCTTTTTCTCTATCAGTTCTCACAAAAAACGTAGTCAGCCAGCTTGCAGTTTGTAAAGAGGATCTCTGAACCGAACGTAGCAACATTCTACCTTCAATGTTGTTTCATATTTGTATGACACTAAAGTTAATATGTTCATTCATAGATTGAAAAATAATATATAATCTTTCTTCTTTATACGTAAAAAAATGATGTTGCAATTAAGAAATGCAGTTTCTTCTCTTGAAAAAGACATTATATTTTCCAATTTGACTTAGTGTTTTGTTAGTGTTATCGTGCGTTTTAATGTTTTTTTTTCTTGCCAGACTCGATGCCACCACCAAGGCGAGATATCATAAAATAGGGGGCTTTCTACATGCAACGCTGATCTAAATATAATTAATAGAGGTCAATACTCTGGGTGAAAGCTCTTCTAAAGATAGAGCTACATTAATCCACTGAACACATTCTACCCATATGCCTGCAAAATGGAAAACAGACACATTTTGCAAAAGGGTTAACCACTGAAGAGCACTGTGCAGCTAAAAAGCTTAATATCTCCCTCAGAAGTAGAAAATAAGAACAATATATTGCAGAAAATGTCTTCGTACTAAGTTTAGAAAAAAAATACCTTTTCTACAATCATCGCAAACTACAGAACTCACCTCCAAATGAACGACTTCAAGGCTGCCGGAAATAAAATGTTTTGGCAAATAAGACAGTAAACACACAAACTTGGATGAAAAATCCATTGAAATCCAATTGGGTAATTGGGTATACATATATTCAAGCTTGCGGTACTACAGAACTGCTCTGCATCCTTGAGAAACTGTACGACATTTCATCACTGTATAGCATCTCCATCCATCCATCCATCCATCCATCCATCCATCCATCCATCCATCCATCCATCCATCCATCCATCCATCCATCCATCCATCCATCCACTTGCTGTACCGCTTTGTCCACAGGGGTGTTGCGGGCATGCTGGAGCCTATCCCAGCTGTCATCGGGCAGTAGGCGAGGGACACCTTGAACTGGTTGCCAGCCAATCACAGGGCACACAGAGAGGCACAACTACCCGCACTTGCGCTCACACCTACGGGCAATTGCTCAATCACCCTAGCATGCATGTTTTTGGGAAGTGGGAAGAAATCGGAGGGCCTGGAGAAAACCCACGCAGGCACGGGGAGAACATCCAAACTCCACACAGGGCAGTGTGGAATTGCCCTGTGTGACCAGGTGGAATTGAACCTGCAGCATCTGAACTATGAGTTAGACGTACTAACCAGTGGTCCACCCAGCCGTCTTATTATATGTCCATATTTATGTGAATGTAGGCTACCGTCATAAGAACAAAAAGTGGTATGGGCTTGGAAGAAACTACGATATTGCTAATGGGTGAAATTATTTGAATAACATTACTCATTATGAAAATTTGGATCATGTTAACTGTGCAATATTGCTAATTAATGTACTTTAACTCCTTTGACTTTCTGTGTGGTCTGCATGCTCCTTAGTAATTTTAACTACATGAAAGTGACATATACTGGCATAGGTTCTCAATATTTGTATTTCAGTTGAATTTTTAACCATATAAATTGATAAAAACATAATACATAAAAATCATAGATATTTTTTCTTAAAAAAAGGCATATATAGTCTTTGATGTTGTCGGCTACCACGTTTCTACTAAAGGTGGTGTGTGTGTGTATGCTTTGAAATAAGATTCTATGTGTTTTGTTTTGATTGGAAGACAACAGTCAGATTTCTTAAGTAGGCAAAATGACCCCAGTGAAGCGGGTAGTGATCTAAAAAATTACAAATAATAACACTAAAACAGTAGCAGCACCAACAAAATATTTTACTATACAAACCAGCACAAACAAAGCACAAATGAAACAGTTTCCCCCAATTTTGCGTGGGGTGGGAAGCCAGCTTCGCAGAGGTGTAAAATGGCAACTCTTAATATAGAACGGGATTCATCCCTCAATGGGGCTCAGTCATTTTGTCCTACTTTAAAATTACTCAATTTAAGCACCAAAAATTAACATGCATGCACACACACACACACACACACACACACACGCACACACGCACGCACGCACACACACACGCGTGCTTATGCACTCATTAAGCCTGAAACATTTTGCCCTCAGCCACCATCCCCTCTTCTTCTAATATTCTGGATACAAAGTAGTGAGTTGGTAACCTGGGGTGACGGAATCAGGCCTCGGATTCATGCTCTGACCCCCCTAAGGGAGGAAACAACCCAGGAGAGGACAGACCTTAGCCTCCAACATTGAGTTAACACAACTTGATCGACAAAACAGGCTAAGTCCACATACACGATGAATGATTTAAAGAAACAAAAATCTCCAAGGGCAACAAATGCATGAAAAGATGAAAAATAACTGTAACTAGATAACTGCTTTACACTTGATAATACAAGCCTGGTCCTAGAATATACACACTACAAACTTGTTTATTTCACTTTAAGCCAGGGGTCTCAAACCCAATTTACCTGGGGGCCACTGGAGGTAGAGTTTGGCGTGAAGCTGGTTGGTTTTATTGGCTCTATTTTTTTTCATGTTATCAATTGTAAGAAAAATTATTATAAAACAGTAAAGAATAAATAAAATGGTAATAATGAAAACAATACAGCAGCTATAGAAAACTGAAGAAGCTAAATATATATATGTAGTTGCTGACTAGAGAAATTTATTATCATCCACATTCACATGACTGTATTAACATTTCTTAAACCTTGGAAGGAGCATTGTTCTGAACATGGCTTCTGCCTACATTTTGCTTCCTGGCAGCGCTTCCTATCGCAAAGCTGAGCCACATTTGGTGTGAGGGAGGAAACAGTCGAGACCCTTAGTAGGGCTTGAAGATGCTCAACACTAAGTCTAGACCTGTACTTGGACTTATTGAAGTTCAAGGTCGAAAAGAGCTTTTCGTATATATGTTCTCCCAACAAGACACATTCGAATCAGCACCGCTACACAAACATTAAACTTTCATATTAAGGCAAGGGCCACAATCTTAACTGATGCCCTTCAACCTCTCATCCCAAAAGTTTTACAGTGAGACACTGGAGCCAAAATCCTTCTCTGAGGAAACGCATCTGGTCCAAAAACTGAGGATTTGCTCAAGATAGGCATTGATCCACTGATGGATGGTGTCTGTATTTCTCCAAATCTCTTTCCACCTTTCTTTAACCCAGATTATATCTAGTTCATTTATTTTCTTGTGCATGCACTCAGCTGTCACATTGAGACAGGGGTCTTTAGCCCGGGAAAAATGTTGAGGGTGGTAGGAGTCATACAGAATTATGAAACATTTACTCATTAACAGTAATTAGAATAAAAACCCTGTGATTGAGTTAAGGATAGCAGAATCATTCATGCTTTCAAATAGTCATATATTGTTTTGTGTGTGAAAGTTTTACATAGGTTTACATGTGCATTTTTGTCATAAGTGAAAAAACTGTTGTGATTCATCACATCAAACTAGTACTCTTATTTGCTGACAGGATCAAAGACAAATTAAAGTTTGTTCCACAACTTTTTTCAGGCTCTTCAGGGGTTTTAAGTTCAGTGACTGCTTTGTAAGCAAGTAACTAGCCAATCCACGTGCATTATTGATAATAAAAGCCCTGTCCAAAGTGATGTGATTATAATTATAATAGATGCCCTGCAGCTGATCAAAGCTACTCGGCACCTTTGACATAATTTAAAGTGTCGTCAAGTCAGGTAACACTGCAACTGAATAAAAACACTGCTTTGCAAAGGGTTTTGAGCATATTTATAGTGACATCCTCCTCTTGGCCAGTATTTAACAAGTGGCTGCAACATTTAAATCACAGGCTGAATGACATGTATTTAAAGGGTAAGTCAGCCTCAAAATGTTCTTGTAATACAATAGAATTTGGAAATTGTGTCACCCCGTAAAGCACATTATTTAGAAAGTTTTGAAAGTGTAATAAAATCAAAGCCATCCATACGAGTGTATTGGAGAAATTGCAGTAGGGAAATACACAGTAAGATACACGTGTTTACATTTGGGGAACATCATTGTTCTGGATGAAAATTCATCAGATATACCAATTATTAAAAAATATTATATTACCAATTGGGCTTGCGATTGTGTAGGGACGTCCTACCTGAGCCCTTACTGATTGATCGCTGTCTCTGTGGTCACACAATGGAGTGCTGTTCCGACTTCTCATCCAATGCCTTTAAATTAGCCACGGAAATCAAATCCATTGTGCCAAGGTTTAAACGCTAGTCATTAAGCTTTGGACAGTCTTTATATCGTCCATTTACAATACTACTTCAAAATCAGTGAAGTCAATTGCAGTGTCCACTAAACAACGTTTTGTTCTGAGTTTATTTGAAATATAGTTGTACTAAGTTCATTCTGTTTCCTTTTTTCAATCACTTTTTGGTTCTTTTATCACAAACAGGGTATTTTAGGTTGCATTACCTGACATGTTTCGGCATGAACTTCCGCCTTCATCAGAGTGTCAGATGGTTTAGGTAATGCAACCTAAAATACCCTGTTTGTGATAAAAGAACCAAAAAGTGATTATTTGAAATATGTTTATTTAAACAAAGCTACATCCCAATGTCTTGGGGATCAACAATGGTTGTGTGATGTTTTCTAAATGTTTTAATGTTAGTGCTCACAATTAAAATGCACTATTTATGACAACAAAAAAAGAAATAAATGCGGTCCATGACCAAACTACGTTAGAAAGTTGCAAAGAATCGAAGCGCATAAATTCAAGCTTCAGCAGTAATTATCTGTGCAGCACAACCAGCCAAAACACTAAGTTTTGATTGATAATTTAGGAATATGAATTAAACAGGCCACCTGTTTCTATCTATCTCAGAAGGTGGCAATTTTGCCACTTGCTGTCAAGTAAAAAGGACATTTGAGTTGCATAGGCTCCAGCCTCAGTTGTGATTGAGGGTGTGAATGCTAGTTTCTTTATGTGTGCCATGCAATTGGTTGCGGACCAGTTCAGGTACCCCACCTACCGCCCAGACTAATGGGATACGCTCCAGGACATCATTATGTCGTTACGTCAAAAGTCCTCAACAAAGTGAGCATACTTCTCCAGTTGTGTTTCCCCATTGTTAATGTGCGGAATGGAGCAGGGTGACCAAATGCAGCTTAGACCAGGGTTTATTGAAGGGAAAAGGGTGGTGAAGGACAGGATGGGGGGAACAAACAGGCAGAAAAACATAGCAACGTATTGGCAGTCGAAACGAATGGGAACATTCCGGCAGGAGAACATAGCAACATACGTACGGGCAGCCGAAACGGACGAGAATCAGACGTGGGAAGACTCAGATGGAGTAAACACGCCGGACAAACAGCCAGGGACTAACAGGAAACTAGGGACTAACATTCAGGGACTAACGTGCAGGGACTAACGTGCAGAGACTAACATGCAGGGACTAACATGCAGGGACTAACATGCAGGGACTAACAGGATGGGCAAACAGGACAAACAGGAAGGACAAACAGGAAGGACAACAGGACGATCAGACAGGGAGTGACACGCGGACAGGACTTAAATACGATACGCGTAACAAGGGGGCAGGTGACGGCGATTACAATGATCATGAGTAGAACACAGGCGGGGGAGGGGCGAGAGCGCAGACGTGGGACAGACGCAAACTGACACCATGACAAACGTGAAGTGACACACGAGGGTCGGAGGAGAAATCGTGGATAAGCTCCACTCCGCGTGGTGATTGGCGCCATGGAGGAGCGGAGACGTGATACTCATGTTATACAACACAACATTAATGCTGGACAGTATCACAAGCCGGTCTAAGATAACCAAAAGAGAACGGTGAAGCAATTCTCTGTATTATTGATCACAAATAAGGATGTGTTTTCTTCATTTTAACTGCCTGTCTGTGAGTATGTGTGTTTTTAAGTGTGGGTGCACGCACATGTTTGTGCAAGTGTGTGGCCTTAAGCGCACACGTGTATTGTTGTAATGGATACATGAATACAAAACCTTTTTGTTATGGATTTATTATGGAACTAATAACCTTTTCCTTCGTTCATCTGATCTCTCACTGCCACAACTGTGACAGAACGATCAAACAAGAGTGTCCTTACCTCGGCCACAGAATTAGAGCCGCATTCTTCAAGCCCTTTAAAGATAATCAAGCATTCTATATTTTACCGATAAAACATCGGAGCAACCCTGTTGGAGAGCGAAAATGACTCATCCATTCAAAGGCAAGTCTCCAAGGTTGGATGTTGTATTTAATCCCTTGAACCCCCCCCCCCACACACACACACACACACATCAACCTGATGCTGGGAAAAACAATGGTTGTGGTTTTGGCTTGCCCATAATGTGTATATTTATATACAGCATGTGCTTTTGTGCATGTCCTTCCCCTGAGCTGCAGTTAAACCCCTGTGACATCTGCAGCTATGTCATGATTCCTTGGTACAAAGCTCAGACTGCATGAGCAAAGACTAGTTCTTTATACATGAGCATGCACATAAATTTATATACAAACGCAAATACGAAATTAATGAGAAGAAGTATGAAAAGCACATGAGAGCCACATAGGCCTGTCAACCCTAAGTGCCATATTCATTTATAAACAAAGCAAACAAAAATACTGAGAAGAGAAGCATTTAGAAAGAGGAAAGAGGAATAAATACATTTTTGTTCCTGTGTCAACTTTTGAATGTTATCGACTAAGAACTTATGAAATGAGTAGAAAATTGTGCATAATTTATACTAATATTGATATCCCGCAGATGGCACAAATCAAGCTATCTGTGTCATTACACTCAGATTCACTCAACTAAGCGAACACTAAAAGATCCTATGAATCTTGAACTCATTGGGAGTTTGTTAGTCAGCTGATTTTATGACAATGCTTTCTTTGAGTTAGTGAAGTGAGTTTACGTCAAAATGTCATTTTTTGTAATGCAAGATCACACTGTTTGCATGGCAATGGCAACACATTTAGTCTACACAATGTGGCCACAATATGCTTAAAAATATTTATTTGCAGATAGGTAGTTTTCTTACTCCAATATCGGACTAAACTTCGACCATCGATTCAAATCATTATTACACGTTCAGATTTTGGATGTTGCTACAATTCACTAATTAGTAAAAATTACATGATTTGAGGTGGAAAAATATTGACAGAATGGATTGCACACAACGCTTAAAAGACAGACAGACAGACAGACAGACAGATAGATAGATAGATAGACAGACAGACAGACAGACAGACAGACAGACAGACAGACAGACAGACAGACAGACAGACAGACAGACAGACAGACAGACAGACAGACAGATAGATAGATAGATAGATAGATAGATAGATAGATAGATAGATAGATAGATAGATAGATAGATAGATAGATAGATAGATAGATAGATAGATAGATAGAAATAGTGGGTGACCACAACTGAATTGAGAAAGGAACGGTTCAGCTCATACAGTGAATCCATTCACCACATTCACTCAAAGGATGAATTTGTTTGAGTGTGTCGTTGACGAACAACAAAACACTACTTGAACCCTGTCTGCCGCTCCATTACCCACTCCTACAAAAATTTAAAAATCAAGAAAATGCTTGGCTCGCATACAGTGGCACACTTGAATAGGTTGGCTTTTAATATTTTCAGTGTGCATTCCTGGCTGTTGTAGTAAGATATACTGGTATGCTTTTCGCATATTGAGCTGTCCTTCACCTTTCTGGTGGCAAATAGCCAGTTAATGAGCACTTCAGACTAATATTCAGATGGGACTACCAGTATATTTGATCACATGAACCAATTAACAACGGTTATACAATATACAATTTGAAATACACATTGTCCTCCTGATTAGAAGTGTCATTGCCTTTCATGGAGCTCAATAACACAGGCTTTATTTCTCTGAAATTAATTAGTTTAAATTAGATGTCAAAATGGTTAATTATAATAATGTTTTATTTAAATTACAGGCAGTGAAATTGGAGCAATATTAAACTGAGGCACACACTGTCAATGCAGTGTTGTCAGGGAGCAAAATTAGTATAATCCATTTATTGGGAACCGAAATACCCAATGGTTTTATTAGCAAGTACAGCAAGTAGTGAGAATTGAAGACAGTGAGAGATACACAGGGGGAATGCGGAATCCATCTGAAAATGTAGCTTATCTTCTTGTACCGTATTGAGTTGGGGAAAGTGTTTGTTTCCAAATGTTCAACTAGAGACCTTTTCACAAGTTTTATTCCAAAAGTGATTGTGGGAAAAATGTGCAAATGCAATAATAATGTAGTTTAGGAAAGAGCAGTTACACAACAGTGCGAGAATACTCCGCAAAAATAAGCCAGGTGAAAAAATGTATTCGTTGTGCAAATGTTCTCTAAGTAAAAAGGGGGAGATCAGGGGTGTCAAAATAATTTGTTGCGCGGGCCGCATTGTAGTCATAGCTTCTTTCGGAGGGCCGTTATGACTGTCAAACCAAATAAATGTATGAGCACCTCATGTTATACACAGTCCAAGCTACAAAACAAACTGACAAATTAGTCATTTTCCAATCAGACAAGTAAAAACTGGTCAAATATAAAAAAAAAAGAAAAGATATTAAAAGTGAAGACAATTCGCAATTGGGCCACATAAAATGATATGGTGGGCCGTATCTGGCCCCCGGGCCTTGAGTTTGACACCAGTGGGTTAGATTGACACGTAATAAACATTCATGCATGTGAAACATTTTAAACATTTTTCCATTTTACGTATATATATTCGATTGAATCACTCAGAATACAGAACAAAAGTTAAGTAAGTAAAGTATTGGGAGGTGCAGCCCATGAGTTCTCTTTTCAATTCGACATGTTGTTTAACCAACCAGACTATAGGATGAAAGCGGTTCATATTGGACTCTATCTTGGACAATGGACTGGACCAGTAACATTAAAGTGCAAAAGTGGCACCACCACTACCCTGTTACAAGCGTATGTTCCAAGCAATGTCTGAAGGAAAAAAATCAATGCTCGTGCAGCAGCAGGTTAGCGGCGAGTGGCAGCCAGCAAGGAAAGGAGCATCACAGATTAAGGGTTTTCAAAAAAAAGAAAGAAATTGTGTCAATTAAAACAAAATCAACAATTATTTTCAGCTTTACTGACCAAACTATGTAGAAAAAGTAGGTTGAGCCGCTCTAACATTTTAGCAACAAGCCATTATGGCAAAAAGACCATTGAAGACACAACACATGAGTACAGAGAGTTATTGATCCAGAGTCCTTAAGCTATTTAAGGCGTGTAGTGGTCTGGAATAATGATCAACAATATTTATATCAAGTTACTCCAGATAGTGTTCAAAATTAGAACTGAAGACTTTGACTACAATCAGACTGCAGGTTTTTATTGCCCATAAGTGACTTGTATCTGATTTTTTTTTTCACAGTTTGAATGGCTTAATTCCGATGTTTTCAAATCAGACCTGAATCACTTTCACGTATATGTGGTCCTACATCGTATACCTATCAGATTTATTGCTATGCAGTCTGAATGGGCAGGTCTGACCTATACGTACATTATCAAAAGAACAACACACGCTCTTGGGAGAGAGATTGGCATTTGACTGATGGTCCATGAATCTGCAGTTGTTTTGAGGAGCAGTATTGATTTTATATTTGACTTAACTTTTATCCCGCTTTTACCCCAAGCATAAAATGGACCTTGTCGTTATAGAAGTAATTTAGCCATGCAGATAGTTAATTTATAATGCATAGCTTGTAACATCTTTAGTTGAGGTCTCCATGAAATTAGTCAATGGAAAGCCTCGTCTCATTTCCTCCAAGTAATTCTACTGCCTCGCACATTGCTGCTTTGTAGATATTAGATGATAAAAAGATTAACTGATACAAGCGAGACCACGTTTACTTCCGGAAACACTACGTTGTCAGTGACGTCTCTTCTTCTACACATGCAGGGCTCTTTGGAGACACATATGGTTGACACACAAGGCAGACTGAGGTTGCATTTAATCTAAAATGTGAATGGTTACACACAAAAATCCGATTTTAGCCCAAAATTTGAATTAAGCATTAAAAGCTGCAGTTTAGCCATTTGATCATTCCCAACCTTAAGTTGTTTGATGATGGTAATATTGGTTTACCATCATCAGTTTACTATCATCAAACAACTCACGTTTGGCTCAAATTCAAGTTTGGATTTGATTCCCTTCTATAACTGATTAATACCATCTGTTCGAGGTTCAACAGGTAAAATATCACCTTTTCACAGCTTGCTTTTCCCTGTGTACGGTACGATGTGCATTTTTATTCAATGCAATTGTAACTGTTGTGCTGACCTTGTAACACATCAATTGATTTCATTTTGTCAAACCACATGGGGTGTGCCAACACACTATGTATGAAAGCCACAGGTGAAAAAAAATCACTGCAGTACAATTTATTGGGAAACCAGAGTGAAAGCATTTTCAAACACAGGCATAGGTGTCATGTAGCACTGTGCTGCCATTTGTGAAGATCCATCCATCCATAATTCGGGGTCGGGTCGCGGGGGCAGCAGCTTTAGGAGGGACGCCTTGACTTCTCTCTCCCCAGCCACTTCGTCCAGCTCATCCCGAGGGATCCCAAGGCGTTCCCAGGCCAGCCGAGAAACAGTTTCTTCAGCGCGTCCTGGGTCGTCCCCAAGGTCTCCTGCCGGTGGGACATGCCCATAACACTTTCGTGGGGAGGCGTCCAAGAGGCATCCTGATTAAATGCCTGAGTAACCTCATCTGGCTCCTCTCAACGTGGAGAGTCCCTCCTGGTTGAGCGAGCTTCTCACCCTATCTCTAAGGAAGAGCCTGAACATCCTGCGGAGGAAACTCATTTCGGCCGCTTGTATCCGGGATCTTGTTCTGTCAGTCACGACCCATAGCTCGTGACCATAGGTGAGGGTAGGAGCGGAGATCGACAGGTAAATCGAGAGCTTCGACTTTCGGCTCAGCTCTCTCTTCACCATGATGGACCAGTACACAGTCCACATCACAGCAGACGCTGCACCAGTCCGCCTGTCGATCTCACGCTCCATCCTGCCCTCGCTCGTGAACAAGACCCCAAGATACTTGAACTCCTCCACTTGGGGCAGGATCTCATCCCCGACCCGGAGAGGGCATTCCACCCTTTTCCGACTAAGGATCATAGTCTCAGATTTAGAGGTGATGACTTTCATCCTAACCGCTTCACACTTGGGTGCAAACCGCTCCAGTGAGAGCTGGAGATCACGGCTTGAAGAAGCCAACAGCACCACATAGTCTGCAAAAAGCAGAGATGCAATGCTGAGGTCACAAAACAGGACACTTCAAACACCTTGGCTACGCCTAGAAATTCTCTCCATAAAAGTTATGAACAGAATCGGTGACAAAGGGCAGCCTTGACGGAGTCCAGCCCTCACTGGAAACAAATCCGACTTACTACCGGAAATGCGGACCAAACTCTGGCATCGATGATACAGGGACCGAACCGCTCTTATCAGAACCGCAGTTATCAGTCCACATGTGGACCGGTTGCTCAACCAGCAAAGTTTGCTCATTTGTGATGATGTTGTAAATAATTGTAATTTGTAATTATTTTTGCTATATAACATTGAGGAATGCAACTCAGGAGAGTGTAATTAACAAAAACACACATCGATGTTCAATTGTTAACTATTGTCCCCAAAAGCAGGATTATTTTATCTCTAAACCCATCCGATTTGTCTGATCCAAGTCACTTGTGGAAACAATAGTTCATGTCAGGTCTTAAAATCCTCCATGCTGTAGATATCCCTAATGTCTATAGTAAGGGTTACAGACGGAACTTTGGAGTGATTACTCAGGTTTGAGCAGTAAACAGAAGTCAGGATCATCTCTTCATAAGGTCATGCAAGTACAATCTTTATACATGACTGGTTGACCTGACGTGTACCCCTTTGCTGGTCTAAAGCGGGTCTAAGCTGTCTGGCTTCACCATATGCTAAACCACTGACGTCTAACTCAAGGCCCGGGGGCCAGATACGGCCCGCCGCATAATTGTACGTGGCCCGCAAAGACAAATTGCGCATCAAATTCATGTGTCAATACGAAAATTGCCAATTGTCTTCACTTTTAAAAACATATTTTTAAAATATTTGAAGAGTTTACTAATCTCTGATTTGAAAACTAGTTATTCATCAGTTTGTTTTGAAGCTTATACTGAATATAATATGAGACTCTACATACATTTATTTGGATTGACAGTCATAATGGCCCACCGAAGGAAACTATGACTACGATGCGGCTCGTGACAAAATTGAGTTTGACACCCCTGTGCTACACTAACAGCTATTTCTTATTGATACTACAAGTTACACTTTATCCCATTGGAACCTTTTCACTTCCCAAGATAAAGAGTCTGTCTTTCAGTAAAACAGTTAATTGTCATGAGTGTCTCAGCAGAATGTCAGAACGAGACAAGCCTTATAAACAAAGCTATGTTTAATCAATCAGCAATTTGTTCAGATTAAAATTGAAAGGATTTGGGTTCCAATTTTGGCAGGAGTAGGCTGGGCTTTGGTGTTGGACTCGAATGCACCTTAGAAATTAGATGCTCATATGTTTGCTGACTACTGCCGAGGTACCATTGAGCAAGCCATCTTACCTACCACCCCCGCTCAAGTGGTG
The DNA here is from genome assembly GCF_054491065.1 of Syngnathus leptorhynchus. NCBI lineage: Eukaryota > Metazoa > Chordata > Actinopteri > Syngnathiformes > Syngnathidae > Syngnathus > Syngnathus leptorhynchus. The sequence continues at coordinate 7,528,023 of NC_141199.1, read as the reverse complement.
CAGCACTCGGGGAACACATTTCACTCAAAATTTCTCCTTGCATGCCTGCATGTGTGTGATCTGTTTTTTTTGTGTTGTGTAACAAAGTCTACATCTGCGCGGGAGTTACATTTCTGTTTGGGCGACACTAATTAATAGAAGAAATTAAAAATGAACAAAGAAATCTCAACTTTCTGATTGGATTTCATATGTTCACGCTGTGCTTGCATGTAGGGTGCATGGATGTGAAAACAGAACGCTCAATAAACCAAATAGTCCAAGGTTGTTTCTCCATTGACAGCATAGTGAAAGATGTGTAAAATCAATGTGCTTTGTAATTACCGACAGTACTTCATGTTAATGTAGGATGATCCATGTGGGATGGACAGATGGTTTTGTTCACATTCTAACAATAGCATGCAAGGTTCGAGCAAAAAAAAAAAAAAAAAATCTCCCTAAGTGGTCTTTTGAAGTGGTGATTGAGATGCAAAATCGCACGTCCGTGTGTGAATTGGGTTGTCTTCTCATCTGGTCTTCTCATTTTGAAGTCAACCTTATTTTCTTTTATCTCCTCCTTTTCCTCACAAGTTGCTCGTACCATCTGGCGGCAGGCTTTGAAAACAAGGCCAAGTCTCTCCCACCAGAATGGTATGAAAATATACCTACTAAACCCAGCCGCCCTGTCGCTCTCGCTCAAGTCAGACAAAAACAAGTCAAGATAACAGACTCATTGAATGGAATACGAGGAACTCTTTGAGTGACAAGAGACATGATATTGCTTAAGAAAACAAATTGTATCTGAAAACACATTTAGGTGAATTTGGAGTTTGGATTAAAAATCTGCAATTCTAAATATCCTGAAGAGTTTTGATCTAAATATGACTCCAACAATCACTTACTAACAAGAAAAGCAAGGAAGAAAAATGGAGTGAATGGGTTGAGAGCTCTAGTGACTTTTTTATAGTTAACTTTCTGCTCCTGATAGTTAGAAGAAACTCCATTGTCATCACGCTCCACTTTTTTAGAGGCCATTATCATTTGCATAACCTGGTTCTCTCTCTCTTAGTCAGTTGCTGCATTGTCAGTATTTACGCTGTGCAAGGGAGGCCATGTTGGATCGCAGCACTGCCGGGGCAATGTCAGGTTCCCTGTGCACTGCTGTTCTTTAATTGCTGTGGTTTTGCCGTGGATCGGCCCACTCCTTGGTAGGCCTCACTGTAAAAATGTCCGTCACACATCTGGGTTTTGTGTGATAGTACACAAAAGTGGGTGCCTAATATTACACCTCAAAGCTTGCAGGCCTTGATTAAAAAGACAGGTGCCATGTTTAACTGCTTTAATGGACTTTATTGGCTTAAACGTTGATGTTGACACCATGAAAACACCATTGCAAAGCATTGCAAGCCTCCATAAATTCTTAAAATTTCCCTGACAGAAAAAGATCCAGACAGACGAATAAGATGGACTGAAATAGTATTTTTTAACACATGTATCTTGAAAATAAGAGGAAACACACAGACTATATAGTAAGCAAGCTACTAGAGAGAGAAATAACGGAGAGACAGACCATGGGATCAGCTCGACAGAAATCGTTTTTGTCACCGCCACTGTTTAAAACGACAAAAGTTTACACATTTTGTTGGTGTTAAATATTATTGCGGCATGGATTGGCTGAGTGTTAGGCTGCCTTAGATCATTTCACTTCATGTCATGGGCAAAACAATACATTTATTCAGACTATTTGTGTTTTGCTGTCACTGTTGAGAGTGACAGGTTACAAAACCAACCATTTGACTTTTTTTTTTGGAACTAACTAATGCAACATGACATGAAACTACAGTAAGTGTGCTATAAAGACATTTTATTGCTATATGTTTTTAGCATTAAATATCCCTGTGAACCAGGACAAAAGCAGGACATTCAAAAAGCATTCTTTGTAGGCCGACTGAGCACTCCAATTTGCCCCCAGGTGTGAGTGCGGATGGTTGTTCGTCTCTGTGTGCCCTGCGATTGGCTGGCAACCGGTCCAGGGTGTCCCCCGCCTACTGCTCGATGACTGGTAGGATACGCTCCAGCACGCCCGCGACCCCCATGGGGACAAGCTGTATATCAATTGGTTGGATGAATGAATGGAGGGTATGTACCAAACATTCAATTATTAAATTATTGGTGTGCAGTATTTTCAGTCAATTACTAACTACGGAAGCGTGGATCTCTTACATATTGCTCACAGACAAAACCGTGTGCGCACAAATGACACTAAAGTGTTTCCGATACTTCCATAGAAAATATCCAACTCCTGCAGAGACTGAATCAGTACTGTCGGCTGGGTGGCTTTGTCAACATCATAATTGTCTTTGATTAGTCTATCATTGCTGTAGAGAGCGGAACAGATGCTGCCTCATCACTCATACAATCTTCAGTCCACACTCCTAGACTCATGCTGGAAAAGAATTTAATGGGTCATTTGGTTCTTTAGTTGTCATTTAGATAAGAAAAATGTTTCATTGACTTTCTGTACATTGTGTGTCCATGCACTGTGAGCTGTTATTGGGTGAACTACTGCTTCTGAACAGATAACCTGAAATTATATTTCCAGCTCATTTTTGTATATACAGTACCTATTATAGAAAGGTATGGTTGTGATTTGACATTGCTTTTCATACCTTTACAGTAGAGTGTGAGGAATAAAAAAAGATTTTAAAAAAATCTCACAGAAATTTGATAAAAGCATTCTACCTAACGTGAGTCTGCAGCTTCGATTTGAATAACATTTATTGTAAGTTAGCCCTGCCTTGAAAAGCTGTCCTGGTTTTACTACGCAAAACACTACTTTGTTAACAAATCAAAGGGCCTACCACAGTAATTCTGGAACATCTTAACATTGATTGGCTATAGCAATAAAGCGACAGAGCTGTTAAAATTCTGACATCAGAAAGTAGTGATGCAAGCATATAAAAAAACCAAAATAGGATTGTCAGCTGCCTACGGTGTGTAGCTCTTGAGGAAATTGGGTGACAACAAAAACTACAACCGCTGAAATGGGAAAGCCTTACTGAGCCTTACAGAGCACAGCAGGAGCAGGAAAAAACAATAGTTTGGCAGCACTGTGGTGTTACAGTTGCTTTTGTTTTGAAAGGGGGTGTTATTTACGGTACTCACAAGTATTTTCAGAGCAAACCTGCCTATTTATTAGTGAGTTTCAAGACATATAATTGTGTTCCCAATCAGAGACTAATGGGGACTGCGGAGGGTGCACTGCAGTGTATTGGAGGCAGGTCAGTAAACTTGCATCATTTTGACAGTGGTGATTGTATGCAGGGCTCTGAATTATCAGATTTTACGGACTATTGGGAGCATTGCATTACAATGTACATTATCGGCTCTATTTTAAAAACATTTTCAAACATCCATCCATCCGTCCGTCCGTCCGTTCGTTCATCCATCCATCTCATGCAATGTTTTCACCTACGATTCAATACTGATCTTGTAGGTTAGCTAGATTACAGCTACCGTATTTTCCGCACTATAAGGCGCACCGGACTATAAGGTACACCTTCAATGAATGGCCCATTTTAAAACTTTGTTCTTATATAAAGCCCACCGGACTATAAGGCGCACCATTAATGCATCATGTCAGATTTTTAATTCAAATCATTCTCCATTTTACCTTCATTTCAACTTCAGATGCAACAAATTACTTTATAATCACAAAATAATGATCCATACTCTTTTTGATTCATGATTCACTTATGATTGATTTTATGACACAATGCTTCGGGCCAGTTTAAATTTAGGAATTTGGCCCATATATAAGGCACACCGACCGGACTATAAGGTGCACTGTCGGCTTTTGAGAAAATTTTAGGTTTTTAGGTGCGCCTTATAGTCCGGAAATCTACAGTACTGCACAGCACAGTACAGTATATTACTGACCCCAGATTAAACGACACACAATGACTTGTCTATCCCTTAAATTAACTCTTTTTCACACACACACACAAACACACACACGCACACACATGCAAATGTGTCTGCACACGAACGCACACACACACTCACTCCTCCCATTGAAAACAGCACACCCAGAGGATAATGGATTAGTATAGATTTAAGAAGATTCCAGTGTTTGCTAAGCTCTGAGCTAAGAGTGTTTCTGTCCTATATCAAGCACAAGCCATCTTTTTGATACAAAAAGATTTACATAGAGTATACACCCATATGAGCACGCACATACATATGTATATATATATATATATATATGCCAGTGTGCTAGTTACACTAGTTATAGATACACCCACCCATTCCAGTCAATTGCTCACCACCACTGACAGCCAGGTGCAAAATAAAGTTTCTTGTACACTATTTTAAATATTTTCTTTTCCTGTCTCTCAGCATCTTTGTCGTGACCTCGAGCTCCTACTCCCTGTAACCCCACAACTGTTTCCATCTCTCTCACTCTCTGTGACCTGAACATCTGTGACTGACAATTCCTGTCTTAAACTAAACCTCCCTCCAAAACTGTTTTCTGTGGTTTGAATGCTTGTACATAGTGGCGTTCATGAGGAGGGCAGTCATTACAGGAGCAGAGGGTAAGCTCCATTCAAAGCTGTTGTAAACACCACTAATGCATCACTAAACTTGGGGAATCTCGTGTGCCTTCATGTGCATTTGCGTGTGCGTGTGTCTAATTCACACACACAGCTGACTAATCCCTCATAAACCTACATTTTATCACTTACCATTAGCTCCGCTGTGGCATTCTGCCTGGAGATGTCAAAACACTGGCTCGACAAGTCTGTTCTTTTTCTTTGTTTCTTTGCGTAGAATGCACATTTCTCGGGGCTTTGTAGATAAAAAGGAATATGCTTTCTTTGTTTGGGAACAGTGTGACATTACCCACATCAAGACATCATTTTGGGCATACATGGCCCAAACTGCAAAACAACAATTACAATCAGAATCCTTGAACTGCTGCTGTGGGAGCGACATCATTTGTCTTTCTTCAAGGTTCTTTTTTTTTTTTTTCCAAATGTAAACAAAAACAACTTGTCTATTTCATTTGATGATGATGATTTTTTTTAATTATTTTGGAATATTACTAATGCTGATAGTTTAATATTAGTACAGTATTTTTGTGGGACATTTTTCCCTCCTCAACAATTTTTATTGTAAAACAATGGTTTCTACAGTCAATAAACTTCCTATATGTGGTTGCTTGGCATCCTAACAGATTGATCTGAAGCTATGCCTGCAGCTTTCACGACGCACACGCGCATTTCTATTTTATTCTTTTATCTGCATATTGCAGTTATGTGTGTTCAACAGAATCAATTGATATGTTTCTTGTGAAAGCGTCCCTCAGCAACGAAGATTCCAACTTCTAGTTCACTTGCATAATATCAATGGCAAGACATTTGTGAAGCTAGTATTAGTTTCCACACTCCATTTTTTTCACAGGAAGGAAATATTTAACTCCCTCCTCCAAGACAAACAAATATGCACTCACAGAGGTGGCAGGCACAGCGTCTACAAATTGGCATCACTGACACATAGCACGCTCTTTTGGGGGTTGAGTTGGGGAGGAGAGAGGTGACACTGAAACAGTGTCAAATCAGAAGAGCAGCTGTGTGAATGTGTGTGTGTATGTGTGTGCATGCGTGTGTGTGTGTTTGGGAGGGGGTGTACATGACCCCATCTGTCACTAGCTGTCTTCTTATTTGTTTGTCTGTGAGTCAATCCATGTGTCTCTAAGTTTGTACACATGTAAGTGTCTAAAGCGGGTCTGACAAAATGCTTCTGTCGTCAGGTATTGACAAAATCATTCTGAGAACAAGGCTAAACATTTCTTCACAGTCACGGAGGCATTTTTTTATTCAAGCAGCTGCTCACAAATCCACAATTGCAGGAAAAATAACTATTGTTGATATGTAGGAATAGACACCACTTTTTCACACCCTAACATATTTTAATGGTTGACCTGATCCATATTTTACAACATATATATTATTCACATTTTGTATTTCCCAGTTTGCATTGCTTTATTTTTCTGATTTTGTATTCATTGTTGAGTTTTATTGAAAAAGCCAATAGAATATCACAAGCTGTTGCACAAATAAAATTACTTCTGATTTCATCGTTACAATGTTCTCCTGTGAGTATAGCCACATAAAATAGTGTTTTAATTCATGCAAAAGAAGTTTGAATAATCTTTTCTATTGAAGTTCTAAAAACAGCCATTTTAGGGTGACCTTTAAGTAACATTACTGGAAATAGCAGAGACAATCATGCGATTAAGATAAGGCAAGGTGAAGAAACATCACAACAAATTCTGCAACAAACAAAGCAAGAAACATGAAAAAAGAAATGTCAGCTTTTAATTTTTAGTTTGACACTGGCAGTGTTTCGGTGTTTTACTTATTCTTTTTTGCTTAATATCTGAATGAACTTGAACCATATCTTTCCCTTTTCGTCTTTTTTTAGGTTCTATTTATTTCAGTATGAGTGTCTTAATGAGAAGTGAACTCTTGACCTCGAATTTTTAAATGACGATGCTGCCTTCTGATTTACAATTCCTTTGTAGTTAATATTCATTTTTATGTAAAATTGGCCACACACAACCACGATAACAAAGTCAAATGTTTATTGTTGCCTTTTCGTCTCTAATGCCTAAATATTTTGGCTTTTATAAAAACTTTAGAAAAAATACAATTACACATGGCAGGTCAGTGCAGAGTGTGCATGTTCAGTTTCTGTATTTAATTTATCTTAGATGATGAACACTTATCAACCTGGGGCTGTCTATGAACCATAGACTACTATGCAAATACTAACCGATAGTTCCAGAACCAGATGTGGCTCCTTTATCCATCTACTGTGGTGGCTCTCTGTCACTGGAAAATAACGAGTATTTGAATGAGTATTTAAATTTAAATTATTTTTTTCACTTTTAAACTGTGATTGAAATTAGAATATTATGGTGATCTTGTAACATCACGTTTTGGTTCGCTGCAAATGAAGAAATCCAGGTTTGCTCTGATTTCATGAATTTTCAAATAGATAGTGACTGTTTTTATTTGATAGTAAGCTTCTACAAAGCATCCTTTTTCAAAGTGTTTTTGTTAATCAATGCTTTTGCTGACAAAATAAAAATTATACATATAAATTATAAAATATAAACTATTAAAAATAAAATAGTATGATCAGTGCCAGTCCATTTTCTTCATTGATGGATAATAGATTTCCCAAATGCAGTTATGAATGGAACAATCACGTTTTCTTTGCAGAGGGTCAAAAGAATGGGGTCAGTTTGAATGTTTTTACTTAACTCAATGTCATCCATTCCATTTGTAAGTTTGTAGTTGTTCATCAAGTAGAATGCAAATTAGAGAGCAAACATAATCGGTTCCCTTTTCAACCATTTAAAATTCTGGTATGGCTGGAATCATAGTATAAAAAAACAACATAAACATTTTTACAGTATGAATAATAAATTTAATTGAAAGGGGTCATTCAACTTCAATAAAATGTCATATAAAAGAACCAACTGATTGATGATGTATGTATGTGTCAGCTTTTCCAAAGAGGCAGACGACTCCTCACGAATGAACAATGGCCACTGCAGTGATTTTGGCCTATTTATCTTGCGGTTGGATCCGGTTGGCAAAGCAAGCTTAAGTGTCAATTTGGTTGATTCAGTTTAGTAATTATAAAGCTAATATTTAAAAACTGCTGCAGGCAACCTTGCTCTTTTGTGTTCTGACCAGCTTGACATAGCTTCCCGCAAAAGTCAATATTACACTGAACAGGAACCAGTGGGTTGATGTCACTTGACTAATGGGAAAGGTCATGGTTATTAAGACATGCAAACACACCATGTGGGTTGTTGTGACATTCAATGGCGGGATTGGAATTGATACAAAGCCAAATGTGGATTCCTAAATGCCAACATGTCTCAACCATGTCCAGTAAACCGCTGATTTAATTACTGAATAAAATTTTCTAAATCAACTGTACTCTGCTTGGAGCAAAAAAAAATGCTTCTTTGAGCTCATTGTACACGGGATTCATATTCTTGAATCCTCAAAGCTGGGGTTAAGACTTATTATCAGGGCTAAAAAAAAAAACCCTCTGTATGTATTTCTCCTGCAGGGAAATACCAGTCGAGAAGTCTGCTATTGGCCAGATAATGTTATCCTTTGAAATCCCCCACACTTGTTTGTATACTCTTCATCCACTGCAGCTTCAATGTTTTTTAATATCTAGTCGAAGGTGAACATATTTCAAGAGTGGTATAAGCAGATTACATACAGAATAAATACTCGATGTGCACTTTTGTTGTATTTCACCATCCCCTTTTATTACACACATCACACCAATAATCATACCAGTATAAGTAGCGAGAAGTTTCACATTTATTAGTGCTTTGTCCCAGCTGTTTAACAAGAAATTTATGCATTTGCTAAAACAATAGTGCAACTGACAATTTGTCATTCTATTAATAAAAACGTTTTTGAACTCAACACATCAGATTTAGCTTCTTTGTTTTCCCTCAGTCATTCTTCTTCTTGGTGGGATTTTCTTTTACTGAATAATTATATCGTTTAAGCACTCAGACCTTTACAAAAATTGGATATAAGAAGTCTGTACACCCCTCGTAAAAAAAAAAAAAAAATTAATAAAAAAAAAAAAAAAAAAAAAAAAAAAAAATATATATATATATATATATATATATATATATATATATATATATATATAATATATATTATATTTTTTTTATTTTTAGGTTTGACCCAAGCACGTCTGTCTCAAAGTTAGGAGGGTGCAGGTTCATCTGGTGTGTCTGTGTGTGCGTGTGAGTGAGAGTGTGTGTGTGTGACGTTGAATAGAATTTTTCTTTCTTTTTTTGGGAAATAGCTCTCTAGTTGGTATGTGCAGGTACAATTGATTTATTTTCCTCTCCTGGTGTTGGTCTAAAAATTCACTGTGAGGTATACAATAACACAGTGTGAGTAGCATTAAATTTATTCAGATAGAAAACATAACGCAATAAGGATTTGTATCCTTTGTTCAAACAACCCTGATAATTAGGCCTGTAACTCTGTGCACCAAGCTTATAATTGCAGAGGGAATGAGGCAGAATAGACAAAAGAAGGTAAATGAAAGACAAGATGAAAAGAAGAATAATAATAAGGAAGAACTGGTTGAGAGTTGGTCTCAAATTGAAAAGAGAGCTAAATTTTCACCAAGCAGGATACTTCAAATACGTATGTTTTAGTTCTTCATCAGATCTAAAGGAACCTACGTTTGATATTAAAAGTTCCAACAGTGAAAATAATATAATAACGTAATTGGATTCAATGTTGTTCCCAAAAATCAAATAACATCAGTCCATCTTCCGTTGTTTATAAAATCACACATTGTCATGCGCAGATGATGCAGAGTCAGGATCAATTCGTTTGGTCCTTCCTTCCTTGTGTCATTGCTTCTTTTCTCTCTTCCATTTTCACATTTTTTTTACGATATTAAAATTAAAGAAGTGCCAACATAGAAGTTAACATTCATTCATTCATCTTTCGAACTGCTTATGCTTACGAGCGTTGCAAGCGCGCTGGAGCTGATCCCAGCAGTAGGCGGGGTACACCCTGAACCAGCCAGTTGCAGGGCACACATAGAGACAAACAACCAATCACACCCATATGCACACCGCCATTGAGCGGGAATGTATCCAACGCTGCCCACACACAAGCCATGTAAGTATACCCTCACAGCAGGGGTTGGGAACCTATGGCTCGTGAGCCAGATATGGCTCTTTTGGCGACGTTAAAAACGTTATTAAAAACATTAGTACACTCAAAAAAGCGTTGGTCTTAATTAAAATACATGCATTTAATTGTATTTAACCTGTCGTTATTATTAAATGGTATGGCTCTCACGAGAAATTATTTTTAAAAAATGGGCATTTATGGCTCTGTCCGCCAAAAGGATCCAGACCTCTGCCCTACAGGATCAATGACTTTAAACATCCGTCCGTCCGTCTGCTCTCCCGCCCTCCCTCCCTTCACCCGCCCACCCTTCCATCCCTCCCTCCATCCTTATTGCTTTGGTACCAGGCTGCAGGCTGGGACAGAGCCTCAGGCCATTAAGTACTGGGCCGTACGTACAGTGTGACGGGGGGAAAAAAAGATTATCAGACTGAAATAAGTTCTATTTCAATAATCGATTGCATCTTTCAAAATGCTCCATCCATCCATCCATCCATCCATCCATCCATCCATCCATCCATCCATCCATCCATCCATCCATCCATCCAGCCATCCAGCCATCCAGCCATCCAGCCATCCATTTTCTGTACCGCTTGTCCCCACGGGGGTCACGGGCGTGCTGGAGCCTATCCTAGCAGTCATCGGGCAGTAGGCGGGCCACAGGGGACACCCTGAACCAGTTGCCAGCCAATAGCAGGGCACACAGAGACCAACAACCATCCGCACTGGCACGCACACCTAGGGGCAATTTGGAGTGCTCAATTGGCCCACCAAGCGTGTTTTGGGGATGTGGGAGGAAATTGGAGTGCCGGAGAAAACCCACGCGGGGACCGGGAGAACATGCAAACTCCATACAGGGAGGGCCGGAGGTGGAATTGAACCTTCACCCTCCTAACTGGGCTAAACAGTGCGCCACCGAGCCATCTTTCTCCCTTATAATAAATAGACAAACAAATGCATAAATAAATAAATAAATAGTTTCGATAAAATCTGTGAAAACGGGAACAGGCCAAATAATGAGACAGAAAAGCTTTTTTTTTTTTTTTAAAGTTGCATATAATTTAGAGACAATATCAGCAGAACTACTTCAGTTATAGCTCCTTAACTTGCCTGGCACCAAACCTGCTCTCTCTAAGATGTCAGGACAGGTTTGCAAATGAGGCAAGAAATCCATTCCCGCATTTCGAGCCCAAACACAAGGAAATAAAAGACATGTCTTTAGAGTCTTTTTTCTTTTTAAGAAAAAACTAAAACCACAAGACGGCTCATTGAAGGGAAACAAGCGCAGACCTCTCACTAATTACAATAACTACATTCGGGGAAAATGGCATAAGGGTTGATAGCATATTTAATCATTTGCTTTTTTTTTTTTTTTTTTTTTTTACACATCCATCTATGTAAAAATGGTCCATAGTGCAAAAAAGGTTGGGGGGATCACTGACTTAGTGGAACGGAAACTATTCCATATGAATATGATTACCGCTGGCCTTTATAAGATTGGCACAGAGATTTTAATTTAGATCCATCAACAGCCTGTCTGATAAATTGGGTCATTCTTGTAAAGCAGGCCTTCTCGCTCGAAGAGGATTCACCCTAAGGAGGAATATGCACAGCTGCTGCTCAGATGAGAGCAAAGGCTTAGGAACACTGAGAAAGGTGGGTGTATTGTGGACATTCATGGGAGTGTTTGTTATCAAGGTGTCATTCCCAAGTTGAGTGAAGAAACCCCCAAAATGTAAAACTCTTGTGAGCAATCATTTCTCTTTGTTTGTCCAAAAGATAAAATCTGCTGGATATAAATTACAATCGGTCTTATTTAACTGCCGTCGCAATTGACATGTTGGCTTCCTGTTTTGGCAATGTGGTTAAAATAAAATATGATGCAAATTTAGTTCCGTTTTGAGTACACCGTTATTCTTCAAATAGTGTGCCCTACTCTAATAGGTTTGCGTTAATCACGAGTGGATTTCGTGGATCAAATAAACGCCTCTCCCAAAAGGACGCTTCCACCTTTCCCCAAAGGAAAAATACAACAAGTGTTACATCCACCTTTTCCACCAGCCACATTTTCACAAGGCACAGTTTGGATCGGTGAGGTTCATCTTGACTTGTTAAGTGTTAATGAAAATGTGTGGTTGATAGCATACAAGTATAGCAGCTGAATAAGTGCTGTTAATTGGATGAAGTCATAGCAGAAGAACAGAACTTTCGAGTCAATTCAGGTCAGGAGTAAACAGTGACCACAAAAGCCTCAACATTTTCAAAACTTTTTCATTGGTAACTTTTTCACCCAATCTGTTGCATCTCCACTTTGCACATCGTTCTTCAGTTGCAGACATACATTGAATTTGTACCTCCTCACATGCCAATTATAGCCCTCAAATGCTGCAGATGTTATCTGCTTAGCATGGTTTCTGTTGTAAAATGTGACTATAAAAATGTTTGAATAGATTATAGATTAATTAATAGTCAAAAATAGTTTTAAAATGATTTATCTTTATCTCATTTCTGGATGTCACAAAAAAAATCCACTGTAAATCCACTGTAGCTTCCCTTCACCTACCACGACTAATACAGTGGTTCTTAACTTGGGTTCGATAGAAACCTAGGGGTTCGGTACGTCGGTCTCAGGGGTTCGGCAGAGGTTCCACAGGTCCGAACACACCTGATTTATCGTGTAAATTTGTGATGATGCATATCTAAACTGGTCTCGCAAAGGCAACAGCAGAAGTCACACTTATTTGCAGGTATGTAATTTGTTTTGAGTCCATGCATTGTGTTGGTTTTGTACTTTGAACAAGGTGATGTTTGTGCACGTCTCATTTTGTGCACCAGCAAAAAACAATGATGTTTTGAATTTGAAAAAAACATTTTATTTTTATTGAAAGAGGGGTTTGGTGAATGCACATATGAAACTGGTGGGGTTCGGTATCTCCAACAAGGTTAAAAACCACTGGCCTAATAGCTGTGTGAGTGACTGTCTTAATTGTGTTAACAGAAATTAATACTGTATATAATGTTTGTATTTTAAATATCGACAATTGTTTTTGTAGCAATGTTAAATTGTATGAGTAATTCAGTATCATTGGGGGCAGAGGAAGCAAGTAGTTCTCCTGAAGAAACAGATGGTCTCAACTCTAAAAGGAGGATCACAGGGAGGATGGAGGTCAGGAATCAGCTTGGGAGGCAGTGAAGGGGAGAGGTGGTGGAACAAAATCCGCAACGAATGATCAGAGTGGCTTGATGTCAGAAAAGGTTAGAAATGAGGATTGTTATTTGGAGAAGAAAAGGCATGTTCAAGGAGCGAGGTTTGCAGGCAAAATGAAAGAGAATGAGGAAATTGAGGTCTATGGCAGAAACAAAAGTCAGTATAAATATATATATATATATATATATATATATATATATATATATATATATATATATATATATATATATATATATATATATATATATATATATATATATTTTATTTTATTTCTTGGAACGGATTTTTTTTTCCATTATTTGTAATGGGAAAACATGTTTCGGAATTTGAACAGTTCACTTCTCGAACAGCCTTCTAGAACGGATTGTGTTCGAAAACAGAGGTTCCACTGTGTGTGTGTTGGGCTTTGTAAATTATAATTACCCTGCATTTTGATGCTGTATGTGCAGTACATTCATACTTGTATTTACCAAGCAAAAGACTTCATGTTGATCTTTTGACAGTACCCTTAACCGCTTTGTTCATTTCAGCATGTGAAAAAGAATCATTTTGGAAATATTTAGTTTTCATAAGGTCAGAGAAAATACAAACAACATTTATAGTTATTAGAATTAATGCAGCACGCAGCAGTCGACTCTGTGGGACCCCAAACAACGAGGCAATAAAGTAAATGTCAACCAAACACAGCATCAACGGTTTATTCATACACTGTTAAAGGTTACTTTTTGCCCATCACAATGATTCGGTCACCATCCCAACCTCTATGAGTGTTGTTGATAGTTCAGTCACCAAAGAACACAATACGGTAGGCCTCAGTCACCATTTCCCCCAAAGAAAGGTCATGATGGTTGTTTGTCTCTGTGTGCCCTGCGATTGGCTGGCAACCAGTTAAGGGTGTCCCCCGCCTACTGCCCGATGACGGCTGGGATAGGCTCCAGCACGCCTGCGACCGCTGTGGGGACAAAGCGGTACAGAAAATGGATGGATGGATGGATGGATGGATGGATGGATGGATGGATGGATGGATGGATGGATGGATGGATTCACACGGCATTCTCAAGCAGCTGGATTCGACGTGTTGATGTTACCCCGTCAATGAATATTTGAACTCAATTTAAGTTAGAAAGAATAGAAATTAGAAAAAGAAAAAAATAAAAAAAAAAAAATAAAAAAAAAAATATATATATATATATATATATATATATATATATATATATATATATGACAGCAATCCCTTGCTACATCGCGGTTCGTTTATCGCGGTTTCACTACATCGTGGACTTTTGAATTTTGAAAATTTGTGAAAAAAATCACATATAAGTCGCTCCTGAGTATAAGTCAACCCCCCCCCAGCCAAACTATGACAAAAACCGCGACTTATAGTCAGAAAATTACGGTAGTTGGGTTTTTAGGTTAAAAGGCAAAGAAAATGCCTCAAACTGGGTGGTTGCCATCTATATCATATTATTGTGTACTGCTGAGGCCTACATTCCCATTTTCAGCAACCATCCCTTTTTTTTTATCCCTTTTTCTCTTTCCCTTCCCCTCTCTGTCGCTCTAATCATGGCCTTAGGGCTACGTGACTGAACGGTCGAGGTTAACACTCCCCTGAAGAAAGGAGCAATTTTTAAATGAGGCAGAGGTGACGATGAGCGGGTGAAACAAGCAGATGAGGAGATGAGGAAGCCAGATGTACAGAGGGAGCGTTTTTAAAGGAGACAGAGTGGAAGGAGGAGGGGAGAGAGAGAGATGACCTCAAAGTTTAAATTCAATTCAGATCTTTTGTCTCACATTAGATTTATTTGTGCATTTTGTGTAATAGGCAACTATTCATTTGTGAAGATGTCTAAAATCGTACACTCAGAATTATTTGGCTACTCTCAAATACATTTCGCACCATCCATTTTCTATACTACACCTCATGATCGCAGGTGAGTTGGAGCCTATCCCAGCTTCTTTGGGCGAAAGGAAGAGTACTGCCTAAACTGGTTAAATCATTCATAACGATTGAAAATTTTTCATCCTGGATCGCACAACTTTTTTTTTTAATTGGTTCTTTGTTTTCCCAACAAGTTCAGGGTGTCTCCAGCCTACTAATGGATGCATGTTTGTTCTCAAACACCACTTTGTTCAAGTTTGAGTAGCAACCACCATCCGCTTTACAAGTTTCACTCATGCCAAGCTGTCAAGGGACGATGAGGCAGAGCAACCAAATGTGTCACGTCTCTTTATTTAAGGAAAGAGAGAGAAAGGGGATGTAGATGGCTGGAACGCTGGGATTGAGCAAAAAAAACAAGCTGGGTATCAGGCGTAAATGTGGTCCTAGATGGGCTGTAGGTCGAACCAGCAAGCGCCAAGAACTTGACCAGAAGCAAAATGACACGGCGGTACAGAACCCTGACGAGTAGCATAAGGAGCGAACTGACAAAGAGTGAATAGTGCAGGGTTTAAATAGGGGAGTTGATGAACCGGGAGAAGGTGTGGCGATGAGGAAATGAGGAACAGGTGTCAAGCAAAAACAATAATAATAATAATACATTGTATTTGTAAGGCGCCTTTCAAGGCACTCAAGGACACCGTACAAAGATAAAATGTCATCCACAATCAAATATAAAAACAGTGTAAAAGATGAAAATGACCAGATGAAATGAACGCTCGGGTGTGTGTCGCGGTAAACAGAGTACGTCATTGGCAGGGAGCTGACCGGGGTACTGAAACTGACAGGTGGAGAGGGAGCGCTGACCAGGGTTACTGGTTTAATCCACTGTCATTGAATAAAATGGTATGAACATGGTGCTGTGCTGGCTGTTGCTCCTTGTGATGACAAGCAGAAGAATCACCATTGAATCTTTTTGAGGGTGTGTGTGTGTGTGTGTGTGTGTGTGTGTGTGTGTGTGTGTGTGTGTGTGTGTGTGTGTGTGTGTGTGTGTGTGTGTGTGTGTGTGTGTGTGTGTGTGTGTGGCGGAGGGGTAGTGTTTTCATCTAAATCACAGTCATGGTTGGATGAGACGTTCCATACTTTGGTATAATTGCATATTCTGAGTTATTGGCAAATGCTTCCTCCAAAGGTGTTGAAATAAAATAGTCTGCTCACGACACAACCAACATGCAGATCCAAGTGATAATGTGAGTGTTCCAAAATACCTGAAAGTTTTTTTTTAACTCTTTCCTTTGTCTCTCCAAAGAAGACTAAGGTTTAGGGTGCAGAGCAAGGAATGGGTTTGGGTCTTAACACCACACTTGATCTTGTGTCTGTGGACATGTGGCAGTGCTAACATCTAGTAAACCAGACTGCCCATTTTGTCAACCAGATGAAATGTATGAAGTAAAAATATAATATTAGGATCTTAAGTCTGTGATGATTACGCTGACCACTATTAAGAACACTTGGATAAGTGAATTATTCATTATTACGGGCTGAATAAGGGTGAATAAGCAGTTTTTGATGATGACAACTTTATACTCCTAATAACCAAGTTCCAAGTAGTATATTTTTGCACATTTGCTGATTGTGCTCTTGTAGTGGATGGTATGAAATTGTGAAGATGTACCTGATCTTGTTGCTTCCAAAGTTGTTTCATTCACTGGAAAAACATGACCGTTCCACCTTATTGTACATTGTAAAACAAACAAGAAATAAGCAAAAATAATGGTTACTGATAGAAGTACGCAGTTGCTTGAGCAAGCATCTTCATTTAGATTCATTTAGCTTTTTTGACCTCTTCCAAAATGTGGAGAGATCCAAGGTCAGAGGCCAAAACTTGTTTCTGTGCACCCACCACACAGGGTGAGACAATCGACTTTGCCCTCTGGGCTTTAATTTCTTTGCCCTACTAAGCTCTTTGATATCCCTACCCCCCACCCCAGCACTGACCTTGTTCTCCACATCCTTAACATCTTCCCGTATTTCCGAATATCTGCCCTCAAGATACATGTAGTCGAAATGTATAAACATTATGGCAATGTTTGCTGAAGTTACAGTTGTGGCATTGCACTTCTAGCAAATTTTTTGGGGGAATATTAATCTGATTCCTGCAATTTGTTTTGGGCCATTTTCTTTAAAATGGAGTTGATGATTTACACAATGCTAAAACATGTGGTGTGAATTAAAGGAAAGTGATCTCAGTTACAGCCAGGGTGTTTGAACAAAGTTTGGTAGGAAGTAGCAAAGCTTTATGCATGTGAGACAGACACCAACCAACGTGTTTAATTTTAATGCTGACATTAACACATCGTTATCACTCACAACTCATAAGAACATGGTCATACTATATTCAACTAAAGACAAGGAAGGCAATAACATCTTTTCAAACTTTAAAAGGTGCCTATTCTGGCAAATCCCAAATAAACATACTGACATCCTCAATGCACTGAAAAGGTCTACAAGACAAAGCACTGCCAATCATGTTGCTCATTTGTCAATTACATTGTTATTTGAAATTGCTGCCAAACTATACAACAGACTGTCTAATCACATGACAACAAGAAGCCATTGTGCTGTATTATGACTTTGAAGCAGGGTAGAGGCATCTTGCAATCAAAACTATGCCACTCAAGAGGCAGTTATGCAAGATCTGTATGTGTAAGACAAAGATGTAACCAGCCATGAAGTCATATGCAGTCAAGACTCCACACTTGACCGTTCAAGGCTCTTATTGGGAAAACAAAATGTGGCAAAAACTGAATATCATTTAACTTCTGAAACATGATAAATGCTGTAAAAATTATTCTTACTATGAAGTCAATCCCCGATCACTGACTTAATGTGTTTAGTGGTTAATTTTAAACTGTATAGAATACTCATGCTATGTGCATCGTGGCAAAATTAATAGCATACAGTTAATTTAGATTAAAAACAAAATACCTCACTTACTGATATTTGCAGGGCTCATTTTCATTCATCGTGGTACAATAGCATATTATGAATGAAAGAATATGCATTATGTTTTGTATATTGTTTGAGGCAGGTGGCTACAGAAAGAAAGCCAATTATGTCTTTGGAGCTGCAATTAGCCAGAAGGTGAGAGAGTAAAACAACAAACAGGCAGGGAAACCCTATTAGATACAGATAAAAGAAACAAAACAGAAAAGACAGAACAGAAACAGATGAAGTAAATAGCCTCTGAATTTAGTTGTACAGTATGGGTGCTCATAACCATGTAGGTTACTTGGAATCAGTTAGTGGGGTTTGTCTTTTAGTTGTGTTATCTCTAATTGATTTCCCATCATAAAAGTACAATGGTGAAGAGTTTTTGCTGAGAGAGTCAAGCCAAGCAGGAGAATCAGAGCCTCACTGTCTCTTCCCCTGTATGTGAAGATAGAGGGGAAAAAAAACTACCGTAATTTCCGTACTATAAGCTGCTACTTTTCGCTCACGTTTTGAAACCTGCGGCCTGTCATCCGTATCTATGGCTTTTTCGTGATTTTTATGATGACTTGATCACTTATACACTCGTAAAAAGGCTGTGGAACGCTGTTGTGCGGCATCGCTTTGCTGGGCGGAGAGATATGTGACACGGTTACTGGGGAGAAGAGTAGTGTTTTGAGCGCATGTCCAACCGCCAGGCAAATAATGCCGTATAATTGACACAAAGAAGATACAGAACGAGATCAAGACAGACATTACGGAAGAAAGGAAGATTTTATACACAAACCCTCATTATGGGGGACAACAGAAATGCATATGATGCCACTTTTAAGTTAAAGGCAGTCAATTTGGCTCTTAACATGCACTGTAGAGGTTCCTCTCTTTCGTGTAACATCAGAGCTCCAACTTAGTGTCGTGGAGCCACGCCAGCATCTCTTGTCCCAGGTCAAAGAGGCCGGCCTCCGAGGGTGGTCTATATAGGGGGCAGGTGTTGAGGTTTCTTACGGTCACTAGGAAGCACTGGGCTATTGTTGATGACATCATGTTGCTTCACCCTTTTCTTTCTTCATTTCTTGGTCACGTCTACTCTGGAGCTATACGTGTAGCTCGCTAGTTTAATGTAACTTAGTGCTTTGTGCATGAATAAAATTAGCATCAACAGACCCTCATCATGGAAAATGCTAGAAGAAATGCATAAGAGCGACAACAAAAGAGACACTGACAAAGTGTGTGGCGAAGAATATCTGACGCTATTCCAATCGGACACTGAGGAGGAAGACTTTGATGGTTTCAGTGCACAGGAGGAAGATGAAGACAGCGCTCAATGGCTTTAACTGGTATATTTTCTTAACCAGCCCTATTAGTCCTGTGCTACCGTGTTGCTGCTTTGTTACCGCCACGTCTCAGTGACTTTTACCGGTATGTTTTTTTTTTTTTATCCAGCCCTATTGGTGCTGTGTTACTACCGTATTGCTGCAGTGTTACTGCCGCGTCACAGGCAGTGTTTGGAAAGAAATGTTAAAGTATGTCATTAAAACTTTAAAAAGGCTCTCTGTGTATTGTCTTTCTTTGTAAGCAACTCACGTGCACATGCGGCTTTTAGTACGGTGCGGCTTATTTATGAACAGACAAAGATTTCCCCTAATATCGTGAGGCTTAAAGTCCAGAAATTACGGTAATAATAATTATAATAATGGGGGACCTGTAGAAGATTACCAACAGCTATGGGGGAGCAGGGCCTCACATAGTTTACAGAGGAAGTACAGTATTTGGTGTGTTTACCTCACCTGATGGTAGATGTTGATGGACCAAGTGAAACTGGAACTTGAAGCTTTCTACTCTCTCCATTGATGCAGAGGGTGTTGTGCTCTTTGAGTCCATGATACTCTCCTCGATCTTTACTGTGTTCAGGTCCAGGTGGTTTCAAACCATTACCTTAGAGCAGGGAACTGAGGACAAATAGTAAATAAATTATTGAAATCTTCAGAAATGTATTCATGTCTAATTTGGTGGTTGAACTTAGAGTGGTGAGCATTGCACTGTTCACACAAAAAAGTGGCTCTTGTGCCCCTTACATGCGGCAAGCAAAACAATCTGAGATATTTTGTTTACCAGTGTTGTAGCTGCTGAAGATTTGAATCTATTTTGTTGCAGAATGTTTAACAACAAATCACACTTTGAAAGTGATTTGACTGTGGAGCAGAATTGTGTGTATTAAAACAGAAGATTTATAATAATTTAAATAGTTTAGATAAAGAGATAACAAGAAGGTGAGGCCGATCTATAAAACTATACAACAGAACTTAACTAATTAAAGTTTAGACCAAATAACAGTACAAACACAACTAATATGATTTTAAAAAACCAAAAAAATGAAACTCCACTCAGGCATACATCATTGTAGTAGTACATCAATTACATTTCAGTGCCTCACTGAGCACCATTGTGCTAGATTCAAAGCGTCCCACAGGAATTTCCTTGAGCCAGATAAACTATTACAGATAAGAGACGTAAATACAATGCTCCTTCTAGATCTGAGCAGACCACTAGTGTATCATTAAAGATAACTGTGAGTGTGGCACAATGCACGCATAAAGATTCCCTACTTCTCTAACCTTCTTATAATTTGTCACATGCTGAGCAATTCAAAAAAACTCACCATCTTGGATTTGCACTGTAATTAAAACCACTCACATACAGAGCATAAAAGTATGCAGTACTGTAGTGATCATATTCTTTTATGATGTGAATTTCTCAGCACAGCAGTGCACAGCAGTACATTTGTAAATCATTTCAATGCTAACAAGTCACCAGTGGCTTATGTAATGGGTTTTAGATTTATTCGAGGACATGGCACATGCTTGGAGGTAGAATGTGTGTGTCAGTCTATCCCAAGGAAGTAGGATCCAATTAAATTTTTCATGAGATTAAACCCAGTACGTTTTCAAGCTACCAACATAATCAATGAATAATTAGACCCTTAATCCCTTTACATACTGGGTAAAATGAATCACGGAAATAATGATTAATTCTAGTTCCGCCATACTTATGTGTCACTTGGGTACATTCTTGAGTGGGTTTTGTTTTCATCACTTGTGACACATATTGCATTGTAATGTCACATGAAAGTCTCAGTGAGAAAAGGTGCAAGTGCTTCAACTGCCAGTGGGGTGTTTTGTAAGCACCACCTCTTCCCATGTCTTCAAAGCTGCAGGGGGCACCCATATACTCAGTTTGTGCATCATTACTGAGAGAGATAAGACAGTCACGTTGTAGTTTAAACACTTTCAGACTCTTTGAAACTCCTTGTCAGCTTTTTTACGTGATGTGTTCACAAAATCAGCTTATTTCTCCAAAAATTTAAATTGCGCTCTTCATATATTCTAATTCCAAACTTAACTCCCTCAAAATGATGTATAATAAAAGTCAGTACTTAAATAATTGACACAAAATTACAGCAATTTCAATTTCGGCTGAAATTGTTCTCCTTCGCAGGACGTCCGGGCTCTTAGAAATAAAGTGAGAAACACGGGCATCCGGGAGGGGCTCAGAGTCAAGCCACTGCTACTCTGTATTGATACGAGCCAGTTGAGGTGGCTCAAGCATCTTGTTAGGATACCACCTGGACGCCTTCCTGGTGAGTTGTTCCTCCAGGCATTTCCTAACGGCAGGAGGTCCTGGGGGCGACCCAGGACACGCAGTAGTGACCATGTCTCCTGGTTGGCCTAAGAAGATCCTGTTGGGATTTTTTTCCTGCTGAAGCTGCCGGCCCACGGCTCGACCTTGTAAAGGCCGTGGATAATGGATGGATGGATGGATGGATGGATGGATGGATGGATGGATGGATGGATGGATGGATGGATGGATGGATGGATGGATGGATGGATGGATGGATGGATGGATGGATGGATGGATGGATGGATGGATGGATGGATGGATGGATGGATGGATGGATGGATGGATGGATGGATGGATGGTCTTGTAGTTAAATGTTTAAAAGACAAATAAATCATTGAAAGCAAACATGTCATTATAGTTAGGGATACCTGTAAAGTATTGTTGAAGGTTGTTAGTATATAGTAGTATAATTTATAAATCTGACCTGAAAGTGGAAATGGTGATTCACTCAATTTGCTGCGATAATTTAATTATTTTTAATTGTCAGTAGGTCATAAATTGATAGTTTAGAATTTCTGATGATGTTTATAAATAGTTTTAAGATGTATGGATTTCACTAGAAACATTGCATTTTTTTATTTCATTTTAGTTTTGTGGTGGGGGGGGCAGCCAATATGTAGTTGAGCTAGCAGGCTGTGCCACAAATGCTCATGCTTTTTCCCCCACTGTCTTCAAGCATTATGGTCTGGAGTTTAATGCTTGGATATTCAGACCCTGTCTTGATTTAAGTATTCACACATCCACCACACCTGGATTATTCTCTTTCTGACCTATGATGTTTCACACTCAGGAAACCATGGCCACAGCTTTTTTTCATATAATTGTTCTGGCCTAGTTAGATTCATCCCACCCACTGTGAAAAGTAATGCACAAGCTTAATACATTCATGTTACCGTTATTTCTTTATGCTATTTTAAGAATATGCTTGGCCAGGCTGTGTATAACCCTGATCTAAGGTATTGGCTTGTGTGGCCTTATCTATACTAAAACATCTTTTGAAAATCTGTGCCAAGTCTCAGCAAGTGAGCAGTTGGACTGCTCCAAAACTCAGCAAGAAAGAAATCTGTCAGTCCCAATTGCCAGACTCTGACTGATTGTGTTGGTGTCAGTGGTCACTGTCACTGTCCTGTCGGAGCGACATAGCAGATGGACAGAATCTCCCCCGGGGAGAGCAGACTAGAAAAAAGAAAGAGATAACTGTGAGGTGAAAAAAAAAAAAATGAAATGATTGTATGATGGGATTTTAAGAATAGAGAGAAGTTTAGCTGTATTGTAAGTACAGAAGAAGCAGGAAAGAAGAAAAATGATTAATAATTGACCAGAAGGGCCTCGTTGCAATACCAAAATGGTTGGAAACATAGCAGAATGTACAATACAGTTTTTGTGAAAAAGTTGGGGTTTGATAGAGGTCATCTGTCACTAGAAAATGGAATGATTGACAAATCTGTTGATTGTGGTAGAATTTGATCCTGTCCTCTTATGTGGATGGCTGGAGACATTTGGAGATAGAAGGGCAATACTCCATTTAGTCAGTGACGGTAACAAACCAGCCAATGTCAGTCAATGTTTATTCTCTGTAGTGATCCTGTTTTCTCTAAGTCCAGCAGCCTTCTGACCTCCCCTTGTAGTCTTGTCTAGAGAATGTAAATTTTGTCAGTCATTGACAACAAAATATTCCTCCAAACTAATTATGCAGTATAACTGTTCTTCCAATTAAATTTACTGCCATCAAGCTGTCACTGGGATAATAGTACACTTCAAATAAACAATTTTCTAACGTGTTTTTATTGAACTATATACAATCACATAAATTAATGTCTGTTTTGTATGACTTGCTATTACATGATGACAATTTACACTTTATTCAGCTTCAAATGTTGAAATCAAATACAGATTATCATTAACTGTAACATAGGTTTATTGTTGAAATGATCTAAAAAGCTCTCAAACATCTTACAAGAGCTTTCAGATGCTGCAGAGTTAGTAATTATAGAATATACTCAAACATATGTGGCAAACAATTTATTTTGTATTTATTCCACCCAGAATTGAGTAGTCCCATATGCACTGCAATTAGCATCTCTCTGGACATATGTTCTTGTAATGTCTCTTATTCACATGAAGCCATCCATCCATTTTCCGAACAATCATAATTTATTCTTTCCAGCTCCTTCCCAGCTATTTAATTTGTGAAAATCGCCACAGGATACAATACAATTAAAGCTGCTTGAACCTCCCTTGTCACGCAAGTTATTATTATTATTATTATTATTATTATTTTTATTTTTTATTTTTTTATTATTATTATTGTTCAAGAAAACTGTTCACTAATTTGCTGGGAGCAACGGACTTAAATGGAATTAAAATGACTATTCATGGATATTTCCACAATATTGTCCAGATCATCACCATTGTAATACTATCTCTTTAAACCAAGGTTGTTCCATATAAACTCAATCTTCTTATCAAGGACATCAAGTTGGGTGTCTGCAATTCATTTCATCTCAGTGTACAATTTCAATAGCTTGGTAAAGTTACAATTTAGGAAATACTAGATCCTGTACTGAACATTTACTATTATGTCCGGCATACTTCAGTTCTCTTTCATCCAGTACAGTAATAGATTGTTCAATGTGCATGGTACTGTTTGGTATGCGGGATGTCTGTAATCTCCCAGCATGGGTGACCGTTCCTCCAAATGGTTGTAAGATAATCACATTCAGTAGCAGCAGAGAACACTGAAATGATTGCTAGTGTACAGATACAGTATGTGTTAGGCCAGAGTTAAGGCATATTGGTGTTTGTTGCTTTAATGTGAAGATTGTAATTACTTTCCTGAGAAGCTCAGATGAAGATGTTTTTTATTCTTGGGTCCTTTAACACATTGTAAGTGGAGCGGAACAAATTGTTCACAGCATGCAACTTAGAACAGACACACCTTCAACAGCATAGTCAAAGACGAGCGTGACCAGTGACAAAGTTATGATGTAAATATATGAGACAAGATTTAGTATTCCAAAGTAGCAAGCAAGATATGAGGACAACATTAAACTGTGTTATAAAATGGCTATTTCGGTTTGTACCTACAGCACAGTTTCAAGACAAATACTGATATGTCCTTTTATTCATCCGCCTGTCTGTCTGTCAGTCTGTCCATCCATCCATCCATTCATCCCGTTGCACTTCTCTGAGTGTGTTTTTATAGTTTTATGATTCGTTTTATTAATTACATTATCCATTGACCTATTATCTGTACCGCTTATTCTCAGGGGAGTCACGGGAGTGCTGGAGCCTATCCCAATCGTCATCGGACAGTAGGCCGGGAACACCCTGAACTGGTTGCCAGCCAATCTCAAAGCACTGGTTAAATTATTAATTTCTTTTTAGATTGCATTATTAGTTTTTTCCTGAAGGAAAATCTAAGCATCTAAAGATCCTTTTCCATTGTACTTGCATTTATAAATTAAAGATCGATGAAAAAAAAGAATCACAGATCAAAATCTGTGCCATAGGGATACACAAACGATGAACCACAGAAATGTGAAAACACCATTAATCATTCATACACTATTCAGATATTTATCTTGGGAGTGGACAATACCATGAGGCGACATTGACAGGTCCTGTGTGTCATCTAATTTTTTTTAAAGTTTATATTCACTTTTATGAGAAAAAAAAACATTACGAAGAAACAGATATACACACAAACACTGTCAGCTTTAATCATTGAGAGGATTCATCTGCCTGCACCGGCATCTACACATTAGACCCGGAGGGTCACCAACAGATTCCTAACATTGAAATTGATTTGTTTTGCATTGATTGTTCTCCGCACCAACTGTATATCATGTGTATGTTATTTGTTAATATCAGTTTTTCTCTCACATTTCTCCACATTTGCTTTTGGAAAACTGGCTCCACCAGAAAATAAGGCAATTTTTGCTTAGAAAAACTGAATAAAATGAATCATACGTTTAAAAGAAATTGTGGGAAAACTTTTTGCAAAACCTTCACCTTTCCATTTTCTTTTCTCCCCTTGTCCTCCATACTTGCCTTCTATTATCCTTCTATTCTAATAATTCTAATTAAGTTCAGACAACTAAACATGCTAGCTCTAAAAGCAGCAGATAGATATGAGGAAATTGGTTAATTTGCACGATAATAAATGCAGGTTTAAGCCCATATAAAGCCAATTAACATTTGAATGATACAAGGGCTTTATCTCGAAAGTGGGTGCTTATCCAAGGAGGTTTCTGAATGGATGTGCAGAGAACCACAGTCATGTCTGCCTTTCTGCATCCCTCATTACATTTCCATCCAACTTTATTGCAAATGTCAATGGAATCTCATGAAAATCATGAAGGACAATTTGAGCTTGTGCCTAATTTAATGGGTGGGAATGATTGTGTTGGCAATAGGGACGGAGATGTGGCTAAATCTGTGAATGATGATGAAATACAGAAAGAAATGTCATGATATATGTATGCCTCTCTTACAACCATTACATTTATTTTATTTTAATAATGAAACATTTAAACACAAGGGAAGAAAATGGACTTGAGCAACAGTTGTCCTTATATCTCATTTAGCTTTCTGACCAGGAAGAATTAAGTAGCAGCTTTGGAGCTTATACCAGCTGTCTTGGTAGGCGGGGTACACCCTTTACTGGTTGCCAGCCAGTTTCACAGCGCTTATAGAGACAAACAACCAGCCATATGGACAATGTCACTGAGCAAGAATCGATTCCACACTGCATGCAAGTCACAAGCGAATGCACCCCTACACCATCAGCAACTGAAGGAAATCCAAATAATAAGAAACATATTTTTAAAAACATCTGCAAATATACCAATACTCCATGTATGCCGAAATGCAAATATGCAGGGGATGTGTGCATAATTTTAAGTTGTTGTATCAGCATTCACCACTAGATGGCAGACATGGCTTCGTTGTCAAATTGTACCTCTAAAAAGACTTTGGGTGAGTTGAATGATGAAATACTTTGTGGTTTGTTTGTTTGTTTGTTTGTTTGTTTGTTTGTTTGTTTCCACCCAACCATATTCTTCCGCTTATCCGGGATCGGGTTGCGGGGGCAACAGCTTTACGACTATGTCTAGTCGGAACTTTTCTGCCTCACACACCAGCTCGGGCTCCTTTCCAGCCAGAGAGGTGACATTCCATGTCCCTAGAGCCACCCTCTGCAGCCGGGGATCGGACCGCCGAGGTTATCCCCGCCTTTGGCCGCGGCCCAGCTCACTTTGCACCCGACCCCTTTGGCCCCTCCTACAGGTGGTGAGCCCATGGGACCCACGTTTTCTGTTCGGGCCATGGGTGAAGGCCCGGCCACCAGGCGCTCGCCTTCGAGCCCCACCTCCAGGCCTGGCTCCAGAGGGGGGCCCCAGTGACCCGGGTCCGGGCGAGAGAAAACGAAGTCCATTTTTGTTATTCATCATAAGGGGCTTGGGTGAGCCGTGCTTTGTCTGGCCCCTCACCTAGGACTCTTTTGCCGTGGGTGACCCTACAAGGGGCATGAAGTCCCGGACAACATGGCTCCTAGAATCATAGAGGCACGCAAAACCCTCCATCACGACTCGCGGAGCGGTGTTTCTTTGTTTCAAACCCTTTTTTGTTGGGTAAGGATAGTGTATATTTTTCACTGAGAATAATGCATGATCAGAAATTAAATATATTAAAAACACGTATTTGCATCCATCCATCCATGCATGTATTTTGTCCATTAAAAATGGTTACCAAGTGTGTGGTGCTATGTGTCCCCCAATTAGCACTGATGAAATAAGATCGCTTCCTACCGCATTTAGGTTGCCTTTCCCTGACCTAAAGCATGACAGCGCTAAACACTCTTCACCCACTCGGCGGTGGGAACGCAGTTTACTTCTTGAATCGTCATTAGCATAACAATACTGAGTAGACAGCTGAATTTATTTGGTTGAAGGTATTTTAATTACCCGTTAGAAAGTTGGCTGGCTGAGCATAAACTCCTTTGGGTTTTTTTCCCCTTTATTTTCCTCTGGCTTACCATGCTACACCCATACACACACATAGGTGTACAGCCCATTGCACGAGGGCCACTGGAGCCACAGTCTCGACAAACAATGTCCCATTCAGCTCTTTATGAATAATTAGGGGATGAGTGTTGGGAGAGGCGGACACTTGTTTATTCAGTGAGAATAGCTTTAGCGATGGCTGTCTGCAAGTGATACAGAGATGTCAGAGGAGCTTATGGGCTTTTGTGACATTATTTAAAACGAACACTGACAAAAGAAGTGTACACATGGGAAAATCCTCAGTCAGTGTGCTGTGGCATCCTAAAACATTACTAAATGATAAATGAAGTTCTCAATGTGAGAATTGTCAAGAAGTGGAACACAAATTAATTATGCATCCTGACACTTTGTAACTTTACATCACGGTCCTGTTGGACCACCTTTTAAGTATGTAGTGTAATGAAGTTGATCGCTGTCTGATGAAAGTCTTGTTATCCACTTACCCCCCTCCCCCCGAAACAGCAAAACACTGTTTCACTGTGTAGTATGTTTTTCAAAAACAGTTGTATGATTTAGCTCCAGGAATGCACGGTGAATCAATCACTTTTTTTACTGTCATCACTGCAGTGTTGGCTACAGTATATATCCAGGAGTGGGGCATTAGGTCAGTGTGGAGAGTGGTGGGAAGGGGGAAGGCCCCCACACACAAAACATTAAGCATTATGGACAGGTTTGCCACAGTAGGCATTAGATAAAAGAAATATATGCCTTTGAATTTGAAGAGTTACGACAGCGAGTGTGAGCATTCTGTCTACATACGAGGGCATCCTTCCACTCCTTCCACTCCACTTGTTCATTTTCAGGTTGTGTCTTTCAATGGTCGGCTGAACTCACTGGGCCTTTTTATATACTATGAAGTATTGTGCACTGGTGGTCTGAAACCTGTTTGTCAGAGTGCAGAAAAATATTCTTGCCTTTTTCACCAAATGTTAGGTTTATTGAAATCTTTCAGTTCATATGGATTTGCATCAAACATGTATATACGATACATGGACCATATGCAAATGTTGAACACAGGTTTTCTTTCATTACAAAAAACATTATTTTATTGTTTTATTTGAACAATATTGAAAAATATATATTCTATTTGAAAAAATAAATAAATGGAAAGATAGCTAGAGCGAGAGAGAGAGAGAGAGAGAGAGAGAGAGAGAGAGAGAGAGAGAGAGAGAGAGAGAGAGAGAGAGAGAGAGAGAGAGAGAGAGAGAGAGAGAGAGATTTATATGCACTTGTGATAATTTTCCTGATTTTCCTTTATAAATCATTGGTGATTGGGATCAGCAATTTCAGTTAAATATATCATATAGCAGACAAACAGTGATTTTTTTTATATAAGTGAAATGAAGTTAATAGGATTTACAGAAAGTGTGCAGTCATTACTTGAACAAAAGTAGGCAGGTGCATGCATTTGGGGACCCCAACAGAAATATGACGTAAATATTTAGTAGATCCTCCTTTTGCAGGAATAACAGCCTCTAAACACTTCCCAGAGCTTCCAATGAGAGTCTGAATTCTGGTTGAAGGTATTTTTGACTATTCTTTTTCACAAAATATTCCCAGTTCAGTCAGGTTAGATGGTTTCCCAGCATGGAAAACCCACTTTCAATCACACCACAGATTTTCAATAATATTTATGTCGAGGGACTGAGATGGCCATTCCAGAATATTGTACTTGTTCCTCTGGATCAGGGGTCAGCAACCCGCGGCACCAGACAATATCACTTAAGATTATATATATATATATATATATAGTAGTTCTAAATATATTAAAAATACCGAATTTAAGAATGGCGTCAAATAGCAAAATTGCGTCATGGTCTACGACACGGCACATGCGAGTTGTAAACAAACAGGTGTGTGAGTGATTGGCCATAGATTCAAAGGCATACAGAGAAAGATCGCTGATGAGAACAGAGGCTTTAAGAAAGAATGGACTGAACTATTTGCTTTCATTGCCAATGCTGAAGCATTGCCTGCATGTTTGATTTGCAATGAGAAGTTGTCAAATAAGAAGAGGAATTTGGAGCGACATTTTCAGATAAAGCATGCTAAATTTGCTGCCGATCACCCAGTTGCAACTGAGAGGAAACGTGCAATTGCAGTGCTGGTGGAGAAATTTGAGGACCGAAAAAACATTTGCATGAAGTGGTTGCATCTCTAAACTCTACTACTGCTGCAAGCTTTGTTGCAGCCCTGGAGATAATAAATCGCGGAAAACCATTCGCCCATGGCGAGTACATGAAGGGATTCATTCATTAAAATATCAGTGTCTATTTTCGGACTTCAGAAATAAAACCGAAATCATTCAGAAAACTAAAGACATGCCTCTCCGCACAAACAATATCACCCATCACCAGATCAAGGACATCAATTCCGATGTCAACAGACAGCTCTGCTATGCAGGTACGTGAACTCTAATTTTTGCGGCTCCAGACCGGTATGGTCCATATATATATATATATATATATATATACACACACGGTGAGAAAGGACATAAATTTTTTAAAAAAAAAAATAATATATATATATATACCCTGATATATATGGTATCTGATATATACCCCATCAGATATATCAAGATCTGATATATATATATATATATATATATATATATATATATATATATATATATATATATATATATATTATTTTTTTTTTTAAATTTTTTATGTCCTTTCTCACCGTGCCCCTGGGCATCACATACCAACAAAATCAACAAATCATCAAAATCCTGTATGAAAAACTACTAATAGTACTGCTGCACACCTTATGTGTTTTATTGGATTAGATTTTGAGTCACTCTTTGTTCATGCAACCAGTTGCTTATTGTCCCCTAATTGTGGAAATATGGGTTACCAGCCGAAAATTCATTGATATTTAAAAGAAAAAAAATGCATTTAATCATGATGCAGTTATGATGTGTATTCCTAGTTGGTATCTTTTCCTGAAGTAAATCATCTTGTTGGTGTTGATCATGTTCAAGAGGAGATGCTTATCTTAATCCAACGAGATGCTCTGTCTGATCTATTTGTCTTTAGTCATGTTGAAAATATGATGTCTGCTCAATGTTGGTGTTTAGTCAAGGGTGAGCAGTGTAAAGAGAAGGGGCCTTGGAACACATCCATATGTGTTTGAGGTGTTGTTGCTGACCCAAATTGATTGTAGTCTCTCGGTGATAAAAACAAAACAAAACAAAACCAGGAAAAGTGATCACAAACACCCAACCAGTTTGAAGATATGAAGACAGTGTTGTTTCCCCTTGTTGAAAAAAGCAAATGTTTCATATTTAACAGAAACTGACATGTGCATTGATGACTTTACCTGCAGACATAATCCAAATCAGTATGGGTGGGCTTTGTGTTCTTTGCTGATAGTTTGGTAGACGACACTCCCAATTGCATTGTTGATGGTAGGGAGAAAGATAGAAAAGCATAGAAATCACTTGATAATCATAAACTTCACATGAATCAGACAGTGTTTGCAAACCACCAGAGCATCCCTGCAGCAAGCCTTGCTAAATGCCCAATCTACTGCCTTGAAACTTTGCCCTTACACTGTGAGCTGTGTTCAGTGGTCTCTTTCTTTGTATGGAGTCCGGTGCGTGTTTGAGTCATGTTTCTGCAGCCATATAAATTCCCTTTTAATTGGTGAGTGAGTCTAAATCTTGCATGAGGCTTGTGGTTTCTCCATTAGACTAGCTCACCCTGCCATCTCGCTTGCCTCTCTCTGCTTCCTCTGAAACTATCTGAGGGAGGAATGAAACAGCAGTCAAGTCCGTTGTTGTTGCAGGTAACTGGCAAAAAACAAAGTCCTGTGATGCTGAAGAAAACTCTGAGTGTACCAAATTGTGGCACATAATTCTGATTATGCACCTTGATGCATCTGGATGCTGTTGAAATCAAACGTTCACTGTTGTTGTCATGAGAAAAGGAAGAAAAAAACTGATCACTTACAAGATAGTAGGTACGATATGCATGCCTTTGCCATTTTGCAGCTAAAATTTAAAAGAATAGTACTTCCTGTGAAGTCACGAGGGATATGAAAGGTTACTCTTCTAGTTGAAGCACAATATATGCATACATATTCCTGTGGACTGCGCAGTCAGGCATGTGAAATATATCCAATGGGAACTTGTTCTAAACAGCATTCCATTAATGCTACAAGATCTCCTGCCAATTTCCAGCCATCACAGTGCCCATAAAAAAATCCCAAAGCCAATAACTCCCCTGAGGGTAATAACTTGTTCTTAATGGTGTTGTGCTTCTGTTTCGTCTTTTATTATTGTAGACC
Source organism: Syngnathus leptorhynchus (assembly GCF_054491065.1). Taxonomy (NCBI): domain Eukaryota; kingdom Metazoa; phylum Chordata; class Actinopteri; order Syngnathiformes; family Syngnathidae; genus Syngnathus; species Syngnathus leptorhynchus. Next base: position 7,496,172 of record NC_141199.1, on the reverse strand, counting down.
GCAATCTGCTGTAATGCAGGTGCATCACAAGTTTCTCAGATTCTTCTTAAGTCTTAACTCTCCTCTGTCACGCATACACACACTCACCCCTACCCCCTTCCAAGCCCTCGCTTTAATTGTTGGCCTTATTTCAGAAGGAGTCACCATTTTTTAGTTTCACTCCCTCGGGTACTGAAAGATGTGGGCAAAAGGCATGTGAAGAGAAGTCAGTTTGATTCACTCATAAGATTTTTGGCATCAGTCCTGAGCCTATCCTATAAAATGAGTTTTAATGAGTGCATGCTCTTTTTAAGCCTTGTTTGTTCATGAATCAATTGTTATGCCATGCCAGCAGATGGCAGTAAAGATAAGGTATCACCTGGGATTTAGCTAATAGGGTAATATAACAGGGTGTATAATTAATGTCAGAAGTATCCCCAGATGCATGCAGGTGACCTCTGTCGCTACTTGCCAGTTAGGGTGTTGTTATACTTGCTCCTCAACTCCCATGCTCATGTAGGGTGGGATTTGCATGTAGTGCAAGTTTAATGACATGAGACAAACATGGGTCACGCAGTGCATCCTATATGCAATCTTCTGATTAGGAAACTTTGGCGCTGGGGGGGGCGTGGTGGTAATGGAGGGTGGTTGTCAGTCCTGCTATGGGGGCCCCATTATGCAGAGCATATGGTATATGTTCTGCTTTGTGTGACATTATGAAAGGCCCCGGTGAAATATTATTTCAAATTCATCGATATCATTATCATTACTCATTGTGATTAATATCATTCTAAAATTCAATTTGCGGAAGCCAAAGCTTCTTCCTGGATGAACAGTATCAAATATTCTGAGAAATAGAATGACTAAAGCTTCTTCTTGGATGAGCAGTATCAAATAGAAATAGAATGACTATCGTGCAGGGATTTTGTTGTGTTGCCTTAATATTGAGGCGTTTGCTGAAAAGAAAAGCAACCTGTAGCTAGATGTTCTTGGATTTCTGTTATTTTATAGAATCAACATTGATCAAATTATTAGGTACACCAAGGCAACTGACCACATTGAACAAAACTTTTACTAGCATCAAGGATCATCACACATGGAGTTCAACAAGCTGAAGGTGTTTTCTCTGCCACTTAAGCTTTACAGAACATTTGCATGAAGGCAGATATTATACCACACATCTTTTCCTCCATTAGAGCAACCCTTTATGACTGGAAGGCGGAGGATCCTAAACAGGTTGTGGAACCTATTCGATCAATATAGTGTGGTATGAAGGATCTTAAGTGCCTTGGCTTCCACCTAGTCCAACATCAGTCACTCCAGAATCGGATGGACTTTTCTCTCTGTAAAAATCCCACTCCTAAAGCTACACTGCATGGCATAGTCTTCAGAGCATTCTTCGGCATTCTCTTACTGTCAGCATGGAAGTATTACAACATTGACCAGTGATTCTAATAAACTCAATGCTGAAGGCGTTGAGCATTGTTACAAATCTTTTAGTCAGCTGCTGATGTAAGTTTGTTGGATTTGTTCTTACACCTGGGGCGTAAAAGCACTCTGTGCTCGCTCGCCTGTGGATATAGTCCCTGCAGTTTAGCAAGACTTTTCTGTTGAAGTAGAAAAGGAGTTGCCTGTATTGATTAAACATTTGGAAATTGTCTTCTAGTAAGACTACATTTATGACAGATTTTGAGTTTTTGCAAAAAACAAAAGTCAATGTGTTCAGATTCTATAGATTAGATTCTACTATTGAAGGCACTCATTTATAACGATGTGCAAAGCTAACTCATAATACAGAAAAAGTAATGCTAACCCACCCAGTGATGGTTAAGATCATGAATGCATCTCTGAAGAAAATAGGTGGGTTTTTTTTTGTTTGTTTTGTTTTCCCTTGGAATTTTCAGTGCCACAAACCGCTTCACAGTCCTTTTGAATTGTTTTTCTCCCAAAAATGACTATGTCTATTTGACTCTGAACAATGCAAGTGTGAAGTAGTAATTGGAGCCTTGAGTGCAAGTCAGGATTTTATTCTTGCCTTTGCATATTATGAACTTTACACCTTAACAGTGTCTTGCAGGAAAATACACATTTTTTGGAGGGGCAACGGCAGGATTCAAACATATTACCTTATTGTTCCCATAGGACTGAAACCATCACTGTTTTACACACTACACAGTGTAAAATAAAATGGTGTAAAATGATTGACTTTTGCATTAAACAACTAGAACATTTTGTATCTTGTTTTTATTTTATTTGAATTGCTTCTTTTTGTGTTAAAAATCCCAGTTCCAAAACCAAAAATAGCAAAAACAATACATTTTATTTCCCTGACTTTAGCAAAGCTCTGTTGAGCTTTAAGTGTGTTTAACAACAAAATGTAGTTAAAAAAATAAAATATTTTTTTAAAAAGTTCAACAGTGAAGCTGTTACATAATCAACCAATAATAAGCTTAGGTAGATAGCTGTAATCTCATTTGTCTGAAAATATTTTTAGTTTCCAATCAATGAATGATTATAATTGAAATGATGTTCTCTCTGTAATCCATGCCGCCATGAATAAACAGAAGATATATAAATATTCTTACGTAGAGTACAGTTTATGTACCATGTAGAATGCGGTATGATTTGAAAATTCCAGTGAAGATAAGAGCCAGAAAACATGTAATTTATTCCTATTGTTAAATCTCGCTGTTGGCTCGCCACTGGGCTCCACTAAATAACAGTTTAGGATTGGCGTTGCCATGACGACCATGACTTGATTGCTTGCCCTAATCTCCTCTAATGTGCCCTAATACTCTCACTCTCTTAATGTGTCCAGTGAATGAGTGATGTAGTCACGTGAAGCATTTCCTGCACTTTTAGCATTAAAATAGATATTGAACATTGAAATAAGCTATTGGTATTTTGCTTACCACCAAAATTGTGGTTTTTATGGCTCCAGATGGCTGAACAACCCCTGTACAAAATTTTGAAAGCATATGACGAGAAAATGGTCAACAAATAGCTTCACAGAAAAATAGTGTTGTAGTGATGTTGTAAATTAAGCATAAAGAGTTTCCATTGGCTTTTAATGTTTTATTTTATTTTATTATTATATTTTTTTTTTAGACTTTAATCTCAATGGTTAGTACTCCACTCTCCCAAACCAGAGGAGTGTGTTCAGTGACCAAGTTGGGTGGACACCACAAGAGCAAAAATCCACCGCACGGTAATGAGTTGTCCGCAATGATGTTTGGGGGACACCAAAAACAAATTTGGGGTTTTTAAATACTTAACTAAAATAATAATAAAACATCTGTGAACATGTGAATTCACACTTGCCGAACCGTGAGTATGTGGGGTCGACTGTAAGGTAAACACAATTTGCTGAATGTAAGTACACAGGTTTGGCTAAAACAGTCTGTACATATACAACTGCACATTTTTAGTGGGACGTTAAAGATATCAAAACTGGATTTTGCACACGTATCAAGTGTTGGATTAACCTACTAAAGCACTGTACATTGGCTACACAGCACTACAGTTTTTGTGTAGTCCTGATGAATGATTAAGTAGACTGTGCCTGGGCCAGGATGGGTTTTGAGCCCCTGCTTGCCGAGGGACAACTGCTAAAAATTGGACAAGTTTTGAGCGGCAGGTGGCATAGGGGGAATATCTGGAGGCTTCCTGGTGAAATACACACACACCATGCCCACCACACAAGCCACATGAAGTCCAACTCTAAATCGGCAGCTTTTCACAGGCAGCAGTGTTGATTTCCTTTGTCAATGTATTATTACATTCTGATTATTGCTTCCATTAAATCTATTGATGTTTAGAAAAGTTTTCTAACAATTCAAGACTTCTAGAGCTCTGGGGGCAATATATGCTTGTAGCAGTGTACACTGTACAATTATAGCAATGATGTAATGTTTATCTTTCAGAAAGAGCCTACCAGTGCCTGCAAGAAGGAAATATCCATTTTTCCAAGCCTCAGGGATCCATACTCAGACAATGGATATGTAAGTTTTGAAATGAAAGGCTTGTGTGTCAATTAATGGAGGATTGATATGCTCTGTGCTTACTGTGAAATTTAATGCTTTTATTATTACAGTAAATTTAACGTGTTCATTATTATACTAACAGTTCTATGGCTCACAGAGTTATTTTGGGCTACTTGGCATGGTAGATAAACTGTTCAGTGCAACACTGCAGCTTAGCCCTGGAGATCCTCATCAATACATAGCATTAGCTAATGCATATTCATAGCATATTCAGTTGTACAAAGAGAGAGAGAGAAAGAGCTGCACTGATAAGCAGCTGCTTGGTGAGCACTGCCATAATACAACACTGTAAACAATGCCAGAAGTATTGAAACAGCAAGGTCAATTGCTTTGTTTTTGTTGCATCCTGAATTTGGATTTCAGATCAAAAGATGAATATGAGACAAAAGTTCAGAATGCCATCCTTTATTTCATGGTGTTTGCATCTATATCTGTTAAACAACTCAAGACAGAGCACCTTTGGTTTGACTCCATCTACTTTTCAAGTGAGCAAAACTATTGTAATGTGACTAATGTGTGTTGCCCATAAGACTGATTGTCTAAACATTAGTTCGTGCTAGGAGTTACACCTGTGAAAACTGCATTGGCTGTTAAGAAAAACAACATTCTCGATATTAAAAGAGAAGAAAGAACACAAATGCACAATGCTTTTTTTGATAAATAAGTTAAAAGGGTCCATTTGGTTGCACTGGCATGGCGTCATACTACACTTCTTTAATACAATTGTGAGAGATGTTTCCATCTCAAACTAGAAATGTTGCTAATGTTAACATTCGCTCAACATTTTTCAAAGAAAGATACAATTGTGAGTTCATCATAGGGGAGATGCTTCGTAAAGGCTCAGCCTTTTTCCAGTGAGAGCTTATGATCCATCAAGCCTCTCTCCCCCTGTTGCAGATCAGTAAGATTCCTGCTGTCGATATTCTCCCATACATTCTACAGTAATCAGCCTTGAACATGCACTGTCGAGTTGTGAGACTGGAAGACCTGTTGGGTCAGCAACAACATTCAAGTTATTACCCTGTTAACAGATGTTTGAAAGGGACTGGTAGATACTTGCAGCAACATTTGCACACAAAATATGTACAGTCTAAGTATGCAGCTGAGGTTAGAAAACATTTTTTGATTATAGATCTTTGGGGTGAAGATGTACTGGTGAATGTATACTCGAATAACAATACATACGAACATAAACGAAAAGAGATGGTGATTAAGAGAAATAATGAAGTGGAAAGGGGAACTATAGGTTGGATTAAAGTAATGTGTTTCAAAGGTAGTGAGGCAGAATCATCATGTTGGAAAAAAGGTAGAGCGACAGGGTGAACACAATTACAGTATATTGTACTTTTTCTGAAAGAGTAAAAAGGGTAGCAAAAAGGATAATGTCACAGTGGATAAGAGGAACATACCGTAATCTCTGGACTATAAACCGCCACTGATTATAAGCCGCACCAGCAAAGATTCGAGGGAAATGTAGTTTTTTTTTCATAAATGAGCCACATGTGCACGAGAGAGATGTGCATAGAAAGCCTTTTAAATGTTTTAATAACATACTTTAACATTTCTTTCCAAACACTGCCTGTGATGCGGCAGTAATACCGCAGCGACATGGAAGTAACAGCACTAATAGGGCTGGATAAAAAAACATACCGGTAAAAGTCACTGAGATGCGGCGGTAAAAAAGCAGCAGCACGGTAGGACAGGGCTGGTTAAAAAAAAAAAATACAAGTAAAAGTCACTGAGAGCCATCTTCATCTTCCTCCTGTGCACTGAAACCATCGAAGTCTTCCTCCTTAGTGTCCGATTGGAATACTTGATACTTCGCCACACACGTTTTCAGTCTTTCTTTCGTTGTCGCTTTTACGCATTTCTTCTAGCATTTTCCATGATGAGGGTCTGTTCATGCTCTTTTTATTCATGCAGAAAGAGCTAAGTTACATTAAACTAGCGAGCTACACGTATAGCTCCAGAGTAGACATGACCAGGAAATAAATAAAGAAAAGGGTGACGCAACAAGATGTCATCAATAGCCCAGTGCCCCCTAGTGACCGGGAGAATTCTCTACAATGAGCAGCCGTAGTTCCTACATTAAGAGCCAAATTGACTGCCTTTAACTTAAAAGCGACATCATATGCATTTCTTTTGTCCCCCATAATGAAGGTTTGTGTATAAAGCTACCTTTCTTCAGTAATGTCCATCTTGATCTCGTTCTGTCCCTTCTTTGTGTGAATTATACGGCATTATTTGCTCTTCTCCCACTCTTCTCACCACTCTTCTCCCCAGTGACCATGTCACGTATACCTCCACCCAGCAAAGCGGTGCCGCACAACATCGGTCCATAGCGTTTTTACGAGTATATAAAAGTGATCAAGTCATCACAAAAATCACGAAAAATCCATAGATACGCCGCACCGGATGACAGGGTTCAAAACTTGAGCAAAAAGTGGCGGCTTATAGTCCGGAAATTACGGTAGATAAAGAGCCTGTCAGGCATTGGAAAAAAAGGGGAATGCCATTTGGCACATTCTGATCCCCCAAAACACTGATACCTATTGAGAGAAATAGTATAGTAATTCACTTCACTCCCTAAATTGTCATTATAAAAAATAGACAGTTGTCATAGTATGAAACCTCACAGTGGCCTCTCTAGATATCATCAAATGAACAGCATACTTTCTAGCTCACTCCGGTTGCCATTCACCTCCTATGTACTGAAATGACAAGCAAGAGCAAAGCACAGAATGCAAGTTGAGAAGGAAGAACAAGAGAGGAAAAGAGCTGACAGTTAAAGGAGCATAGCGTTCGTGTGGAGTTGTTCCCCTCACAAGATGGAAGGCTTGGAACAGAAGGCGAGAGCAGCGGGGTGGGTGGGCCGAGCGGGAACCTTCAGAATTATTAACGTATCGTATGTCACAAGAGATGGAAAAGCAAGGGAGGGGAAATGACATCTGCAAATGAACCTGAGAAACTCGGTGCTGCAGGAGTTTATTAAGTGATTCGTTGGGTGCTTTCACACCTTCCGCTTTCTCTGGGGCAAATCAGTTGATAGGTTTGGAAAGAATGTCATCTCCCCAGTTCAGTTTGTGTTCACACCAGTGATGTAAAGTGAAGTTAATGCCTGGTGAGGCACTGAAATTAGAGTCAAGTGCACATTTACAAATGCATCAGCTAAACAGAAGTGGCCCAGGCGCCTATTCGTCACAAATAAATAAAAAAAATCGCAATTGACAAAGTGGCATATTTGAATTGGCAGCCAGATATTAACAATAAATCTGTATTTTTTTTTTAAACTAGTTTATTATAACGCTCAAAGATTTTAACAAATGAATACGAAAACATCATTCCATTCATTTACTGAATTGAAGGCATGCTGCACCCTGAACTGGTTGCTCGCCAATCACAAACGGTGACAAACGTTCACATTCTCAATCACACCTACGGACAATTAGTCATGCATGTTTTTGGAATGAATTTTCACCTATGACTGTATGTATATGTATATATATGTGTGTATGTGTGTTGAGAACATATTATCAACACGTGTTATATGTTGTTAGCTTAGCTGCTGATGCTCTTGCCAACATTGTTGCAATATTGCACCCGCTGCATCACACTGAAAATCACCTCTTGCAAGTGGTCTCGAATGAGTTGTTTTAGCTTGGTACAGAGTATGTTGTCTGTGTTCGCACCCGTCCAAATCAACCACAAAGGCATAGAATGAACTAGTTTGATTAAAATAGACTTAAGGGTATCAATGTGAAAGCATTCTTAAAAGAGATTGGAAATATGTCAGAATGTGAGATGTAAAGGAGGTAAAAGACAAATAGTGAAAGCAAGAGGAAATGAGGAGCTAAAGGAAACACCATAGCCATAATTAAAGCTGCAGTCGAGGTCACAGTCAGGGATGCGGTGCGACTTTAATAGCTCAGCTATTTGGCCAGCGTCCCATCATCCCTTTAACTCTGCATTAAGCTGATTACCCCCACATTTAACCAAAAATCACCGCCCACACTCGCTTAATATCACTTTGACTAAAACATTTTAGGAGAGTGGAAGAGAGAGAAAGAGGATGAAGCTGCAAATCTATTTCATCTGTCCTCTTCTTCAATTTGGCAAAGGAAAATATGCTTGTAAATGTTAAGAATTACAACAGAATTAAAAAAAATACACAGCCATATTTATTTATCTAATCTCAACTACATATGTACGTACATATGTTTACCTTCAGAGTGCCACCTAAAACCCCCTGTGTGTGTATGAATGCTTGTTCCCTGAGATGAATGGGTGACTCCACTCCTTTAATACCAATAATTGCAGCCTTTCGAGAATGACTCATTGTTTTAATGCAACAGTGGTTAACTTTTCAATCCTACACATTAATTCTCCGCATGCTTGCTCAGATAAATGCAGTCTACTGCACGGCACTCTCCTTGTGCACACTCACTTTCAGTGGCCTTGGAAAGAAATCTTTGACCCCAATCATTTTAATTAACAGAGCGAGCAGGAAATTGGAACAGTAGCAATGTATTATTTCGACAAAGCAGAAGCAATCCATTGCTTTGTTTTGTTCACAAGTATCAAACTGACACTGGTCAAAATGTCCGCCTCACAGTTTAGAGGTGCAGGGTTCGATTCTGGCTTGGGCCTTTGTGTTTGGAATTTGCAGGTTCTCCCTGTTCCTGCGTGGGTTTTCTCCAGGTACTCCAGTTTCCTGCCACATTCTAAAAACATGCATGGTAGGCCAATGGAACACTCCAATTTACCCGTAGGTATGAGTGTGAATAGGAGTAAGCACTTTTTCAAGCCTCCAGTGTAGCCAAATACTCCAAGCCATCCCCACCACCACAAATGTATCACCATTCCATCAATGCTTCACTTTTTGTCTTACATTGATATGTGCACCTGAGGCGAATAATCCCTCGATAGAGTATTAAGCTAGAATTTGTCATGACCCCTTTTGAATAACATGCAGTGTGCACATTCGAGGTTGTCGGTTTAAGATACTCATACTATATAAAGTCCCAGTCTGGTGGGGGAACAAATTGAGTCCAGTATATAACTCCATTAATTTTGGGGAAGCCACTTCTTAAAATATGTTGTGTTTGATTTAACTCATTTTAAGTGTAAGGCAATTGCATGTCTCAGCCCATCCTATGTAACAATGGGTGTAAAACCTGGCACAGCATACCGGAAGAATTGCCACAGTGTGCTGAAAGGACCTACATCCAAGGAAATGCTGAGGTGAAAATAATTTTGTCATAGAGAATGTGACTGTGATTGTGACTGGCTCCAAGGTGAGGTTCACACGGAAGGACTTAACACACAATTCAGATTTTCAAGTAAAATCTGACCTGTGTGCGTGTGTGTGTGTGTGTGTGTGTGTGTGTGTGTGTGTGTGTGTGTGTGTGTGTGTGTGTGTGTGAATGAGATAATGAAACCTTAGTCTGTTTGATGTGAGAACAAAATACGTCCCCAAAGTTACCGAAATGCCCAGAGAAGAGACAACATCACTCATAGTGTAGTGTTTACGGAATTAAATACAATCCAGCGCACGAGCTCGTCTTTTTATTATCTCATACCTACAGATCCAGGAGAAGGTACACATTAATTTGCTAATAAATTAATTGACAAAATAAAACATGTGACAAGTTACTTGGGAGCCAAAAAAGGTGTCTCTTTTAGGGAAGCTCAGCTAAAAAAAAAAAAAAAAAAGACTTTCTAAAAGGAGCCAACATTCTCATTACTAGTCCCTAATCCTTGTGAATGATGGGGCTCACTGTAAAAGTATTGAAATCCTGTAATGCAACACTATAGCGGAATGAATGAACAATTTTAAGCTCAATCATGACACTTTACACTGTGGTCAAGTGTCTTTGGCGTTATTAAAAACATCATATTCTTATTAATTTTTTAATTCTTGTCAGTTTTTGGTTTAATTTGGTATCATTTTCAGATTTAAGAAATTAAGGCTTCCAAAAGGCTTGGGATGGCTTTGAGTTCAGCTACTTATATTTTCAGGCATCTGTGTATGTACTGTGTGTTTGTGTGTGTGTGAGTGCGTGTGTGTGCATGCGTGCATGTTTGTGTGTGTGTGTGTGTGTATGTGTGTGTGTGTGTGTGTGTGTGTGTGTGTGTGTGTGCGTGTGTGTGTACAAGTGGATGTCTGATTGTGTTTGCGAGATGGGCCGTGGGTATCAGGCTCCCTTCCAGTTCTCCACATATCTGGTGTTCACACTTGGCTGAACCCCGTTACATTAAAGTCTCTTTCTGTCTCTGTCAATTTCTTTCATTTACTCTCTGCCTATACCCAGACACATAATTAAACAAACAGCAACATTTGTGTAAAATGTATGTTTCAAGCGCTGTGTTTAGTGCTTGTGTTTGTTTGCAAGAATGCCAGACTATCCCTTCCCATGGCATAAATATATTTTATATATAATATTATTTTTATTGAATAATATAGTACTCTAGATCAGGTGATTGCAAATACAAATTATTTAGTTCGTCAAAGCCCCATTTAGTGTCTTTCCCCACATGATAATACTGTAATTGTAACACAAAAAACAACTAAAATGCGTTATTCTATGTTGACATATGTATATTAAAATGAATAGGTGAACCAAACATAACCTGTCATGAATCCAAAAGAAATACCGATACCAGGAGCATAAATAACCACAAGCAGGAAACAATAATGTTTCTCTGCGCTCTATAATTCCGCTGCTTTGTTGAGTGTGTGCCTGTGCTGATTTTCACTGTCCACCTTTTTTGGAACACATCACTTTGGTGCAATCTTGGCTGCTACTGCAGGCAGAATATCAATAGGTTAACTTCTCCAAGAATGAAAGTGAAGCTAAAAACTGCACTACCAGCAGCGAACTCGGAGTGACCCAGTAACAGGTTGTTTAATGGAGGTATTTTTCTCTGTTGCTGGTTCAGGTAAGTGGGGCTCTCTTCACGTTAGTGTCGCCCCAGAATAATGTTTGAGGCCAGACAGAGAGAAAGGAAGAGAATAAATACACTGAGGCATAAAATTCCTCTCAGGCATGGTAAGCGAGGAAAAATAATAAACACATCCAGATTGTAAAGTGAATCAAAACAAAAGGTAAAATAAAATGAAAAAAATAGTAAAATGTTAAACATTTACAGCTGATTGATTTATTAATAGAATTCTTTATTGAGACCATAAACAACAATAATAACTAACAAGACAGAGAAGACTAAAATAAAATAATAAAATCAATATCAAGTCTGTGTGCGCATATTTATACATATAGTATATTTTAATTAATCAAGGGTCCACTCAGAGTTTGATCAGAGGAAGCCACGGACCTGGAACTACTCCACATTGATATATAATTTTTAATTGATCAAGGGGCCCACTCTGTTTTATAAGACTACTTGTCTCTCCACATTGTGTTCTCCAAGCTCGCAAGTGCAAGAGTACAGTATATAACATTGACTGTACATCTTTGTTGCTTGTCAACAAAGGCCACAATATTCTAACACCAAAAGTTGCAAAAGTTTAATACAAGACTAAAAACAACACCCTTGTAACATCTAACTCATAACAACTCAGATTCAGTTTGCCTAAACGGAATAAAACATACCCTATTTTCCGGACTATAAATCACAGTTTATTTCATAGTGTGGCAAGGGGTGCGATTTATACTCTGAATTTATGTGTGAAATTATTAACACATTATATAATTTCACATGTTATTTTCACACTAAACTGCAAGAGGACACTCTAGGCCTGTGTTGATAATTGTGTTGATGAGTCTGACGTAAGCGACGTAAAAGAGGAAGCGCCGCATCTTCTACTTCCGGAGTTAGCGGGGTTGCTTAAAAGTGACACCAACGAAGAAGATTTCATTGGATTTAATGATTTTGAGTGACACGGATGGTTTGGTAAACTTGTTAGCATGATATTTATGCTATAGTTATCTGAATAACTCTTAATATGTTATGTTAATATACCAGGCGCGTTCTCAGTTTGTTATTTATGTGTCATGTAATGTAAGCATGCCGTACAATTATTCAGCCTGTTGTTGCCTCTATTCTATTTGTATTTAAAATTGCATTTTAAGATGACATGTCTGTTCTTGGTGTTGGATTGTATAAAATAAATTTCCCCTAAAAAATGCGACTCCGGAGCGACTTATAGTCAGAAAATTACGGTACTTTTTATAAACAGTCACAAGCGTAAAATGCAGAAAAGCATGCTAGGGATGCAGCTACTCTCATAACACAACTATCCATCCATCTATCCATTTTCTATACTGCTTGTCATAACAACTCATATTCACTTTGCCTTAACAAAATAAAACATAATTTATACAAACAGTCACAAGCTTAAAGTGCACAAAAGCATGCTGGGAATGCAGCTACTCTGGTTGTTGAGAAGCCACAAAACCACTAACCCAAAAGGCCTGAAAGTGAGTTTTTTTAAGTGAGCAAGTTATTTCAGCACACTATATTGGTTCATCATTTGTAAAAATAAATAACATACCTATGTGGGAACTGACCAATAGTATTGATGTGTGAAAAATAGTGTTTGAAATAGACCAACATTTGAGGTTTCCGCTCGACACCAGCAATATACTATATTATGGCTGGCATACCCTTCTCATGTCTCTTTCTACGTCTTTGATATCTGCATTTACTTCAAAGCGGCGAGTTGCATGTTACCTGATGCTAATAGTCCACATGAAAGAGAATCTGTATGAGGTGCAAGCGTTGAGGTGCTGACGGAGCCACTTGTGGGACTCAACTGGCTTCTGCATCAATGCGGACACTTTATTCCCCAGCTTCTAGTTAGCAGTGACTTCTAAAGGACCTTCACAAATGCAGGAAGGGAGTACGTATACGCATCTGCTCTGGTTCAACATTAGCAACGAGGCAGGATTGTAGTCCATCTTTGGATGTACTGTATGACTTGCACTCTATTTGCATGGATCATGCAGTCCTGAAGTATTGACACAGAACCTAGGTGCAAAATAATGTCCTTCAGGGGCTGATTTCCTCATTTAAAATCAGTATAGGCTGTGACACATATCACTCAAGAAAGAAAAAGCAGTTGAAAATGTTCAGACTAATTTGTAAGGATAAATCCCATGAATGAGGTGGGTCATCCAAGTATAATTTCAGCCGTGATTCTGCTTTATTGCACTTAATCAGATAGTTAAGGTGAAAATTCAGTGGTTATGTTTTAATCTTAAAGAGGACAGCAAGAACTTTTCAAGGTTGATGCCGTTTGGACTCAAAAGTCATTCTCCCTCCCTCCCACAGTCCAACCCTCCCAGAGTCTAACTATAGGTGTGATTTTAAATTCGAGTGTGTGAACATTTGTCTGGAACATTTGGAAAAAATTGCACTTGCCAGATTGGTTTTGTATGTTAAGACAAAATACTTTTAATGAACTTCACTCTGTTCATTATTTTTTAGTGTTTTACTTAATAATTCATTGCTTGCACAATAGATATTTTTTTTGGGTGGTGGTGGGGGTCTCTGAGACTTCCTTCTCTGGGTGCTGTTCACCAATCAAATGTAATCCAAGGGAGCCAGGTAGCTACTGTACATGACCACACAGTCCACACGCAGTCTTTGCGGGTTTCTCAAAGTGACTCATTTCACTTGGCCTGAATTTATCTCTGACTTCAGACTACAGTGTAGCCACTTTTCCCTATGTCATATGTGGTGATGCACAAAATCTGCAAAATAGACTTTGATGTTTAAAGTGCTGATGTTAGGGTTTTAATCATTGATATTAAACCTATTTGTCATGGTGGATATGTGGCTGGGATGGTAAACATGTCATATCACATGTTCTGGTGGGCAGTAACAGCTCTGATTTAGTGTTGTAGGAGACCATTGTGGTCATTGTGGTTTTTGGGTCATAGGTTGTGCCTCTGGGTGAATGTTTTCTCAGCCAAATCTACCTTGTGAAATGTATTTTTGAACCCAATGATTCTTATAGGTAAAATAAAAACAAATTGAAATCATTCCTCATTATTATTGCTCCTTCATGCTTTTCTACTGCTGCAACATTTTATGTTAAGGAAATAAGCTCACACGCCAGATCAGTTATGAGGTGACTCAAGTGGCGCTTCCATAATCTTTTGTATCATTTCTATTGACTTCAGCTCACAAGATGAAAAGGAGGTAGTATGACATGAATAAAATATATATGTGGTTGAAATGGTTTTGAGATAAGTTATTGAGAACTGTATAATTAAATTCCATTTATATCTCCATCTAAAAATATCCACTCACACTGGAATGTATGCAATATTGGTATGAAAATGAAAGATGCAATTTTCAGTAAAAAAAAAGGCACATTTATGGGATTATCATATACATTTTTTGGAGAATACACTATTACTATATCATATACGATTCTCAACAGTTACTACATAGAGATGGGGAAGTGTGGCCAGAGACTGTGGACTAATTGAGGAGAGGTGCAAAGATACTCATGTCAAAAGGATATCACCCACTCTGAGTGTAATAAGATTTTTTTTTTATAATGTATAATTTTTTTTTCCCTTTCCAAAACTATAACGGTAGAATGTCTAACACTTTGAATCTGAAGTTTTTCACAAGCAGCAAAATGTTGATTTTGTTTTCACAGCCTCCTCTCTTATGGTGGGGGTTTTGAGGATGGATTTTATAAGTAATAGCTCTGTAGCTGCATAAATCTGTTTCGTTTGACGCTAGTCATTTCGAACATTTTCTCATTCAAACAGGCTTTGATTAAAAACAGAGGATCGCTTATCTCAAAGGGGTAGATTTCTTCTCCCGGCCTTTGAAAAGAGCTAGCATTATGGTAAACACATGTACAAAAGCTTCAGCCTTTGCATATTCAAGTCAGCCTCCTTCAAAGGACAGCATAGAACGTCACTAAAAGGGCTACGATGTGAAGACCAAACGAATAACATTGATCTCGTGCGCATTGTGTTTCTTTCCCACCCAATTACACCTCTTACTCAAACATGAATCAGATGCAGATGGAAATAAATTCCAACAACTACTGAGATAGATGGCTAATCTCCAAGAAAAGTGGACCTCTTGAAATCGCTGTCAATGATACCAACACTTTATAGATTATTTTGAAAAGTCATGAGTATTTGCCTTTATACACACAAATTTTACACACTGGAAAGCTAATGTAACTCTTTGAAGATTTGATATCATCCAGTCACTCATGAGGGCATTTCACTACTTTAAAGTGGTCTTTTAAAATTGGAGGGATTGCTCTCTAACGCTATACTTGGTTGAAAAATGTTAGGCTCTCCATGTACTGTGTATATTGCCTAAAGTGTTGAAATGTTAACTTAATTTCAAGAAAGAGTCACACGCACACAAATTGGCAGCCAAAATGTTCTCAAAAAACAAGTTCAAGTCTTGTAAATTAAATGATGTATCCTAGTTCATGGTACTTCTCTTCTCTAGGTCAGGGGTGTCAACCTCATTTTTTTCACGGGCTGCATTGTAGTCATAGCTTCTTTCCGAGGGCCATTATGACTGTCAACCCAAATAAATGTATGAGCACCTCATATTATATACAGTAAAAGCCACAAAACAAACGGACAAATAACTTGTTTTCAAATCAGACGAGTAAAAACTGGTCAAATATTTAAACAAAAAGATATTATTAAAAGTGAAGACATTTTGCAATTATAGTAATGACACACGAATTTGATGCACAATTTGTCTTCGCGGGCCACATAAAATGATGTGGCGGGCTGTATCTGGCCCCCGGGCCTTGAGTTTGAAACATGCTCTAGGTAAATGTATGTGCAATCACACGATTATGTCCCAGTTTCAACTCAATGAAACTTGCACAGGGGCAGGTGAGGAATCTCATCAAAGTCACATTTCAGCCTCAACCTAAATATCAAGAGGATCAGATGAAGATAATGAGAACCATTGGTTCCTGTCCACTCTGGTGAGCAGTTTGTTGGTCAGTGCTAAAAATACCTGCTTTATTCAGGGCCCATTGTTGGATTTTGGCAATATGTTACATTCACTTGCATCATCTTGAAACCTTTTGAAGTTCCCATGACATTTCTTGCTCCCTTACCCAGGCTCAGCTTTTTCCTTTCCTTTGACCTAAGTAACATACAATCGGAGAGATGAAACAATGTTATTTGTCTACATGATTAAACATTGATGTGGTGACACATCGCATCATAACATTAAGGGCTGTTGTCAAATCGAATTCATTTGTGTATATTGAGTGCATTTAAAAAGAACAACAATGTATAAGGGGTTGTCATTTTGTTCCTATGACAATTATGTACCGTATTTTCCGGACTCTTAAGTCGCAGGTTTTTTCATAGTTTGTGCGAATTACACTCAGAAGCGACTTATATGTGAAGTTATTAACACATTATTATTCAGCCTGTTGTTGCCTCTATTCTATTTTTATTCTAAATGGCCTTTCAAGATGACGTGTCTGTTCATGGTGTTAGACTTTATCAATGAAATTTCACCCCAAAATGCGACTCATACTCCAGTGTGATTTATTTATGTATTTTTCTTCTAAAGCATTTTATGGCTGGTGCGATTTGTACTCCGAACTAATTTATAGTTCAGAAAATACGGTAATCTCGATTTGTACACAAATCATAATGGATTTGGTGTATGAAAAATACTCCTAAACCATAATATAAAATATTGAAATGAAAAACAGTAACAAAAAAGACAATTCAGACATATCCCCATTTGAATGTGTGCAAAATAATCGATTGCACATTATTTATAACTGCATAAAATCAGTAATATGAAGACACTTACGTCATCACGGTCTGTACTTAAGTCTGGAATCGTTCTGCTCCTTGTCTATTACTAACCATAGCATTCACTTAAAATCCACACAAATGTCTGAGTTTTTTTGTTGCTTTTATGTTCTGCTCTGTTTGCTCTAGTCAATTTGGTCCCCCTTCTGAGCTATTTTTTATTATTATTTTGTTTCTTTAAATTTTTACATGTTTATTCTTCATATACCTCCATGGTCATTCAGTCCCCGTTGTGCTGTGCACATCCTTGTGCTGTCTCACTCGGCAGAGCGAAACATCGTGCGCAGATGTTGCCCGTCTCCAAAGAGCAGAGGCGGCTGATGCATGGTAAAGACTTGCCAGCAGAGCCAGGGATGGATCACACAAAACGAGCGACTCTCATTTTGTTCTGTAGCCAATATATCCGGGCACAAAAACCCTCCCCCCAAGTCATGCATTCCAATAAGATCCCAATAGATTGTACCACTCCGACTGATAACATGCGTATTCATTCAGGACTGAAATTATCGGCTTTCTCAGCACTGGACTTAATCACCCATGGGGACGTATAAGCCAGAGTGAGCGATAGAATGAAATAAACCTCTGTATCCTCGTCAGTGCATTTCTCCCTCTCCCAATATGATGTTTTGTTTGCCCTTGAAGTCAATTCATATTCACTCAGAGGAAATTGAGGAGGCATTTCATGTTGTTGAGCATGCAGATCATTTGTAAATGCTAATAGGCACTAAGTGACAAGGAAGAAGCCGCAATTGAAGTGAGTGTGCCAACATCTGATGAGTCCCGAAGCTATTAAATTTGTCTAGGTCACCTAGCAGTAAACGTGTAAGACATTGTCTGTCGGGTTAAATTGCTAACAGTGTTCATCTACCCATAAAGTGAAACTAATAATTACAAAAATGTTCAATAAACTTGGAAAAATCATGTTTCATTAGCCCAACTTACTTTTTTAAATTATGGCGTTGCAAAATGTATTCTATTCAAAACAAATTTGAATTCGTCTGCATGTTACATGATCACATTATTAAAACAAGTTGCACAAAACGTGGGGCTTGCACCAAAGAAGAATGCAACTATCCATCCTTCTAATTATCCTACCCTGTGCAGAAACTGCAATACGACACCTTACTGATGTCCATTTTTCCCGCCTTGTCTACCACTGCTTTTGTTCACATTGAATTGTTGTCAGATTGCTCATTTGTGAGTCGATTTTATGTTTACTTCATAGATTCGGCCTTGCTTATTTGTGGGACCTTTCGGCACACATACAGCTACTGGTTTGGAGTCACAAATTGTCCCGTGGAGAAAGGCAAAATAGCCCCCAAACCGGGCATGGATGAGATAATATAAGATTAAGCAACCATTTTCGATAGATAGTGCCCAACCAGTCAAGTCAGGTCAAATTTATTTATATAGCCCTTAATTACAAAAACATCTCAAAGGGCTTCACATGGCCACGGTTGACAATTATTCTCGACATCCCTTGATCTTAACCCCCAGGAGGGTAAGGAAAAACTCACAAAGCCCCTACTGGGGGGAAAATGAGAAACCTTGAGAAGAAACTGCAGATGGGAGTATCCGCCTACCGGGAGGACGAGGCTGCAATGGATACAGAGTTAGCAACATCTAACATTTAATCAGTCTAGCGTGATTTTGTGTGTGTGCGTGTGTGTGTTTGCGGCATATGTTTTTGTAGTAGTTTGCGGTACAGTCTGGCTAATGTGCCCATCCTATCAGTCGCAAGTCCACCATTTTTATTTATTTATATAGTTTTAAAAGTGCCCATTGTACATAAGATGGGAGAGGACTACCTCTCCTGGCCTCACATTCAATCTGCGTTTACCTCACACATTGTAAAGAAACAACAGCCATGCCATGCCAAATGTCATAAGTATAAAAACCAACAAACACGTAAGACACTTTGTGGATTAATTCCCTCTAATTTATGTTATTTTGAAATGAAGTCATGTAATATTGAAATTGACAATTCATACTGTGATTTAAACTAGTTCATCAGATTTTAGTACTTTCTTTAACTCAAGTAATTATGTGGATGGCTTCTTTTTACTTCTACTTTTTCAGTTTTCTAAAAACAAGTTCATATGGATATACGCAGTAACATGGGTGAATAATGATGCATACTGCATTATATACAACCAATTGTTTATGGCATCAAACCTGAATAAAAATCTATCACTGTTAACCTGTCTTAAATGTAAATATATATTGTACTTGTATATATTGTAAAGTTGGAACCATACCTAATAAGAAGCAACTAGCTCTGAACGACCAAATATGAATAAATAATAGAAATACTTCTCTTTCCCTTTGTCATAGCTTCTTACCTAACAAAAAAAAATGAATCATAGCAGTCTCTAAATAGTTTTCTGATGAACCAAAGACCCCGGTTTCTCTGCATATGGTATAATGATGAAAGGGTGTCATTCAAATCCAAACAGAAGATGAGTACTCATTAGTGGCTGGGTAGTGCAGTGATACAAACTTCACTCAGCCCCTGCCTCACTTCATCTTCTTCTATCAAGTGTCTTTTGCATATTTTCTGAGGTATGTGCCTGTAAAAATTCAAAGATAAATGTCTGACAAAATGCTAACTATATACCAAAGTCCTTGTCTAATTATTGTCACACATTAATCAAAGCTATGATTAGCAAAAATCCAGGCAAAGAAAATAAAAAAAATAGTGTTTGTTTCAACATAAAAAAAACATATTTACCTGCAATTTAAAATACAGTTCTTAGCTACCGTATTTTCTGCACTATAAGGCACACTGGATTATAAGGCGCACCTTCATTGAATTTTTTATTTTGGAAATTATTTCATATGTGGGGCGCACTGGATTAAAAAGCGCATAAAATAGTACTACTGGATCAAACTGAGGTTGACTAGGGTTGCGGTATTCATCCACTAGATGGTGCTGTGCTAAAGGAAATGTCAACCTAGTCAATGAGGTAAATTCCTACTCCCTTTGTGTATGAAAGTGATACGGTTTGGCTTCTTACTTGGTCCAGTAACACCACTCATTTCTTTATGGTCATAAACCTTCATTAATTTAAAAGAAAAAAGCTAGTGCGTGCGTTGTGTTGATTAGCTTTGATGACGGGCTTGCGTTATGTGCTGCAGCGAGGGGGTGGGTCGGTTCACTGTGCTTGTCTCGCGATAGGCTTAACCGTATGTCAATCAGGCGATGGGATTAAAGTGATTCGGTTTGGCTTCTTATTTGGTCCAGCACCCCCACTCATTTTTGCTGGTCATAAACTTTAGTTTAAAAGAAAGAAGCGAGTGCGTGCGGTGATGCATAATGCGTTGATAAGTTTTTTAGCTGTATACGTGCTATGGTGAGGGGGGGCAGTTTACTGTATGCGCAGCCAGACTTGCTACAGTTCACTGTGCTTGCCTGGCATGTCAGCCAAGCAATGGGATTGAAGTGATTCGGTTTGGCTTACTTGGTCTAGCAACTCCACTCATTTTTGTAGGTCATGAACTTTATTTAATTTAAAAGAAAGAAGTGAGTGCGTGCGGTGATGCGCAATGCGTTGATTAGCTTCTTAGCTTTGATGACAGGCTTGCGTTACATGCTGTGGTGAGGGGAGGCGGTTCATTGTGCTATGCTTACCTGTATGTCAATCAAACGATAGGATGGATTCTAGCCTATAAATTGCCGTAATGCTGGGAAGCGATGCAACCTTGTAATTTACTAGTCGTACTAAAACGTACTGAACTATTTTGGCAGAGCACTGTGTATAACCAGTATGGATAAACAAATTAATCAATTGATCCATATATAAGCTGCTCTGCATTCTCAGATGCACTGTAGTTTATTTGAGTAAATGTTTAATTTTAAGTGTGCCTAATAGTGCGGAAAATACGGTATATGGTCAGTCTCGGGATGGACATAGAAAGAAGAATATTTTACGTGAATGTCTTCTGGAGCTAAGCTTTATGTGCTAAATATACTAAGAACAGTTCCAAGTAATGTTATCGTAGTCTTTCTCAAATATTTTGTGAGGTGTCCCACCCTGACTATTATTATATGTGTTTTATGCTTCCAATCATATGCTTTCTTAGCCACTCATGCAGTTTTTTTCAGCAGCAGCAGTACAAGCTGAGCAAAGGCTTTATTGGATTGTGTTTCCCTTGCCAAACTGGTCTTCAATTGTTCACAGTGGCGGACTGCACCCCGCATGTTTTATCTGGCTACATGTAGAGCATGCTGCTTCTGGCACAGAGGATCAGCTTCAATTTCTGCGAGTTGCTAGAGACGCTGTTCTCTGATGGATCTGAATAATTGCAGATCTGATCTCCTAGCAGGTTTGTCTCTTGTGCACCATTTAACCCAATTCAAATGCTTCCGGAGAGATAAAAGGATATTTCTGTGAAAGTGCTCTCTTCATCAGTCATTGATAATGTCACATCCTGGTGGTGGTCTTGTTCTTTTCACTGTGTAATTTTTGGCTTTTATGCAGACCATTTTTGGTTCCATTTGCACTCATAACCACCGCTCATTTTCTTGTTTGCCACTATCCCATTTGTGAGAGAGCGTTGGGTCAACTGCAAGTTGCTGTGATGACCTCACTGGATGCAATTATGTGCTCCTTTCGACTTAAGCAACAAATTAAGTGCATGCAAAGAAATATACTGGTTTTAAAAGACATTTCGTAAAACAGAAGAATGTTAGCCCTTACTGAAAATGGAATGTGAAAAATATGCAGACAGTTAAATAGAAGAAAATGCTTAAATCCAATTCAAATTGTCACAACTCATTTGTTTCTTGAGTCCTGACATAATTTAGTGTCAGTTTTAAAATTCCACATTATCCAAATGACCAAAGTACTGTACTCAAGACTTTCTAGAAAAGACATCCTTAAGATGAAACACAAGTATAGTGGTTTTCACTAATGCTTGGAAATGGATGTTAACAAGCTTTCAGCTGGTGTACCAAATTTAGAGCATTGTCGACAAAGCTTCCTGTTGCACTGAATTACAATGCTGTCAACTGTTTCATATCACTTTTGAGGTTGGCAGCACATTTCAATTTTCATAATTTCTGGATGTAACTGACACAGAGCAGTTGATGCATGCTGCATCTTTCTGAAAAGATTGGCAACATATCAAATGACTTCTATGTACAACTGTGCAGCAAAAAGGCCAATTCACATTGATGTCCTTTCTGTATCAATGTCCAAATGCAGACAGGCTGACAAGTGTTAGTTTTAATAAAGCCATAACCATAGCTCATTAACAGCAGTGTGGAAATGCTGGCTCCTCTGAAACATGCTTTTTAATGACCCCCATGAGACAGATCATCTGAATATGCAACACTGATCTTTTCTTGGAGAATAACAGTCTCCGGGGCTGGCTGTGAATTAGTAACAGCCACACATGTACCTTCACCCCCCCCTCCTACCTCCACACACATAAGGTTGCACACTGACATTCAAGCACATGTGGAAAAGTAGCAATGGATCACTTCCTGCAAAATGTCTCAACAACTACATGAACAACAAGAAAGGTTTCTATGACAACAAGCATACTCTTTCTCCTTGGCTGAATAAAGTACAGAATAGGAAAATAGGTGTTGCATTACAAATGGATTCGCTGTATATACCTCATAAACCACTTACACCTAGTGTTATACTAAACATGTTTCCCTTTTTCATTACTAAAGTCTTGCTTCCAAATATTTTAGTTCATCTTGAAAAAAACTTCACCAAATTTATACAGCAAAGTAAAAACATGTTTTTTTTTTTTTATTAAATCCATCTCTTGATTTAAAGGAGGAGTTTGTAGTTTTCAAAACTGAACATAGTTTAGTTTCACTCCGCCCCCCCACCTCAAATTCTTGGCCAAAGCCACAATAATGTTATCGTGCATGGTGAATAACCCATTCTTACCCAGGGCCACTTTATTATTAGCATGATTTATTCATGATGAAGTCTTTTGTCGCTTTGCTCTTGTTTTGAGGGCTGTTCAATTTCTTTGAACTTGTGCTGCTAAATAATCCGGGCGGCCAAGGAAACTGAGGCCGTGACTTTGTGCCCATATGTGAAAGCAAAAGCAAATGATTGACAAGATATCTTGTTCATGCCAACATACAGTATGTATAGTATTCATTCATTCATTCATTCATTCATTCGTTCGTTCGTTCATTTGTTCGTTCATTCATTCATTCATTCTCTTTCCGAGGTCGGCTCACGGGGGCAGTGACTTAAGCAAGGAAACCCAGACTTCTCTCTCCCTAGCCTCTTGGTCCAGCTCATTTTAGGGGATTCCAAGATGACATAATCTCCCCAGCGTGCCCTGGATCCTCCTTGGGGCCTCCTTTTAGTGGGACATGCCTCACCAGAGAGGCATTTGGGAAGTATACTAATCAGATGCCTGAGCCACCTCATGTGGTTCCAATAAAAGCTGCAAACATATTGAGAAACATGGTTGTGATGAGGAGTGTGCAAATTCTAGTTTAATCCCTTAATGCACGAATAATATATAAAAGTGAGTAATTCTTGCAAAGGTTATTAATTTTGTCTCTTTTTACCCCCTGGAACAAATGTGTTAAGCTTTTAATGCTACTTCTATCTAAGCAAAGCCACACATTTAATAGTAATGTATGAATTAAATGAGGAAACAATCTAATCCAGACTCAGCGCATTTAACATTCACTAATGTAGAATCTAATCCAGATATACAAAATGTATCCAAAAACCCCACATGTAAGCAATCCTAGTAGAACTCCTACTCTATGCAGGGAATCCATTTTGAATAAAATTGAGATGAATTGCTAGCTGTTGATATCAGTTTTGGCTGAATACAATAATACAATCTGATCCTATAAACTGTTTAGATATTAATTACATGGTATATATATATATATATATATATATATATATATATATATATATATATATATAGTATATATATATATATATATATATATATATATATATTGGCCAGGTGGCAGGTAAATAGCGTCTGGTTTCCTCCACTCGTAACACCTAGAGATAAGGCCACAAAGTTCTATTTTGATCTAATCAGACAATAGAATCTTATTTCTCATAGCCTGGCATACCTGTTCTTTTCGTCTATGCAAGCTCTCATGTCTCTTGCACTAAGGAAAATATTCCATTGAGTCACTCTGATGCTTGATGCTTTGTAGAAATTTCTTCCATCTCACCACTGCATCTCTGGAGTGTAGTCCCAGTGATCTTTTGAGTCTTCTTTTGGACTTTCATCAAGGTTCTTAATCCCTGAATGCTCAGTTTGGCCGGATGGACAGCAGAGTCATGGTCGACACAAATTTCTTCCCATTAGGGATTATGGAGGCCTCTTTGGTTTTAGAAACCTTAATTGCAGAATAAATTATTTTCCTACCTTGATCAGATCTGTGTCTTGCCACAAGTCTGTCTCAGAGTTCTTTGGTCAGTTCCTCAACCTCATAATTCTCCTTTGCTGTGACATGCACTGTGAGCTGTAAAGTCTGATAGACAGTCGGCAGGTGTGTCTTTCCAAGTCAAATGCAGTCAGTTAGATGAACACTGCTGGACTCCATTGAAGGTGGAGAACAATCACAAAGATCATCAGAATGAATATGTAGACGACACCTGAGAGTATACGAGTGTCATGCCAAAGGGTCTGAAAATGTCCCTGATTTAAAATCCAAACAGATGGAATCACCCAGGTTCCTCCAAAGATATTCCTGAAGTGGAACAAAATTACATGTCCATCACATTTTTACAGCCAAACAAATATGAGGACACTCTGCGTTGTGCCATTCTTGTGACTGAATAAGTCTATTTATGTACTGTAGCTCTTTACTGTCATTAGAACACGTGTGCAAGTGCCTAATAAAGTGTCTGTCTTTTTTTTGTCTGGTATAGCTGTTGCACCAAAATAGACATTTTTTTGGGGGGGGGCTGAAAAACACACTTGTCAGTATTGCACATCCATCACTACTATCGCACATCTCATACACTGTATGACGGACAGGAGCTGTTGAGTCTACGAGAGGCCTTACGTTGGAAGTGATTAACAACCCGCCATGCCTCTTACAATCACAAAAGGTTGCCTTGTTCATCAGTAAGAGATGCTGAAGAGCCTTGACAAAGCGTTGCCACTTGGCGGCAAGTGATGAGAAGAGGTACTTCATTAGATTAGCTGTCAGGAGATTGTGCTGATGTGTTGAATTGTTATTCACAGTCACCTGGTTTGTGTAGTTTGTCTTTCCATAAAATTGTCCATAAATGTTTTAATTTAATAATTTATTTGCTGTATATACATTACTTAAAAATAAATATGTTTGTATAATTTAAGTAAAATATGACCTATTACAGGGCCTGTCATATCCACCCAACAATACAGGAAGGTTCATGCATAATTCTCCTGCTTCTTACCAGGCGTAGCTTCTAATGCGTGGCTGACATGTCTATTCATTAATCAACTGCTTTTGACAGAATGGCATGGCAAGTATGGGAATATTTTGTTCGGTGCCAAACATGACAGGCCTACCAATAATTGGAAGAGGGGCAGCAATACTCCCAAATTCCCTGTTTTGATACTCAAGTGCTCCCTCCGCATTGGTCATAGTAATGTGGTATAATCTTAGATTACAATTTTGACACATTACAAAGAATTTGCTTCATGCTAAATACTCGACACTGGTCACTACAGTAACTGTCAAAATTAAAATTCAAGTGCAAATTGTCTCTCTCAGATTAGAAACATATC
Organism: Syngnathus leptorhynchus; assembly: GCF_054491065.1. Taxonomy (NCBI): domain Eukaryota; kingdom Metazoa; phylum Chordata; class Actinopteri; order Syngnathiformes; family Syngnathidae; genus Syngnathus; species Syngnathus leptorhynchus. Next base: position 7,470,611 of record NC_141199.1, on the reverse strand, counting down.
TTCTCCATTTTAAACATGCATTTTGTCTTAGCTCTGCATCAACTATTGATGGTTACATTTGCAGTAATACAATAATTGCAAATATATTCAATTAAATAGGTGATCCTGGGTTACCAGGAAAATGTCAGACACTATTTCAAGCTTGTGTTGCTAAATATTTATTGTAAAGGTAAATATTATACAAATTCACATGAATGGTAATCTTGAGTTCATCTTGAGACAAAGCCTCAAAACTTGCCCTGATTTAATTAAGTTTGTCAGGGTGCGTGGGAGTGATGCATTTGCTCTAACTCTTGTTGCATCAGATGAACTCTGAAAAACACCATTTTAGAGAATGCACAACATGAATTTGCAATTTAATTTATAAAGTCTGCACATCCGACAGAAACGTTCACACTCTTGAGTCGTGATCAAATAAAGCATGCAGCTACCTTGCCAGGCATTTTAGACAATGAAATCATAGTGACTTCATCAGTAAATTTTCTATACTGTGGGTGTAGAGGATGATGCCAACCAGAGTTGTTGCTCAGAGTTGCAGCATGCATTAAATAAGTTGAATTAGAGAGGGGGAGCAATATCGGTGCACAAAGCAGCACAGCATGTTTATTGACCCTGCTTGTTTGAAGAGTCATTGTGGGGAGATGGTTATATTGGCCATGATATGAGCACAGGATGAAAACAACAAACATGGTGAGCTGCTTGGAAAATATGATCATGATTCAGAGTCAGAAATCTCTTCATATGTCATCTACAATCGTGGCGCTGTAATGGTAAAATATGAAGTTTGTGTAATGCATAAATGAGCCCCTGAGAACTAGAGTCTGCCAACTCATTGTTTTTTTCATTTTGCAGGAGATTTAAAATTGTACACCTGCAATAAAAGCTGGGTGATTTGCATGTTGGTGATGTGTTGGCAATTTTTTTTTTTTTGAAAGATGAATCAGCAACTCCAGATATGAAACCAGGGTCCTTCAGGTCGAGCATGAGATCCTGCGCCATATAGAGAAGTTCAAGTATCGCAAGATGGATTTTGTGTGATGTTTCATTGATGTGGCCATCTTATAAATGTGAATTGCCGGCACATATCAAACTAAACGTTGACAGAGATGAGTATTTATCTGAAAGATACGACTTTTCTCTTCCATATTCTTTCTCTCTGCCTTTTCTGCACTTCCCTTAAATGTGACACCCTCCCACACCCAAACAACAAATACCATATTTTTTGCACTATAAGGCGCATAAGACTGGATAAGACGCACCCTCATTGAATTTTCAGTTTGAGAAATTATTTCATATATAGGGCGCACCGGATTAAAAGGCACATAAAATAGAAGCTATACTGCATCAAACTGAGGTTGACAAGGGTTGAACAATAACCAATAACCAATGAGCCCCCGTAAACAACCCCGTTTCTCAAACTATGTTCTATAAAAGTGATCGGAACCGACTAAAGTTGGATCTAACACATTAGTACTGGTTTCTTATGTTTCCCTTCCATATTGATCCGTACATTTACTCGAAACATTAACAGAGCCGCCTACTTTGAAATGAAAGAGCCTCGTGCGCATAGCAGCTATCATTATAGCATTAGCCACCCGCAAACTCCCATGAGCCTCAGCTCGCAGACTCCCATGATCCTCAGCAAAGTGTCATGGCAGCCCCCGGTAAACAATCACATTTCTCAACTGCTCTCCCATAAAAGTTATCGGAACCGACTAAAGACCGATTTAACACATTGGTGCTGCTTATATATGATTCCGTTGTATATTGATCCGTAAACGTACTGGAAAACATTCACGGAACAGCCTATTTTGAAATGAAATAGCCTCGGGTAGAACAGCTACTCAGTGACGGGGAGTCACTGATGGTGTAGGGCTGCACTTGCTTTCCTTGTGTGCCGACACCGTGAGTTCGAGTCCCACATATGACGGTGTGAATGTGTGTGTGACTGACAGTGTGAGTGAGAAAAAAAATTCAGTGACGCCCCCTGACCACGGCTGCCGTAATGCTGGGAAGTGATGCCACCTTGTAATTTACTATTCGTACTGAAACATTTTGGCAGAGCGCTAAGCACAACCAGTATGGATCAACAAATTCATGAATTGATCCATATGTAAAGTGCTCTGCATTATAAGGCACACTGTGTTTTTTTGAGTGAATTTTTAGTTGCTAAGTGTGCCTAGTAGTGCAGAAATTACGATCCATGAAAATACAATACTTTAATTTCACCCAGTCTGGCTCTTAGTGACTCAAATAATAAAAGGTTTTTAAATCATGGCAATCTGACATTTGCCACGTCGAATGTTAAATTTCCAGAATTTCAAAGAAATACGTTTTAATGATGCTCCCCTATAGGTATTCAATCTTGATAGTTGCTTTTAATATTATTTTATTTAGTGACCCAAGACCAGCAAAATATCAGAAATACTAGCTGTATATGGGGACACTTCAAAAGTGAAAAAGTATCGCATTGACTCATTTTGATGTGGACATAGTCTATTGTTGTAAAGCTTCACCAAATTTAAAATAGTTTGATTCATGGGTTTCATTATGGAAGTGTATCTAGTGGTGTGTCCTAAGAGTGCACTTTTTCCCTCTTGTTTCCAATATTACAAAAATATACTTCAACCATTTGAGGCAGTAATGCACCATTAAGTGCAATACAGCATGGTTCACTGACTGCGGCTCCATGCTCAGAACAAGCCATTTTAATTGCTTTTAGCTTCTACACCTACCTATTTTCCTTTTGAAAAAAATCTTAGGTTTAGCTTTTGACACAGATTCTGACGTGCCCTACTGATGAACCTCACACACAAGGTGAATGTTTTCTTTGAAAAGAATGACTTGATTGATTTAATGTGTAACTTTTCTGATTATTAATCCAGGAAAACAACATGAATAAGTTACCACCAGTCAACATGAGACTCTTTTTTTTTTTCACATGCCTTTCCTGAATATATGATCCCTAATCTATCAATGAATACACAATAAGTATTATAGCAAAAGCAAATGAACTGCAACTTTCCAATAAGCAATTGTGCACTTGAGAAGTACCTATTGACTTTTAGAAATATTCTTCTCCAGAATACTACATTAAAAAGCAGACACATTGACATTCACACCTCCGGGCAATTAAGAGTACCAAACTGATCTACCATGCATGTTTTGTGAATGCCGACCAAAATCAAGTACTTGAAGAAAACCCATGCAGCCATCTTTTTACATGCTGGTCGGTTTTCATAACAATGGATGCAAACTCAGCCTCTTTTTGACAAAATTCACAGTTTTAATATTATGTTTTCTACAAATCAAAATTAAAGTGAGAGGTATCAAATTGAATTGTTGTTTAGTTGTATTTTTTTATCATAAAACAATACCATATAAACAGCAATACTTGGTTGACAATCAGTAATTGATCTGAAAAAAAACTGTGTAATACAGTTTAATGCAAAATAAATTTGCAACAGATTTCCCAATTAATCAATGGAATAATGAATAGAATAATCAATCCTAAATCCCTAATTTAAGTTCCTACATATATCTAGACTTCTATTAGTGTTTTGGGTAGCGATAGTTAAATTAAAATTTTACACTCAAAAAATCACAACGTGGACAGCACAGTGACATTTAGCACATCTCCCACACAATAAAAAGCACTGTCGGAACTTCTCTGTGGGGTGTTTTACGTTCTGCCCATTATTGTGTGTGTTTTTTTTTCCTGGTTCCTTGGTTTCTTCCCACAATCCCCAAACATGCATGCTTTTTAGTTTAATTAAAGATTATAAATCACTCACGAGTGTGAATTTGAATATGAATTATTTGTCTGTGACTGACTGGCAGTTTATCCCGCCTTTTGCTTAATTCCCCACAACCATGAGTAGAAGCAGTATAGAAAATTTATCAATATTACATAACCACCTCCAACACACATGATTGAATTGTCTTGTTGACCACATCTGTGCAGAAATACAGAACAAAAGTAGTCGTTCACAAAGCAAACATTCAGTAGGCTGATAAGAAAGTGGTAATGGGGGGACAGTAAAAGCTGGTTGGACTTGGTTGTCATTTATCCATGACTTTCAATTTCAATTAATTAAGTTTAATTATTTTTTAATTAAACTGTATTTAAACATGGTAGTTAATGTTTTTTATCTCCCTTAATCCCGTCATCCATTGAAGACTTTAATTATGATAAAATAAAACTTAATTTTGTTAGTGCTCGCAATTGTTGATGATTGAAAGCCATGCTTCCAGTGACCAGTCAAGTATGAAACAAAAATTAAGTTTGAGTGAATAACAAAAATTTGATGTGTTGATTTGATTGAAGAGTTTGTCCTTAATGACTTGAGACATCAGGCAACTGGGGCAACTTTGATGATCTCAACAACAGTTGCTACAACAGTGTTATTGGCAACTCATCTTACCCAACCATCAGCAAGCAGTCCACCGCTGTTGCTGTGAAGCTGAGCTGCCCACAGAGCATTCCCACTCCACTCTCTCCACATTGCCCTGCGCGGTGGACTACTTCCACCTGAAGCCCTCTTGCTTGCCAACTGCTGGTGCAATTACTGTAAAGGTCATTTTGTGGACCATCAGTTAGCCATGCCTGCCCGGGATTAAAAGAATCAGTGAAGGCAAAACACTGACCCAAATCCAATATAGCATCACAAATAATCAAGTTTTAAATTTGTTCTACTAGGCATTCAAATTCAATAGTCCACAACCACTTAAAATGGTCCCTAATATTAATTGATTTATGGCGTGCAGTGGAAAAATATACAAGGACAAGTTAAAGCACACAGCAGTGTGTCTCTGCATTACATCTGCCTGCCTGAATTTTTTCATCAACTGGACCTATCACAGCTTATTATCAGCTCCTTTGAACCGTAGGCTCAGAGCATGATTGCACTCTCAATTAATGGCTCTATGATCTGCTTTGACTGAGCGAATAATGACAAGTGATGGGCTCGTGTGTATGTGTGTGCATTTGACAGCAACGTTTGTGCCGCTGTGTCGATAAAAGAAGGACCAAATGTGTGAAGCTTCTGTAAAGCTTCCCATCAGGGGGTAGTCAACCACACAAAGCTAAATTGAGAGAGAAAGTAAGTTACTATGCATAGAATGTCTTTTCAAAGACAATATATTTGTTTTGTCTTTTTGTAACCAAGATAATCTGACGACGGAGTGACTGTGATTGTTGGTGGGGTGGAAGATTAAATGTGGTGCCTCAAGTTAATACTAGCCTGGAAGATAAAATGTAAAATATCAACAAATACACTTCTCTCCACAAGTATTCAACTGTGATGCCCAATCCTTTTATTTTTGCTATAGGTTGAAAATATTTAGCTATGATATGAGACTAGAGATCAACATTTCTGTTGAAAAGCCATCAAAATATAATATTAATATGTTTTGATTGGACTCAAACTTGTTAAAAAATTTGAAAGGGTTCTTTGCCGCTCAATTTCACTGTCTCCCTGTCACGAAATGGAAACCAACCGATAGCATCGCCTTTAGGAGAAAATACTTATTTGCACGGAGGCACATCATGCTTGCTTCAAGCTGTTTCTTTCTTTCTTGTTTTTTATTCAGAATATTCAGACAAAGGGCAGCTCGGTGGTGCACTGGGTAGCACGTCCGCCTCACAGTTAGGAGGGTGTGTGTTCGATTCCACCTCCGGCCTTCCCTGTTTGGAGTTTGCATGTTCTCCTCGTGTCCGCGTGGGTTTTCCCCGGGCACTCCGGTTTCCTCCCACATGCCAAAAACATGCTTGGTAGGCCGATTGAACACTCCAAATTGTCCCTAGGAGTGAGTGCGAGTGCGAATGGTTGTTCGTCTCTGTGTGCCCTGCGATTGGCTGGCAACCAGTTCAGGGTGTCCCCCGCCTACTGCCCGATGACGGCTGGGATAGGCTCCAGCATGCCCGCGACCCCTGTGGAGACTAAGCGGTTCAGAAAATGGATGGATGGATGGATATTCAGACAAAGACATTGCACAAAACCATTTGCAAATGAAATTGAAGAAAAATGACATAGTTGTTTATTTCTCATCCTCAATTAAGGGATACTCTAAAGCGATCATATAAAAGGGAATTTAAATATTTGGATGGATGGATGGATGGATGGATGGATGGATGGTCACATGGGCGAGCGGATGGGCGAGCGGATGGGCGAGCGAATGGGCGAGCGGATGGGCGAGCGGATGGGCGAGCGGATGGGCGAGCGGGCGGACAGACGGATGGCGCGGGCGGACAAACAGAAGGATTGAACCAACCCATGGGGGGGTATAATCAATCGAATCCAAGCAGGAAAAAAAGAGAAATTTAAGGTGTCACTTTTTGGTCTGTGGCAACTGGCAAGTAATGAATACAAGTAATATAGCTTAATTATGCCACAGCAGTAGCAATACAATTTGTGCAAAAAGTATCATAAAGTATCATACTGACAGTGATCTGTACTGACATTTTGGTTAATTATAATACACCCAATAGCTATTATTATGCATCGTATGTTTGCGCCATATTTCACATTGGAGTCATGATTGAACAGCGTAAACTTAGTCATGAATATACTGTGGGTACGAGTTGAACCAGTGTTTAGTATGTTGAGATGCATAATTGCTTTTGCACATGTGGGCACTCTCTTGACTTTGATGCAGGCAGGGTGGGCTCATTTCCCACATAGTGATTGTGTTGCATCAATGGTAGCATGAATGCTGTCTGTCTCTATATGTGCTGTGATTGGATTTCACCTTTCAGCCCAAATTAGCTGGTATAGATTTCGGCAACACAGAATTAACAGGATAAGGAAAAAGATGGATGGATGGATGGATGGATGGATGGATGGATGGATGGATGGATGGATGGATGGATGGATGGATCGAGTATAAGTCGCCCCGCCACTCAAACTATGGAAAAAAACGAGACTTATAGTCCGAAAATTACGGTATGTCACATAATGTGTTAATAATTGCACACATAAGTCACTCCAGGGCACAAGTTGCACCCCCCCAGCCAAACTATGAAAAAAAAAAAACATGACTTACAGTCACTTACAGGAAAACATGGTATATATTATGGCTCAGTGTCAATGAGTAGTTTCTTTACACTATGCGTGGAATTGTTATAGACATAAGTAAATCTTGAACATTCAAAATATGATTTAAACTGCTGTTTGAGGGAGAGTTCCTTTATTGTTGCCAGTGTCGTGGAGAGGATGTGAATGATTGTCCATGATAGGAAGTGCCTTACCTCTAAGTGTCTCAGATAAGAGAAAAATACATACATAAGAAAGGACTAAAAATGATATTTCAGTCTTGTGAAAAGACGTGGTTTCAAACATGTATAAAATATCAAACAGCAAGACAACATACACATTTATTCTATGCTAATCGGTCTATGCTCCAACCACAGTGTACTGATGAAATGTGGAAATCTTTGCAGTTTATTAACCTGTTTAGATATCTGGTATAAATTGCTGTTGTTATTTGGAATACAAAGTAATGGGATGTTATTTGCCTGCGGTTAGTTCTTATTCTGGTCAGTTTTTTAAAAGCTTATAAATAAAATGTATGTTTGTGAAACCACTGTGGAGCTGAGCCAGGCTCTCTGCCACCTTGTGTTTCAACTTGTGTGTAGATGCTCAGCATATTCAACACAGTGGATTACCACTAGGGTGACGCTCCCATGATGAAGAGGGATTTTCTCCTTTGTGTTTTAATGAGAAATGCAGCAGTGTTGACTTCCCTCTGGTCTGTCTGTCAAACTTGCAGAATTTGTGTTCCCTTCTCTCTTTCATGTTTGAAATGTTTCCAATTTCTTTATTCTCTCAAGTACAATTCATCAGAACATTAGTGCGCCAAAGAACCACCTCTCTTTCCAGAGTGCTATTCAGTACTCTAGTATTAAAAGTACCTCAAAATGGATGTGTTTATTATTTATATGAAATGCAATGTACAAAATGAGAAATAAATGAACAGAAATTTACACTCGAAAATTATTTGAATATTAATATTATTAGATACCGTAATTTTCGGACTACAAGTCGTGTTTTTTTCCTTAGTTTGGGTGGGGGGGGCGACTTATTCTGAGGAGCGACTTATATGTGAATTTTTTTTACAAATTTTCAAAAGTCAAAAAAAAAAAAAAAAAAAAAAATGGAACCCGCGAGAAACGAACTGCAATGTAGCAAGGGATTACTGTCATTTAAACTGCAAGTGACGTCACCGTGCCGCGCGGCAGTTGTTTACATAAAGGTCAAAGGATTCAATCACGGGATGACGAAGATGACGAAGGGCCCCACGTACTACCGGCATCATTAGCGGCTTTGTTTGTAAGTGACACGGAGGACGAAGAGTTTGAAGGATTTAATGATTTGGAGTGACACAGAAGGTTTGAAAAACTATTATGACTTTTACGCACGCCCGGTCCTTCTTGACGGGAGCTCTCTTTCACCTCCGTGGATGGAAGTCGGGGGCCGGTGCTCGGCCGGGTGGCTGTCCGGGACGGTGGATGGGGCTTGGTCGGACATGGCTTTTAGGCAAGCCCGGTCATACTCTACGGAGCTTTCTTTCACCTCCGTGGATGGAAGTCGGGGGCCGGCGCTCGGCCGGGTGGCTGTCCGGGGACGGTGGATGGGGCTCGGACATGGCTTTTACGCACGCCCGGTCCTATTCTATGGATCTCTCTTCCACCTCCGTGGCTGGAAGTTCAGTAGTTGTTGCCTCATTGAACTCTTGTTTTGTTAAATAAAGAGCCGTTTACCAAACCCACGTCTTTGCTTGTACTTTGTTAACGCTACAATATAGTTATATACTAGATCTGTGGAATAACGATGAGGCTGACGTCAGGGCACACGCATCGGTTATCGGTATCGCATCGAGTCAAAATTGTCCCGCATTGCCCATCCCTAACTGCATGGATGACAGTCTATTGCCAGTTGAGGTGAGTTGAGTCGGACTAAGTGGAATAAAGTATTTTTGAGGCAAGAACTTTATTTTTGTTGTTGAAAATAATACATTTTGGCGAAGTACTGTATGGCTATACACTTTTCTTGCTTGTTTGATATTGACCTACAGTAAAAGCATAAAAAAAATAATGAAATCTCTCGTTTTAGGGGTGGTGGGATTGAATTTAGGGGTAGTATAGCACTCCAAAAATAGGCTAGAAACCCCTAAGGTTTTCTCTCAATGTTCTTCTGTTTCTCTGCAACCTCCTTGAATGTGCTTAAGGAGCTTCAACACCTTCATCCCTGAATCTCTGACACACTCGGGAGCTCGATAATGACTCCATAGACGAGACGTAGCCTGTCATTCTGTCCATCACTTTGCCAATTTTCAAGCTAGTGGCCCCTAAATTTAATCATCTCTACATCTTCATGATACAGACCAGCCTGTCTAAAGGAGAAAATCACACATATCGTTTTTCTTTATTTGTGTACCCACACAGTGTAAAAGAAAAAAAAAAAGTCAAATCTGAGTTACAAAAGCCATTTTGTTTAATTCTATGTGATTAAAAAATGCTTTGATTCTGAGGGTTAGGGTTTTGTAATAACACCAAATTTAAAAACGAGCCAAATAATTACTTTTTCATGTCTGATAAGATTTGACAGAGATAGGATGTGTGAAATTATCTTCGTGAGCAAGCCGTTACAAAAATTTTGGATCGTGACAGAGTGTTGTGGAAGATTGAAATGAGTAAAATATAGTTGAATTAGTATGAATTAATAAATAAAAGTACCGTATTGGCCCGAATATAAGACGACCCTGATTATAAGACGACCCCCTCTTTTTCAAGACTCAAGTTTTTGAACACCAAAATTATTTTTTATACAGAAAATAATAACAGTACATCTGAAACAAATGATTATAACAATATATTCGAGTGAAAAAGCATGTTATTTTGCCTCATTCAAATCATGCAAAAACTATCTATCACATCTTAATATCTGAACATTTAAATATGTAAACTAAAGTGCAATCACATTTTTATATGAATGGCTTCTGGTTTTTGAAATGTAAATAAACCAATCTACTGTGATAAAACAACAATATTGCAATAACTACGTACATTAACCATCAAAGTGAAGTTTAACTGTAACTGTAGTCTTGAAACATCCGAATAAGGAAAAACATTGCAATAAAATAATGCAAACTGCTACCGCTATTTTTATATTTCTTCTTCATGACAGGGGTTCACTTTGGCCTGGGGAGTTAAGTTCAGCATTCACTTTGAAGATATTTGGCACCTTCTGGTGTTGTGAATGGGTATAATGTCTCGGACCCGAATGTAAGACGACCCCCACTTTTTCAGTCTTATTTCAATGCTAAAAACACCATCCTATACTCGGGCCAATACAGTTATTATAATTATTAAATATCACTGTCTTAATAGTAGTATATATATAGTATATATATTATACATATTATGTATATATGGATATATATATATATATGGATATATATATATATATGGATATATATATATATATATATATATATATGGATATATATATATATATATATATATATATATATATATATATATATATATATATATATATATATATATATATATATATATATATATATATATATATATATATAGTGGGGGTTCACCTTGGGCAGCCATATTGGTGCATGCATGTGTTTCTGTGAGTGATATTCTGGCCCCAGGGTCTTGAGCCATCATGCTTTATGAGGTGTGGCAAGGTGAGAGGGAAACATCTGCTCAGCCAAAGAAAAGCCTTGGTCTGGGTCTCATACTGGATTTTGAGAGTACACACACACACGCATGCACACATGCACGCACGCACACACGCACACACACACGCGCACACACACAGACACAATCACGCAAGGTGCCAGTTACTCTTTCATGTATTGAACTTGTTTCCCACCTAACACACGATCAGAAAATCATGTCTTATACTCAGTATACGGTCAGTAGTTAAATGAGTTAAAAGTCCTTACATGCAACTGGAGATTTTCCACCCAGATACACACTCCTCTTAAAGGTGTGTTACCTTTGATCCCTGTTCTTGGATTGTACTTGTTCCCTCTTATTCTAGCTTTACCTGGACGTCAAGGGCATTGGAAGAATCCCCCAGTACCTGCCATCATTCCCCATCCTTCCACTTCACCCTCGCTTTTGCTGCCCTTTCTGTCTCTTTTCAGAACACCCATGAGAGGAGAACTGCCATGTTAGGTCTGCCGGAGAAAGAATAGACACACACAGTGTTCAGACTGCCTTTGACACCTGAATCACTGAACCTGCCCACATCTACTCTCACCAACCTAGTCTGTCAGGCCGTTTGTGTGCACATGTGTGGTGGTATGTGCGTATGTGTCTCAAACAAAAGTTTTTTTAAACACCTTATTTATGCAAGTAAAGATTGCTAAAAAAAAATTCACACTGGAAAGATGAGTGGAAAGATAGGCTTTTTTTGCTCGTGATGTGCTGACCCTTAAAGGTGTCTGCTTCCTTGATAAAATGTTTCTTAAAAGCTATAAAGGGTTCATCAGCTTTGATTCATTTATTTTTTCTTTTGACCAGTTTCAAGCTCTCGCTCAGAATAACACTTTAATTTAAACCCACTGAAATACTTGGAAAATACTACTTGAGTATGCTACATTACATCATCAACCCTAAACTCCCTCCCTCCATATTGATCCATCCATCCATCCATCCATCCATCCATCCATCCATCCATCCATCCATCCATCCATCCATCCATCCATCCATCCATCTACGTTTGCCCACATTCGGGTCACTGGTGAGCTAGAGTCAGGGTACACAAGAGAATGGTCCCGAGTCAATTGCATGGCACACTAAAACAACCAATGGATATTGGGTAATTTAGAGTCTTTAGTTAATGTAATGTATCTGAAAGGGTTCAAGTCTTCAAATAGGAATATGGGGGGAAAAAAACTGAGCGCCTAAAGAAACCTTACGAAAACTGAAGGATATGCTTGTATTTAAATAAATATCAGAAAAAACATTTTCATGTTAATTTTTCAATGCAATTTTTTTATTTCCAAACCTAAAAGTTTTCCTGTCTTTATTCAATTACTGTTCACTCAGAATTACACTTACATATGCATCGATTTGACTTGATAAAGATGCAAAGTTATTTTTTTCTTTTTAACTTTTAAATATAATTCATAATTGGAGAGAGCAACAGCATGTTTTTGTTAGTTTATACAAACCTATATACTTTTCATACTTTTATACTGTTTTACTTATCATGTCAATCAATGTGTACATATTCCTATTAATTTATAATGTCAATCAATTTGTAAATACTCTTAATAATTTATACACACATAGTTATTCAATCAGAACACTGACACAGCACACACAGCTTGGTAACTTTTCCATTACACATAAGGCAGAGCTCAATAAAGTCATGACACATAGATAAAAAACATTCAGTAGATAACAAGACATACAGGTATGTTTTTTCTTTCTTTTCCCCTCCCTTTTCTCCTCTTCCTTATTTCTGCTTGCGGACAGTATAAAACCTTCTGACCTGGAGTCTGACCTTGTTGTTTCATCTGCTGAAGTGCATTGTGAACTGACTGCCGCAAAACAACCCAAGAGCTTGCAAATAAAGAACCACCTATTACTCCACATCTTTGTTTTCCTTGCTCAACGATGGACATCTTGAACAAAATGCAACAATAATTTACCTATAACACCATACTAAACTTCTCGGGTAGATGAAATCAGATGCTCAAATGACTCTAACACTAATTATTGTATAGTGTTCCACCCAAACAATTGAAAACTGTCATTTCAAAACACGGAATTCTATCACTGTATAAGCACTCATTCAAAAATATTGTACTTTCATATCTGCTAATACACAAATACAAAATACTTTATCAGTCTTTATTGTTACAGATTAACAATTTTGTGACTTCTGACTCCCATCCATTATTCGAACCTTATTAACCTTACAAGGGTCGCGGAGTGTTGGAGCCTATCACAGCTGATTTCGGGCAGTAGGCAGGGTACACCGTGAAATGGTTGCCAGCCAATCGCAGAGCACATATAGACAACCAACCATTCACACTCAGAATACCATAAAGAGAATTGTGAATTGTCAATTCACCTACCAAGCTGGGAGAATGTGGGGAAAAAGGGAGAAACATTTTGTCAACTCGACATAGGAAATACTGTCAGTGTACCTGCAGTGAGTATATTATCCATATCACAATTGATTGCTATATCTCAGGGTTTTGTATTGATATGCAGATATCAGGTGTCAATAGACAAGTTCAACATTTAAATTGTTTTCTGTGTTCTTCGCCGTGTTTTGTCAACACTTTGTAAAACTATTGGACAGTCTTACTCATGGATGATCGGTATCCGAATCGGATGCATAAAACCCGAATCAGAAAAAGCGCTAAAACACTTATTGTATCCTTGTGGATATATTTTTTTTGCATACAGGTTGCTCGGCACCACACAAATGTATTATCAGTTTTATACCTCCTTTTCCACTATGCACATCCCGAACATTTGGTGAGACAAATCACAGAGGGACCTTCAACCATTACTTGGAACAGTCATAGAGCAACCTATCCATCTAAGTCTTGACACATAGCAGTGTAAAAATAATGCTGCAGCACTTAAAAAGGCACCAGGGAAATTGAGACATGGTAGCCAAAAGCACTTCTGTTTATATCTAATGGGATGCCCCATAGTGCAATTGGCTGGTGACCGGTCCAGAATATTTCCCCCCAAAATGCAACTGGGATAGTCTCCACTTTCCCCATGACCATAATAGGAACAAGTGGTATAGAAAATGGATGGCTGGAATGCACACATACTAGATAATAGAATCTGCACATGTATTTGTTTAGTCCATTATAATCCCTCAAGAGTAAATTTAACTGACTCTGCTGTATATTTTTGTTGCACACCACACAGAGAACCAGCTCACACATATGCAGGTATGCAGGGAGGGACGTCTGAGCGAAAGGGGACAGCAAACAGTGCTGCATATCTTCAGCAGAAGACTTACCATCAGCCAAACACAGGTAATGATTGGACAAACGTCATTTTGGGGATATCCTGAAAAGTGATTATTTTGGAGGTACAAGGTTTTGTCCTGATGCCATTGATATTAACAAGCATTTGCTGGAATTCCACCATGCCAAATGCTCCACTGCAGATCACCTGATTATTTTTCACAGGCAGTTTGTAGACAGTCCTCCACTTGAAGGTCTCTTATCTTTGATAAAAGTACTATTACTCACAGTGACTCAGCAAAAACTCCATTGCTATTAACAAGCATTTGCTGGTATTGCACCATGCCAAATCCTCCATTGCAGATCACCTGTTTGTTTTTCACCGGCAGTTTGTAGACAGTCCTCCACTTGAGGGTCTCTTATCTTTGATAAAAGTACTATTACTCACAGTGACTCATCAAAAACTCTGTGATTTATATGTGACTCATTGCTCTTTCTTCACCTCCACATGAGAAACATTCAAAAAAATGTTTTCCCATCCTAAAAATATGGCCAAGTCCATCAATGACTAAAACCAAAGAAAACCATTGCTCATGCATTTTACATGTCACCTCATCTTGAAAATGACTTAATATGCTGCTTTTTTGTCTTTCCATATTCAGTAAAAACCTTCAGATATGGAGCATAATGCTATATTATAATATATATCATAATATTGCTTGGAGTTTCCTCATATTAACCCTATTCTGACGAACCTACACTGGTTCTACTTGAGATTGAGAGTGATTTTCAAGTTTTGCTCCTTATAAAATATTACATGGCATATAGCACCTTCTTATTTAGCTGCTTCAGTGGGACATAATATTCTATCCCTGACTTGGCCTTACACTTACAACAAACTGGTCTTTTGATGACTCAGGCGGCTCGCAAAAAGTTTACATGTCAGCTCAAGGAAGTACACAATACCTTACAGAAGGCTCCATGACATTATCACAAATAAAAAAAAAATACTTCCACTACAAGAGGCAAAAACAAGGAAAGAGATGAGCTTGTATCTGTGCCTTGAAATTAAAATAAACAACTAATGTAAGAGTAGAGGACTATAAGTTGTCACATCAAGTTAGTAGATTTTTCTCCTCTTACTATCATTACTGAGAACAATATAAACATCCCTTACTGGAGTCTTAAACAAACGTGAAGGAGTCCAGTCACAGTAGGATAAGGACTGAGTGCAACCAGCAGATGTGATGCTACATTAGAGTGAGCCAGCAAGACACCATTAGTCGTCTTCAACTTCAAGCTGAGAGATGGCCTCTCTACCATCTGAGCCAAATAGTCAAAAGCCAAGCCAAGCATGCAATAGGATACTTGCATTCCTTTTTCTGGGTGTTCAACGATGTACTTTGGGAACCACTTTGAGTAGAATGGTAGACCACTGTGTGTGTGTGTGCGTGTTAATTAGTGCCGTGTACGAATCGGTGGTGATTCAAATTGAGTAGCGAGTTCACCATAAAAGAAACTAAGTGTTAAAGTATTCAGGGTTTGAAATAGATATGTTTAACATATATAAACATATATGTGTGTGTGTGTTTGTCTTCATATCTTCAGCAAGTGTTATTCTTGTGTTCAGCTCAGCG